>NW_023494788.1:7804836-8444836 GCF_904425465.1 Colossoma macropomum | reverse complement strand
ATAAAAAGGGTTTGGCTCTTGGAAAAAAAACACGCGCGCACACGCACTCACACTCACACACTCCCGCCGAGTGGCCGAGCCTCGCCGTGCGCTCTCTAACCGCGCGTTATGAAGCGTGTGCCTGGATAATCATACCTGCCTGCCCGTCCTGTCCTGTCAGAGCGTCCGCTTCTCCGCTGCACTTTGGATTCTACTTTAGGATGAGTTTGGATATGCGCCAACGGGATGAAGAGAACCCTTTTCCTGCCCGCAGAAGTAAGATAAAATAGGGTTTCGTTGACACTGGAGTTAATCCTCTCATTCCCTATGAAGAAGTCAAAAGTAAGTCTATTTTATTTTATTAATTTCATTATATAGGTTTTGTTTTTCTTTGCAGCCACGTGCGTTTGGTTAGCATGGGCTCTGCGAAAGAGCCATAAAACAGCTCTCATCTTCAGCTGCAGTGGATTTGCATGGAAATGAAAAGGCTGCTTGAGCAACACGAGTCTGCAGTAGGTTGTGCTTTTTTCCGATTGCAAAGGCGATTTAGATTTAAGCTCTGGTGTTTTCCACTACGCGTGCAGTGGGTTACCAAGCCTGGCAGTTGGAGACTTTATAATAAAGTGTAGGAGCAGCCTGGACTGCTGGGAAGTTGACAGAGGAGCTGTGGAGAGAGCTGTGCACCCCTGGGTTGGGATACAGGCAAAACAGAATAGTGTGATTACATTAAGGCTGCTTTATGATATTTTGGTGAAGCCTTGGTGGGGCATGCCTAAGAACGGACCTGGCATTATTCTGATCAAAATAAGTTGATGCTGGATGCTTGGATCATGTGAATGCCTCAATTCATCCGAACAGCCACCAGAACACTCATCTGTAGTGTCAGAGTTGGTGAGGACAGTAAAAGAGAGTGATATGCATAGTGCAACAATTTCTAACATCAATATAAGAAAAAAAGGCCAATGCTGCGATAACGATTAAGGAGTGGTATACTGGGCACTCCTGCCCTGGGGGTATACTGTGATAGTCTTGAGCTGTCCAGGCTGCTGTAGCTCCAGTGTTATTGCTCCAGGCTCCGGTCTCATTCTTTCAGCAGCCCTGTTGGCCTTCATGTCCATCTCATGGTGCCACAGGTCAAGTGTGGTACATGACTGATTCAGCCTGTTGGTTTGCCTTTCATTCACATGCCTGTGCATTTATCTGGACCCCGAATCTGTTTGAATGAGACAAGATGTGTCATGGGACAGTTTTTTGTCAGCGCTCGGTTGCAAACTTTCCGTGTTGAATGCCAGCAAAACCAAAAGCATGCATTTAGCTTCTGGAATCTGGCGTCCTTGTAGAGCACACTGTCAACAGATATCAGGAAAAGAAATGAAGAAATAAATGCATCAGTAAGAAATCAAATTAAAATTCTTTTTGTCTGCATCTGGGTATTATTGTCATCCATCTGATTTTAATTAATGGCTTAATTTTTGGCTTAACATTTATTTATTTCATTATTTTTTTTTAAGAGATGGCTTAAATATTTATTGTGTGAGAGATGGCTTATAATTCAAAATAAATTAAACCATTTAAATTAATATTTTTGTACTGTGCATGTTGGAAAACATATTTAAAAAATATTAGAATTAGAATAAGTTGGTATTTTGTGTGTTGAGCGATTTATTTATTTATTTATTTATTTTGATGAGAAAGAGTATGTCTGGATTTAATGTCCGCTCTAGAAGACACGCAACACAACTGAGAGAAAAAAAGCCCTGAAAACAGTGCGATTCACAAGCTCCACTGGAAATCACATTTAGCTTCTCCAAGGAGCTGTTAAGGAGTGTTTAGTACAGAGAGAACTTCGTTTACCCGCGCTCTGGTTTAACTGGAGAGGGGGGTAGCAGCAGCGTGCTTGTCTTCAGAAGATTGTGCAAGATTATGGCTCGGCCTTGCAAATGCTTTTACCCCCCCGACCACTGTGCTCTGGCTTGGGAAAATCATTTTCACTCTGTCTGTTCCTGCCAGCATCAGGCTGAGGATAACACTAGTGGTGGCTGTTGCGATTAATCGATTAAACTCGAATACTCGATTAAAAAATATTGAAAACTTCCATGCTGTTAGTTGGCAATTGTGCATTTTTTAAAATTCTCTTTGCATGGCTTGTTTTCATTATTTGGCCTTTGTAAAAGTCTCTCAGCTGTTAATATAACCGATGGTCACAGCCCTAGACAGACCGCTTTACTTTAGCAGTTTGAGACACTTTCACTTTAGTCTGAGGGACAATAAACACACCGCAGAGGAAGTATGGTCTTCTTAGAGTGCCCCTGACTCGCTACGGTTTTTACTGTGCCCCAGAGGAAGAGCCAGGAACACTGTGGATGATGGAACGATGCAGTCTGCTCATTATTAAGGGCAAAGATTTCCAAACGTGGCGAATTTATTGGCTGTTAACTTTGTTCCACTGCCAGATAGAAATTGAGGGATTATGAAAAGAGCTGGGGAGAGTTTATTTTGAGACAGATGAAGATTTACTAGACTAGTGGGGTCTGAGCTGGTGGCTGGAGTGTCTTGAGGCTAGAAAACATCACACACATAATTAGATATTTCCTGAACATTAAATGCGAAAGTCAGAAATCTGACCGTCCATGACTTCTCCAGCTGTAAAGCCCCTGGAACTCAATGCAGCTGCTATTAGGCTACTGATGCACCTTCAGACGCAGTTGTAAATTAGATTAACTCATCGTACGTAGATGGATTTATTGACCTAAATAAGCCGAGTTAGCACAGAGTAGGTTGTAAAGCCAGCGCCCAACCCATGGTCCTTCTTACTGTGCAGGTCAGCACGCATTCTGTTTATGAAAGAGACCTTTTCTGAAGTGCCTCTTGAAGTCTGCTATCAATAATGACCTTATAAATATTGAGGTTAATCATTGGCCAAAGGTCTAATGCAAAGCCTGCACATGGTGGTCAGATGCTTCAATAGAATTGATTGGTAGATATAAATGCTTTAATTTTTACATAATAACTGATCCGTGATGGGTTTTATTGAGAGATTCAAGCTTGCTGTTCTACTAAATGCTAAATGCTTTTATTCCTCTGTATTAAATCAGGCTTATCTGAGGTGACTCACAGGTAGCGAAAGGTAAAGGAAGTAAAGAGGCCCCCGTTCACAAGCCACAAACAGGGGAATAGAAGCAGACCCAGTCATGAAAAACTCCCCAGCCGTTATACTCAGCATGTTCCAAACAGAGATATGAATCACTCCACTTCAAAACTCATAATGCAACCATGCGGAAGTGCACTGTGGACCATGATCGCTGGAGATTTTTGGAACACGCTATTTCCTTATTATGTGTCACTAATCTAAGATTTTAGGGGCGCGAGTTATTCTCCTGGCCCTCTCTGTCCACTGATGCTTATCTTGGCAGTAATGACACAGCAAATGGGTTAGAGTTAAAAATTCACGCAGTTGCTAAAATAGAAAGTGCCATGTTCTTCAGCTAATTATTTGCTGGAGAAAATATTTATTGGTTCCCATGCTGGACCTGGGGTGGGTGTGGATCTATGGCAGAAATGACAAATCTGCAGAAGGAAATCTGCAGCAGTATTTAAGCATGATCGCAAATTGTGCTCATGCAATTGGTGCTTTAGAACCTTCAGTAGAAATATGATGCACATTCAACTGTAGATGCCGTATGTTTTACACGTAGAGCCATGAAAAAGTGGGTCCTTAAGTGTTCTTTAGTAGAGGCAGTAGTTAGATATAGAACTTTGAACACTCAAGGAACCATATGAGTCCATAAACAGTTCTTTGCAAGGTTAAATGATGTTGTATATGATTCTTTGAAGAAAAACAATGGCTCTGTATGGCGCCAACAAGAGTTCTGCTATAGTTACAAGTGATAGGACCCTTTTTGTTAAAGGTTTATCTTTACGCCTCAAATAACATTCAGAAAAGGTTTGGTTTTATTTGTGTTTCAGGAGGGTTTTATAGATGTACACATGTATGTGCATGGAAAATCCACTAGAATTTTCCATGGACATACACTAACAAAAGCTAATCTGCTGCCTTTACAGAAAGTGTTTACAGAGAAACTGCAGTGTATCTGATTCAGGTCTGATTCATTTAGATTTATTTATCCATTGCATTGTGTCTTATCCTATCATATCATCATAGGCTGTGTTTGCAAAGAATAAACATGCCTCATTAGTTCCAGTAGAAACAATTAATTTGAAAGTAGAATTCGAAACTGGATGAATTATAAAGGCCTTTCTTTAAGGCTTTTATTTAGGACCAAGAACTGTAATGAGCTTAAAAAATCTACAGGCTTTTTTGTAAGACTTTTACATTTATATTCTTTTTTTCATCGTTCCTTTAGTTCCTGTAATTGTTTCTACACAGTCTTTTCAAAAGTGGTGCAAATGGACGTGCTGCAATGCTAAACTGGTCACAATAGTGATAGTGACCAAATTTGCACGCCGACCAAACAGGAAAAGCTCATTGTATAAGCTTACATATTTACTTGACGTTTAGTTTGTCCTGTGAGTAACTGTGTCAAACTCTAGAAGCAAGAACCCCACCCATGTTTGATCTTTCATGTAGCTCCTCCAGCCCCAGGCGGTTCATCTGGTTTTGAGCAGTAGCCGCTCCTGAATTTATGAAGACATTGGTTTGTGACAGTGAAGGACATGCTGCAGTGGTCACATAGTGGCCATACCATGCAAGAATGAAATAAAAAAGGCTTCAGATATCTTCAGATATGGAGGTCCCATGGAAGGCAATTCCTCTTTACAGCTATATACTAGGAGATAGTATACATCCAGGCATGGATTAAGACCAGGTTTGGACTAAATTGCAATGCCAAAGGTGATACGCCACTGAAAATCCCTCTTAGTCTAGGCTTAGATTAATCTTTGTCTGGGAAACCGGCCCTAAGTATATTAAGAAAACAGAACTACTACAGACGTAGCCCTTTGACATATCCTGGCTCTGCAGCTAACAGCAGAGTGAGCTTACCTTACACCTGTCTAGAAAAGCTGATTCCAGTCTTGTCATTCAAAAGAATGCTAGCTAATGTGCACTGAGGTCAGTTTTGCACTTTTTCTTGTAGACAATGGTAGGACTAGGACTGGTAGAGCTGATCCTGGACCTACTTGGAGCTTTTTCGCTTGCGTAGCTCATAGCAGGAAGTCTAGAGTTGGTGTTGATGTTGGTGTTAGCATTAAGTTATTCACTTTATCTGAAGTTGACTGTTGGCTGTTTTCCACCGATCAACTGATTTCAAATGCCGTTCTCATGTATGGTCCTTGACCTGCAATGTTGGATGTCATTGTTCAGAATGCTATCAAACTTTTAGATTTTAAGATTAGAAACACGATGATCTGGATCGCCTCAACGTTAATACCTATTACTTATTAGCTACTAAAAATGCTTCTGAAGTCCTTCCTTTAAAAAAGAAAACAGCTTGTTTTTACCTACTCACTAGGACTGTAATACTAGTAACATGTTGTTTTGTGTTTACAACTGGAATCGTGTTTCGCGTCAAAGTCCAAAAAACACCCATGTGGCCTGGCTCGTTCTGCTGCTGGCAAAACCTTCAACGCTTGCCACTTCTCAATATTAAAAGTTTTATACGTTTTCTCCTTTTTTTCCCATAACAGAATTCCTTGCAACTTAACTGCCTCAGTGCTTTGGTGGACTGCCATGTGCAGCTATTTACTTCTCTGTATCATGGCAACGGAAAGGCCTTCACCCTCCAGATGAAGCAAATGCATTAAGCTATTGTTGATGCCCCCACCCAGTCATAGTGTCCCTCTAAATGAGTGATCCAGTAGCCAGATCATGTTTCATTGGACTCAGGTGGCCTGTTGGCTTCTCCAATGGACGGAATGGGAACAAATGAGTTTGTTATTACTTTCTTTTTAAGCAAAACCAAAACCCCCATCCAGAGCAATTGAGAATGGTTTTCATTTCATAGGCTTCAGCGTCTCTCACACAATGAGTTTTGGTTGAAAAGGTCATTTCAGCATGTTTAGTAACAATTTTTAAAATGGTGCGTTGTAAAATCCAAATGTCTGAGTTGAGGACGATGGTTTTATGGAAGGGCTTATTTGAGTTGACGTTATTAAATTGAATCAGTAGAATGATTTAAGTCTGGGCAACTCTAAAGACCCAAGGCACCACTAACATACACCGTTTGAGTAAACTTGGCTAATTGTGTTTTGCTCTGTGCCTCTTTTTCAGTGTTGAGTTTATTCAAATTGTATATGCTCCAAAACATGGAAAAAACACATTAAGCAAACATACATATACAGTATGCTCCAGAACTGGCGCTGAGTTTACTCAAATGGTTTCTGTAAAAATGCCTGCCTAGACTCCGTTGTACTACCCCAGCCCGTCGTAATTCACCGCAGCAGGTGTTTTCCATAGACCATGTCAGTACGTCTTTTCTTTTGCGTCTTTTCTTTGTGAGATGTTCCACATGTCAATGAAAAAAAAAAAAAACAGATCTGCTGCATTTTTTCCTCCATGTTGACTTTCTTTACGGCTTGATTCCTTATTGTTTGATTTAGTTTAAGCTTTCCTCTCACGCTGTGACCACACGCATTTGAAAGTGACCCAGAGAACTTTCATCTCTAAGTCACAACTGCCCTTTCATTTACATCTGGACAAAAATAACACTGGAAGTCAAGCAGAGGAAGTCATGTTTACGTCTATACAGACAGGGATCCAGAGGAAGCGGCATGTTTGCGGTGCTTTCCTTCATGGGCAATGAGCTAAAGCATGTATTCACAGAACATATGATACCATGGTGTTTTTTTTGTAGTGTTTATTCAGTTAGTCGAAGGCCCTTTAAGTGCACCTGAATGGAAACAGACAGACAAGAGTGCAATTTGCAGAAGCAAATTCGATTTAGGCACTTTTTGAGTGGACGCGGGTCTCAGCCTACATCTCAGTTGCTGTAATGATTATGCTAGTTTTCCGGCCACTGATGATGTTTGCACTCTCGCTGCTCTGGGACGACGGTTTGATGAAGCTTCTTTTTCGCCCCCGGATTTTTCCACGCTAAAAGACCCCCTGAGTCCTGCTCACAGTTGTGTGTGTGGAATCAACCAAAGTATTTGACTTGTTTGTCAGTCTGAGGAACTGAAGAGTATGACTGAGCTAGTGCTAGCCAGGAGTGAATTAAGGCGTCCCGGGGCCCTGGGCTAAATCTGTCTTGGCCCTCTGCCGCACCTCTGTCAACACAACAAGCTCAGAGAAAGAGAAAGAAATTCTAATTAGAACAGTCGAAGAACTCTGACTGTTTCACATTGACGTACATCAGTAAAACAACTTAAGTTACATTAACACATGATCCTGCTCCCCTAGCATTGCTTACAAGTACAGGTTAGGCTAAGTAAAATGAACACAAGCTAAAGTAGACTAACAGAAGCTAGCAGGGGTGTAACAACTCGCAAAATTCAGAATTTGACTTGACACAGTACAGCGGTGCCTTGATTTAATATGTTTTTTTAATACAGCAAAACGTGTGTTAATGTGTTTCCATTTTTAGTTTATTAGCGCATTCAACATCATAAAAGTACAATATTTTACACAAAAGCTGTGCTTTATGGTGTCCTGAGCTAATTCTCTAGCTCCAAGCTAACACACTATCCAGAAGCTAACGTGCTAGTCATGATACAAATTTACAGCTATATGTTGCAACAAAATTTGATACAATATGATGCCTTATACTGTTAAATTCCTAGTAAGAACATTTAATACTGACATGAATGAACAGTCACATCCATCAGCATTGCATACAGCTAGGTAAAATGAACCTAGGCTAGTTAAGCTAGCTAAGTCATAAAGGTGACTCTAAAAGGACAAATCTTTGTCAACGCATCCATATTTTCCAGTTATTTGATTATTATTCCATTGATAATCATCCTCAAAATGCTTTCTGGTGGCCAGCATGCTAAAGCCCATTGGGTTAATACAGCCTTGCGCACAACTGGAACATTTGTCAGGGATGCTCTGGTTGCTGTTGCAGTGCAGTGATTTACAATTTGATTTCCTTTCAAAGTAATAGCTGTCCAAACATTAAAGGAAGCTCTTTCCTAACAAGACAAACGGAACACGGACTGATCTTTGGCAGTAGCATTATTGCTAGGCCCTGTTTTTGTCAATGAGATTACGGAGTGAATGGAGCATTGTTCACTATATACCCAGCGCAGTGTCTGGAGAGCTTGCTAAGTTAATGATGCCTAACGATCAGAGTGTCTGCTGTGCATGAATCAGGCACTTATCTGCTTCAGGAGTTCACAGGATTACTGCTGGACGTCATCTTAGAGATGGACAAAAGAGCGGAAAAGTGAACCTCTTGCTTTCTCATGTTATCTCCGTCCACATCAGTTTCTGTTCACTTAGTTGGCCTGAGATAGCATTGTGCCCCAGGGTCTTTGTTGTGCCCGATTCGAACCGAAGGCTTGGGGCAGGAAAACATTGGAATTTCTGTTTCTTCTGAGAACATGTTTTTTCTACACAGCTGCTTTTGTTTCTCTCGTGTTACTCATTACTTTCTGTTTTCGGCCAACACATCTTGTTTCAGGGCTGTCTCTCAAGTCTGAGTCGATGCTGAAAGATCTCATGCCACTGAGGATTCCCTCAAGGCAGGTCCATATTCCTCATGTGTATGATACTGTGATTTCATGTGTCATGTTAGAAGAGCAGGTCTGAACTGGCAGGCAGTGAATCTTGAGGTTATAAAACCATTCCCACACTGGAATTAAATGTAATTGCATAGACGTGTGAAGTGTAGCTTTATGTAATTTATGGTTCTTCTGAGGAAAGGCTGACAGCATATCCCTGATAAGCAGAGCAGACACTAATCATTTACCTAACAAGTTTGATATCCATCTTTCCAGTGAAACATCTTTTCTCTCCTCACTCTTCACTCTCCCCCTCCTGTGGGCTTTTTGTCCTGTCCGTTTGACCCTGTCAGTGCCTGTGTTTAAGTGCTTGGCCTCGGTCGATTTATGGCTGTTAAAAATTCCAGGGAAGCTGAAATTGAATTTCTCCTGTGGTCAAACGGGTGACAAACACGGGTTCTGTATTCATCTCCAAACTGCCAAACCGCCTGTTACACTCGTTGCTGCTTCTCCAGATATGGTTTCGCTAAAAGTTGTCAAATATGCTCTGCTGGCAGTCCTGGATCACGCCCCATCAACACAGCCATGGATTTATGCTGTATTGTTCCTCCGTCAGTAATTGTCTTGTGCATTGAGTCGTGCTGAGCACGAAAAATGAGAAATGAAATCATAGAGCTCCACTTATAGTCCCTCAGGAACCTGCATGCCAGATTGAAAATCACTGCCTAAATCCATAGCAGAGGGACACAGTGGGTCATTGCTGGTCTCAGATCAGTGAACACGTAAGAAAGGAGTCACTGATCATGCATATTGTAATGTATGCTCATTCATCAAGCTCGCATCTGGTTCTTATGCAGGGTGAATCTCTTTTCCTTTTTCTCGCGTTCTCTCCTCCAGTGTCTTTTTCTTCTTTACGTTTGTTAATGTCTGACATGTTTATAGTTTATTGCATGGCAGGGGTTAACCAGGCCTGCTTGAGTCGGGCCTAAGAGTCCAATAAAGCACCAGATGCTGATAATGCCCAGCACGGGTTATTTATTTGCAGAAGACGCAACCAACTGAATCAAACTGCCTTTGCGTTGAACACGTATTAAACAAGGCCATATATGCATGGAAATGATGCTGAGCATGGCGTGTGTTGTTATTTGGGCACTTTAATTGGTGGTCAGCTGCCATTTCAAATCAGCGTAGAACAAAAGAACTTAAGATATGCATCCATACAAATGCTGGGTTTTATTCTTTTTGTCAGTAAAAGTGTTTTCCACAGTGTGCTCACTGTGCTTTATTAGGCGTGACCCCTTCCTTTGACATTATTGTGGTTTATGTTCAAACTGGCCATCTCTTACTGCAGGGACTTTAAAGTCTCGCCTGGTTTTCGTTTACACTGCCTTATTGTTGGAATTGCCGACTTACTTTACAGCTCTCTTGGTGTTTAAGAACATATCGCTTCACCTGCAGGTGGAGTTGCTTTACATTCATAAGTCCATTGACAACCACTGCATTTTGTAGTTAAAAAAAGTGCCTTAATCAGACATCTGTCAGACATTTCCTCGAGTTTCACATTACAGATAAAGTGCTTTACTCTCTGTTTAAAGCTCAGTTCATGATTGTTCCTGTTTTCCCTATTGTATATATGTCTGTGGTTCTGTGGCCTTGTATAATTTCTATATATGTTTGTATAGCGTATGCACAGCCCCACCGCAAAGAAAACCTTGGCTCTCTTCCTGCTAAAATGAAAGTTAAATTAAATAAATAGACTTAGTGTTAACTAATCTGCCGCAAAGCAAAGAATGTGTTCTCAATGCTTTGCGTCACAGACTGCTTTTTTATCTCAGTAAAGAGCAACGACCGACAAACACACCTTCTTTTTATTAAGATCATTAAAAAGTTGGCATGAAGTGAGGAGACCTTTTTTAAATGTAAAGGTTGACATTGTACAGCACTGTGCAGATGTCAGAGACCGTTCCATTTTCAGTCCAGGTCCAAGTTATTAATGTTTCAGATGATGTTTCTGAGGAGATTAGATACAACATAATCCACTTGCATAAGAAAGGGGAAAGTCAAGGGAAATCATTAAAAACACAGGAGTTTCCTAAACCGGAGTCAAATGATTAAAGGATACAGAGGAAATGGGGCAACTATGTGAGACCTAATAGACCACTGAAACTGCCCATCAGATAAACAGGAAAGCTTTCATCTTTGAGAGAGAGGAGTATATCCAGGTTCACTCTTGCTTCAGATCTGAAAACCTCCATAGCTGTTTCTGTCCATCCTTCCACTGTGATAAAACAATTCAGCGCCACGGGTCTGAAAGGATGTGTAGCTGTCAGGAAGCTCTTACTAAGAAAAGGAAAATTGTACCAAACAAAGTAGCTGCTGGTTTTCTTAGAAGAATGGACTGACCACACCAGAGTCTAGACCTCAGCATCGCGGAATGTGTTTGGAATTACTTGGATCGTGAAAAGCAGAAAATGCAAGACTGAACTTTGGAGGTGTGGCAAAATATTCCTGCAGATTTCTTTCAGTTTTTCAAACATTCTTTAGACGTTTTTTTTTGTTTTGTTTTTTTTTTAAAATCCCTGCAGATTTCTTTGAAAAACTGAAAGAAATCTGCAGGGATATTTAAAATAAAAAAAAAAAAGTCTAATGAATGGAAGCTGTATTAAAGGGTGGACACACTAAATACTGGAGAATCTGATGTTATATTCAGTGTTTTTTGTGTAATTTTCTTTTATATATATGCTTTCTGAAAAATTAATTATTAGTACTTAATGGCCATTTTGACTAGAAATGGAATTAATGAAGTTCGGTCTGCGACTTTTGCACAGTACTGCCTGTCACATAAGAGTTAATCCATTCAAACCTGGAAACGCTAGTAACTCATTTATTCCTGGAAACACTGGCATCTCCACGTACGACTGCACCTTCAGATGAGCCAGTCACCTAGCCGTGGACTCAGTCACCCTGTTGTCTTTACTGACACTTTGATGACTAATGTGATTTTGGTTATTTCCACAAAGTTCCAGATGGATTATTACAGAAATAATATTCGAGAAGCTGTTTCACAATCTCAGCCTTTTGTTTTGTGCACGCACCAGATGCAAAAATCGAGCACAGACTGTCAGGCCAAACCAGTTCTCAAAAAAACTCAGAACAGTAAATACACTCTGCTGTCAAGGGTTCATTAGAACTGAAAACAGTGTCACATAAGGCCATATATGAAAACGTCTTCTTATCATTGCACTACAAGTCTCACACTTCATAATTGAGACTTGAATATGAGCTCAAAGCTGCATCTCATTCATGTTTCATGTAGGTTTGAACCCAACTACCAGTTCCCAGGATTTACTAGCAGGTAGCACGATGAAGACCTATCTGAACTGCATTAAAGAGCATAATAGCATGGAATTCTGCAGATGATGTTGAGAAAGTGTTTATTTCATGTTTGTTCACAACTCCAGGCTGGCAGAATGTGAAGTAAACTTCTTGATATCTGTTTGGCCAAAATTTCAGCTTTTGGCAGTATAGTGCACTGAATTAACTGAAAGCATCTTTAACACATTTCACAAGCTTGAAAAATGCATCGTTTTAGATCAGAAGAATGCACATACTTGAACCCCAGACAAGCTCCTCTGGCTGAAGCATTGCATTCCCAGTACACCCAAAGAAGTCCCAACTGGGCTGAACTCTGTCCATAGCTGCTTGGGTGAGACTATAACTTTTGGCATAAAATAAGTAAACATTGTAAGACAGTGGAGCCGCCTACATTCCGCAGAACTTGACGAAATGGAAAAGGAATTGTTCAGAAAGAGAAAAAAGAGATGATGTGTTGGCAGCTGTAAGGAGACTTCTTTTTATTGTCAGTTTGAACAAAGTAGCTTGGCATTTTCAGTGAGAATATAGGCTAATATTGACTCCTTTGCTTTTTAAATGTTAAAAAAAACAGTTCTTCTCAAGTGGTTTCTCAACTGAAACCAATAGACTGTAGAGTTTGTCTGATAATATCTGATAATAGATCATATTAATTGGAATAATTCTAATTTATGTGACTGTGCAAGAAGTGCTACTAGCTAAGGTTTGATATCATCAAGATAAAAAGAGTGGTACACAGTGTGGAGGCTTCTGTTGACAATTAGTGTTTGTCCAGCTGAAAGTCAAATAGGAAGTGCCACTGAATCCCAACCAAACAGTAAAAGGTTCCAGCTGTATTCACTGTGTATGAGCTAGCTGGCTGTGGGATATGGCAGAATAAACATATGCATTAGATGTTTTGATGGCTGTAAGATTATACAAAAGCTTCTTCTTGGCAGATTTATGATTATATCCTCAAATAACATCCCAGGGAGCTCTGGCCATCAAAGTTTTTCTGAGGCCTTCTCCAGAGGGGGTTTTTCCAGATTGCTCTGGTTTCCGATCACAACACTAAAAGCCCTCCGCCCTCTTCCTTCCTATTAAGCTCTTATGAAGTTTGAGTGGGATCTTCATCTAATCAGGGTTAAGAGCAAAGCTGGACCATGTTATGTAAGGCGCTGGGATCACAGGTCTGTAAAGAGCCGTAACAGGGGACGGGCATTAGGCCTAAGCTGCTGTGAGGAAATCTTGGCTTCAGCAAACTAAAAGCTTCCGTAGGCCGAACAAAAATGACCATTGATTTTGTTCAGACAGCGCTGGTTGCGTTCGTAATTGCATAAAGTCATTTCATTGTAATATATTGGCGTGTAAATTTATTTTTATATTACGCATAATGATTGCTGTGTTTATGATGATCCCACCAGATGTGATGACAAGAAATTGCAAACAATTGTTTGTAATCAGTCTCTAATTGCATTGCCTTGCTATGTGTCAACGAGCTCAGTGCTGCTGATGATTAAGTCTCATTTGATGAGTCAATCAAAAGCGCTCATAGTGTTGTTTTGTTGTTTTGCAGATTTGGATACGCACCTGTGTCCATTTATTACTCTACATCACAGTTGCTGCCTATTCCAGTGAAATTGGAAATCCCATAACAGATGACATCAAGAAAATTTCATTGCTGGTAAGAGCTAAAGAAGTTCAGTGTCAAACATCTCCTCATGGCGAGGAAACGTGTGCTTTGTTCGAGCTTGTTTTTCAGACAGAAAGCAATCAGTGAGCGATTTAGTAAGTGTGTCTCTGCGATCTGTACTTTTGACAGACAGCTCAAATGTCTTTCATATGTTGAGGGGAAAGGTATGCATCTTATTGCTTCAGAGAGGGATTACCGTGACAGATATGGAACTAATGCACGAAGAACAAAGGCAGGGCTGAATCTGAGAAAATCATGACTTCTCTGGAGCTTTTATTCCATTAAAGCATTATGCCAGTGTGAAAGGGGAAGCTCAGCTAAAGAGAGTTTATATCAATAGTGTTGACAGTTTGTTTCTGCGTAACTCTTGATTATGTAAGGTATAGTGAATGATTTTCAGCGCATTTTTCGTCCAGTACAGCCTTCTTAGTAGCAGTTTGTTCCAGCCTTTGATGTTGTTTGCCGTTCTTTCCAAATGTGTTGCTTGTTCTGTTAACTTATTTATTGCCTTAG
Source organism: Colossoma macropomum (assembly GCF_904425465.1). Lineage (NCBI taxonomy): Eukaryota > Metazoa > Chordata > Actinopteri > Characiformes > Serrasalmidae > Colossoma > Colossoma macropomum. The sequence goes on along the minus strand of NW_023494788.1, from coordinate 8,430,681 downwards.
AGAGCCTGTGATCATACAGGTCTCTTATATAAGGCAGTAGCGTCAGAGCTCACTGTCTAATTATTTTAATGTAGATTCTCCCTTAAAAGGTTATGCTGTTTGTTTTTTGACATTAACATTCTGGTATGTGGTCACAATCTATCATTTATCTGCATTAGTCTTGATTTTTTTGCAATTGTTTGTGGGCCTGCAGTAATGCTATTGTAAGAGTAACATTAATAGAAAATAAGTCATTGAGAGCATTAGTTTTACTTCAACAGTAAAATAAATACTTTAACAGTGGTCTTATGCAAGAAAGTTGTTAAATTTGCACCTAAAACTGTTGCTAATGTTCAGACTACCACCTACGTAGCGATGGCAGCCCTTAGATACAAATAATACCAAGTGACTTTACAATATGTGTGATAGCTGTAGCAGTAAACATTCCTTATGAGTACATGGAAGTTGTTAGCTAGTAGGTTACATCCTTGTGGCTCATAGTTCACAAGGATACCAAGACACGCATGTGTTAGCAGAAACTGTTAGCATGTATGCGGCCGCTTAATGGTAACCTTTTGTTTCGAGCTTGGTGCCTGTTACAAGTGCTCAGGTTCACGTGCTGCTCTCTTCCACATGCACAAAAATCCAGGAAAAGCTGTTATTATGAAAGACACTGGCAAAAGCTTTACAGTTGTTTTTCTGTCTCTCCATCAGAAGCAGAATATTCCAAAAGATTACAAGATCACCGTACATTATTTGCCTAAAGAAGTGGTAAGTCATTAAACCTTATTATTGAAAATACCATTATGTTACTATTGGTTTATAAGGATTCCACAGTATTACTTGCTAAATGAAAACCTGTTTCCCCTTCAGAGTGGAATGTGCTGGGTGAAGCTAAATGTATTCCACTTGGAGGAGAGCTTAAAAGTCCTGGCCCAGAAGTTTGGGAACATTTCCTCCAACAAAGATAATATAGGAACGTTTGTCCAAATGTTGCGCGAGATGCGGTATCATATTGGACATGGCTTGGTGAGTTGTCATTTCATTATAACTTACAGGACTGCTAATTTATGCTAAAGTTCACCATGCATTTATGATTCATGCGAAATGTACAAATATAATAATAATAAATCTGTATGTATTCATTATGGGTGTAATGATACATAAAATCTAGAATTTGATTAGTTCAAAAAAGTGGTGTCTCAATTTGGTTTTCGATAAAGCTAAATATGAAAATATGATATATGGCAGTATTTGATTTCAAATATATGACATGTATTAGTATATATGCATATATGCATATCCAACTTATATTGGTCACATATGGACAAGTATGTGATAAATGCCAACCCTTTTGAAATTGGTCATTTTGAAATATGGGACATATATTTCACTCGTATATTAACATATATAAACATATATGTGTAATATATATATATATATATAAATATAATATGATACAAAACATTATTCCTACATGGATGACATATGCTAGCTTTGTTGTTTTTCGTCATTGGATTTTGATTTTAATCACATTTCTCTGTAGCTACACCTTATCAGTAACCTTGTAAGCTAATCTGGATCACCTTTAACCTGTTCAAGGACATTGAATCATGATCACTGAATGCCAGACAGTTAAATAATGCAAGATATTACAGCACAGTAGGACACATTTTTCAATTTGCTATTTTCGGAATGTTAAAGACGTCAAAAAGATTCATCACTCTAGATAAGGTATCTCTAACACTCTAATAAGTGTCCGTGGAAATCTGTCTTAGCAGAAGAAACTTGCTTTAAATTGAAAAAGGTTGCGAAAGTGTGTTTTGAGAATGTTATTGTGACATATGGTCAGATGCACAAGATAAAGTACAAGCTAACTGCATCTGTGTTTATTTGTGAGAATGTGTAAGTTACAGGATTGGTGTGTTCTGGAATGTTCAACTGATTTGGTTAACAGTTAACATTGGTTAACTGTAGTCATTATACTGTATGTTAGCAAGAAGTCACATATAGGAATAGGAGGAATAGACAGGGATGTGTATTACGGCTAATTTTTATATTTGGGTATCCATAAGCGTAAATGAATAGAAATACGGTTAACTTCAGGGAAGAAGAAAGCAAAAAAGGGGGGAAAACAGCCAAACGTAGTGAAGCACTGGACGTTCACAAAATGTTTTAATACTCAAAAATAGCTGAGGGAAACTGGTAGGCTTTGTGTCTGATGAGCAAAGGAAGCTGACCCTTTAAAGAGCTAATGAGCTAATGCTAACATTGCTTGCCGACTTTATAACGTCTCTGCTACTGGTGAGGACTTATTGTCTTTTACATGAGGTCTTTTCTCCTCAGTGGACAATGTGCCAATGTTAGTTTTTTAGAGAAATATATGTTCACTGTTTCTAGTTCTAGCTAACATCAAATAGAGTAGTTAGCCTAGTTAGCCTAGATAGTGAAAAAGCCACACTGCACTTTTTCTGCCTTCTCAGTTACGTCCTTAACAACACAACCTTGGCATTGCACTCGCAGTTTAAACAAAAAATCAGCTTTTTCCTCAGTTGTTAGCCTGCTTCTTTTCTCCATCTTTCTCCATGATCAAAACAAACACCCAAACACTAAAGAGGTTAGCGAGTACTGAAGTACCCATACATGTTCCTCTTACTCGTATATAGGTCTATGACAAATATTGAAATTAAATTTTTTAATAATCTTATCAAAAAGGACATGTTGTGCATTTTGATATTGGTATATATATATGTTATATATTAAATATAGTTTGTGATATCAACGCTTATTATTATTATTTCGGTTATTAAAACTGTTCTGGTTTGGTTGTACCATTTGACTTGTGCCACCTGACTTTTCATACTAATTTCAAGTTAAACAGGCATCCCATAAAAACCCTCTGTGCTTGAACTTCAGTCATACTAACATTTTTTAAATAAACATTATTATAATAATTACACATTTTCATTGTTTTCCTGAGGTCAGACCACCTGACATGGTAAACTGCACCATTCTAACCATGACTCAAAAATAATATTTTTTCCAAAATGTGTGAAAGGATTACTGACCTTGGCATTGCACCATTAAGGTCACTTGGGGTCTTCTTTATGATGCAATATGATGGCCCCTCTTTCATAAAAACATGTCAAATAACAGTTCTTTGTTTTTGGTTGTGCCGCCTGACATTTAAGGAAGTAAGAATTTGCAGACAAAAGTTTTAAGTGAGTTGTGTTAAGTTAAAGTTGCGTTATTTTGCATATAAGTTTTCAAACGTAAAATCATGCCAAACTGTTTTATTTAGAATTTTATTTACTGACATATTTAAACTTTCGGAGGCAAAAAAGAAACTAAAATTATTTTTTATGGATGCACTGAAAATTGTTTCACATAAAAGAGGTATCTTTGAATAATGTGACATATGTCATGTGTTTATTAATTAAAAAAAAAAAAGAAGAGAAAATAATGTACGGCATGTCAATGAACTATTTATCAAAAGCATTCATTGCTTTGGTGTGAGTGTGTTTATCCGTAGCTGGAATTAATGACCTGTATAGGTGTGTTGTGAATGAGGACAGGTGTGTCTAGGATGTCTGAAGGCACTTGACATGCAGTCGACAGTGAAAGTGACTCTTACACTGTTTAGACAACACATTGTTTCCACTGAGCCATTATCTCTGTGCATATCTGGTGAGCCAGTGTACATTATGTTTATCATCTCATTTAGCTGTTAGCATAGACCCAACCAAGAATTTAGAATTAAATATAGTGTGTCTCATGTCCTGAGTGTCAGTGACTTTAAACAGTAGAATAACACATGAATATACAAATTTGATGTGGGTTATGATGTTGTTGATCTGTTATTATTTCCTGCTAGAAAAAAACAACATAGACCAGCGTGTCTGATTACCAGGAAAACCAGCATGTGTCTTGTTTTGGATGCGAGTATGCTGGTAATCCACTATGACCATGCTTGGTAACCAGCTAAATCAGCATCAGGGCTGTTTTTTTTCGGTAGGATATGTAGAGAGGTGACAGAGAAAAAAGCTGAAGGAAATAAAGACAAACCTTATTTGGTGGCTTGGTTTAGACATATGCATTGATCCCAGAGATTAAGCTATGTGGCAGCTGAGGGAAGAGGAAAGTTGAGCAATTCTTTGGTGTGAATAGAAACTGTTAACAGTGCTTACTTAACAGGGTGTGGAAGATCTGTTTGATAATGACAAAAAACAAGACATCACATGCACAAATTAGGCTTTAGGTATAATTGAGGTTCCAGTGCGAGAAAAATTAAGACTGGCCATCCTATTTTCAACATGTTATTTTTCAATATTGGAATCATCTGTGAGTCTGGGCTGGCATCCAACTCGGTGCAAGCCCCAGGAACATTTCTTCCTTTAAAAAGCACATCATGAAAGAATGCTTCACCCAAAAATGCTAATGTGCCTGACAACAAAAGAAGGCATGCGGAGGCTGTGTTGCATGATCTCATTTGTATAACATTAATCAGCCCTTTCTAGCCCTCATTTCTTAAACCTGAGGTTGTTTTGGGCAACGTATTCGTTTGATGCGTCCACCTACTGAGAACTATAAATGATTTCCTTCTGCGTATTTGAACAGCACTCTTTGTGCAGTACTTGTGATAGACATACTCAAATACTGCCCTCATTGTGCTGTTTTGAGGGATTGTCATGGTAACTTTGAAGGAGGGGGTATTTTACAAGAAGCAGTGTGATGGCTATGAAGCTTTATCCCCTAACATGTGTAAGAGACCTCATTAAACACAGACGGGCTGTACTACATTAGCATTACTGTGGCCTGAATTCGGATGACTGACAAAACAGCAAATCACAGCAGTGCTCTTACAGCTTTAGGGGTCTGTTTCCATGCAGAAGCAAGTTTTGGTAGGGTGCAAGCTTGCACCCAGTAGCTGTTTTAGTGATCAGATATGATAGTGTTGTTGTGGATGGAGTGGAGCCACAGGGGCCATGACATTCAGCCTCAGGCAAAAAGACATGTTCAGATTCAAAACAGTTCTATGGACATACACTCTGTCACTCTCTTCAATATAAATTATTATTATTATAAATTATTACAGCTTGACCTAATTTACCATAATATTATTATTTTATCCATAACAAATACAGACCCTATGTACACAACATCATATGTTTAATAGAATCAATAGAATATCTAACAAAATGCATCAGGTAAGACCATCATGCTGTTTATGGAATAATCTTTGACCAGGAGCTACAGGAACAGCCCACTGTTAATGACCTATAATCCTTGCTCAAAATGTATTTTATTATTATTATTATTGTTGGACTATTGATAGTATGTTGTAATTAGTTTAAAAAATAAATAGTTTGCTGTTGTCAAAACCTCATTTCTCCAAAATGGTAACTTTACAGGAGAAGGAAAAACATACTTTACTTTTAATCTAAGTCAGTGAAAGCAGACTTTTTTCCCACCGAGCCATTTCCTTTGGTCTGTTTATCATGAAATTTTGACATTTCACAAGAAACAGTTCTACTTTGCGGGAGAGTTTCCTGCCAGAGATGCGAGAAAAACAGCTATAACTTAGCTAAAGCTTAAAGCAGAGCAAAGTAAGTCTGTGTTTTCGTTTATATTATATGTTTAGCCTATACTAGAACATTAGCACATACTGAGACATATTTACAGCCAAGATGATAAAAAACGTTACTTCAGTAAAACGGACATAAAATGTTGTGGCTCCCAAGGTGGTTAGATTTTTGTTAAAAGGACAAAATAACCCTTGGAGAAAAACTGTAATGCATTGTCTACAGCCAATAAAACATGAGTAAACATCCACACACAAGAAGACAAAACATGCTTTTGTTGTAAGTTAAATCATCTTTATTAAAATGATTTTTTTTCACTATACAGTATTATTGGAATTTATCTGTTTTCTGCAGTGATGGTCATTAAGATAATCTCACTGTGCTGTTCTGCCCTCACATACTGGGCTTTTTAAGGGAATAAGAGGGGCTGATTTATTGCCACAGCATACCTAATCACACCAGCCAATAATGTATTCATTCAAACTCCACACCTTTTTTTGATTATGCCACTCCATGCCAGGTTAGCGCCTGCACCAACGGTTACACACATGCCAAAAATATATCTGCCACACTCGCACACAAGTGGCATGACTTTGACCCTTATTTATGAGCTTGAATGGTGATCATGAGAATGAGGCCTTTCCAGTGACATGGTCAGGCAGTAAATAAAGCAGTACAGTGCTGCAAACGGTCCACCGCTCAAAGCGTGATGGCTGTTTCAGAATGGATGACAAATGTTTTCCCTTATCCTTCATTAGAAGTGTTTTCCTGGCACAAATCTGGGTTTGTTTCCTCTCTTCTTCAGGAGGATGCCGTGCAAGAGTTTGACTGCCACTACAGAGAGGAAAAGTGGCTCACAGGACGCTACTTTGAATTTGTGGAAGATTTTTTCAATACTGCCAATTCTTCAAGAGAAGATGTAGACTGTGAACCCCCGCCGTGTCCCACGACACCGAAAACAACAATAACAACGACGATAACGACAACAGTGTCGGCACATCAATCGAAAGGTAGAGTGGCTCAGTACCTATTGATTTCATGACACAGCCTAGTATCTTCAATATGGCAACTTTATGGAAGGAAAAATGTTTTAAAAATGTAAGTTAACAAGTATGAAAAAGAGAAAGAGACGGACAACAGTCTATATTTATAGAGCTATAAAGTGCACCCATGTGTTAAGTGGACCTGTTAAATTGGACAAGGACAGAAGATAAAGGGAGGTGTACTTGTTTAAGTGGCCAGTCTGTGTATTATAAACAGGACTAATTATGCTCTTTTTGTAATTAAAAAAAACATTTGATTAGTGACGAAATGTTTAGAAAAATGTATTGTGGCATAATTTATCACAATATCATATAAAATACTGTTATACTGCCAAATTACTGTTAAAATACTGTTAAATTACCAAAATGGTAGTTTCACGGGAGAAGGAAAAATGGGTGACGCTTTATTTTGAGTGGTCGTGTTTAGATGAAACAAACACTCAACAGACTCTCAGTAACATGTCAAAAGCATATGGTTAGCATTAGGTTTTGGGTTGAGGTTAAGGTTAGGGTTAGGATAAGGACCACGGTTAGGATTAGGTTTTGGGTTGAGGTTAAGGTTAAGGTTAGGATTATGTTTTGGGTTGAGGTGAAGGTTAGGGTTAGGAAGAGGACCAGGGTTAGGATTACGTTTTGGGTTGAGGTTAAGGTTGGGGTTAGGTTTAGTGCCAGGGTTAGGATAAGGTCAGGTTTTGCAGAATGAAAGTAACATATTAACAATACATCTACTTAATGTAAGTAAAGTATCAACAGAACATCTTTAAGATATTTATTTCAATGTGTTCAGGTGCTTCACTACTGCTACTTCACTGATATGTTGTTGATGTGTTACTGATACTCTGTTAAGAGTTTATGAATCATCAGCAAAGGACCACTCAAAATAGTGTTACCGAAAAATGTTCCGAATTTTTAATGTAAGTTAATATAAAAAGTTTTTATTCCAAGGAATTTTGGAGCATTTCTATTCATCCATTCATCATAAAATATTCACACAATATAAAGGGCATCTGGCATTCACAAATAATAAAAAACAATAAAGGAACAACAAAGGATTGTGTTGCGACATGGACAGTATCAAATGTTATTTGAGATAACTAAAGATAATTAGAATAGACACGTCAACAAAACTGTTGCAGATGTGTTTGTATTATTTGTGCAATGAACAAATGATGAATGACCTGTTGTATAATAAACCGTGACCAAAAATGTAGATATTTACCATCTTCTTTTAGGGTCATTTTCACTTGTTTGGGTATTGTATGTTTGGTTACATTTGTGTGGGCGTGCTTGTGTGTCAGTAACTGTCCTGCACGGCACCTTTTCAAACAAACCTGCGAAACAAAAACATGAGCTGTAGCATGGTTTTTGTCAGCCCCATAATGACTGTGCTCAGCTGAGCTTGAAAACCTTGCCATGTTCCCTGGTGGACCACATGAAAAGAAGAAAAGAGCCGGCACACAATTGTCAATGTGTTGATTACAGCGCAATCTTCTGATCTTCCCAAGCGCGGTCTCTTTCTCTCCAAGAGCCGACACATCTTTTGTGGGAAAGAAAGAAAAGGAGGCCGTGATGAACTCTTTACCGACTCACAAAGAGGCGTTTTCATCTAAGTGTATTAATGCTCCACCCTTTCTTTTCTCTCTCTCTGTCTCTCTCTCTCTCTCTGTATCTGTATTTACAGGTAGTTCATCTGCTGAGGACAGCACTGCAGAGGAAGGTGAGCCATTACACAAATCTAAAAGTGAAGTGGACATTAAAAAGCAAGGTGTGGTCGCATATTCTTGTAACTCATGACCACAAATGATTGTACTGTGGGAAAGCTTGCCAAACCTCATAATCACAAGTTTGTATTTCTTGAGAATTTGGTCACAACTTAGTTCTTAGTTCACAACCTTCAGTTCAGTAATTGCAGGCCAGTGAGTGCCCGTGTGGCATTTAGCTTTCTTGGCAGCATCTCTGCAGATTTACTCTGTTACCTGGCTGTCTGCAAGGTCAATCCCTCTGGACTTTCAAGGGAAAGTCAACTTAGCCGTCTCATTTCTCTGCCCCACCCGATCAACCTCCTGCTTTGAGATTCAGAGAGACAGGCGAGAGCCTTTAGCTTAGCCAACGAGCCAAATGCTGACGCATATGCGCTTTACCTGCAGGGGTTACAAATCAGAGGATTCTTCCAGAGGTGCTGGAGAGGAGCCTCCTTTCTCTTCTCTTCATTCCTCTCATCGCTCTGGCATTCCTGCTCGTCTGGAAGGTGCGTGATTTTTCCCAAATGCTGGCATTCTGAGACTTCTTCCCATTGTGCTTAAATTCTCCAGATTGAAATGCTTTTAAATTGCAAGCACCTAACTTTCATAACATTATAAAAAACTTTATAGCAGTTACCAATAAATAAGCCTTAAGATTATTCGCTATTATGAATTACTCAGTAACTACTATGAAACCAGTATGTTATGTACTGATGTACTTGTAAAGTTAATGTGTAATTAAAGTAGTGATAAAAGTTATAAGTTCACGCTTTCTTTTTCGTCATGCAGGTGAAATCCAGAAGAAATGCCCCCCCAGTGGATAGAAGTTCAGAAAGCCCTCCTCTGTATATTGAAGCTGAGGCCAGCGCACCACCATTAGATGATGTATCTGAAAAGTAATGATAGCCAAGAACCTGTTGAACTACCTGCAGCAGACCTTCAAATGCAGACCTTGAATCCAGTTTCCTATCTCCTGTTTTGTAAATATCTAAACTATAGATGGAACCGATTGAGCAGCAAGCTTCATACCTACCAGTGATTTAAAATCCAGGACCAGAAACTGGATTCAAGGTTCAGATCATAGTAAAACCTCTTGTTTATTGTGTACAGTAAAAATAATACTTTTACTCACTGTTACTTGAATTCACCATGTTCTTCTTTGTGTATACACAGGAACAGATTAACCATGATCGGTGAGGTGTAAATCATCTGTCTTCATCAGTACCGGTGAGATGTGTCTTCAGATAATAATCAATGCAAGCTGTTAGCAGCTGTTACATTATATAAAACCAGTTTGTTGCAGATACATGTAGGACACTATGCAGTATGAACTCATACGACCAATAATTGGAAACATCAATGAAAAAATGGTCAGTTCAACTAACTTGAAGTTGTCAGTTTAACTAACAAGAGTCAAATAACCAGCTAAATTGGAAGTAAGAGGTGACTGTTAATCACAGTGAGTTGTGCATTATGCTACGACATTTTAGTACCGATATAGCAGCAGCATTCAAATACAGTGTGAGTGCACTTACCTGCCTTTATTTACATCATACAATTGCAATACAGATTGACCAAAATAAGCTTGTATAGAACAAAACTTGGCCAACTCTGATCTTGGATGATTCCAATCATGCATGGATAATTAAGACTACAAATTCTACAAATACACAGATTTCAACTATTTAGTAGGAAGCTGTAAATAACGAAGAAATTTGAGATGTGTCCAGAATGATGAACAGAGCTGATGATTCCATGATGACAGAGAAACCTGTTTAACACTGAGAATAAATCTGTAATGTAATGATAACTTACCAAGAAATTACTATAAGTGGATAATGATAGTATATTATTCAGGGGCGTTGGAACCACGGTGGCAAGCGGGCATTTGATCCACCACTTTTCAAAGTACTGTGGCGACACCCCACAACCTTTTGAGTTCAAGGCACACACATAAAAAGCTCCACTTTCCCTACACCACATGAAGCACGAACCAGCACAAACATACAGAATAAAACTCAGTGGCAGAGCCATTCAGAATCTCCGTTTTAGCTGAGAGGTGCTTTCAGGCCTGTCAAACTTTTTTGAGAAACAAGGAACAAAATAATAATAATATGCGTCTAATTATGCACCATGGAGCATATTTTTGGCCAAGCATCATTGACCTGATCGCTTAAATTTAAGTTGGTATACACAAAGACGATAAGCATCTCTATGGTGGTGAATGTGAAAGTAACAGAGTGCTTGCATCCCTTCAAGCACTCTGATCTTCTGATCAATAAACAAACACCCACATGTGTAATTTGGTCCACTTTAGTCCACTTACAGTCCACCATCCGAACCGAGGGAGAGAGATAAAATATCACAAAAAACAAACTGTGGTGGGTCTTTAGAAAATGAATTGGGTATGAAAACAGCCTGAAGGTCTTCAGAGATGTTAGCTAACAAACACTGCTATCTGAGGCTGCACTTACTGAAGCAGCATCAAAACAAACACTGACACTGTTCATGATCAGGTTCAGAGGTGGGTAGAGGAGCCTAGATCATTACTAAAGTAAAAGTGTTGATATGTGCATAAAATAATTAAGTAAAAGTCAAAGTATCTTCCCCAAACAACTTGAGTAGAAATACAAAGTAGCAGGTCAAAATTATACATTAGTACTAAGTACTGCAGTGGAACATCTGACTACATCCAGCATTCATCAGCATAGGAACTGAAGACTGTGCAACTCTGTTCTTCTCTTTTTGGGATTCTTTTGATCAAAATACAGAAGCTTCAAGGTCAGAGATGTAATCAATCTCAAAGCAGTACAGGAATTAGTAACTAAATACGAATAGCTAAAATGGGACGGAGTAAAAAGAGATGAAAGTAATATGATTTGAAAGCACTCGGGAGAGTAAAAATCAGTATTTTACTGAAGTACATGTACTTGATTAAATCTAACTAGTTACTACTCACCTCTGAATGGGTTTAGGCAGTGGCCTAATTGTATTTCATCACTTAGCCAGGTGTTTTTTTTAAAACAGTATGTTTTACCGCACCACTTTTGGGGGTGTGGGCGGCCCCTGATATTATTTTATCATTTAAAAATAATAATCATTTAATTTCAACTTAATAATCGTTTAACTTAAACTTCATGTTAAAAATTCCACCCAAGTTAGCATTGTTTAAAATAACATAATTTATTAATACTGCAATTGATTCCAAACTTTTGAGCAGCAATGTATGCAGTATACATACATCTGTTCTTCACTCTCGGTTTCTCACACTGTCTGTCTGTTTTCCAGATTGTACAGTGGACAGAAGACAGCAAGGCGAGACCACTGAAAAACCACACACATCTCTTCCTATACTCTCAGCTGCGAGGGACATGTGCTGGCCTCAAACAAAAGAACTGCCCACTGAGTTCCAAAGCTCTTTCTAAGAACAGTGAATGGACGTTTTCCGAGGGGGGGGGCGGGGTTGGGTGCGAATGAGGCTCGGTTTTTGGTGGGGGAGAAAAATGACAATCAAGACGTGTTACTGCGGGCAAAGCTTCTTTTTCCTCCTGGAGGTTTACTGACCACCGCAATGCATGCAAGGAGAGACTGTACTGGACGACTGCAGTGCACAGTGATCCTTTGGCCTTTCTTTTTTTTTGGGAGGGGGGGGTGGATCCACCTAGAGAAGTGGCGCTAAAATAAGAACTGCGACAAATGATCCTGTCTGAGCTTGAGAGTTTCGTTCCAGCACAACAAAAAAAAAATTGGCCGAGACTTCCCGAGTAAGCTGGAGGGAGCGAAGCAGATACGACTACCTCCAGTCGCATTGGCCCTTTTGCCTCCTGCGTCCTCCTTCATAGAGCTCTGTCGCTCTTGGTTTGGGCATCCAGCTAGACACTGCTTCATCCTTGAGTGGCTTTAATCAGTAAAGATCTTCTTCAATTGTATCATCTGAATTGTGTATCGTTTTTATTGTCTAAACTGGTGGTGTGGACTTAATTTATTTATTTTCTGATTATGTTTATGTGCCGGCAAGAGAATTTGCTGCTCCTGCATGGAAATGAATAGTCATTGAGATGATCCTGTAAAACACAAAAAAAGCAAAAAAAGAAACGCTACATTTGTACGCCATAATCCTTAACTGCACCTGCGCTGCAGCCCTCAAGATAACTCTAGTCCTAGATAACCCTGGGCCTTGTAACTACTGGTTAACCCTTCCTACTTACCATTTATATGAGAGACAGCAGTGACATTTTAAGGAATGCATCTCTCTGCATCTTCATTAATCTGGATTCCTAACAGTAGGCCCAGCGTTCAGCGTGCCCCTATGATTCAATTCACTTTCACATGGTATCATGACTAAGGGTCTATTTTCAGTGTTTTAAACTAATTTAGTGAAAGAAAACCTTTAATGGCTGCTAATCGTACAGGACAATCAGCATTTTATTTACCGGAATTGATTAGATGTTGGTTTTCTAATAGTTTATGGCTGTATTTGTACGTTACGTACTAAAAAGACAAGAGAAAAGACAAATGACGCATCAAACCACGGCACACAACTGGTGCGGGATTTATGTCAAGGCAACTCTGCAGACAGCATAAGGTGCAACTAAAGCAATATATCGCTGCTGTCTGAAGAAAACCTTGTATCTCCATTTTTGTTGTTTTTCAGTTTTTAACATAATTTGAAAATGTCTTTTGGCCTCTACATTGTATGTGAATTTCATGAAGAATGGACTAAAAGAAACAGCCCAAAATGACTTGGAAAAATGTCTGGTTCCATTGACTTACATTAAAAGTAAAGTAGGTTTTTTCCTTTTTTTGTAAAGTTGTCATTTTGGAGATGTGAGGTTTTCTTCTGACAACAGCGATATACCAAGCATAAACCGAACAATTCAGAAGTATTTACACTGTAAAATAACTTAAAAAAGGAAGTAGGCTGGCTAACTTAAAGATTTGCAATAGTAAATAAACAGAAGAATAATTTGTGTAATAACTTACCATCTGAAGTTCAACAAAGTCTACCAGGTTATTTACTTTCTTAAGTATGATGATTTCTGTAGATTGCTGACATCACAGCTAGTTTTAAGTTTCACCCTAGGCTAATACCTTCATCATTTTGTGCCTTTTGTACACAGATTTCCCCAATATATTGTTTTTTTTGGATATGCAGCCATATATTTATTCCAGAAAGATCTGTGAGTTTAGTAAATAAAACAGTGTTGCACTAGTTACATAAGGAAGACATTTCAATTAATTCTCAGAGTTCAGAATAGCTTTAGGCAAAATATGACTCATCTAAACAGTTTCTTCTGTTGCAAATTATGAATCAGTAATCCGCATGCTCCTGTCTCTTCTTCTGTTACTGGAAACTAATCTGTGCATATTGATTATTTGTAATAGTGGTTGTCAGTATAGGCAGGAAATAATACATTTCAAATGAGATCATTATAACTTCGCTCATGCATGTGTGCATTCTCCAACTGGTTGTAATGATCTCCGTAGGAATGACCTGTTGCCTGCTTCTGTGCATTTTACCACGCTGATAAACCTGATATGAATCTGTCACCCTGATCAAGCGTTTGTTCTTAAGCCAAAATGTGTCAATGTGGGCAATGACAGTGGGCGGTAGTTGGTGAAGTCTGCCAGTTATGAACGTTTACAGCCTTATTTTCAGTATGGCAGTGACTTTTTGTTTTTGCAAACTATGCTCTACTTCCATAGCGCTGTCGAAGAAAACGATAAATCATATCAAGTAACCAGTTTATTGATCTCTGTATCAGTAATGCATTTGTCAAGTTCGTCAGAGAACTATTTATCCACCAGACATGAAATATGTGTAGAAAAAAAAAATACAGTACTGCTTTTTGATGTAGAAGAAAAAACCTTTGCAATGTTACAGTGTGTATGCTCATGTGGTCAAGTGTTATGTTGTGTTAAAGCTGTAAGATGGCTTAGTTTCGATGTTAGTGCCTGTGTACTTGTCAACTTGGACTTGAGACTCAAGAAGTCAAGTTACGTTGGGTTTCATTCACTCATGAAGAAAAACAAAAGAGGACAGAAAGCCTGTGCCAGCTGCCAGATAAAGTTCAAGCAAGAGGAAAAGCTGTACCAGAATGCTTATCATCATAGACATTTTTCTAAGTAAATCTCAGCAGGTGTAAAGTTATTACCTATTATTTGACTCTTGTGTGTGGAAACAGGTTGAAGCTGTGAATGAAACATTGTATGATGGCATTCCCCGTTTTTCTAGCCGCCTAAGAGCCTCTGAACTCAAAAGCCGTGGACAGTATGCGTCACGCCAAAGAAATTACTACCACTGTCCTGAAACCCGTCATAAATGTACAGCTCAGAAGTGGCCTCGATGAATTTGGTCTCTTATCTTTGGCCTGGAAAAACTGTTTTTTGGGTCCATATGTATCAAACGCCCGATCTAGACGAAGCCCCCGTCTGTATCATCATAACCTACGTGGACGTAAAAGGCGAACCTAGATCAGCACATGTACTCCAAGACGTTTGATACATACAAGGCCAGGAAGGAGACGAGAAACTGAACCAGGACGTTTGATGTTTGGCTCATCCCACCAGCCGTAGTCAAGTCCAGCTTCATGTTCCTGCATGTTTGGACGGTCACAAAACAAGGCTCTTAGTCAGGAAGATAGTCAGGGTGCCAAAAGCAAATAAGTAATTGTGGCCCAGTTGATATCTGGGTGACAGTCTGCTGTATTCTGTATTTTTATATGAATATATGCATATAATGAAAATATATGTATGAGATGTGAATAAAGTACATATATCCAAAATGGTTATGGCTTCAATTGCTTGGATTTACTTCATCACATTCCTGCAATGTACAAATGCCTGCTTTGCTAGTATGCTAACTTTGCGCTTTGCTAGTTTGTGGAAATCATGCTAGTATGCTGATTTACAGGATTTGTGCTGATTTTACAGTACAATTTGTTGTGAACAAGGCTCTCCGTCATCCATGAAGGTCATGCTTTTTGTTCTTCAAAAAGCATGAAATGTCAAGACCATACTCAATACATTTATGACTAAACCTCACTGCACAATTTGCTAGGCTAACAACAGGATACGTGACTGAGCTTACTCTAAAATATTATAATAGGTCAATAGTGGTAGGAACACTATTCAGAAATGAAGATCCTCATCAGTTTCTTTTCAGTTTAATAATCTTAGTCATACGATAGTTTGGCACTCACTGCCCAGAACCATGTTGATGCACCCTTAGAAACACCCTTAGTCATTATTTATATTAGTTCATCAATGATTTAGTTACTTAAGCAATTATGTGTGCCTTGTCATGGTCTCCTGTATGACCTTTATAGAAACCCACTGATACTTATACCTGTAGTCTCAATGCCTAAATTCATATCTATACACAAATGATTCTCAAAATATTGAGCAGGGTAGTATTGGGTAGGAGTGGGAACACTGCAAAAACAGCATCTTGTCAAGTAAAATTATCTTAAATGTAGTTAATATAGCCAATATTTGTCCTGTTGAGATTGTTTTAAGCTTATTTTAAGATTATTTAACTTATTTCCCAACATTCTGGCAGATAATTTTGCAGATACTGTGCTTGTCTGCCATTATCTGCCAGTATAGTGAAATAATTTTACATAATAAAATTATTTGAAATAAGTAAAAATGTCTAGAAATAAGCTAAACCATTTTATAATAAGTGCACAACATCTTAAAATAAGAACTATTAGATATATCAACTAGAATTAAGATAATTTCACTTGACAAGATACTATTTTTTGCAGTGAAAACAATTCTAGCCCCAGCTAACCTATACATATTCTTCTAGAGGCTGAATTATAGCAATGAGAGAGAAGAATCAGGAAGACAATTCTTCTGGAATCAAGCGTGTTAGTAGGGAGTTAGTCCCCCTTTGCTATGAGATAAGATAACAGGAAAATTCACAGTGCTATAGCAGCAAAGGGACAGCAAGGCACTCAAGAAAAGAAGTAGCAAGAAGAGAGTTAACAAACAAGGTAATGAACCTTGTTAATGACTTAACTCGGTTACAATTTGTTACTTATTACTGTATAGACAATATATACAGTACTAAAGATAATATATATATGTATATATATATATATATATATGTGTGTGTGTGTGTGTGTGTGTGTGTATATATATATATATATATATATATATATATATATATATATATATACACATATAAACTCTGTCCTGCACAAAATGAACAATATAACCAGCATAAATAAAAAGTAAAAAAAAAGTATATATATATATACATATATATATATATAAAATATACTTTATATATATATATATAAAATATACTTTATATATATATATATATATATATATAGTATATATATATATATATATATATATATATATATATATATATATATATATATATATATATATTAGTTTACAGGTTTTGCACATGGAATATTGCACATGGAGTTTTGCACATGAAGTATTGATTATATTGCACATGGTATGGTGATGAATTAACAATATAAACATTATAAATACAAAAGCAAAACACTATAATAATATTCAGATGCATAAATAGAAGTAAAGATATACAATACGAATATAATAAAACAACCATAAAAAAGTATAATGTGCAGTAAATAAATAAGTAAAGACTCTGTATTGTCACATCCAGTGAATCATCTAAAAACATCCAAGCAGAAACACACAAACTGGGTGACTGTACACTGTAAACGATAGTACAATAACATATATTGATAGTTATGCAGTATACATAGATGCGTAAACAAAGTGGCAGAGCCTAGTAATATGAGTAGAGAGATGTAGTCCAGCAGGTGCTCAGTGAGCCTGTCCTGTTAGTGGCTCAGTATACAATAACGTCCAGTGAAGAGGTGTTGTACAGTGTGATCGCTGTCTGACCAGTAGGTCGTGGAGTGGGTGTAACGTGTTGTCCAGAACAGCAATGCATTTATTAAGTGACTTCCTTTCCAGGAGGGGGTAATTCCATTCTATTGGCAAAGCTTTTCTACGGATATTATACAAGCTCTGTGTGTGCTACTGACCACCTGTATCAGCAATGGGGGAGCAATTCATTAATTAGAAACAGTGTATGTAACTTTTAGCTAATTAACTTTTAGCTTATTACAAACCAACACCTTTTCCCACTCTATGTCTCTCCATAGCTGTCACCCGAGAGGAACATAACTACCTTCTTTGTAACAAGGAGCAGGTGACACTCACTCCATCCACCACAACCACAAAATATTTTATTTATGCGCTGAAAATAATCCGGAGCAGAACCATGAGCCGTACTGAAACAGCCTCATTGTTACCCTACATCAGCACCATTATACACTGTGTGTGACCTTAATAATGAATAACTGTAACCTTATAAGACCTTACAATAACAAATGTGACATAATGTCGTGCGTGCTGTCCATTTGCTTCACACTTGGAGCCGAACAGTCACATTAAGCGACGGCGGCATTAACCTGACTTAGCACGTAGCGCCTTCCTGACAGTGATAACTTTCTCCCTGTGCGGTCAAAGGGAGTAATTATGTTGGACGTAGCTGAACCCGCCCTGCACATGAACACACGGTCTCTATAAATAGCCCTATAGGATAATGCTCCCTGTAAACACTGGCCCTTGCACTCACTCCTGGAGACATATGGGCTTTTATAACATTCCAGCAGTGTTCTCACCCAGCAGGAGACAAAAAGTACAATAAAGCAGTGAAACAGAAACAGAGCGTAATGTTTGGTGATAAAGTCCTGTAAGGCAAAATGTATGGAAGCCCATTCCCACCGTCTAAAAATAAATTCAGGCCATTATTATTTTTTATCCTTAGGTGAGGTTCTATGCTTTTTTTATTTTAAAGTACTACTTTATTTGGAGATACTAAGTCATTATTTTGAGATACAAAGTCATTATTTTGATATCCTATCTCATTATTTTGTTGATATTTTGAAATATCTTCTTATTATTTTGAGATGCTAGGTCATTAGTTTAAATACTATTTCATTAATTTGAGACGCTAAGTCATCATTTTAAGAAACTAAGTCATTATTTCAAGATACTATCTTGCTATTTTAAGATGCTTTCGCTATTTGAGTAACAATTTCATTTAAAAAAATCTGTTTTTTTATATTTTTCATCTTAAAAGCATAAAGCATCTCAAAATAACGAGAAAGTTTCTCAAAATAATGACTTAGAGTCTCAAAATAATGAGATATCTCAAAAAATGACTTAGTACCACAAAAAATGGCTTAGCAATTCCTTTAATAATGAAAAATAATAATTAGGTACTGGAGTGTTTATTTTGAGTGGTGGGGGTGGGCTTTCATAAAAATGAGAGAATTTGGTGGGAAGACTGTAGGGGGTGGTTAAAACTTTAACCGAAGAAAACAAAAAGGAATATAAAAAAAAACGAAGCATACTAAATAAGTTTAGGAGTAAATACTAAATGTATCCTTACCTGTGCCACAACACACATGTAATACAATTCTGAACACCCCTACAGCGGACCATACCATTTCTTTACCGCTAACATTGCCTCGAACTTGATTCCCTCTTCGTCACTTTTACTTTTCTCAAGAATTATAAAGGTAACGTTAGGTCGCCTGACTTATAGAGGCAAAAATGTATTGATGAATTAGCTAAAAGCTTTTTAATTTTTTAAATGGAGCAGTCTGAGACCGGTCTTAACTACGCTACTAATTCTTATAATGTTGTTTATGTAAGTGTTATGTGGTGACCGTAGACTCCTATGGACTCCTTCTAGCTAACTAGCTACATTAGCGTGCTAACTAGCTAGCTAGCCACCAGGTAGCTCGCTCTCTCGTTTGTTGCTAAGCTAACTGTACTCGTGTGTCCATTTGACGTCCATATTTACCCAAAATTACAAGGGGCTCTTTATCATAGCTGGCTTGAATTATTTTGCGAGAATTTTGCTAAAGAAAACATGCATATACTGCAACACGATAGCTAGTTCGCTAGCTGGCTATGGTAGCTAGCAGTATTGTCTAACGTCTAACGTTAGTTCGCATATGTTTATTGTCATTTTTATACGTTATCTTTTCTGCCTAGTTATATAGCTAGTGTTTCTATAAGACGTGTTTTGTATAGCTACAGTTTTCTGTCATTATTGTGAGGACCGTGATACCACATAGCCTTTTTAGAACAATAAAGGCAATCTGGTAACAAAGTAACTCAAAGGAAATTGAGTTTTAATGTTAGCAGGTCACAGACTGGATTCAGCCATACACTGACCTCACTGTATCAGGTAGCCTTTAGTTATACAGCACTCATATTTCATTCACAGCATCATCAAGCAGATATTGAAGGGGATTTTCAACAAATTTTTCAAAATTTCCAAATAATGCAGTCCTTGAGGTGTAAACAGAATCATTCAGATTTCTTTACAGTGGTGATGATAGGGACCAGGGCTCACAATGTCTGCCACAGAAATATAGCCATTTTACTTACTATCTGAAAGCACCAGTGAACCTACACATGCCTTCTGAGTTTTTATATGTAATGTTGATGATGGTAAAATAGTCAGAAATCTGAAAAAATAAGTTTTCTTCGGGGACTATTTTGCCTCATGCAACACCTTTCATGTGCCCCTCCGACATGAATGGATCAAAATGAATGGATTAAAATACATTTTAAGCCAAAACATTGTCACAAAACTATCAGAAAACATTGTGTCAGACATCAGGCAGCGCATATCTAACTATGTATTGTATTCATGTAATGACTTTCTGTGAGGGAGCTTTTAGAGGCATTCAATCTGGGTCCTATCACCACCACTGTGAACAATTCTGACTCGGCAAATCCTCTAGAACAAAACACAGCAAACCACTCTGAATGATTTGTTTACATCTCAACCATTTAATTATGTGGATTTTTTCCCTTTTAAGCAAAGTGACAGATCATTTGGTACCTGAGTAAGAAAAGCTAGTAAAAGGTATTGCATAAGGAAGCTGATTATATAATATAGAAATCAGTTGTTGTGGCATGTGAGGAGAAAAAGCTTCACATTGTGGTGTATTCCTTCATGACATTGTTAGTGCTTTCAAACTGATTAAGATAAACAACAAATGTACAATTTATACATAAAGCCAAAGTGCCTGCTTTTTTCCCCTTACCTTGATTTAACATGTATTCTAGCTACAGAATTTAACACAGGAGCTTGTACAACAACAGGGTACTGTTTGCAATCAAGACACAGTCTGTTGATTTGGAGATGAGCAGACAAAGAGTGGCATCACAGTTGTTTTTAAGCAAAAAATGAAACTGTTTGGTTCTCAGCTTACATTCTGCTAAAGATTTTAGTAATAGAAATGCTTTACTGTTGCAGTGGTGTAAGTCAGGGGACAGACAGGAAGGTGGTTACCATGACAGAGAGGAAGGGACGGGTGGTGGTCATGTCGGAGAGAAAGGGACAGGTGGTGGTCATGTCAGAGAGTGAGTCAGGTGGATGCCACCTCAGAGATGTCAGTTGATGAGGAGGTAAGCAAGACAGGAACAAAAGTATACTAAATACTGAAGGTGAGTGGGCATGTCATGATCATGAAATGCAAGCTGATTATGTAAGCAGTTAAGTACAACACAGTATATAGCAGCTTTACAAAACAAGCCTAACGTGGCCAAATAGACTGGTTAGCTGTCTCGCTTTCTACCATTCTTTTATTTACCTGTATTTGCTGCATCCAATTATTTTTTTGCTTGCTACAGCGTAAACAAAAAATAACTTAAGTCAAAGACCAACTCAAAAAGTTGTGACTAGGTGATTATGTAATAATGGCAATGCATGGAAAGGACAGTAATACTTGACAACAATATTTGTGCTTTGTACTGTACTGGCCATATCGACTGGGATAATGGACACATTCTTTTGTCATCAATATAGATTCTAAACATTAGATTAAATAAGCAAGAAAATCTAATAAGTGTCAGACTTCAGTCCACTAAAGCAAGCACCTGTGTTGTGTTATGTAGCTAGAATCCATGTTAAATCAATGTTAGGGGGAAAAAAGCAGATCCCCCCTCTCACCCTGGCCTTATGTACAAACTGTACAGCTTGTATATCGGATGCTGCAGACTGGAGGTACATACACAGACATGCACACATGCAGCACAAACGTAATGTACCTCTTGAAAAGGCATTTATCTGTATGCTAATATAAAGTATAGCACTCTGGTCCCAGACTACATTAACCTTCATCACCTTTTCAGGTGTTGATCTTGGATTTTAGCGTGTGGGTAAATATAAATGGAACTCTCCCTTGCATAACTGTCTGTGTCTCAGACCTCTTGACACTGCTTTCTCTCTCTCGCTCTCTCTGCGTTAGCCGGAGTGCTGTGTGAGTGTCTGTGTGGGCAGGCTGAGAGCCCAGGCAGATGAGACTAAAAGCTCGTCCTCTGAATGCCTGCCTCTCCTGTGACAGTGCATACATTAACAAAAAAGGGCATTATCCCTCACTTTTGAATGTGTGACAAAGGTCTTTATAAATTTAAACTGTGTGTATTTTTTTTTCCCTCAGCAGTGGGAATGGGCACAGGACCTTAGTCACAGGTCATGTGGTTTAAGGTTACTAATAGCTCCCACCAATAGCCTTGTGTTGCGCGCTTTTTTGCCCTTTTTACAAAGCCCTGCCCCGCAGTGGCAGAGAAAGCCCTCGCCCCCAGGTGGGGAGCGGAGGCGGACAAGCCCGTTCCCTGGAGGCCGTAACCGGAGGCTTATCAGGGCCCGGCGCTGTTCTCTAATACTCCTGTGAAAGACCTCCTCCAGCGCCTCCCAATAGCCACCTCTCTCTGGACAGGAGGCTGAAATGGAGAACGCCATGGCCCCTCAGCAGCCTACGGAGAAAAGGTGTGTGGGGGGGGGGTGAATGGGGGTCTCAAGAGCCATTCACTTGTTGGGAAGCAAAGGACGGAGATAGAGAGAGAGACCAAGATAAAGAAATGTCTCATTTGCAGTGGAGTCTTGGTCAAGAATTCAAATAACATATAAATGAAACAACAAATACAAAACATAACATATTAAAATAACTACAGAAAGGACATAAAATATATACGTATATAAAAACAATACACTATCATAGCAATCATAATAATAATTACAACAAATAGCAACAAACTCAAGCAACAAATCCAAATGGCCTGATATTCCATACGTGGCATATATTCATATGTGATTCATATGTGGTCAATCTAAGTGTTAAGGACAGCAAATACTTAAAAGACTACTGTTCCATGTTGAAACGTCATCAAGAAAAAAACAGAAAGAGAGCGAGAATGTGAAAGGGCGTGGGGAGAAGAGAGAGATGCTGCGTGGGCGTGTGAGAGTGAAAGGTGGAATGAGTCAGAGATGGAGGGAGAAAAGACACTGCACCTCTTCTGGGGTCCCAGTGCTGAAGATCATCTGCCCGGCGGGGGCGCAGGGGGACACGCCCGACACCCGAGCAGGGCTAAGAGACACCGCATAAAGACTGCACAGTTCACTCCAGTTCAGTGGCATTCAGATTTTAATGGGAACCCTCATCGCCAGCCCATCTGGGATGAGCAACGCGCCATTATTTAACAGGACTAAGTCGAAAAATGCCTCCAAAATAGGTGGCATACTTTCATGTTGAGAGAAGTCACTGCTCGACAGCACTTCCTTAAGGTTATGTAAGGAATACTGGACATTGTTACTCAACTGTTCACTGCCAGTCCACTGACTTCAAAGTGCAGATCTTTGTTTCTGATGGAGATAAAGGATTGAAAGGGTGTCTTTCATCTGTGACTGCGATTGGACTCGTGCTGTATCTGCCAACTTGGAGCGCATCAAAAAGAGGGACGGTTTGGTGCCGCTGTCCAGTTGAAACCTTTATTTAACACAATAGAGAGAAATGTCCAATTTACAGTGGCGAACCGTGACTGTTAGACCTCGGCCCTCTGACCCTGTTTCCCACGTCTGAAAAAAACACAACTTAGTTTACTGTGTCACCTCCTAAAATACTGCAAAAGTTAAGGAACAAAAATGAAGACGATGGTTCAGCCTTAGAAAAGCAACAAGCAAATAACACAGAGAGCATTACCACCTAAACAAGACCCACTCTCCACGCCAAACAGCAAGCAATCCCAGCTGTAGAGCTTTTGCTCCTTGGTCAATCCTGTCATCCAGGGGTATCGTGGTATAATTGCTGGAGTTGCCATGCCTTTTGCACCAAATTAATCTCTGGTGTAGGTCATCCTTTGCCAAAAACTCCAACGTTTCATCAAAAGTTAATCTAGAAAATGGCATGGATAATAAATTCGCAACGATGTTCTCCTCATTAGCGACAGCGTTACTCTTGGCTTCCATTACAACCCAACAAGCTAGCTAACTTTTTTCGCTAGCTTTTTATTCCCACAGTGGGCGGAACTTGTGATAAAGTCAGAGATAACAAAGCCCCCCCATTTAGAGGGAAGACATCATTGGTCAATTTTGCTGACATTTTAATTGATTGCTCTCTCATTGAATTACTATTGCTTGGCCCTCTATAAATTTATAGCTGGACCGCCACTCACCAACAGTCTTTCCAGCAACAGCAGAGGTGGCAAAATTCTGAGTGGAGACAAAGGGGCTTCTTTAATTTAACCCTTCACATTCCAATACAAATTGAATAGGCAGGTTTGAAGGATTTATTTGCTCAGATTTGTATTTGTTTAGATGTTGATTGTGAAAATATGATCAGATAAAATTAGAACTGCTCATTTTTAAAATGTTATTTTTAGAATATCTTAGGCCCTCTCTGAGGGCATAGAGGGCCATGACAGTTCCCCTCTGTTACATACTAAGGCTTATTATTCAGTAATTACAGGGACTTCAGTGCAAATCGGCTGAGCTATTCTTAGGTTATAGAAGTGTGTAAATAAAACTTTGGGCCCACTGACAGGCCTTGGTTTGTTAAGGGGTTAAACTACAATTCATCGTATCATTTAAAAGACAAAATTCTGGATTTCCCGTGAAGTGTCATGACTTTCACCTGTCTCAGAAATGTCCTCAGCTACACCGCCATGCACCAGTAGATGGGGCAAAATAATATTAGCCAATAATATCACGTTTCACCTCTACCCCTCACCCCCTACCTGTCCTCAAGGATAAATGCTCAGCTAGCCCAGAGACCCTCATGAAACCATGTTTCGCACAATATGTCATAGTATGGAAGGAAAACAAGTCTATGATTTCCATTTCATGTTGACAATGGTTTGGCAAACAATCAGATTTATGCAATTTTCCACTGCAGTCTATCAGCTTAAGAAAACATTGCTTCTTTAGTGTAGAACTGGAGTGGCAAGGTGTCGCTACCGCACTCTAGGAGTAAGTAGTTACTTAAATGTTTTCTGTAAGTACTCCCACAAAACTTCTCTCAAACTTCTGTTTAGCTTGCCTGCTGCTTTCAGCCAAATGGTGAAGTTTTGTTCAGTTTCTACAGTATAGACAGGAGGAACAATGCTGTAATTATAGTTTTTTGTCTTTTGTGAGGACACATAAACCAGCAGACTAGATTTTAGATTGACACTCATCACATGGGAATTTACATAAACAGCATATTTCTGCAAACATGTTGGCTCAGGTTTAAAGAATCTTGCCAACTTCTCACTGGGTGGTACACACTATATCGTCACTGTACCATCATTCTCAGGCTTACTTAGATAGCATGAATATTCAGTTATCCCCTTGCTCACTTGGCAGCTGCGTGCACTTTCTATGCCTGTTTGATATTAGATCTTTCAAGTCTAGTCATGTCAAACAGTGTTTCAAAGTGCGACAGCAACATAGTTGGTCTTTTTGTCACAGAGGTTTGGTGTGACTCAGATGACTCCCTCAGGTTTTAAAAGCACTTGTTAAGCCGTCTGTTCTTCCCCTTAGTTCTCGCCCCGCATTTTCCCAAGAGAACTATTCAAAATAATTTTTTTGAGAAAATAGATCCCAAAAGTAATCGTTTCCGTGACTTCTTACCGTGAACTCAGGTGAACGTCAGAGAGATCCAGCTCTGGGTGCTGACCTATGAGATTATTCTTATCTCTTTTTGTAAATGATAATAAATATATTACTCAACAGAAAAATGGGGGGTCCCAGCACTGTGAAGAGATTTCGATCAAATATGAGAAATGTGCCAAGTAGATAAACCCATTAAAGAATTTATTTAAGAATAATACATGCTAAGAACAGCAGCTGTTGTAGCCTGCTGGTTGATATTGTGTATCGGTTGCCAGCGTGAAGGATTCTAAACAGCATTATGGCTTGGGCATGTGCCAAAGAAAAGCATAAATGCAAAATAAGCAGCTTCACTGTGGCGCATGTATCATTTATGTCAAGGTGTCAAAAGAGTGATGAATAGCGAATGAGAGCGAAGGTGGAATGTTTAATTAAATGGAGCAGATCCTACTGGATCATCTTAACATGGGCCTCTTAAAGTTTATCCAAACACAGAGTGTGTCCCAGACTGTCCAGATGAAGGATAACCAGTATTAACAGCAGAGCATTTATCTACTGTATGAGAACATAATAGAGTTCATTTTGTCAACGTTGAAAAATGGTGACAAAAAGTGAAATGACCAAACAGAGGTCACATCAGTAGGAGAAAAAGGTCTGTGGAAAAGACCAGGATTTCATCAATATGTCTGTCAGAGGTTTCACTTCATTGAAGAACCTCATTCCTTTTAAAGGCTGTAACATATGTAATAGTTGTATGGGCCATGTAGGGGCCCAACCTTCACACTCATCATATTGACTGGTAATCTGAAGTTCAGCTGAAGATGTCCTGTAGTTTATCTTAAAGGGTGTGGCCAAGAAGTTGGCGCTGTTTCAATGTTACAAAGGCCATCATTGGAACAGTGCGAAGTTATTCATTTTCTTTCAAAAGGACCTTTTCTGGGGAAGAGGATTAACTACTGACATGATCCAAATAATGCTGCTCATAAAGGGGTTGGTTTCCAGTGAACTTTTAGAACCGCAATGCAGACATTTGTGTGATGCCCAGCAGGACCTCAAGCATATTATTGCGATTATACCAGTTTTATTACTGATATTTATTATTAGATTTTGGCTTTCCGGCGCATCAAGAACATTTGTAAGCATGACAAGCCTCATCCCATTTGGAGTTCATTTGAGTCCAGGCTGGTTATAGTGTAATCATCCAGTAATTAATCTAAACTATTTTTTTTCAAAGCCGGTACATTTGGTGAATTGGTTATAGTTCATTTTAGCAGGCTTGTTAATTGGTGCGGCCGCTACTTTTTTGCAATGGCTGGCGGTCGTTTTAAGGTCACAGGTAAAGAAGGTAGAATGATACGTAAAGAGCTTCAGCTGCTATTCTCAGATATTTGATATATCAAGATACTTCAAGACATTTTCGTGATACTACTGTCAAACATATGACTAAACTGCACTAAATCCGATTAAAGAGGACTAATTATGCTCTCTTTATAATGAAACATCCAGCTGACCAGTGTTCACTGACGGTATCTACAGCATCCTCAGAAAAGCATATTGTGAGATAATGTGATGTAATTTATCATGATAGCGATAAATATCTTTACATTTCCCAGCCGTACTGCCCAGATTCATACCAGTTGTTCTCATTCTGTGTGCTTTCACATTAGGGGTGGGGGGAAAATCGATTCTTAGATGCATCACGATGCTGATGTGGACGATTCTGAATCGATTCACAAATGTCAAAATTCAATTTTCTAAATTTTAATTGATAACGTAATGTTGACGGATCGCAAAAGGAACTTGGAAGTGCGGAAATACAGTGCCCGGACAGTCTGTAGCAGCACATAACAAAAACACAAATGGATGAGCGAGAAATCCGACCGGCACCCTCTGCAATAAAAGCTAGGTTAGGTCGACAACCCAAATGTTAAGAAGAGCCATTTTGTCCTTTCAGCAAAAGTGAAACCACTTTGGGAGCCACAAAATTTAATGTCTAGTATGGCTCAGTATGTGATAATGTACTAGTATAGGCTAAAAAATATAAACGAAAACACAGACTTACTTTGGTCTGCTTTAAGCTTTAGCTATAGCCGCTTTCCTCCCATCCCCAGCAGGAAACTTTTCCTCAAAAGTAGAATTGTTTCTTATAAAATGTCTCTCAACATTCGACTGTTTTACAAGGCTGAAGTCGCTTCTTATTCGCCAGCTTCTTCTTCAAATTATCCCGTTCCACCTTAAATTCTGCCAGTGGAACAGGAGAATTTGAAAGAGAAGCTGACTTCAGCTTTGCAACTTTTTAGTGTTTGACAGTTTCTCGTTGCAGATTTAACGTATCAGGAAACCAACTGCAGTGCTTATAAATGCTAATAAGTCCATTTGTCTCTAAATGTTCGTCTTAAATCTCTCTCTTTGCCTTTTCGTTAGCTACTAGCCAGGCGAGATTGTCTGCGTTGCTGTGTGACCTATAGTCTGCACGCCAGCCTTCAGGGTTATAGGGTGGTGAATTAACAGCGTTTAAGACCATCTATTGTTAGAACTGTGTTAGAACGATCAGCAGAGCCTTATTTTACTGCAAAGGAGGATTATTTTATTTTTACCTAAAAATCTAATTCTGCTGTGGAGCCACAACAGGGCAGTAAAAGAGCCGCGTGTTGCCAACCCCTGAGCTATGGAAGCACTTTTTTCTATGAAGTTGAAGGGAAAAGGGACCTGGGCAAGAGCCACACTATATGCAAGTTGTGTCACACTAAACTAAAATATTTTGGAAATGATAAACATGACAAACTGTATTACACGTTTCCACCCGTTTTCCGTCTGGTTGTACTTGCTGCCAACCAGAGGACAAAGAAGTGATGTCAAAGCTTCCACCCAACTCGAAAGCGAATTACAAACTCTGTCACAACTTTTATTACCAAGGATTTGCGTCTGCACTCAGGCGTTGAGAACCAGGGCTTTCGCGCTGTGTTGCACACTTTGGAGCCGAGATACAGCATCCTGTCTCAAAGATATTTTACTGACACAGCAATCCCCCCCACTCTCTACAATGAGACCAAAACCGAAGTTATGAAATTGCAAGAAAACAGGTAGGATAGCTGTAACGTGCTGAGTGGACATCCTCTGCCACAGGATCTTATTTCACCGTAACAGCGCATTTTATCACAGATGAGTGGCAGCTGGTGTCTCATGTGCTCCAAACAAGAGCAGTGAATGAGAACCTTCCAGTTGACTTGCCACATCACTTCCGTTTGTTTTATTAATAAAAGATATTGGAAGTAAATTGATTGTGGATCATTGCAAATACTTTGCTTTAAAAGTACCAAGTCCTCACACAGTGAGAAAAAAAGAAATCCTGTAAAGAAAAAAGATGCATCAAGATGCATCGATAATCGTTTTATAATTGCATTGCAGCCCTCTGAATCATAATCTAATCGAATCGTGACGTGCCTGAATATTCCCACACCTATATCACATCTTTCTTGCTTGGTGCAGACCTATGTAACTTTTTATTTAGTTTGATCTATTTTGAACAGTGTGAACACTTCACCCATATTCGCACCAAACAACTGACCCATGATCCGCAGTCTCGTTCTGTTTCCAAGTGAGCTGTCTTGGATCACAAGCTGCTGCTAATCATGGCAGACGAGCAATGAAGTAATAGAGAAGATATGGATTAATTTCACACATAGAGTGCGGAAGGTGTTTTTAGCCAAGCATCAATGACCTGATTGGTTAAATTGACAAACCATTCATAAAAAAGCAGATATCAAGTAAGGTTCATTATTATTCCTTTCACTGTAATACACTTAGACAGTTAAGCCTCTGTTTTTCTACTATCTATTTTCATGGTGGCAAATGTAAGAGTAACACAGCACTGCAAAATCCCTACAAAATTTCTGACCAACAAACAAACACCCCCAGGTGTAATTTAGTGGACTTTAGGCATTGCAGTGTGCAAATGAAAAAAGATACACAGGTGTGAAAACAGCCTCACTCTTTCAGCTTCGAAAAAATTCAGCTACTCTAACCTGTAACCGGTCCAACAAAATCGTTTCGGGAGATGCGGCTGGGCATCATTCATACTTCATAACTAAAGAAAGCTATTGCTTCGGCTCAGCCAAGTTCTCACAGGCTGCTCGACTTATTTGTGGTTTTGGAGACAACTATGTTTTGCTCCACTTCAAATATCATGGGTTGTGCTTGATTTGATGTATTGACATTGCGGCATTCTCAGTGTTTCAAATCAACCCTCCCACATGCTGTGACCTGAGGGAGAGAGAGTGAGAGAAAGAGAGGCTGACACACAACAGATACACAACAGTTTGTCTCACACTACAGCTCTGAGGCATTCCTTGTAGATGTTTTCGTGAGTACTGGACATCTAAAATCCCCTTTTAACCCCAGATCTCCAGATGGAAATGACTAAAGTGTATAGAACTGAATATGAGCAATGTGAGTTATACACATAAAATCCACTTCATATCTTACAGTTTCCATATGTGCGTGTCTGACTTTGCTCTTGTGTTTGGGCTTATAATCATGATATTTTGGGCTTACAACAGCTGAAGAAAACAGTGTGGTTTTTTTTGGGTCAGGTGTTGGGATATAGGAATTCACTGAAGACCTCATTCACCCAACTTTACATTTTATGACCACCTGGATCCACTCCATGGAAATACAGATTAGGGGTGTAAAAATGCATGGTGACATGATATCACAATGCAAAACCATGATAGTAGCCATGTTTACATGCACCCTGATAATCTGTTAATAATTTGACTAATAGCTCAATCGGAATAGAATACATTCGTGTAAACGGATTCGGAATACAGTTTCTATCTGATTGAACGAGGTGGGTAATCCTGTAAATAATCTGTTAAATAGAAGAATAATAGGCATGTAAATGCCTGTATCTGATTAAAGTTTAAGTACATTCTGCACATGTGTGTTCGCGTCATAGCAAAAGTTTATAGCGTTCAGCATGACGGGAGCAAAAACTGGTCTGCACAGGAGACGAAGTTTATGCTTTGAGCTTTAAAAGACGGCGGTGGGACAAGATGTCTTCCTCTCGCCTCTTCTTTATTAAGTACATGTGAAGTACATTTTCCTGAGTCTGACATCATTTTGAAGTAATTAAAAACACAAGCGCACCAACTCTAAAACTCGTACCTCACTGCTGCTCGTCTCACGCTGACTGGACTCACATGATGCTTGTTGTCATGGTAACGTCTACACTAAGTGGTACTCTACGCATGTGGGTAATTTTCTATGAGATTGCTTGTAGTGTGATAGGCTCCAGCACCTCCCGCAACCCAGAAGGATAAGTGGTTTAGATGATGTGTGATGTGTGTGTGCTTGTATTGTGCATGTAAACGGAGACTCTAGTGTTAAGTGCATATGAACACCTCAGTCTCAATCTGTAGTCGGAATGTATTCAGTCGGATTGGCAAAAATCTTTGCATGTGAACACAGCCAGTGATTCCCCCTAGCGCTCCTCCTACTCTAGAGTCATTAGTACATTGTTCAACAATATGATTAAAGTCATTGCTTTTCGTCATTTGAGTTTTGTTCAAATTATTGTGAGAATACAGAATCGAGAAACCTTTATTATGAGTCAATTCGAATCATGGGCTGAGCGCAGATAATACATTTTCCCAGTTTAAAAGCATCGTTTGTAACTTAGCCCTTATCTCCAAATCTCAGCCTTTTAAGGGAGGTGGCATGAATCATCAGCTTAAGTTTTCATCTCATGCCAGATTTAGGAGATGCTTGTAGAACATATGCTTCTCCATCATATTCATATATCATATGGTTTTTTTAAAGCTTCTTGGAGATACTCAGTACCAGGTTCTCTACGTTGCTGGAGCTAAGACATGGTTTTATGCACAGCACTGTTGTATTTCCATTATCAGTACTAATCAGGATATCCTCATTGTTTATCATATTATTTCATCTAACATGGGTGTAGTCAAACAAAGGGATCAGTGTATTTGATATAATAAATGCTTCTTTTTTACAAACAGTATCAGTGTGCTTACAAAGAAGTTGTACAGTTCAACTCACTTTAATGTAATGCACCCACAGTCACTGCTTCAGATAGATTTATATCATAAAAACACACTGGAGTTTCACTGACTAGCAAGCTTTAATGTTACACGCAAAAACGATCGTTAGCTAGAATTAGGCTAGATTTTTTTGGCTCTTGCAAAAGTGCAGGTCAGCCCTTTACACACACTACGCACATCGTGTAGGGCCCTGCAAATTACGCAAGGGTCCCTCATGTAAAATCTGTCTGGTTGTGAAAAAAGAAAAAAAACACAATAAGAGTGAATAGTGGGAACAGCAATCGAGTATCGAAAACTTGTGTTTTCTCCAAATCTGATGTCAACAAATAACAAAAAAAGTGATAATAAAAAAAATGAAATACAGCTGTTTATTACCTTCTTATGAACACCAATGGGCAGTGCTGTTTACAAACTGCAGCTCAGAAAAGACAACCGCGCCACGCGTAAATATGTGTTCAAATGCCATGTAGAAATGAAACTCGCGCTTTGCAGCAGCAGTATCTTTGGAGTTCAGTCCAGTCCAGACAGTATATGGATGTGATGGATCACACCTCATGGGGCACATCTGTTTAAAACAAGACAATGATCATCTAGTTTCTCAGTCAGTGTTTAGTTACAGCTCTGAGCATACTGATGAAGCTTAGTTGGCGAATAAGAAGCTGACTTAAGCTTTGTGGCATACTGGGCAATGAATGCACATCTCTCAGTAAATAATAACTATCAAGTACTCAGCCAGGCCATAGTATAAATTGCATTTTATATTTGAAAATGTGTGCAAGGAAAGCTGGGGGAGCCAGTCTGAATGGGCCTGATGTGGCTGATAGCATTAATGATAGTATTATAGGTCTATTTATTCAAAGAGTGACAGATGGAGCAAACTGTTTTAAAGGAGGGGTGTTTGTAGTGGCATCACTGGGGTGTCAGTGTGACTGTGTGGCACACGGTTTACATGGCTGACAGGTCACGTAAGAGGTCCCCTTTGTAGAATTTTGCTTAAAGCCCCAGGGAGGTCAGGACCGGCCCTGCTTGACGGATTATATTGTATGTGAGTTTTGCAGCTTGGCAGAGTTCCATCCACATATGACCTGCTCTGTCATGTCTTATAATCATTTGCATTTAACAATTAAATGTTGAATACTGTTGCTTTCTTTAAATTGTTACTGTTATTATTTCAATAACAACAATAATCATATCATTACATTAATTTATATATCATTGTGTAACTTAACGATTTAATTAGTGAGCAGAATTGACATTTCAAGTGTCATTTGTCTTTTGTTGCAGCTTATAAAAATGAAGTGGAACCATTTAGATATAAATGGATAGAGGCCTCAATTTTATTTTTAGTGCTGTACTTTGAATAATAACAAAACTTTTGAAGAATACAAAGGCTAAAAATGATCTGACACATTCCGTAGAAGATGACAAAGTGATGCACGATGCACCAAGTGTATTTCTTCTTACCCATAAATTTGACACACGTACATACATATATACATATACGGATATGTGCACGATCATTCAGAAGTTAGGAATCACTGGTCATAATTATTATTGTTATTCAAAAAGAACTTTATTCAAAAATACAATGTAGACAGAAATGTTGTAACCCAGACACAAAATGTAAATTTTGTTACATTTATTATTTACATAATTTTATGTAAAGTTTATTTACAACATAAAATATTTTGAGAACAACAAGAGTTACAACATGGCAAAAAATAGTAATTGTTATTAAATAGTAAAATAATAATTATCCGTTCATTTGTTCTCTCAAATTACTATGAAAAGCTGTTTGATCAGCGTGATTTGGTCACTACTCTTTTGAATATGATGTATTCTGGATATTAATTTTATTATAAGTTCATTCTTGCTACTGTGCAGCTTTCCCAGTTACTATGGAATCATCTACAGCTCCATTCATCATTGAATATTTCTTAATATTTACAGCTTCCTACAAACCTGTAAAATACTAGCCTCATGTCAGAACCATTTTACACATGTCCGCAGCAAAATTAGTTTATATGGTTGAAAACAGTGATTCCAAACTTTAGTGTATATGTATGTGCATATGGCGTGAGAGTGTACGTGCATATGAGGATAAACAGAGGCAAAAGCCTGGAGCTGCTTTGAGTGGATCAAAGGAGAGCGCGCAGAAGAGAGAAACAAAGAGATGCAAATACTTCCTGAGTTATATTTGGCACAAACAAAATCGTCTCTCATTATTATTACCAACTTATGTTACAACAGCAGAAAGTCCTATTGGCACATTGCAGTGCAGCTGCAGACGGCCACAATTTGCATAAAATGTTTATTACATGTCCTAAAGACAACATATAGTAGAATAAAAATATGCAGAGACAGTATATATTGGCTCACAGTGTTGTACTTTTTCATTACTTTTCATGAAGAAGAAGAAGAAGCACGACGAGTCTGCAGTCTAATAGTTATATCAGCAGATGTTGATTTAGACAGCCCTCTCATCAAACACATCATCATAAATTCCTAAGCTACAGCACAGCGCATTGCTGTGAAGCTCTGCTGAGCGAAACTGAACAGTTCATACCAGATAAAGGCTTTAGGCTGCTTGCTTTTGAGCCAACAACCCTCAGTGTGTAGTGTGCAGTTTATCATTCTGCAATAAAATGATAAGTGACTGATTAATTTACAGCAAGGTAAACAGACCTGCTGTATAATCAAATGATACATACCATTCGCCACTTTCTGAGTGATTGACAGAGCGCAAGATGTAAACTATTCATCCAGCTGTGGCCAGTGAATGGACTGCTTCATTTCTGAACCGATGATAGACTGTACAAAAACATGTGCGTGTCTGAGAAGATGAGAAGACAATAAGCAGTGTCTTCTCAAGCAGAGATGGCAGCTTGTTAAATTACAGTTACTCGGGTGAGTTTCTGTACATTTCTGCTTTGTACATGGACCGTAAATAAACAACAACAGACACGCAAGGACAGCGAACTCCCATGAGGACAAGCTTGGCAGGAAGACACTTGGAGCCCTTGCAGCCACGACTTTAAAAAGCAAACAGCAGCACTAAACCCAAAACGGAAGGCTCTGAAATTGCTTTGTCTGATGAAGCTTAGCTGGGGGTGCTGCAGTAGATTGATCACCTATTCAGTGCAAACTATTTAAAGGGAAACTCCATTGATTTTTTTTCATAATTACTTAATCTTTCAATGGTCTAGATGTAAACAAAATCATTCAGGGTGGTTTGGTGTAAAAAAGGCCTTTCTAAAGAAATTTACCAAGTCAGAATTGTTCACCATTAGTCCTAGGAGCCAGACGTCCTTACGTCTACACTACAAATATCACAGTTTATCTGCTATCCAAAATGAACACTGAACTTACGAATGTTTTATAAGTTTTTATATGTCATGCTGATGTAAAATTCTGCCAAATTCAAAAAAATGTTTCTTTGGGTAGGTGGCGTTGTCAGCGAGACTAATAACTTGTCAGCAAAACGTCAGCTGTTGTCAGCAAAACTCATAGCTTATGAGTATTCGTCAGAGGAACTGCGATAGATCACAGTTGCACCTTGATGGTTAATTGTTCAGAATGGTGGTCAACTGTGCTGTACCAGGATTCAAAAATAAATTGAGAAAATAAAGTATGGTGCATTTTTTTTCCGGTTGCCATTACAAGTACCAGAACTCCTGAAGTTGTGACTAATTGTCTTAAAGCAACACACAAATACCAAAGTCGAACAACTCTACAAACTTAGGGTTTGTAGTGACCACTCCACCGACGAAGACAAAACAGGTAGGATAACTGTAAAAATAAACTGTAAACAGAAGCTGCTGCTGGCGTTAGCCATGTTAAACAGCTATAGCTACAAGCTAGTAACTACTTAAGAACTTCTACGGACATTGATCTCGGTTGAGAATGTGGTTTTGAGAGGAAACACAAAATTAATCCTGGAGTACTAGTTTATATGAAAGTACAGTTTAGGCCAAAACTTTATAACAAAACTATCACAAAACAATGTCTCAGGTGTCAAGCAGTACATTCATAACCATTTTGTGTAATAACGGGATGTAGCTTTTAGAGCCATTAAATGCTTCGGACATCTGGCTCCTAGTACCATAATGGTGAACACATCTGAAATTTCTGTAGAAAGGCGCATTTCACACTGAACCACTGAATTATTTTGTTTACATTTAAACCATTGAATGATTAAATAATTTTGCAAAATCAGTGGAGTTCCCCTTTAAGCTGTAATTGAATGAATGTTTAGTCTGCCTTCCAAACTTATATTACCTTAATATAACTATTAAGCTACACAAGATAAACATCTGTAAGAGCTATAAAAACAACGTGATTTTTTTATGTCACAAAAACAATCACCTATTCAGCCTATGTAGGTTAGGCTCGCCCATTCACAGGGCCATGTTATAAGGGCTTTTTCAGCTCGGGCTGCTTTTTTAATGAGACACAGTAAAGGGCCGCCCATCAGGACAAAGTTTACTTAGTCTTAAAGACAGCAACAAAACCAGCCTGTTGCAAAATAGTCATTGTAAGGAATCTCCGTTTGTCAGTTCTATTTTAGTGCTTCAGCAACAGCTCCTAATTTCCTTTTTTGGGGTTTAATTTCATTATTCTTTGCTGTTGGGCACACCTCTCACTTTTAAGCTTCAGTGTTTCGTTTTAGACTAGAAAGAGAAGAATAATTAAAAAAAGAATAGCATCTAACAAACTTAGGCTCATATTGTGGATGTACTAAGAACTCCACTTCAGTTCTATAGGGAACTATAGTGCTTGAGGACTTTTTGGGCCGGATCATTTTTTGCTTTTTTTTCTACTCAAATTGGATCCCTCCCTCCTGTGTGTTGCACACTAAAGCATATCTAAACGCAAATGGGTGGAACATTAACAAATACCTCCTCTCTAGACCTTTTGGTGCCTGCTCGTCTGAGGAACGAAATCACATGAAGTCGAAATCAAGTGCTCATCATTTGTTAAAAATCAATTGATTTATTTCTGACCGGCAGTCAAATGAGAGCTGTTTTACCCAGGGGCACACCAGGTTTACAAGATGGCATCCAGTGCACATAACCGGTTTTTCTATCTGTAAGCACAACTATAGTTATCAGTGATACACAAAATCAGTGCTGAGCATATGTTCATATGTTGAAACGTCCTACCCTACCGTCCTCACCCTAAAACTTTTACCAAATATGAAATTTGTCACAAGTGGCAATCAAAAGAGCCCAAACACCATGAGCCAGTGTGTCCTTTTAGCAGATTAAAGATAAGTGCTGGATAGTCAGAGGCTGTGTTTTGTTGTAGCCTAAAGGATCTTGCTGCATGTCAAATGTGAAGCATGTTGGACTAAAAATTCATGATCTATCTTTGTTTTCTGATAGGTTTATGAGGTACAGAACCATTAAGTATTTCATTATTTCTTGCTGTTAAAAAGTGCTTGCTGTTAATTTTCTGTGTAACTCATTCGTTAAAATATAGAGAAAGTCATTCAGAGTGGTTTGATTTGACATGGTCTGTTCTAGAGAAACAGTCAGAATTGTTCAGAGTGGTGGTAATAGAATTCAGACATCCATATAGTCTAATGTTCTTAAGCTTAAGACAAGGCTTACCTGCAGACAAAGAATCTGAAATAAAAATAATCTAATTTCTATCACTGACATTTCTACTGCTCTACTATAAAAGGAATCTTGATATTTTGTGATATTTTGCATGCTGGTTCTCTGTGTCACACTACATATGTCTACCTAATTTTGTCTTGACCAGTGATTACTGAGCCTGTCAAAAATCTGATGGCAGCTGTGTTTTTTGAGGTACTGCTTTGCTGATTTATTTATATTAATCCAGTGATGTGCAGAAATTCAGAAGACTTTTAGTTCATGCCCCTAATACTCAATATAAGTCACTTTTATTTGTTACCAAAGTGAGTCATGTTGCATAAACAAATGAAGTTTGGTAGTGATTGGAACATGAGATCATGGATTATACTTGTTTATGAGGAATATGCCACATCCTCCAGCCTTTGATTGGCATGTGGTGGCCATATTTTCCCACATTTCAGAACATCTTTGCCTTACATTGTAAAGCCAGCTGGATTCATTCAAGCCTACCTTGATGCAGATTTGGTGAATAGCGCAGGGCAAAAGTGGATTTTGCATGCGATGCAAATGATCCTGAAATGCAATGTGGCGGAAATGTTTCATGCTTGGGTTTTTTTTTGTATTGCAAGCAAATGAATCTGGAAAGAAAGTTGACTGTTCAACTCATGGTTCAGGAGATACTGGCCAAAGCTTAAAATACTGTGGTACTGAATCAGCATTAATAAATGGTAAGTCACCTGAAAAGTGGGAAAAGAAATTAGAGAATTTAGAACCTCTAGCCTTATAGACTTTGCTTCCAATTGAGCGTTTTCAACAAAAAACAATATGTTTTACAGTACTTTGGGTGCCTGGATCCCTAATAAATATTTTGCCTTTCTGAAGGCTGATGCTTCATAAAATGCCAAACAGCCTACTGATTATTAGTTCTCTTCCTTTTAATGCTTCACATCCTGTTATTTTAGAGCGTACCAGTCCTTTGATTCCCTAGGCAGAGAACCAATAGTACAATATCTTATTTGTTCTCAAAATACACTCCGACATGGATAGAAAGATCACAAGGCACACCACTTTGCTCAGGGTGGAAGGTCAAGTAACTATTAACCCCTTTTTTGACCCAAAATATCAGATTGTCCTAATTTATGTCACAAAGAGTGCCTTCAGGATATTCAGCATGGTGGGCCATTTGTTAAAAACTGCAGACCAGTCAATTTTTGTCTTGTTGGTCAAATTCTTAAAATAGCAGTGTCTTGTTGACCAGCATGAGCATCTATGGTTATTATGCAAACAGTTTTAAACATGCTCAATGCACAAAGATACAACAGGAAAGAGTTTATGAGTAAAAATGACCCATTAACAGAGCAGTGAACCCATTAGAGCAGCTCCGAGGGGCGAAACTCCATATCTCAAGTTCAGACTGAAAGGTTTACTTTGCTTCCAGGTCAAAACCTTTGCTCATAAAAAAATCACATCCTTCATTTTCCCAGATAAACTCCAGTCATCCTCACCTCCCCTCAGCATTCTGCACTCACTGCTCTCTTACACAATCTCTCCATCTGTCTTCAGCAGATAAATCTCTGTTCAAAGCAGTGGATCTCTCAGTGCCCAGGGGCAAAGGAACTCACTTTGATTTCCTATCACCTAAGTGTCTGCAGGACCTTGGGACTTTTATGACCGTGGCTCAGGCTGGCTCCTCACCCCTGATCTTTGCTGACTGCTGACCTCACCTAGTCCTAGAGATGGCTGGCTACTGCCAGGCCACTGAGCCCTCCTCTTTTAGCCATCCCCTGGCTCATTCACAAAGCAGTGTACCCTTCTAATAGGCTCCTCTCCAACAAAATATGAGCCACAAGAACAGGCACTGTGACTTCTTTTTTGCTCCATAATAAAATCTCTCAAAACCTCATCTCTCTGAAGGAATGAATAAGACACAGGAGAATGGCATGCTGAATTTGCTGAAAAGTTTTTCATTGAAGAGCCTTCAGGTCCACATCAAAGACTCCTGGTCTCTCCCCCATTCCATTGCAAAAATATGGATTCACACGGAAACAGACATGAGCAAGCCAGAAGCAGTGAAAGCAAGGGGCTGTATCCACAGAAAACATGTTTTTCAGTGCTTTTTGCCTTTTTTCAGTTGTTTTCAATTATGACAGAAACACAAAGCAGCCGCCTTGCCCAAACCAACACTACTCTTCTTTTTTTCTGTGTGTGTTTAGTTGAAATTAGATTTCCGTATATATCTGCTGTTTTTTTCCAAGGAAGGAGTCATTATAAAAAGAGACATCCTGTATCATGTCTCTCTTAGGAGAGATATTCTTTATCGTACTGGGGAGACATAGTTAGTCATTGCACCTAAAGACATTGACTGTTTGTCGTACGTGCTGGTAGCTTGTGACTGATAATATTAAATTGCTGAAGCGCTGTCATCTATACTTCTTGTACAGTGCCTTGGAGTTTTCTTTGGAATCTTTACTACCCTAAAGTTTCCTGCAGGGAGACCCTAAACTGCACCCAGGAGGCCACCAGACCTTTAGAACACCGGATGCGGAATTGAGAAAGAGCCACCAAGCCACTGTACCCTTAATAAGCAAACTTTCTCGCCTACACAGTCCAATGGGAGAGGTGCTGCCTAGAGAAAGCAAGACCTCAGCATGTTCTGGTAAAACACAAGGAGCTGTGTAGAGATTAAGTATTTAGAATAGAAGGGTGCAAAGTGAGTGCAATGCAATGTTCATTACTCTCAATTAAACCTTTGTCAGAGACATAAAACTTATAATTGCATAGCCTGAACCTTTTCCAAGACCGAGCAGAGAGGGTTGCCTCACAGGTCAAGTCAAAGAAAAACATCAGTTTTGAAACATGTAGCACAATTGCATGTGACAGGTATTACATAATTTTGATTAGTTAGCTTCTCACTCTCATACTGTTATGTTGCATCTGGTTCCAAGGAGAACTGTAGCTGTCCACTTCCTCTTAATGACTCTCCAGCAATCACTGTCCAGTACAGCCAGCTGAAGTACTGACATTGCCACATCAGTGGTGTGTTTTGCCTGTAAATGATACTTTAATAATCAACAAATGCATCCTGACAGTAGCTGGAACTAACTTTGTTTTAGGCCTCTGATGCCTTTTATCACTATTATTTTCTGTCGGTCTATATCTTCGGCCATTAGATGATAACGGGTAACCCGGCACTACAATGGCAGAAATAGTCACTGTGGCTTAACATTTGGCAGGAAGGTAGCAAAATAAGATTCAAGGGCTTAATGCTGCACATTTTTAAAATATTATGCAGTAATGGGTCTTGCCTTTTGAAAGCTGTGTTTGCGGAGACAAATCCAGAATCACTGTCACAGCACACAAAAAAACATTAATAAATACAGCGCATGAGTGGCTGGGCTTCAGAGTGGAATTAAAGATGGTTAGAAGAGTCAATCTAGGAAATACATTAAAAATGCATTTAAAAAATTTGTACAGTTAAAATTGTATCGTGTTACAGTTTTTTAGTACTGCTAACAAGCTTTCACTATTGAGTTCTCATTTATGAAACTCCTCATGTGTTGGGGACATTTAACAAAACAGTATATTTCTAGAGCTGTTTTCAAATGCTTGCAAAGATTATTTCAAACACTGTTCTCCAGAATCTAACATGAAAATAAACTGCAAATCAATTGACTAAATTACAAATACCATAACAGACAGCAATCAAAGGCCAAAACATGGTAATGTTATAAAGACGAACTGCTGATTGTGTAGAAACAAGACCAATCACAACCGATTCCCATTTGTGCTGATGTCTGGTCAACGTGTTGACCATCTATAAGAAGGGGCCACTTATTGAATTATTTTGTTCATAATGGACAGTGCATTATGGGCCCAGCACATAAAAAGCAAGGACTGATTTGTAGGTGTATAAACAATAGAGAACATGTGGCCAAATGATGCAGATCAGCTAGAGGGAACACGTACAGTACGTGTGACTTTTTCTTTGCTAGATAATATGAAGCAGGCTGGTCTGATGAGATTTTTGAATGATGGATCTACTGTTAAAAGTTTTAAAACAAATCAATGAAAGTTTTTCATCATCAACTAAACAAGTAATGAGTTAAAATGATTTTAAGGAAATACTGATATGGAGTCATATTAAGTAATCGTTAATTTATCCTGTGATAGTTAACTGAGAATGATTATTTGAATGTGGTACATGTGTCGTTAATGTTTTGTGAATTGACTTCTAATCACTTCTAATTTAAGGTTAACTAGAATGATATGTTGGTAATATGCATTTTATTTGATTGTGTTTGATGTTTTCTGTGTGTTCAGAGCTTTTTAAAGGTCATTTTGTTGTTTTCTTGAACGCTCCAGACTTGTTAACTTCCCGATCTGATCAGAATTAGCTCTGGTAGCCAATCATGTTTCAGCATGTTTGAATTTCTTAGCTTATTTGTATCTTAGCTTATTATTATCACAACCAATAACCTCGGTATCCTCCTGTGGTCGGTTTTGTGAGGTCCAACACTGTGGTCAGTGTTGAAGGTCTGATATTATTCCAGGGCATTTTTGGGTGAAAATACAAGGTGAACTGTAACGTGAAGTTAGTCCCTGCAGGTCAGTGCTTGTAGGATGAAGTCCAAGACAGGAGGGATGCCTGTGTTGTGAGAGGAAGTCCCGCGCAGGCAAACGTCCAGCTTTTTGTTTTAAGCAAACAAGCTGTGAGGTAAACGTTTGTGTCCAGTTTTACTTTAAATAAACCGTGAAGTTCAGCTTAGTCTGTGAGAGGAGCGGTTTTTAAGGTCTTGTCTGCAGTCACTTGGGTGGTCAAAATACAGAAAAATTGTTTAAAAGATAGAGAAGCAAAAGAGTTTTGTGTGGGTAGCAAGGTTTTTGATTGACTGCTTTGGGAGAATGGTTCGAATGGTGTTGCTTTTAAATGTATTATCC
Organism: Colossoma macropomum; assembly: GCF_904425465.1. Taxonomy (NCBI): domain Eukaryota; kingdom Metazoa; phylum Chordata; class Actinopteri; order Characiformes; family Serrasalmidae; genus Colossoma; species Colossoma macropomum. The sequence continues at coordinate 8,388,781 of NW_023494788.1, read as the reverse complement.
AGTGCCACATTATAGAAGTACAACAGCAAATGAGCAGAAGAGGGAATTTATTTCTCCAGCTGTTGTTAAAATAAGAAGTAGGAAGTAGGAGGACAGGACAGTTTTAAGTAGTCATAGGTAGCTGCGCGTCTCTAGGATTGCCACTGCCATTCAGAGTCTGTTTTCATTCCAGTTTAGATAACATCACGTCTTCTCTGATTGAGATTAATTCAAGTCAATATATAAATTTTGGACATTAATGGATAATTCTATATAAAAATATATATTTGCTTTTAGAGGTAAAGTTGAGAGTTTCTTCATTCTGTAGTGAAATCATTCTTCTTGAAAGCTTTCTTTTGTTCTCTCTTCAGCACGGCAGGCTGCAGTAGAGAGAGGAGGGGTGAACTTCCTGTTTTTCACAGACACGGATTCACTGTCTCATTTTAGAATGCAGAACGCTGCACACTATTGTGTTAGGATTAATTTAAATTATTACAAATTCAATTACATTTAATTAAATTTGTAATATTCTTGATATGTTTGAGATTATAAAATGGAAGCAACATCATATCCAGGTCATATTCGAACTGTTAAATAGTTAGTGATTGACAGATGTTGTATTTATGAGTATAACTGTGCTTATTCACCGTGGACCATTCTGTGACATACTTAGATGGAGAATTATCTTAATCTTATAATGAACAGGTCTCCTTTAATTAAAGTAAATTAATGAAATAAATAATAACTGTTATATTGGGTTCCTCACACAGTCCAAAGACATGCAGTCAGGCTGATTGGAGATGCTAAATTGTCCCTAGGTGTGAGTGAGTGTGTGAATGTGTTTGTCTGTCTGTCTGCCCTGCGATGGACTGGCGACCTGTCCAGGGTGTATCCTGCCTTCCGCCCAATGACAGCTGGGATAGGCTCCAGCACCCCACCACGACCCAGAAGGATAAGCAGTTTAGATGATGTATGTATGTATGTATGTTATATTGGGATTACAATAGCACTGAAATGTAGAAAGTTAGAGTAAGAGTGCAGGAAGGTGCAAAGTACAGATTAGAGATTACAGTAAGTGCTGGTGAAAATGTAGGAAATGTAAAGAAAGTTTATCTGCTAGGGGAATCAGACTGTGAAGGGAGAATAAATATTAAAGAGTGAGTTATGGTTTGGATTTTTGTCTGTATGGGGAGGGCCGTTCTGATATCTCCAGGGTCTTAATTCCTATGTTGGGCTTCATTAGTTTACCAAATCTGAGACTTTATACTGCCCTACAGAGGATGACCATGATGTTTCTCGCTGCTTCTGTGCAAATTAAAAAAAAATTTGGACAAACTATTCAGTTATTATTTGATACTGTAGTTTATTTTCAGACTGGATATGTTGGCCATAAACTGCTTTTAATTTTTGGGAAATCTTCGGAAATATAGTTCTTGCTGTCTGGCAGGCCCTTGCACTCTGGTGGGGAATTTCACCTGGTATCGAGATCAAGCAGTGTTGAAGTTGGAGTACTCATGGCCAGTGAAGGAAGGCTGAAGAGTCGATGACAAGTAAGACACCACATGCATAGTTGGGGCAACCTAAGGCAGGCACTGTTGCATGATAGTGATACCCCAAAACATTCAGATTTAGGTTTTATGCCATCTAGTGAGGGAGAGTTAAATGATTTATAGGGTTAATGAACTAAACAATAAGGTTTCTGACACATATAGGACAGAGCTCACCACCTGATACTATGACAAGTATGGTTAAATTAGTTTATGTTCAGATTGTGTGAAGAGAACAAAATATATGTATTTTCGAGCCAAGTTTCATTTTATTTTTCTATTGAATTTTGTGGCCAGCAGGCCACAAGTAAGACGGACCACAACACAGACTACCCACATAATGTTTGCCTATTGATCAAAAGTACAGACAACTGATGATTGCATTTAACCCAGTCAAACTTTTTCCTTTCTCCCTAACACTGATTCTTACCCTGCTAATACGGTTTTGTACCCATTTCCACGGGTTTGACAGCTTAAGACGCCCAGTGTTTTCTAACGGTGTTGAAATGCGATTGTTTATGTATTTTGGGGAGGTTTTTTGCTTCTCATTTTTTGTTGTTTACTGCTCTTAGGACGTGGTAGTGGGGCCTTTTGGTCTCTGTCTCTGTGATAATATGAAAAGCTTCCATCACATGGTCAGCAGAACTGAATCCAGACTTCGGAGGGGCCTTCTTCTACTCAGGTGTTGGGCTAGACATTAAGATTGATCGTCACACTCTCCAGTGAGTCACAAGGTCTCCACAGACTGATGACCAAACATTCTCTTTGCTGAGGACTTTGGATTGCCAGAACTTGTCTACAACCACATAGTCCAGATTGATTCCTGTGGAAGATTACTCTTTTTTTCTTGTTTTTGTCTTACTTACTTGAAGGAGACGCTCACTTGGTTGATTATTTTGATCATGACAGGAGACCTTTTAAGGCGTGGTGACGCAGTAGTCTCTGCGACATCTCTTCTGTCACAATAAGGACAAATGTCCATATACAACCCTGTTTCCAAAAAAGCTGGGGTGCTGTGCAAAAGGTAAAAAAATAGAATAAATCATTTAACTTGCATATTTAATTAAAAATAGTACAAAGACAACAAATACTGGAAATGAGAAATTTTATTGTTTTTGAAAAAATATATGCCCATTTTGAATTTGATGCCAGCAACACATTTCCAAAAAGTGGTGTAATGCTAAAAAACACCTGGTGGAACATCTTACAACTAAGTAAATTCAGGGAAGTCCTTGCTTATTTCAGCAAGACAATGCCATACCACGTTCTGCACATATTGGAACAGCATGGCTCCACAGTAAAACAGTCCGGGTGCTAAACTGGCCTATCTGCAGTCCAGACATGTCACCTTAGAAAACATTTGGTGCATTATGAAAAGAAAAATACGATAAAGGAGACTCCAAATTGTCAAGCAGCTGAAATTCTATGTCAAGCAAGAAACATTTCACTTTCAGAATGACAGCGATTGGTGTCCTCAGTTCACAAACATTTACAGAGTGTGGTTAAAAGAAGAGGTGATGCAACACAGTGGTTTTCTCATTTCTCAACATTTCAAAACTTGATATGTTGTCATTGTACGAGCCTCTAAAAGCCTAAAAGGACGTGGTTTTTTTTTTTTGTTTGTTTTTTTGGGGGGTAAAAGGGTTGGGTGTATTTTTTTAAGTAAAAATCTGGTGCACACCAGAGACTGTGTGGTGAGCACCCGAAACTATCAGGTGAGTACCCAATACTATGTGGTGAGCACCAGATACTAAGTGGTGAGCACCTATTACAATCAGGGGAGTATAGAGTGTACGCCTGATAGTATCTGGTGCTCATCACATAGTATCTGGTGCGCACCAGATTTTTTCCTAAAAAACCACCACATCCCTTCAGGGCCTCTGTAGATTATCACACAGTTCAACCTAATGAATTTGTGCATTCAGTTGGAATACTGGTTATCCAAATAGAGTAAGAATTAACTGTTACTCTAGAGGGTTTTCGTAGGCTCTCTAAACAAATAATGACTGCTGTTTTTCCTTTTATTTAGGGGAATTTTGCTTGTTCTGTTCTCATAACTGGCCAGCAGTGTGGTGTTTGAGTGGTATTATAGAGTTATGGTGTTACACAAGGTTCTCCTAGATCCAGATTGCCCTGTTGACTCATTACCACCTTGTTTTAGAGGGGTCCAATGCTCTTATTATAGGCTGGCTGAAAAGCACAGAGAAGACTGAGATTATTTTGCTTTGGGTGCTTGATTTTGTGGAATTTTCAGTTGCAGGTTTTATTAAATCCTTTGGGTCCATGGTTTTTAGAATTTCATGATTAGACATTCCTGTAATTCGTTTCAGTGCATTGTCTATCAGGCTTAACATTTCTCCTCTCTGCAGAAAACGCTGTAGTGGCTGGGTCTTTAGATATTTTCCTATATATTTTAAGCCATTTCTTAAGTACCATGTACTTATTTACACCATGTGTTGGGTTGTAGCTTTCCTCCTTGCAGAGCACACTCTGCCATTTCTCTCATGATTGATTATGCAGATCAAATGAATTATTCAGAGTGCAGAGTCTATCAAGCCCTACCTAAGAGCTCAAGTTTACCCATTTTCATTATCTTTAGATGAATGGGAAGCTGTGCAGGATCTCAGATGGTCAGTTACATTGGATAAGTACCCAAGGTGTGTACTTGTCAACAAGCACACATGTTGGTATGAGATGACACAAACATTATACAGGCTATCAATTCCGATTTCAAGAGGGAAGCCTCTCCTCACCACAAGGAATATTTTCAGCTGGCATCTACTTCCAGGTTCCAGAAAACCCTAGTTAATGCTTATGTATATTCAATCTCTGGTGCCTTCCTGCCTACTAATTGTTCAAAACATTCTGTTAGTGATGCAGCTTGTTTTCCAAAAACATTTGCCTGTGGCATGGTTTGTAATTATATCTATATTCACTCGTTCTTGTTTCTATCGCCAGTTCACTGCCTTTCCTGTTAAAATATCTTTTACTAGTAGAACTTTGGTTCTTGCGGTTACTCAGGTAATCCCAACTGCAAATGTTAGTTGCTGTTTTTCTCTTACTTTTAATGTTCAGATTCCAGATCAAGGTGTAGATTTTATGTCTACTTGCATGTTAGGACACAAAAGCTCTTGTTTGTCCAATTTACTACTCCCATTTATGGACTGTATCATTACTAATGAAACTGCACTGCCTAAGGGCATTTTCCTCATATGTGGACAGGTGGCTTTTACACAAGTTCCTCCTTATGTTAATAATAAATGTTACCTCACACGTTTGCTTCCCCACGTTAGAAGAGCAGATCCGTGGAAAATTAGTCTCCTCCTGTGTCCGTTTTATCTCTACTGTGGATCGTTTTTTTTTTTTCACCTCTCTTAGCTTACCTCAGGTGGCCTTCGTGGACGTTTAATTTGGCATGTAAACATTAAATTAAACCTTTCTAGAAGGTTAGATTCCACTTATGGCATTAGTTCCGACATTTACGTTATTGGTAGCCATTTATGTTTAAGCATGTGCAAATTCTTAGTTTATCGAGAGACCGTTAACGTAACCCTTTCCAGTCACATTTTAGTAAATTTTTATCATAACCAATAACCTTGGTATTGGTTATAATATCCCTTTTATGATACATCACTCGGTGCTTAAAATGCCCTGTACTCTTCTCTAATCTTCAGATCTTTGATCTCATGCCTTGATTTATAGCTTCTTTCTGTTATTCTCTGATTTTTGCTGCAAGTCAATAAAATCTTTGCCACTTATTTCTAACACTTTTTTGCTGTTTTTTTTTTTTTGCCTCTCGCCTTATATCTGCACATCACAGGGGTTCCCAGTCCTGGTGACCGAACACTATGCACATTTTTGTGTTTTGTCTCATCAACCTCACTGATTCAACTCACAGGCACCTCATTGGCTTGGTTAGATGTGCAGATCACAGAAAACACAAAAATATGCAGAGCATAGAGTTACCAGGTCTGAGATTGGGAATCCCTGATATAAAGTACTGGATTTATTTGCTTTCTATTATTTAATTTCTTACTTTGTTCATATACATTACAAATAGACCATTCTGTTTTGTAGTGTTTTTCTGATGTAATGATTTTTTTCATTCACTGTAAAAAAGTCATTTGTTAAATTGACCTATAAAAATTATTTAAAACTTAATAAATACTTTCAGTGGAAGCAAATAACTTTTTACTCCTCCACAGATGTAAATAAAACAGTAGATTATCCTTAATGCCAGCAGTTGTTAGTGTTTTTTAGGTGACTATGCTCTGATATTCTGAGAAAGAATTCCAGTTATACGAACAGTAGATGTTTAGGTGGAGTGAATTTATTTAGAGATGTTTCTGCAGCGTTTTATAGCTGTAAAGCATTTTGGGTAGAAAATAATCTGTTGCGTCCAGCTGCATGTTTCTGCAGAGATGGGCGTGAAGCGTTTTTAAAAAAACTGGGTACTGAAAATTGCTTCTTAGAAATTGTAAAAAACTTTAATGGGTTATTGATGCAGTGAACACAATTTTAGGGCTACACAACTAGGTCCAGCCATCATTAAACCAACAGTGACCATCTTTGAATATCTGCCTGAATAAAAAATGTTGGCTAAGCATGATTAGAGACACGATTAGAAAAGGGTTGCCTTTTAAGGCTTAAGGTCAGCCACATCTTAACTGATCAACTGCAGGCCCAGATCAAGTTACTGGCCCCTGGCCACAGAGATTTGGTGGGTCCCTTGCTGGCTGTGTTTTTGGGTGAACAGTGATTTTTTGGTGATGATACATGAGACCTATGCAATACCTCAACAGAAACATACTAACCGCTGCATTGGGCATGTCACCGCAGTGCGTATTTTTCTTTTTTTCCCCTTGAGAAAAAACCATAGCAGGATTATGCACACATTCATGAGAGCACAGCTTAAACTCCAACAACCAATGCAACATCATAAAGCCCATGTTAATTTGTATCTTGATGATTCATATTTGGCTTTGGAAATGGGCGTCCGCTAATCTGTCCAAGTATCAGATCTTGCTTTTACAGATTCCTGAGAGCTTGACTGAAGTAATGGAGGATAGCTGAAGGCTTGCTAAGCAGTAATTGGAGAAGAAAATTAAGCTGATGTTCAGGAAAGAGGTGGCAAAATAGTTCATTTTTCTACTGTCCCACTAGTGAAGTCCCCCTTAATGAGCCAAAACAGAGTAGGGGCCTCCTGGTGGGTCAGCCCCCTCGGGTATGTGCCCATAAAACCCATTGCATAACATGGCCTGATTTTTTATGAGTGCTACAAGTTTGAAAAAGATGATGATCAGTTCAATTAGATGTTTTTATGACTGATCTGTTAACATATTGGGCACATGTGAAAAATCATCTGTGAACAACTATAAACATCCCATCATCTGAAGTTAGATTTGGCACTGACTTAACACCTCAGAGGAAAGGATTTACTAATGTGTTAAGCAGCGCTGCATTTACCTATGCCTCAAATGTGTCTTAGAGTTACAGGCTGGCTGGATCAGTGTTGAAACTGGATGGTTCATTTGTAAATGGGAATAAAATAAAAACTGTGTTCAGCAAAAGTGATGAAATGCACAAACGTCTGTAAAAAAGAGGTAGGGTTCTATACTGGTGTCATAGTTGTCCTATCATCTGTAATCCAAATTGTACAGTGCTAACTATCCCAAGACAAAAATGGCTCAAGCGAGGACGATTTCATGACTCCAAGCAGTTCCTAATAACCTTCAGTGATCACCCTAAATCTACCTTCATCACAATGTACTGTCTTTAATATTCAGGCACGCCATATTCATATGACTACATCGTTCAAAGAGCTTCAGAGGCCGACACAAGCAGCTACTTCTCCTCAGGAGTCCACAATTGCATCTGTGGACCCACAATGTGTTATAAATAAGAAGCAGACTCCACACATGCTGACCCTCAGGCCCACAGATTAACAGTGCACAAATAATTGTGGCAAAACAGATGCCAGTGAATGCTTACTGCGAAACCGCTGGGGGAAAGTCTGCACATCAAAACACAATAATTCAAATGATATTGAGATGAGTTAGTTGAATCAAAACAGCACCCAGTGACTTGCGATCATTTTATAATCCATCATTGTGGTACTGAATGACTGTTTACACCATAGTGAAATGTAAACAAGCGAGTGTGAATGGTTGTCAGACTGATGGAATGCTTCATCCAAAATGCTAATGGGGCCTACAACGAACGAAAGCCTATGAAGGCCAATTTGTGGGACTTTGCTTGTCTTTCATTCATCTTTTTGAGTATTTCTTAAAGATGATGTAAAGTCTATTAATGTCCACATTAAGATTCATCTCAGTATCACCCTCTTGCTAACACAATTGGTGTTCCAGTCTGTTCTCATTATTGTACCATAGGGGGTTCTTCATGAACACCAACAGGATCCTCGTCATCTCATGACCAAGTCTGAACAAACAAGTACAAGCGGCCTTAGAGGATGAAACCATTAGTTAATGCAATAACTTGCTTCTTCCCACTTGAAAAGCAAAAGCTGTCTGCCCAGTATGACCCCCTTCCCAAGTCCAGTATGCAAAAACCGTTCCCAGATTCTCATGCAAACGAACTCCTCATGAGGAATTCTGAGCTGAGCATGGTATGAGACACAGATGGTAACCATTTAACCCCGCACATCCTGCCACCTTCTTTCAACATACAGCCTGTTCTACGCCTTTAAGCTTTATTGAGTGGAAGGCAGGGGTCATCTTAATGTGCCCATTTAGAGTGGTAAACCTTAGATCTGATCGCAGGGTTGCTGAACTCTGTCTGTGCAGTCATACGGATCTGCGTGAATGTGAGCACGTTTATAGTTCAAACGCATTGATAAAGACAGCTAGCAATGCAATTAGGGGATTGCAACCCAGTTAATGTGTTAAAGCTGCAGTCTTTCCTCTCGTAAGAGTTCCAGCACCACAATGCTCATTGGTTAAATGCCTGCCTTGTGTGCTCCCTCCCAAGTGGCGCAAGCGTCTAAGCAATGACCTTATTGACTAGTCAGTTTAATCGCCAGCGGTGCCTCATCCATCTGGGGGTCCAGTAAGCATGATTGGCCTTCAGGAGTGCAAATTCCATCTGGAAAGTTGGGGGTGGAGCAAGCAGTGTTTGGATCTAAATGGCTTGTAAATATTCAAAAACAAACAATATTATTAACAGTGATATCTTTATGTAAAAATGGCAAAACATTAAGCTTTTAAATTTCTTTAAATTCTTTAGATTTCTTTAAATGTTGAAATTTTGGGTGTAAATTTGCAGACAACCTTTTACAGAAAGAAGAGACAGTATTCTTCCACTCAGTGTTGGTGGCTTCAGATGGTTGTAAAACATTGTCAAGCTAGTTTGAGTTTAATGTGAGACCAAATATTCTCTATAAGGTTTAAATCTGGACTTTGATCAGCCAAAACCATCAGTAAAAACCATTGTATTTTAGGCTTGACCTTTTTTTGCCCATGAGTGTATTTTCTGATACATATTCAGTATGGGTTTTGTTCCATTGTTTGTGAACAAAATACATTGAAATAAATTAGATGTCTGATCAGCAAGTTGTGTACATGTACTTTAATAATGATAAATGTGACAGTAGCTAAGAAAAAAAAGGGAATTGCTAGCGAATTAAAGTCAGCAAATGATTCTAGTGTTGCAAAAAATTTTATGAATAAAGACAGGAAAGGTTTTGTTTTTGGGCTTTGTTGTATTTAGTGCACACACAAATATTTAGTGCATTTTATTATGAACTTAATAACAGTGGGTCACAACAGTTTTCTAGACAGTAGTGCTACACAGTCCTCAAACGTTTTGAACGATGACCCTCAAAAATATTGTTTCAACCCCTTGACCCCGACATTGCCAATTTTAATGATGTGAATTACATGAACAAACATGAACTATCAGTGTTTGGCTTTACTTTTGAATTTTACTAGGAATACTTTCAACAGCCATTTCACACCACCATTTTAAGTAAGGCGATGTGTCTACCAGAGCATGTGAGCGGAGTGGAGCGGCAGACATTTCCACTCCTTGCTCAAAGCATTTCTGTTTTCTATTTCCCGCTCCTCGCTCACGTCAGAGAACCCCAGGACAAGGGGTGAACAGCAATCACATAGTGTTGATAGAAGCAAAAAGTAGTGCGGCTTTGGCTGATAGGTTAACTGAGCGCTGCTGCTCACTGACAGAGGCTGCCTTTCATACTGCTCAGTGTGTACGACATGTCTTCGTTCACACAGCTTCCCTGTTTAAGTTCACAATGACAACATGAAATCACTGGTGAAGGAGATTTCATAGAAAAGTCATCACTCATATAGCCTGTGTACCTTTTGTGACAATCATCCCGGGATCCCTGAAATTCTGCAAAATTTCAAAAAGTGGAGGGGACATGCGTGTGTCTCAGAGGAAGCTTGTGCTAGCTTTCGCCCTTGCAGCTTCGTATCATTGTGTTGACATTGTGGGAGACCTAGCCAGTGGGTGAGTAATTGGCAGTTACTAAATTGAGGAGAAAATTGTGCAGGAAAACAAGATGATGATGCATGATGATAATGTTTACTAGCCGGGTCCCTGACCATCATTTTGAAAAGGCAGTTTGAACGATCAGCTTCTCTCAGTGATGTATACTGGCCGAAGTAAGAGTGTGCTTACACTGTTGAGCTGCCTTTGTGACTCAGGCTTTACCACATACTTGCGACATTGTTGTATTTGCAAGAAAGCACTATTTACAGCAACAGTGGATCTGTGGAATCCTTAAGGAGTCATGTGGGATTTGGACTGGATGCACCAGAGAAATAATAGTAATAACAGAGAAAATAAGGAGAAATAAAAAATAGAGAATTACAGAGAAATAACAGAGCCTCCTCCACATCTACATATGAGACTCTTAAGAGAAGAAGAGTAGCAGTATATTAATCTGTGACCCTAACTGTGTGCTCTCCTCCAAATTAGTAACACTCATGCTAAGAGAGCATTAAGTTCAAACTTCATTGTGGACTCTGACCTACCACATGCAAGACCGTCTGGTCTGAAGTCTGTTGCCCTTTCAAGAGGCATCTGTTCATTCATCTTCATGATCTGACCTCTTTACAGATCACATGGTGAGATTTTATAAGCAATGAAGGACTGAAAAGGGGCTAAACCAGCCTCATTCACCAACATCTTCCAAAGTTTTTTTCTTAAATTTGTTCTTGAAACAAGTCCTAAGAAAAAGCCTACATCAGATTCATGACATGTTCTTTTAAACACAGAATTGTTCGCACCTTTGTGTTCTTGAGTGTGTGTAGATTCTGATCTAACCTTAGAGCAAATACCAAATAACAAAACATTGGTGAATGTCAGAATCTTCATGAAAACTGCGTAAGTGGGTTTTAAAAAGAAATTTCTTCTCAAGAAAGGTTGATGAATGAGGGCCAACGTTTTCAGTAATATGAAACCAAATTGGTTAGAGATAAATGTTTTAAAAGATTCTAATATGTATGCTGGTCCTTCGCAACTTCCAACAAGTTTACATGAAAATGTTACAAGTTTTCAAGTTTAAAAATAGTGAAAAATAAAGCTATAAAACTGAACATTTGGAATGCCTGGATTAAGTCTTTTTCACAAAAAAATGCTATAAACAGATACAAACAATTTCATGAACTATTTAATAATGTTTCCAGAGTACTTGAAATATTGAATAAAACGCCTAAACTTATCTAGTGGTGGCTATTGGCTAATTAATAATGTTTTAATCAACATTGCGTATGTTATTTTTGTATATAAAGTATAAAAAAAAAGTGATTTCAAATTTTTTAAAAACAGTAGTCTAAGCACCCGCGCCTAAACGCTTACTCAGGGTCAATGGTAAACCCTACATCTCCAGTGGCTTATGTGGTCGCCGGAAGAGCTTCCTGCCACCCTCACTCTGCAGCTGTGGCAGGGCCGGGAGAGGGCGGGGCTTGAAGGCAGCCACTCGAGCGCCAACTCACAGATAGCACTCAGGGAATTCCCGCAATTGTTCTGGCGAAGGCCCTTGCGCCGCTGCTTACGAGACACCACGAGTGACTACAGTGCCAAAAATAACTGTTCCCAGGGCAAAATCAGGAAGTCACCACCAAGATCCCTATACTGATGCAAGTGACACTCATTTAGCTGAACAATAACATGGTATCACAATGTGTCACTTGTCGCCGTTTGAATGCTCTGACGACAGGCAACAAGCGCAAGATCTAAAACTGTTCCATCCCATAAACGAATACATTTGTTCTTTAAGGTTCCCACACAAGCAAGGAGGCGTCAGAGCTGTCAATCCACATTGCACTATGCCAAAAAACTGCCTGTTTGCACAATGACACAATAGCGGTCCTTTTTACCCTTTTTTAAGCCAGTCAATCTGTACTGCATTCTCTTGATATAGAGGGTGTTATATCTTCATTCTTGCCTTTGTCCTGTTGTTGCTTGGGGTGCAGACAAGCTTGACAAGCCTTGCTTGGGAGTAAAGCCAGTTTGCCCAAAAGCTTCCTAACAAATGACAAACCACACCCATGTGATCACTTTATTAAATCAAACATCACTGGTACCATGAGGTCATAGCAAATCTTGTGATTTCCGGCTGGCATGGAAAAAAGAAAGACAAGAGGATACCCACAAATCTCTACAGAAAGCAAATTCATCCTCTCCAACATCTATCAAGAATAGTACATTCATTTTGGGAATGAACCAAAACGATCACTTAATGGATTTTTACACGTTTTTGTTCCTGAGGTCTATTTTCCTTAAAACATGTTTGAAAGTAGGTCAGCGAGGAGGCCGCCCTTCTAAACTTAATGGAGGGTACAGACCTGCTGTGAGATTCCTCGCTCTTTCGCACACATCTGAAGGAACAACAGGGCCATGGTCTTTGCCTATAGGGTCCTATGTATTTTTAACAGAGGAATAAAACTGTGAATAGATATCTCATCACCAGTTGACACCCATCCCCAGTCCTTCACACAAACAGATAATCTGTCCTTAAATAATAGCAACCTCCTACACACATCCATACATCACACACTATCTGCATCTCTTTGTTTTTGTTATCTCTGGTGACTTTCCCACATCATCATAATGCATCCCAGAGATTCACGCCATAATCAGATATCAAGCCCATCAACAGTTTAGAGAGATGAAAACAGACAAGAACAGACATATTTACGTGCCTCCAAGAAAACTCCAGTCAGCCAGCTAGCGTGCTTTAAAAGTTTAACAACGTTTCTTAAAGTCTGAAAAAATGCAGTTAAGTCCCTGAGGACAGGGAACACATCCATTAGAGACTCACCTGAGGAAGAAACAGTAAGAATGTTCCATCAGTACTAACTTACAGCTGACAAAACAACAGCATGATACAACTAGAGTTTTCCTCAGGGAGCTCAGTTGGAACGCTGACATCTGTCATCAGTAAATCACAAAAAGTAACCATTTACAAGAGTTTTGTAATCTCCACCTTCTGTGCGAGATTCCTGGCCCCACAATAAGTCCATTTGGTTTGACATCATTGCCCGCAAAGCTTCAGAAGATGCAGCCTTGTATTTCTCTGGGGATCTTGTTCTACGTAACTGATTACACTCTGAAAATTTGTTTTGTTTTCATTTATGTAGAACAAATTCAAACCTCCATTCCATGAACAGCGCCTTATGCATCTGAAAGGCTTTAAATAGGTCTCACTGCTTCAGCATCTACAAAGGAAGTTTAATAAGGCCTGTGGTTCTTGGGCCATTGTTCTGGGAAAGCTATATTGAAGGCCCCCCATTCTGCCAACTACTGATGAAAGTCTACTTCAAACACTGTTTGGTAACATGACCAAAATGCAGCATTTATTGAGCTTGCTAGAGCTGTTCTCCAATTCATTACATACCTGACTAAGTGTGATGCTATCAGGTGGCCACGTGCTCATGAGGCCTCTGCTAAATCCCATTCTGCCTACACTTCTGCACACCCACATGCCCTGAGAGGTGAACCATTCATCATGACTGCCTCATATTTGCAGTAAGGGCAGTGGCCAACGCAGACTGATTCATACCTAAAGCATGTAACTGAGTCAGATCAACACCTGGCAACATCAAAGAATCAGAATGAATGAGTAAACAGCGTATAAACAAACACATAATAAAATGCAAAAATCAAACAGTGGCTGGAAGAGGTGTGTTTTCAGAGTGAGAATGACAGGCAGAGACCTGCTTCAGCTCTACACCGGGTCCAAAAACACTGGCTTCATTAATACCTGAATAGCCAGTGCTGAAAAATAACTGCCCAAATAAGGTCATTTTCTCAGCCAAATGTGAAATTGCTCAGCCTGGTGCTTATGTACAGGTTAGGTGACCGCAGTGCTTTGAGGCAGTTAACTTGCTTTGTTTAAAAAATTAAAAGACATTGCGCAATGTGCTGGTTTTATGATGCATTATTTTGTGTTTCAGATTTCTCCTGATTTATAATAATTAGATGTATTTAAAGTTAGTTGATTTTCTATGTGAATTGGGTTTTTCCTTTTGTTCTGTGATGTGATATTACCGGATTGCATGGCGATATAATCAAAAATAAGATGCTTAAGTGGCAAATAAAAGTCATTACATTTTTAAAAGAAGTGGAAAATGGCTTGTAAATGGCTTGTTATGATGAATCAGACTTAAAATGACATAAAACTAAAAAGGTAGTTAATGTCAGCTTTGATTTCAGGTTGACTATAAAGTTAATTTTTAAGCTCTAACACTGCAACAAAGCCAAACAGGCCTAATCAAGCCTAATCTTGGAATAATGGCGATTCACCATGGAAAATCCTTTGAAGTTTTAAGCTTAGGCTTAACTTTTGTCTGGAAAACTGGCCCTTAAGGTTGAAAGCAAAAGCATCCCCAATTACAAATTGAGTTAAAGTCTCTTGAAGCTAAAAAAGGCAGATAAAATGCTAAACAGACGGTTTCTTTCAAGGTGCTGTAGCTGGACATCCATGGAGACGTCCAGTCGGCTCCATGCACAGTCTGACAGCCTTCTATTGTATCACTTCAATGGACTAATCCCCACTCCCCCTCGTCCACAGGGCACTGACTGGTTCAAGAATGCCCCAACTGCAGACATGGCCATTTAAAACTTAATCAGGAATTACTCCCACAAAAGATTCATTGAGTCTTAAATCCAATAATAATATAAATCATCCAATCACATGGACCCACAGCATAATCATATTAAACATCTTGTGTGATCAAAATATCCGTACAATGAACATATTGCTTCATGCATTAAGAATTCTATGAGTTTGGGCTCTCTGGGTTTATAATTCATTAGACATTATACATACATTTATATATATATATATATATATACATATATATATATATATATATACACATATATACATATATATATACATATATATATATACATATATACATATATATATACATATATACATATATATATACATATATATATATACACACATACACACACATAAACTTTTCCTCAAAAGTAGATCGGCTTATTGTAAAGTGTCTCTCAGCGTTCGACTGTTTTACGAGGCTGAAGTCGCTTCTCATTCTCCAGCTTCTCATTCGGATTTTCCCGTTCCACCTTAAATTCTGACTCAGGCGCCGAATGTAAATGCAACACCATTTAAGGTGGAACGGGAAAATTCGAAAGAGAAGCAAATTCATCTTCGCAACTGTTTAGTGTTTCACAGTCTCTTGTTGCAGATTTAACTGCGCATTTTATATATATATATATATATATATATATATATATATATATATATATAGTACACAGTGCAAAGTGAAGACCTTTTCAGCATATGTGGACATACAGATATCTGGTCTTAAGTTAAACAATGTGATATAATGCCTGTGAGTCTGGGAAAGAGTTTCAGAAGGATTTCCAAAATATTAGAAATCAATCACTGCACTGTCCCGAAGAGCATCTACAAGTAGAGATTTAAAACCACTGTCAAAATCTCCAGGCCAGGCCGGCCCAGCAAAAGTAGCTCTCGCCTCAGTGGATGTCAAAGTGCATGCATCTATCATAAGAATGAGACTGCACGTATCTGACCTATATGGGAGGTTGCTGTCTAAAAAGATCATGAGGGCCAGACTAAAGTTTGCTAATCAAAATCTAGGCAAGGACTTGGACTTCTGGAACAATGTGCTATGGACAGGCGAGTCAAAGATTGCTTGGCTACAGTACCAGAAGCCATGTTAGGTGAAAACACAGCATTTGATCAGAAGAACCTCAAACCAACTATAGAGCACGGTGGTGGAAATGTTATGGTTTAGGGCTGCTTTGCTGCCTCAGGGCCTGACCAGCTTGCAATCATAGAATCAACTGTGAATTCTCTCTCAAACCAGAGAGAGCTTGAGGAGAATGTGAGGCCATCTGCCAAAAAAATGAAGTTGAAGAAACAGATTGTCCAACAGGATAAAAATCCCAAACATACACGTAAACTCCCAAATTAAAGAATGGTTTGAAAGGAAGAAATAGATGGTTGTGGATCTGAATCCCCTTGAAATACTGTAGGGGGATTTCAATATAAGAAGTCCAGCAAATGCTGCACAGCTGAAATAATTCTGCATGAAGTAGTGGGCAAAATTTCTCCAAGTAGATGCTGGAAACTGGTAGATGCCTACATAAAGTTGTTTTTGTCAAAAAGGGCAATACTAGTTTCTAAAGCCGGGGGGGTGGTACTGGTGAGAACTTTTTTCCAACAGAAAACCCTACAGAAAAAAAGAGACCTCAATTTTTTTTTAAATAAATGATTGCAAAATTACATTTTCTATTATGTAACATCTGTACATTCCGTTTAGCTGATGATCAAATACTGATGCCCACAACCAGCTGTTACGGATGACGAAATTCCACTTAAGGGACAGTTCCAGGAAACAATGAAAGAATGAACTACAGGTATGATACTGGTTAACACTACAACAGCATGAGGCTCACATATACACTCAACATAAAATGATTCATTACTTGTAGGATTGTATTAGTGTTTTAACAGAAGAAGCATACTAGCTTGAATACTTACAAGACAAAACATACACGAAAAAATGTGGCTGGCTATGAAGTTACCACCACATTTTATACTGAAGTACATGTAAATATACAGCACTGTGCAAAATTCAGAGACCATTTTGTTTATTTAATTTCCAGTCAAAGCAGCCATTGAGGTTTTCATTTTCCAGCATTAGGAAAAAAGGCCCAAGACGCATTTACCAGAAAATTACACAGATGACTCAATCAAATATTCTATCATTTTACATAATTAGTGTGTCCACCTTTCAGTCTTTGAAGTTGGTTGCATTTTCTGCTTTCCACGATCCAAACACACTCTGTAATGTTGAGGTTTGGACTCTGGGGTGGCCAGTCCATTGTTCTGAGAACACCATTTTGTTTGATTTACAGATTTTCTTCTTTTTTGTCTATTTCCTTTTCTCAGTGAGGCTTCTTGACAGATACACATCCTTTCAGACCCATAGCCCTGAATTGTCTTCTCACAGTGGAAGGATGGACAGAAGTACCTATGGATTTTTTTCCAGAAGCAAGAGTGGAGCTTGATTTTCTGCTCTCTCTCAAAGATGAATTTTAGTAACTGCTTGTCATATATCAAAGGTCTTCAGAAATAAATTCTGAAAAAGTGAAGAACTTGTACTTAATGGCTATTTTAACTGAAAACTAAATAAATGTATTTAACTGGAAACTTATTTTAGCACAGTACTACGTCTGCTTGCAGCATCTAAGAGATTAGAGTAATTAGAAAGCAGTACTGAGATAGAGTATCTTCTGCCTTTACGCTTCTTATCAGCCGAACTGTAATGCAAAATGATACATTATCAGAGGAACTTTTTAAGCCTGTACAGTGATACCTAAATCAAGCTAACATCGAGTTAACATGCAGCTAACCCTTCAAAACAGCCCAGACAGACAACTATTTTGGCTCTCTGCCACTTGCTGAAAACACTAGACTGTCAAGTTTTTGGCTGTAGTGTGTATTTAAATTAACACAGACCCGCTATCACCCAACAGAATGAAGAGCAGGTGTGAGAAACTTACAAAAACAAAGATTCTCACACACACACACACACACACACCACATTATCTTCCCTGTTCCAGGAAATCACTTACTTTTTATTCACACTTGGACCAACCAACCTGTTCAAAGTGAGCGCCAAAAAAGTGACACCTTTAACAGTGTACTCTCGTTGTAAACTTTCTTTATTGGAAAACCATACGCCCCGCTACCACCTATGAGCCAAATGACACTCTGGTCTATATGTGAAAGAAAAAAAAGGGTTAAATACAATAAATCACTTGGATTTAAAATATATAGTGGTTTAGCTTACAGCACAGCAGTAGGTAAGTACAGCCATTGTTTCACGTCTGGGCAGGACATCCTTGAAGGAGGCACTGCATATGCTCACTGATGAATAGCATACTTTCTCAGGGGTCATCCTGAGAGGAGGAAGGTTGAAATACGACTGGTAGCCCAAGTTTTATGGCTCTTAAGTGAGTCTGCAGTAGTTTAGCTGTATTAGTGGGTCATATGTAAGTTTAAATGATCTAGGCCAACGTTGCCCAGATTCGGCCCTGTGTGGTGGGAGTCCAGCACAGTTTGGCGACGTCCCTAGTGATGTACTAAGCCTGGTAATTTGTTAATGAGGAGAATCAGGTCTCTTTGAGCAAGGAAATCAACAAAGAATGTTGAACTCCAGTTCTCCAGATCCATAGAGGGGCTTCCCTGATGCAACACTTTTGGAGAAACAGTGCACTTTATATGTAAAACACAGTATAATCAATTAACTTTTACCCACATGGACATAGCAGCAGCAGCAGAACTGTAGGACGCTGCAAAGCACAACCATTCTGAAGTTCATCTGCTTTGTAGGAGGCCACTGTGAGTCTACTGTTTTCACAGGGACAAAATGCTACCAGTTTTGTGCTGCTTTGAGTGGCTTTATTTTCTGTAGTGTTTTAATGCAGCAAAAGTGCAAAACACAGTTCCATATGTGCTCCAGAATCACTCAGGAGAGTGCATTAGCGAATTAGCATGTGAAAATACACTGTAAAGGTTCAAGGACCTTTGGGTCTGCCAGATACCGATTTGCCTCAGGTAGTGATAAAAGAGGAATCCAAGCCAAACAACCTTGCTGCTGATACTGTGAGATAACTGCAGTCCTTCAGTAATGGATTGTCAGACATGAAAAGGACAGCGAAAGACTAATAGAATGAGTT
This sequence comes from Colossoma macropomum, assembly GCF_904425465.1. Taxonomy (NCBI): domain Eukaryota; kingdom Metazoa; phylum Chordata; class Actinopteri; order Characiformes; family Serrasalmidae; genus Colossoma; species Colossoma macropomum. Next base: position 8,370,017 of record NW_023494788.1, on the reverse strand, counting down.
TGGTGAATGATGAATTAGTAAACTAGCAGGTATGGAAGTTAAATTCTGTCCTCTACTTAAGTGGAGGATGTGCATTAACAGAATGTCAGCTCCACAGGAGTATAAGCTCATTAATATGATCCCATTGCCTGTTCTGAAGCATACAGTACCTTATAACATTAAAGAAACAACACACTTCAGTGAATAATTCCAAGAATGACTTGTTTCTTAGTGAATAACTACGATTGCTAAGGGTCCACCACAACCCACAAAAATTAAAGTTGGATTTTTAACATTTGCCATCACAGAAGATCATGGTTTCTCCCTCAATGCCTGATTATGAGCTTCGTGTTTGATCTATGCAGTGACAACAAGCAACAGTCAGTGAAAAATCAAAAGCAAGCCCTGTGAAAACTAGGCCATAACACCCCAGTCAAAGGAAAATATGCTGAGGCATGACCGTGCTGTAAAATCACTGATCAAGAGGGGGAGTCACAGGGGCATGCAGGCGGCCATAAGGTACAGCCCGGGGGCAGAACACAGGGTGGGACAGACTATCATCGCAAAGCTACTAACAAGAGCAGGAGCTGACCCTGATTAACGGTGAGATCAACATCCTGGATGATGTCAGGATGACACAATTAATACATTGACACCATGAGGTGTGGGGGAGTCAGAGCACTGGGGGCAAAAGTGAGATAAACAGCAGGCTAGGAAGCAAGGAAACGCGATGCCATCATGTGAGGGGAAATCAGCACAGTGAAAATAGCCTCCTGAGCCCAGCCCGGTGGACCAAACAAACGCTCTGCCCCAAGCTGGGTCTAGTGCTCATACAGTCATTTCCTTTAATTGTCTGTGATAATTATCTAAAGCATTTTAATCATAAACAGTGGAAAGGTGATTAATGTCTTGCAAGTATCTTAAAAACTCATCCAGTGATTCAAAAAAAGGCAATGCCAAATAAAAGATTTTTCTTGTTTAAAAAAAAAAAAAGAGAAAAAAAATAACACATTCCATCAGTTATGCTGCATTTCTGCATCCATGATTCTTACTCATTAAAAAGGTACCTAATTTTGTGCTTTTCGTCTTTCATGCGAGGAGCACTCACACGATCTGAAGTTTCACTTAATTAAAGCCACAGGAACGTGGCTTTACCTCACATAGTAAGCAAAACAGACCAAAACAAACGGCTGTCGCCTCGGTCGGGGTCCTTAAACGCATGCATAACAAGGTCTTGTTTGGGGAAAAACTTCCAAGCCTTATCCCTGCACTTTAAATAGTTGTATAAAAGTAGTCCGGTGGTAGTAGATAAACAACGAGGTTAATCGCTGCTTAATATGCGCTCAATCTCCTCCAGTCTCTTCAAGGCGGCCTCCCTTTTCTTTTCTATGTCTTTAATCTCTTTTGTGGATTTGCTCTTAGTCCGCTTGTCACGCTGGCCAGCGTCTAGCCTCTTCACCTTGCCCTTGCCCAGGCCGCCAGAGCTTTCAGCAGGGGAGGATTTCCGCAAATTCTTCTCGTTCCCAGCCCCTTCCCGTGTTCCTGCTTTTGCAGCAGCACGCCACTCTTCGTCCTCCTCCTCTCCTTTTCCACGGCCCTCCTGCTGCTGTTGATGCTGGTGATGCTGCTGCTGCTTTTCCGGGAGGCCGGCGCCCTCTGCTGGCACCAGCGGCTGGCCGGCAGTGCTCATGGCCGCCATTTTGCCGCGGACGATGGCCAGGTGGCGGCGTATGTACTCTTCGTTCGGAGCCATGGCCAGAGTCTCCTCCAGGCAGCGCTCAGCCCGTGGCAGGTCCCTTTCCTCAAAGTAGACTACACAGAGGTTGTGCTTGGCCTGGACGTTGCCGGGATCTGTTTGGAGGATGCGCTGGAAGCAGGCTCGGGCGCCCTGAGTGTCCTTGCGGTGGTTCATGAGGATGTCACCCTTCAGTATGAGGCCCTTGACGTGTTCTGGATGGTGCCGCAGGAGCTCGTCCAGCACGGGCAGGGCCTCCAGCTCACGCTGAGACTGAGAGAACAGCAGCGCCAGATTGAAGAGGGCGCTCCGGAAACCCGGCTGCAACCGGATAGCCTGTCGCATCCAGCGCTCGGCAGCATCATTCTCATTGGCGTCCATGGCTAGCATGCCCAGGTTGAAGTAGCCATTAGCATCGTCAGGTTCCTCCTTTACATAGGTCAGGAAGCGGCGGTTGGCTTCGGGACGGAACTTCACCTCACCTACAACAGAGGACAATCAATAAAAAGGGCTAAAATTCATAACTTGGCTTTATGTGATAAACGTACACGCAGCTAGTTTCAGGTTGTGAGCTGCATGGAACTTTTTGTCCAATATCTGGAAATAAGTGGTATACAATACACTTAAATAGAGATGAAAGGATTGATTGGCTATCTATGTGTATCAGCCAGTTCTCAGCCCAAATATGCAACTGGCAATCAGATGATACTTCTCTAACTTAGCCGATCCTGAGAGCTGATCAGCGACATAAAACATATGAGCCATATTTTATCTGAGGCGCCAGAATGCAACTGCTACACCATTTAAGGTGGAACGGAAAAATTCTAACAAGAAGCTGGCAAATAGGAAGCCAATTTCAGCCTCATCCTATCTATTTCACCAATGAAAAACATTTTGTCTCCTGCTTTGCTATAAACTCGCTGTGTGAACGTGTAGAGCTGTAATTAATGTGGTTTATTGTCAACGCTTTGAGGATTCATTTCTGTTAGCATGTTGGCATCTGTGCGCTAATCTAAGCTTAGCTGACACTGCACAAGCTTCATGACCTACGGTGCTTAAGGCAGGGGCTGAAAGTAAAAATAACGCATAAAGGAAATGATGTAGAACTACAAAAGCGATCGCAATGCAGCCCCTTTTACTGCATATTTAAAAATCCACCTGTGTGGCAGGAGGACAGTTTTGTCCTGTCAGCTGCGTTGGTTGCGCAGACTCCGGTTATTTCTACAGTTACGCTAGCTTGAGTAACCAGAATGTAACTGCTGCACCACTTATGGTGAAATGAGAAAATGCAAACAAGAAGCTGGCAAAAATAAGCTGACTTGAGCTGGGGTGTATTTCTTTTGCTGTTGACTTCAAATATCAACAATCGATTTTCTGAATTGCTTACTGTTAGTGAGCATCATAAGAGGAGATAATAAATAACCAAGCAGATAGGGCAGACTATGATGACATCAGGCTAGCAATGCAAAACAAATCACTGTTTTCGGAACAAAACCTTGTATCTCCAAAACAGTAACTTTACAGGAGATGGAAAAATCCTACTTTACTTTTAATGTAAATCAATAGAACCAGACATCTTTCCAAGTAATTTTGGGCCATTTATTTTGGTCCATTCATCATTCAATTTTGACACAAAAGGGCAACAGGCATTTTCAAATTATGTCAAATACTGAAAAATGGAGATGTTAGGTTTTGTTCCGACAGCAGCAAAATGCTGGCACAAGCAGTCATGTTATGTCATAATAACATTAGCTAGCTAGTTATGCTAACTGCGTAGCAGAAGAAAGTAAAATCCAAGAGACAACTGCCTGTGTCTTACAGCTTTCTTCACAAAGATAAGACAGTTGGAGCTGTTTTAGCTGACTATTAAACAGGCGTGAAAATAACTGCAGGAGGCTTTACATTATGCAACGCAAGCAAAATTTAGTTTCACATAAGTTTAAAGCAACTCAAGTTGCGTGAAAATGTCACCATGTAAAGCCAGCCTTATGATTGATTAACCTTTGAAAAACTAAGCTTTTATCTCAATAATCCTTTTCAGAGTTTGCTACCTAGTGTTCAAAAGCCCATCCTACACTTACTCTGCCACAGCAACTCAGGTCTGTAAACTAGCATTGGGCAAATTTAAGCCCCAATTATTTACAGTTGACAGATCACTCTAGGTCCTGCCCACAGTACTGCAACCTGAATAAAGACAGAACGTTTCCCATCAAACTAACATAAACAAGAAGACAATAGAGGTGCTGTTTTCACATTATTTACATTACAGCAGCGTAGGTGTGTAAACACCGGGGCAAATGACAAACTCACGAACACTAAAGACTAAAGCCTCTCTGGAAACATGTGAATCTGTCCTGCTTTTCAGCTATTCAAAAAAAAGGCATAAATCTCTCAACGAGCCACGATTAATATTTCTATTACAAACGCTGCTTCAGAAGCTAGCATTCCAAAAGTATGAGAAAACATAGAACATAAATAAAACATAGAATGTAAATAATACATGATGAATGAGTTTCCCTCAGCATCACTATCTCTCTCCTGGTATCTGAGATCTCACTTTAATCCAAAACACGCATTACCAGGAAGGTGCATTTGAAGCAGTATTTCTTGCTTATCTCATTCTTCTGCTTTTTTTCCCCCCATTTTAAACAAGACTGGTGAAGGGAATAAGGTTTTGGAGGAGTTTAACATTGCACAAGCATTTGATAAATTTCACTGAATAATCTTTTCAGTCTCACGCACCAGACTCCTGCATGAGCAGAGCTGAGTTGAAAAGTGCGAGTTTGTGCCGCGGGTTCAGGTCCAGTGCGCGGTTGAAGTTCCTTAGAGCTTCGGAGGGCTCCTTCATCTCGATGTTGACAATAGCCAGGTTGTACCACAGGTCAGCATTGGAACGATCCAACTCTAACGCCCGCAAGTAGGCATCCCGTGCCTCGTTGGGCTTATTCATCTTCAAAAGGAGCTCTCCTCTGCACAAAACACAGAGAAATAAATTCTTAAACAAATATAACAGCATGGCGTTTAAAAAGAGGCATGACCCTTTCAGTGATCCATCACCTTCAGTGAACGATGTGTTGACATCAAGCTTAGAGTAAAAATAACTGACAGTTTTGCAGTTATAATAAAAGAAAAACCTGACTCAACTCTGGCATAAAACAAACAAATATGCTAACTATAAAAAAGGACAAACACAAAAATGATTAACGATTTGAAAGATCCACTTCTAACGGTTGAGTAATGTAATCATACGGGATTTAACTAAGTTGATCTAGGATATTAGAACAGGCGTTGTAACCAATACTATACAAAGCCGTATATATTGCACGTACTTGTCCACGCATGATCCTAGGCGCTTGCTCAGAAACTTAAGGCAAGGAGACACTGATTAATGTCAAACTAGTGTTGAAATCATTTTCAAGCACGATTTCTGAATGGAGTATGATTATGCAAGACTGCTATTTTACAGGTTCTTCAATGGTACAACTACCTGGCTAATACATTAATATTAATTACCAAAGCTTTACCAAGGCAACATGTGTCTTCTATTGAGCAGAAAAGGTCATGCCATTGTGGTTCAGCAACTACCCTGCCAGTGCCAAAGCATTACTTTTGTTACACATGCAGTTTTAAAATGTAATCACCTGGCTGCCTGTACACATACATTAAAATACAAGCTAATTCCTGACCCAGAGAACATAGCCAGGTGGACTTGCCTGCTGATGTAGGCCTGTTTGAAGTCTGGCCTCATGCTAATAGCTTGTCTGTATAGTTGGTCGGCTTCCTCTAGTCGCGAGTCATTGGCCCGGATTAAGTTGGCCAGGTTGATGTAGACGTTCAGGTGGTTGGGGGCCACTCGAGTAGCATATTTCTTTCCTGGAATTATCTGGCATATTGGAAGGAGGAGGGAAAAAAGGGAAAAAAAACACTGTATAGAAAAGCACAGGCCACCATGGTTTATAGTCAAAATAAAACAGTAGGACAGATTGCAGGTACCATAATTCAAGACACGGGATAAAACTGAATAATAACCTAAGCCAACTGGCCTTATTTTCAGCCTGATTCAGAGTTTTAGGCTATTAGACCATTACATCCCACTATATTTTGTGATACTGCGCTTTAGGTCATATAAACCGACTGATATATAGCTTGCTCATGTACTTTCACCTGATCTCTTCCTTCATACTTATTTATCTGGCTTTGCCAAGTAATCATAAAGCAGGATTGTCTAACTTCAGCCACTGAGAACAAATAAAACACCAGCATAGCTTATCAGTTGAATGCAGTGGCTCTCCTGCATCAAAGCTCGAGAGCACCGCCATAAAGTTTATACAGAGTCTAGTAAGAATATATCCTATGATGAAACAGTGGCTGTATAATAGGGTTTCACAAAGAGGCCAGTGACATTAACATTGGAAAACAAAGACATGCCTGCTGTTGGCATGAGAACTAATTAATTACAAATTTAGCACAGCCACAACACTGTTGTTGTTGTTATTGGGTCTAAATATGCCTCCCACTCCTTTAAGCCTGATTTCCGTGAGCTACATTTCACAACCAAGAGAGTAATTCATTATTTTTTCTGGCAGAAATTTTGTTGTTTGTTAGCTTCCATGCCAAAATCTTCTCACCACTCACATCTACAAAGAACATCACTGATCATTAACGTTCAGAAAGAATATTTGTTTTTAACATTTTTTTTAATTTTTGGCTTTTACATATTGTTGATCTTCTGATTAACCTTTTAAGTTCAGATTTCAGCAGCACTGTTTAATCTGGTGCACTCAGGTCTAGTGAGAATCAAATGAGATACAATGAATAAGCTACAGCTTATGAATGACAGTTATGTCATTTGTTTGACATAAACATTGCCTAGGTGTATAACTGCTTTTAATCCAAGGCTGAGTACTTTCCATGAAGAGGAGAATAGACTCTGACGTAGCCATGAGGGCTTGTCATACCCCATACCTGTGGCATAAGAGATTTTGCAACCAGATACGCCTCCTCTGCCTCTTTGGATCGATTGAGGTTCTTGTATGTTCTTCCAACGTTCATGTGGGCTCCGATATCGTCTACAAAAGACGGAGACTTGTAAAAATTTCATGTCATCCCAGAACAAACCAAAAAAGAATCAAGACAACAGGACAGGCATCTTGTAGCAACTCGCAAGGTCTTATATAGGGATGCACCGATACCACTTCTTCCCCTTACGATACTGATACTTGATCCTTTGGTATCCGCCGATACAGAATACCAATACCGATAACTCTTTCTAGCCTAACTCACCTATAGGTCCTAATATTTATACAATTACATCTTAAAAATATTTTATTTTGTTAAAATCTATGTTCTGCATCACAAATAGACTGTAAGTGACCACATAGCGGCAGATGAGTGATTACTGAAAGAGGCAGCTTGGCTGTTCGGGTAAGCAGCTCTGCTAGTGTGTTTTTCACACCAGAAACTGCCATTACAGATTCTGCCATGAGCATTATCCCACACTGCCAATTTGTTGTTAAGTTCTGTCTACTGGCGTGCATGCACGAATCAGAACTTGCTTTGTCGTGACAGTCACAGGTATCGGTATCCCCATCACCGATATGGATACCGTGCTTAAGTGTCGGTATCGGCTCAGATACCAATACAGTATCAGTATCGATGCAACACTAGTCTTATACACTGTAAGTTTTTAACCTAAAGTAAGTTTCATATTTCGTTTTAACTTGTCTATTCCTTCTAAATTTTGAGTTCACAGACTGTCTAATAGTAAATCAACTGGACAATATTTTCTGTAATATTCTATTAAATTATTATTTAAAGTTCAATACAACCTAAATTTTGAAGGAAGCCAGGTTAGTCAACTCTAAGTAAAAACAGTGAAGCGTTTTTTGTTTTACAGGGCAGTCAGGCAAACTTGTACAATCAAGAGAAACAATGCACATAACAAATGAATGGGACACCTAAAGACGACATGCCAAGCGTATCAAGACTTAAAAAAAAATCTGCTGAACTGAAACATGCATGTAATTGCTTTCACATCTGATTTTCTGTTTCTCACAAATCAACTCATGAGGAAACAGTGACCAGTGGGGAAAGTGGGTTTTTGTAGCTCTGTGTGATGCAGATAACGTCACAATTGTTTCAGTTTAAAGGCAATGTTATGAGAAGCAAACTGATGCATAAAGATAACTGCAGGCCAGGATATCCTCATTCCAACATGTATTTACATGGTTGATCTTAGGAAAACACTTGTGGGTGGCAAATGCTGTTAGCTCAACTAACGAAATACAAACATCTTTGTGTATGAAGTGGCAAACGTGTGTGTAGATTGGCAGTAATGAGGTTTATCTATGTTCTGAGGACTTACCTATCTGAGAATGAAAAAAAAACAGCTGATGCTTTTATAAAGTCCCATGAAATTCCAAATCAGCTACTTTTTATTTAGCTTCCCTGCAATGTTGGATGCTGTTCTCGGTCACATCACCAAAATAATGATTCTTAACAAAGCCACAATATCTAGCACACTCCAAAAAAATCTCAAAAGCCTTGTTTTGTTTGAGATACGTTTCCTGTTAATTAATTTCCACTGCCAGCATTTCATAAAGCAGCAAGAAACAAAGTCAGCAAACATATGTATAATTATTGTTGCCAAACCAAATACTACTTTACAGCACTTGGTTGCTTTAGACTGTGGAAACATGTTAATCATGTATGATTATAAAAGCAAATCCAGCTGATGTGAACTTTATTGACCTTATGAAAGGTGAGAGAAAGCTTGCTGATTAATCATACCTGGTTGCACTCTCGTGGCCTGGAGGAAATACCTGAGAGCTCGCTCATAATTATGCTGATTCTCCAGAGCATGGCCAACATTATTCCAAAGCTTGGCATTGTTCTTGTTCACCTGAAGAGAAGCAATTTTGACACGACAGAATATTGGAAAACATCATTAATGCTGAGAATTTTTTCTGGCGATCTTCAGTCGTAAATTTGGCAGTATCTGTTACAAATGTGTCTTTACAAATACTCAGTTCATACTTTTAATGCTGACGTGAAAAGTGTGTACTCCGACTCCCAGTCCCAGGTCCTGTTGAACGTCTTCACAGCATGTGTCATTAGAAGAACCCCCATAAAGAACCATGAGATCTTTTTCAGGCCCCTATAAAAACACAAATGTTGGTTGACTATATGCTGGTAAGGTATAATATTTTGGTGGTCTTTTATGAACACTTCTACAGTAAAACAACAAGTCAACTGATCTTTGAAGGCAAACCTTTTTTTTGGATATCATAAAAATGTGCCGGATTTAGTTAAATCCCTGGGCATAAAAAAATTATATATATATATATAAATATATATATATATATATATATAAAAATATATAAACAGTCCTTTTCACGCAAGCAGAGCAAACAATACAAGGCAGCATTAAACTGTGCTTAATACACACTATATTGCCAAAAGTATTTGCTCGTCTGCCTTCACACGCTTATGAATTGAGTGACATCCCATTCTTAATCCATAGGGTTTAATATGGTGTCAGCCCACCCTTTGCAGCAATAACAGCTTCAGCTTCAGCTCCTCTTCTGGGAAAGCTTTCCACAAGGTTTAGAACTGTGTTTATGGGAATTTTTGACCATTCTTCCAGAAGAGCATTTGTGAGGTCAGACACTGATGTTGGACGAGAAGGCCTGGCTCGCAGTCTCCGCTCTAATTCATCCCAAATGTGTTCTATCGGGTTGAGGTCAGGCCTCTGTGCAGGCCAGTCAAGTTCTTCCACACCAAACTCGCTCATCCATGCCTTTATGGACCTTGCTTTGTACACTGATGCACAGTCATGTTGGAACAGGAAGGGGCCGTCCCCAAACTGTTCCCACAAAGTTGAGAGCATGAAATTGTCCAATCTCTCTTGGTCTGCTGAAGCATTAAGAGTTCCTTTCACTGGAACTAAGGGGCCGAGCCCAACTCCTGAAAAACACCATAATTCCCGCCTCCACCAAACTTGGCACAATGCAGTCAGACAAGTATCGTTCTCCTGGCAACCGCCAAACCCAGACTCATCCATCGGATTGCCAGACGGAGAAGCGTGATTCATCATTCCAGAGAACACGTCTCCACTACTGAGTCCAGTGGCGGCTCTCTACACCACTGCATTCAACGCTTTGCATTGCGCTTGGCGATGTAAGACTTGGATGCAGCTGCTCGGACATGGAAACCCATTGCATGAAGCTCTCTATGCACTGTTCTTGAGCTAATCTGAAGGCCACATGACGTTTGGAGGTCTGTGCAACTGACTCTGCAGAAAGTTGGCGACCTCTGCGCACTTTGCGCCTCAGAATCCGCTGACCCCGCTCTGTCATTTTACGTGGCCTACCACTTTGTGGCTGAGTTGCTGTCGTTCCCAGTCGCTTCCACTTTGTTATAATACCACTGACAGTTGACTATGGAATATTTAGTAGTGAGGAAATTTCACGACTGGACTTGTTGTACAGGTGGCATCCTATCACAGTACCACGCTGGAGTTCACTGAGCTCCTGAGAGCGACCCATTCTTTCACAAATGTTTGTAGAAGCAGTCTGCATGCTTAGGTGCTTGGTTTTATACACCTGTGGCCATGGAAGTGATTGGAACACCTGAATTCAATGATTTGGATGGGTGAGTGAATACTTTTGGCAATATAATGTAGATGCCTTTGAACTTTGGTGTTGGCGAAATTATTTTAAGAGTTCTTTGGATGGCAAAGAAAACAAAGCCTTGCCTTGAAATCTTATTTTGAACATATTCTGAGAAGAACCAATTAATCAGAAAAGTCCATTATGCTTGGAAATGTTAAAGGTATAAAAGGAAAAGGACAACCAGCTAACAACATGGATGGATACAATCAGAGGAATCTCAAAAGGCCCATAAAACAAACTTCTCATGCACAACATACACAAACTGGTGTCAAATAGTAAGTATTAGCAATACATAGGGATTGATAAATGACCCTCTGAATTGGGGAGATTACCATCTTAATGTCAAGGTCTTGAATCCATGGGCCACCAGCACACAGAAGCCCATGCTAGGCACGTAAAGCACGCGTTCAGCCACCACGAAGCCCACAGGGAAGAACAGGTTGGATGCAGGAATGAATGGGAGGACGATCAGAGAGAGAGCCTGAGGAAGAGACACAAAGAACATGAAATACACCAGCCATTAGCTATTACTTCCAGCGTACTTGTGCTACTAGCTTTGAATTCTCATGGTTCTTATCCTGTGTGAAAATTAAACAGAACTTGGTCTGGCATGAAACATATTTTGAGGTCCTCACAGTCAGTAGACCTGTCTCAGGTCCGTCGATCACTATGGAAAATGGCAGCTATAAAACACATGGGAAACAGGAACTGGCTAATTTTATGAGAAACTTCATAAATAGTTCCTAGGCTTTTTTGAAGTACATTTAAACCGCCTACACAAAAGAAGCGTAGGAACACTTTTTTATGGGTAATTTGCTTAATAACGCAGAGTAACTGAGCTGAATCTCTCCCTGAGGGCATCCATCATTGTTAAATTTTTCATGTGCCAACATGATGTAGTTAGGGAAGTAATATAAAACACGTTACTGTACCAGAGTGAAAACTGCGTCACATACTGTACTTTCCTCAACACACATAAGGGGCCAGCAGAAACGGTATTCTCCTCTACAGACTTATGACAGGAAGTGGAAACACCAATCGCTCTTAAATCAAATCAGGGCTTAGCCAAAGTAGCCTTCTCAAGTGCAATGGGCCACAAAACAAAGCCCTAGTAGTGCACAGCAGTATACTAAAATGCTCTTATTGTTCAGGTTTAGACAGACTTGTGCCATTTTCCATGCTAATCACTCCTAAATTTGGTCAGTTTTACACAGCTTTGTCTGAAACCAGAACCATGAGAACAATTAATCTCAGGATAAACCCAAACAAACCAGATGGTCTTAAACAGAAGGATGAAAACGCAACTAAACGGCTAAGGTCAAATCCTTTTTCAGGTGAAAATCTGTTGGCAAATATACTGTGATTCATTTAACGGGAAACAGCGTTATTGCAGTTCTCTTCAAACACAATGTTTTTTTCAGAAACTGCACATTAATATAGCCATCTTGCACAATCAAAGCCGGGCCACTAGTCGTAATAGTAGGATTACAGCTTTCACTGATTGAAAGCGGCCTTTGACAACGTGATGAATCTCTGGTTTCTGCAATGCTGAATGCCACAAGGGCTACAGTTATCCACCCACAGCTCTCATTTGACACCTGACTTTGAAAAATGGCCCGTTTGGTTATGTGTGGTCACAGCGAACCTCACCTTTTACAAACAGCACAAACACTCTTCTTCACAAAATTTATGTTTTATAGAAAACAACCACAGACTGAGTATGGCATTTTTATGGATGCACTTGCAAAAGATCAATTATTCATCTCAGTTTATGCTGTCCTAAAAGCAAATTATAAAATTAGTTTTGGCAGCAGCTTCAGAAGACGTCAAAAATCAAAACTTCAGGCTCTGCTTGTTCAGGGTGGATTTAACAGATTCGAAAAAATACGACTTTAGGTATGAAAGAGGGCGACTTCATCTTCCTCCCAATTGTCCTTTGTCTGACAGGCCAAAATCAACCAGGATGAAAGACATAATTGTACTGGTAAAAGATAAAAGGTCTGCCTTTAAGAGTAAATCTCAAGCTGCTTGCTCTGTTGTTGGCACAACAAGAGCCACGCTCTGTGAAATTAACCAAACACTTAGAACTATATAATGTTTCCTGTTTGTGCAGAATGATTGTGGACGATCCTCACGCAGGCACTCACTATAACAACTAAGCTGGGCCAAAATAAATAGATCAATATCCTTATGCAACCTGTTCAGCGCACATTAACAGCAAAGGCCGAACTTTTGCGCCTCATCCGTTGATGATTTGTGGTCTCACAGTCTCAGAGGACAGCTCGTGCCAGCAGAGCGAAGAAGTTCACCAAACCCTGCAGACACCACAAGGGACGCACACTGAGATTTCTCTCTAACGTTGTCACACGATGAATGAAGAGAAAGCTGAACTCTTGCCTTATTTTCACCCAAACACATGGCTGACATGGGGGATTGGGAAGCAGTGACATCCTGAACTTTCGCAAACGTGGAAGTTGTCAAAGGCCAAACATATGTGGCCAGTAATGCTGGAGAGTCAGACTCTGGGAAGATAAAATCTTTTATGACAAAAAGGGGGAAGAAGGGGGAAAAACGACTAAGGTCCTTCATGGTTGTATGCAAGGCAGACAATGCGTTTGCTTACGTATCAGGAAACCTACACATCAAGACACCAGAAATCTATTATTCACTGTGTGATGAAGTGTTATCCTAAAGCTTTTTTAAAACTTACTCAGCCGAAGCCATTAACCTTTATGTCGGAAAAACTAAGAAAGCAAGTCTATAGCCCTTATGCAGCTAATAATCTTTACGATGCGGTCATGTGCAATTAGTCAAATTAAAAAAGAAAAAACAAGAAAAAAAAAATTATCTACACTAAAATGTTGCAAGATGTTAAACATGTTTAAAAGAATGTGAGATTACAAAAGAGTTTATACACTTGCATGCACTCTGGGAATGCTACTCTTTGTTCACATTCCGGAAACTTGTTATGGACAAAGTGGCTGCAGCTAGTTATTTCCGTATCACCTTAACTATGCCTGCTGGGGGGACAGCCCCACACCATGTAATTCACTGAACTTCCTCTTAAAGTTTGGAATATTACTAACAGCTGTCAAAAGAATATCACCTACTGCTTTATGTAACAACAGAATCATTAAAGAATTTCTTGTCAGAGCTAATTAGGGCAAATATGGCTATAAGATGCCATTAGAAGATTAGCAGTGGCTCTACTCTGAGGTCCTCTCGGATGACAGAGCTCCTCATCCTATCAAGTAGAGTGTATTCCCACTACCCTGCGAAGAAAGCTCATTTCTACCGCTTGTATTCGCGATCTCATTCTTTCGGTCATTACCCACAGCTCATGACCACAGGTGAGGGTCGGGATGTTGACCGACCGGTAAACAGAGAGCTTTGCCTTATGGCTCAGCTCCCTCCTCACCACTACAATAAAGCACAGTGACCGCATTGCTGCTGCCTGTCCCAGCCTGCGGTCGATCTCATGATCCCTCTTCCCATCAAGACCCCAAGATACTTAAACTTCTCCACCAATGTGTGTCATTTCTTGTAATTTCAACGTTTGTGAATGTATTATTATTTTTTGTTTTAATGAATCTCAATATTTTATAAAGCTACTGTGATCATAAAGCCAGATTAAGTTCAGCATCATGGTTTAGTAACAAAAAAAAAAACAAAAAAAAACAAAAAAAAAAAACAACATAAAAACCCCTAAAAAACAGAAAACGTGTACGACCCCGCATAGACGTGTAAAACCATGGCAACAGGTTCAGACATTCTAACCGCTGCATTTGTACACATCTGTAGTTCTTTACGGAGCTAATTTGGGTTTTCAAACTGTTTGAAACAAACACAAAACAAAGCTCCCAGCCTTACCATGACGACGGTTTTGGCAGAGCTGTGGCCGTGACGAAGGCTGTGATAGGCCAGGAGGCCGAGCAGCATGTAGAAAGCCAGAGTGGCCAGGTTTCGTGGGTCCAGCACAGACTCTACCAGCGGAATGGTGCCCATGGTCCAGTCACAGCACAGCTCAGAAGGGTTTAGCAGGAGCCAGCCATTCACAGGGAGTAGGTAGTTGAAGGTGAGCTGCCTGGCAGGTGTGGAACTGACAGCTGCTGGGTTATCAAACCTGGATGAAACATAACAGCTCGGATGAGCTCCTCTTTCTTACTGTAGTTGTAATCATATTTAGTGTAGCAATATATTGAATGGGCTTTCTGGTGCTCTGGTCCAGAGGGTGCACTTGGGTTGGGTCCCAAAAAGCTGGATTTGTAGGCTAGCAGTCCTAGCTTGATACACTGCTGCCTTAAATCAAGCCACAAGTTACTTTGGACACAGTTCAAGGCTACCTTAAACTGAGTCACTGAGTCCAGGTGTGTTATGCTGCTTCAGTAAACGCATTGGAGGTGTGGTGCTCTAGCTTTATACAAGAGGCCTCACAGGTTACAGTGAGGACAAAAGCTGTCTAAAGTGTGTGTGAACAAGAAGAAATAAAGTGGAGGGTTAATTTAGGGGCAAACAGTACTATAGACCTTTAAACAATCCAGTGATTGTTTTTAAATCTGGGTGAACATTCTTTTCTTTGGCTAAGAACAAAGTTTTAATCACTATAGAATCAAGGACTGGAGACTAATCTGATTTTGAATGTATGCTCTGAAAACAAAGTATAGGGTACATAGTGTAGGCTAATCCTGGAATAGACTGGTGTGAGGTATACTCGGAGTTAATGTGGGTGGGCAGAGTGTGGAGCAAGCACAGGAACCACCAGAGACTAGAACAGCTGGATTAACTTCAAAACAAAATAAACATGACCGACACATGATCAAGAAAGAAAGAAGTGAGGCGCTGGTGCCCCAAAATCCCAAATTACCCCTTAAGCATTTAAGGGCAATTTGAGAGAATGTGTAAACTCTCTCTTTTTTCTTAATCACGAAGACGTGCACGGCCTGTGTACATGCATGTGCTACACTCCTAAAAGGGAACATGTGCCACACTCATGCAGTCTTATTTGAGCAGCTTTGAGAACATGACATTAATTTTAGTCAAGGTTCAATATTTCCACTATTTGAAACAGATACATATTGAAGTCTATCATATGGATTTTGCAGTGGGGCTCTTTTCCAATGTATTAGGTAAGGGAAAAAACATAGCCCAAAATACTAAGAATTTGACTGGAAAAAAAGAAAACTACAAAAAAACACTACAAACACAATCCTTTATTTGAGAAATGCGGCTGTGTTTTGGCTAGGCAACTTCTGCTATATCAAAATCTTCCGTAATACAACCTCGGGACAAAATAAACTGAAAAGCGTGTATTATCCAATATATTGTCTCCAGAGGTTTGAGTGATAAGACTCCTTCTGTCACACACTTGGAGACAGTCTGTGGATTATGTCTGAAGGATTAGAGATCGCATCCTTGACAAATCTTGAGGATGTCTCTTTACTGATCCCAATCAACATCAGCAGTGTGTGATCATGGAACAAAAGTATGGCGGAGGATACAGGATTCGCATTTTGCTCCCGGCTTTACGATGTGGCCAGTATCACCAGACATCTGTTTAGCAGACGGCTGTGAGAGATGGTATGAGGAAAAACATCTGAACCAATCCTGGTGTTCCTTTCAAGTGCCACTGCTTAGGGTGATAGACAGATAGACTGATGCACTCATATCTCACAGGATCAGTTTCAGTAAAGGAGATAGATACTGGTGTCAAGATCATATTTCATCAGGAATTATGCATGTCTTTAAGTACTATGATAACAAATATGAAAAGCATCTGTGTATTGGTCACTTATCCACAAAGATCACGCTTTGGTTTTGGAAACAATTGCTCTGAATTTCACAATAACTACAGGTTTAACAGTTTAGATACAGTATTGAAAAACATAAAAATAAACATTCAACATGTTTATCGACAGTTAAAACTCTCACCAATACACAGGTTGGTCTCTCTTTTGCCGTCTATATTGTTTATAGAACACTGTCAATCTATAGATCACTGTTTTGCACAAGGACATTCTATTTTGCAATGTTTAGTTTTGTTCAGTCATTAAAAGTGGACACTCTCAGCTCACCTGGTGAAGACAGGCAGCTGGGACTGAATGACCTGCACTCGGACAATGACCAGAAGCAACGTGCTGATGACCAGCACCACCAGCTTCAGCAGGGTCTGCAACACGGCGTAGGGGAAGCTGTCCTTTCCTCGTACCACCTGCACCACTGTGTCGATCAGCATAGGCAGCGTGAACTGTGTTCAGACAGACAGAAGGACAGGTTACATATTGTCAGGATCTAACCCTCAAACCCCAGTGACGATGCCAGTGTCTACACTGAGCAGGTTTTATGATCACCTATGCTGAGTTTTATGATCATTACTCAAAGATGCTCATATTTCATAGAGAGATTTGGAAAAATCATTTATGATTCTTGTACAAGCAGCAAATGGTCTCTCTTATGCTCATGGCTATCACTGCTCACAGCAAAACTAGGGTACACTGGAATATTTATATTCAAACACACATTGCTTCTCTGTTTGGCACTTATTTGGCTGAGCCTGTGAAATCTTGCATTTCACTTCATTATAGTCTCATCACTTGCCAATGAGAACGACACTGGAGAACAGCATTATTTTCAGATGTATCAGACTGTGGTTGTATCAATATGGGTAAATTTACTTTTACATAGCGTGTGTGTGAGTGAAACAGATACTTAGAGTGTGACATTTTATAGCATCCAGCACATACAATTAGAGTTTAGTCCTTTATTTGTTATTATGTGTATAAAAAGCTGGAGAAAAAAAAATCTCATGTTTGGTCCAGTTCAGTTTCATCCAGGTCCTTTCTGCGCATTGAATGTTCAAGTCAATTCATTTAAATTATCCTCGGATGTACTTAAAGTGCATAGCCTTTATTAACTGTCTTTAAGGTGTGTATGATCGCTGTTAATTAATTACCTAAGTTGGTTTCACTTTCACAGCTCAGTTAATGGTTGTAGTGAGTTATTAGTTTGTAGCTGCTTGTGTTTGTATAGCTGCTTTGTGTAATAACTAAACAGATGACGTTAGTGCGCAGTATATGATCTGTAGCATGTGTTGGTAAACATTTTTTTGTACGCTGTTAATTTTATAGCCGCAGACTCTTTTGCACATGCATATGTGATGAAATACTAACTACCTCCTCCACGCTGCCACCTTTGTGATTAAAAGTTCACTCCTCTGCCAGCCTGTGCATCTCAAGAGCTCATCATCTCTATAATAATATTCATATATTCCTCATTCTTGTTTTTTTTGTACTGTACTTACACATTTTAGGTAAACATTACAACAAAAAAATCATTCTACTCAACCTTATTTAACTATTCATTATTACTGTAGTTTTTGGGACAAATTCAAAATATCTGGCGTTTTTGTAATTGTATCATATTGGATTGTGACTTTGTACTGGCTTGTATCGTGACATGTATCATATCATGAAGTTGCTGACAGTACCCAGCCCTAGCAGACTGCAGCAAAAGGAACGCAGCATCTGACCAGATTCAAGTGATCATATTGTACCAAGGCCCCCATTTACACCTGGAATTAACTTACGTCTTGGGTGGTCCTATCAAAAGTGGACAGTGCTGAGTACAGGTGTGAACAGGGTCCAATTTGAATTGTGATCCAACCACTCAAACCACTTTCAGAAGTGGTCAGGAGTGCATATGACCACAACCGCATCATTGCAGCAGCATGTTTTCTTTCTTCTCTCACGTTAGTTTTTACATTGTATGTACATTTACACAAACAAGGCCTTGCAATCTTGCAGCACATACAGCGAGAGTCTGATGTTGTAAATTTGTGCAGTCAGGAAATTAGATCATAAGTGGGCACTGGAGACGTTTCTGAGGCACATAGAAATGTCTGGAAATGTCAATATGTCTCACTGTCCACTTGTGTTCAGATCACTACAGATGGAAGTTAATACCAGGTATAAACAGGGCCTAAAATGGCAGAAACTATGCTCTGTTTGTTGTTTACAGAGAGAGAGAGAGAGAGAGAGAGACAGAGGAGAGAGAGAGAGAGATACATAAAAAATACACTGTTAGACCAGTAAAACCTGGCTGTATGTAAATGTTTCACTCCCAATACATCTGATGCACAATCAACAGTCACGTTCTAGATGCAACCCACTTTATAACATAACAGGGTTGAACTGAGAGCAGAGCCATTAAAAGTGGAGTAAATATGGCACTTTTAAGGTAAAGGCCTCAGCGTCTGAAGGGCCTGCAAGGCCCCACAGCTGCCTACTCTCACTCCCTTCAGTAGCCAGTTCACATAAGAGGATTATGACAGAGTCCATTATGTAAAATGCAGTCTAATTACATAATTGAAAGGGCACGATGGGCTGCCAAAAGAGCACAAGGCCCCAGTGTAGAGACAAACTCTAATGCACCACGATGAATAGCTTCAACAAGCACTTTGGTTTTTCAGTGTGAGAGCATGCATTGTCAAGTGGCTTTACGCATCCAATTACTGATGGTAATGAGGAAGAGCCAAAATGCTAAGGCACCATTAGAGGGGACAAAGACAACATTTGCAATAACAAATAACAGATTTCAGCATCTAATAAAGAAGTGTGACCTCTTTAGTGCTATGATCTAAGGATAAGTGATTTACAGCATTGGGTTATTTTCTTTTGCAACAACCGTGGCAGCAAGTGATGACTGACGCTAGCCTGAGGATAACTAAGCAGCTGTGACATTCTGCAGCACTTTTGCTCTACATCACAAACAGACCTCCTAGACTTAATGGTTTCAAGTAAACTGCGCAGGTTTAACTATCAGGAAGCGCTGGATAGAAAATAGCATCCTTCATTAATAACATAGAATTACACCTTTATATAGTGTTGCTTTAAGTTAACTATACACCATCAGTTTAGACACTTGAGAGACTTTACAACGCTAATTAACAAGGCTAATTATTCGACTAAGCGCAGCAAGAGGGAATGGTCTTACCCCTTGGGCGACAAACACTTCATACACGCAGCATATTCCAATCACAGTGATGCCCTGCTCCTTGCAGAGTGTGGCAACAGCTACAAGGAACACGGTCAAAACGATGGGTGTCCACACTGAAAGAAACACAAGTGCTGTTGGTTAGATTTTAACTAAACAGAATGCTATTATTGTTTATCTGACTTGAGACATTTATAAATGCATGAATACACACACTTGTATCAGCCCGATACTGTGCTCATTTACTTGTACTCGCAAAATGGCAACATTTGATACCAAGTGATGCAAGTGATGCAAGCATAGTGTATGCTGCCGCGCTAAAGAACAAACTCAAGCTGGCAGTGAACGAGAGTCTTCTCGCATCGAGAAGTGTTGCTAATGCTGAGGCGGTCAGACACAAACTTTGTTGGTCACTTTAAACATCCTTCCTTGGTATATCTATGTCAGGCATACACTGTGCGATTTTAGCCCTTCTTTACACACACAATCACAATCACTTCCCCAATGGGGAACACACGTAGACTAGCAAAATGGAGGTGAAAAAGTCAACATTTACAGAACCAAAGCCTGTACATGCCGACTTTGTAAAATAGGCTGTTGGAAGATGTATCGTCCTACAGTGTACATCACTGCCTGGTTTTAGTTTCAGTGCACAGTGTGGTATAAGTTAGCAAAACTTAGCTCTCAGCAGTAGCTCTCTAGTTTCTCAGCATTTTTCAGCGTATCTGCTCGGTACTCGGACGCACAACCATGTTAGGCCAGAAACATACTTCACGCAGAAACGTGAACACAGACACTTCGAGCTACGCAGACACATTTACATGAGTCGCCGCATTCTAAAAAGTGTCACGCAATTTATAACACAATGCAAGCATATGCTCAGAATACAGCTCTACAGCCAGGGGTGCTATAGGGCTTGGGAATGTGATGTCATAACTCAGTGTTTTGGAGGTGATCTGCCATTGTGGCAGGGAATACACTGTTTTCTAACTGCTTTCCTTGACTTTGGCTGATCCATAGCTTATGGTCTAACTAAATTCATTGGCAGAGATGACAAGCATGTGGATAAACACGAATACCAAATCATAGATCAAATTCAAGGAAAACGCATCAGAAAAGAAGTTTTATTCAGCTATTCACACGCAACATAATTTAGTGGGTTTATCACCTTTGCACTACGCTTCCTTACTCTTTACGAAAGCCTAATGCGGGGGCAGAATGTAACTGCTACATCTTTTTAAGGTGGAACAGGTAATTGGAATAAGATGCTGGCATATAAGAAGCAAATCTCAGCGTTGTGGTAAGGTATGCAGTGATCTTATCCCTACTGACAATGTGTTTGCAATGCCTACATTGAGTACATTTCAGACATTTTGAACAAAACGGCTTTATTAATAATTATCCGTTGTAGGTTTTATCCATACATGATGGTCTATTCAAACGTACAGTGCAATTCACCAAAGAACAAGATTTCTTAAATCACACAGTGTATGTCTGGCTTTAGAGGACCTTCAGCTACAGCTCAACCAGTCAAAATGACGCCATGAAGACATAAAACTCAAAATGTGAGCTCCTCGGATGTGATTCCTGTTGTCACTGTGTTACGGAGACTGGTGAAAGAGACAGATGGGGATCAAAACTATGAAACGTACTTTATTTACATCTGTACAAAAGCATTTTTCTGATGTGGAACAAAACCTGCGGTTCTCCAATGCAACTGTACTCGATTCACGGTAGTTAATGTAACAGCTAGCTAATGCACATCATTTGAAATCAGCTAGATTTTAAGGATTTAATAGTTAAGGTACATTGCACTCATTTGTAGTTGGTATGGTGTAGTGGATAACACCTCTGCCTTCTATGCTGTAGACTGGGGTTCAATCCCCCTGCCTGGGCAAGCACCCTACACTATACCAGCAAGAGTCCTTGGGCAAGACTCCTAACACTACCTTCAACGACCTGTGTAAATTGATCAAATAGTAAGTCGCTCTTGATAAGAGCGTCTGCCAAATACCGTAAATGTAAATTTACACCAACATTTACTTCCAAGTAGGTTAGTCAGTATGTATTATTATCAGTATCAACAAGTACTAAGAAACATACTCATACTTAATCTTAAAAAATGCCTTGCTAATACATGCTAAAGCATACATTTCTGTAAAACAGTCCATCCTTTTGATTGGCAGTTCCAGGTTTTTCCACATTTCTCATGGCATTCGGGCAAAACTGCTCAAACTTGGTTGGATGCAGCATCTTCTCTGATTTTTTATCTTAGAATAATCACGATTTATCTTGCAGGTGTTTCTGATATTCATTAATCAAGACTTTTTTTTTTTAATTTTTAAAAAAAAAACACTGAATTTTAGTTCTGAGAAACATCACAAACATGTTTACCTTGGTAAACTTCTATGAGGGAATCATTCTGAACGTTGACATTTCATGCAAAGAGGAAGCATAATCTTTTTATCTGACACACAAGCGATGAGTGAAAAAGTATTTGGAACTGCCAGATGCCTTTCAAAGGACGATGAAAAGATTGACTGCATTCTCACAGATTTTGAAATGAAACAACCAACCAGATGTGCCCAAGTTGTCAGATCAAGCATTACAACAAGTTTATTTGTTAAAACTTCCTGGTTGTAACACATCAACTTATCAAAGGGCACCGTCTTCCAGAAGAGACCCAGTTCTTTTGTTTCAGTGAGCGTATATTTGTCTTTTTACAGGTTTTCCAAATGCTTTCTACCAGTTACAGAAAAATGAGACATGGGATTTGTGGGGCTTCAGCTTCTACAAAGGAAGATGAGTTCATTTTCATTATGAGTCAAAGGCACAAGTGTATGCGGTTGCTAGACAGTGAGTGAAAGTCAGCTTCAGCTCAATTATCTCTCAATTATTTAATCATCTAATGAAAACTCCCTATATTAAAGTAATATGACCGAAAGATTTAAGATCTTATGATTTTAATGCTTGAGTCTTGTATAATATCAGTGGCTTGTTTTAAACATACCACATCACACCAACTGCACAAATGTCTGCGAATGTAACATTTAAGACAGCATTAGATGTGCTCATTGTGCCAGAGGGCAAGAGGTTGTTACGATCTATTAACAGCAGTTAAAGTAACTGTACTCATAAGCTTCTTGGTATGTCAGCACATAAGGCTTAATATACAGTAGCTACGCTGCCAGTCAAAAGTTTGGAAACACCTAACTGAAATATGCATTTTCATAATCTTAGACATTTTGACCTAAAGGCTTATACTTAAATGAAAATTTTTTTTTCTACAACAAATAGTGTAGTTGATGTACAGTACTTTGCAAATGTCAGAGAACACCCTTCACTCATTTAATTTCCTCTGAAAACTGCCATTCATTTTTCAGCATCAAGAAAAAAGCAGAAAAAAAATCATATTTATAATAATTTCATATTTAACAGAAAATACGAGTAATAAACTTGCACTACATGGACAAAAGTATTTGGACACACCTCTTAATCATTGAATTCAGGTGTTTTCAGTCCCACCTGTCACAGGTGTACAAAATCAAGCACCTAGACATGCAGTCTGCCTTTATAAACATTTGTGAAAGAATGGGTCGTTCTAAAGAGCTCACTGAATTTGAGTGTGGTACTGTAATAGGATGCCACCGCTGCAACAAGTCAGTTCATGAAATTTCTTCCCTCCTAGATGTTACATGATCAACTGTGAGTGGTATTATTGAAAAGTTGAAGTGTTTAAGAAGCACAGCAACTCAGCCACGAATCATCAGACCATTCAAAGTGACAAATCAGGCTTCTCTATCTGGCAGTCTGATGGACGAGTCTGGGTTTGGCGAATGCCAGGAGAACATTACCTGCCTGACTGAACTGTTCCAAACTGTAAAGTTTGGTGGAGGAGGGATAATGCTATCGAGTTTTTTGTAGGGGTTGGCCTAGAACCCTTAGTTCCAGTGAAGGGAAATCTTACTGCTTCAGCAGAACAAGACATTTTGGACAATTCTATGCTACCAACTTTGTAGGAACAGTTTGGGGAAGAACCTTTTCTGTTCCAGCATGACTGAGCCAAAGCAAAGTCCATAAAGGCCTGGCTGGGTGAGTTTGGTGTGGAAGAACTTGACTGGCCCCCACAGAGCCCTGACGTCAACCCTATCGAACACCTTTGGGATGAATTAGAGCGGAGACTGCGAGCCAGGCCTTGTTGTCCAACATCAGTATCTGACCTTACAAATGCTCTTTGGACAAAACTTCCCACAGACACACTGCAAAATCTCAGTCCATTGTTCTGAGAACTACAGCAGCTTCTTTGTTTAACTGCAAATGTTCTTTGTTTTCACCTATTTCGTTCTCTCAGTTTCTCTCAACGGCTTCTTGACAGCCTCACATCCTTTTACAGCCATAGCGCTGAGTTGTCTTCTCACAGTGGAAGGATGGGCAGAAACACCTGTGGATTGTTTCAGATCTGAAGCAAGAGTGGAGCTTGACCTTCTGTGATCTCTCAAAGAGAAAAGCTTTAAGTGCTGTTTATCTGACAGTAACAGTTTTTGGTGGTTTACCAGACCTTGTACGGTTGTTAAGATTCCCTTTTCTCACTAACTTTTAGTCATTTTCTGAACTCCAGTTTTTTTCACCTTGGGCTTTCCCTGCCCTCCCCTCAGAAATATCACCTGAAAAATGAATGACCTCTACTTAATGTCTGTTTTGACAGAAAATTAAATACATTAAGGTGCTCTCCGACTTTCGCACAGTACTGTATGGAATTATTTCCAAAAGAAAATTTTAAATTTAAATTCAAACAATGAAAAAATATAATTATTGTTATTGCCCCCCAGCAAAAGGTTGGGGATATGGCATATGTATATCC
The DNA here is from genome assembly GCF_904425465.1 of Colossoma macropomum. Taxonomy (NCBI): domain Eukaryota; kingdom Metazoa; phylum Chordata; class Actinopteri; order Characiformes; family Serrasalmidae; genus Colossoma; species Colossoma macropomum. The sequence continues at coordinate 8,345,782 of NW_023494788.1, read as the reverse complement.
TCCAAAGTCCTGTTAGAAAACCACCCCAGGTCCTAATGAAGCTGCATGAGAGAACAGTAAAAGTGTGCAATGCTGCATTATTTCAAAAAGAATCTAAAATTAACATTTTTTTTGTTTCTAAATTGTGGAAAATAGTAAAAATAAGTAAAGCCTTATATGGGAAGGTGTGTGTGTATGGGAAGGTAACTTTTGGCTACTAGTGTATATAGAAAACAATACAAAAAGTATGCATTATTATTACACTGAGAATGAGTTATTAAGTTATTAGGCATGAGGAATGGCAGTATGAACAAGTGTGTGAAGGTAAGGAATTAAAACAACCTAGTGATGGGGGCTGGATGCAGGCTGCATCCTGTCAATGGAATCTAAATCACAATGGTGCCACAGCCATCCATGGCCGGGAGTCCAGCTGAGCACAACTTGACCTTGCTTTCTGGTTGGATGGTTTAGTTTCGTTTCCCGTCAATCCACAGTGGTGCTGCCAGCTCACGTACACACAATTAGCCAACCATCTGCCCTAAGTAGCGTGAGCTGCAGTTATGGGAAAAAAAAAAAACATTGCACGTTCCTGAACATGCACATGTTCTTAATGGTGCAAGCAAAGAGCACCTAACCAGTTTATCATTTATCTCATATATCTCTGCCATGCGCAGGGGATGTCATTCATAACACATGCAAGGCTTGTCACTTGATCTCAGGTCGAGAAATGTACTTCCTTCTTCCAAAGAAAATGGCTGGAATGATCTTACTGTAGATGTTCTTGGTCAAAGGCAGCGTAATCATCGACGTGATAGAGTACTGAGTCAAAACAACACGCTACTTTGATAGATGTGAACAGACTGAAGTTTGTGTTCTTAAAGGCTGTGGGTGGGGAGTAGTTTAGGCTTAAGTGCTAAGAACAAGTCCTAGCGTGTGCAGGGTGTCCTAATGGTGAACCTGTTCCAGCAAGCACGCACAGCTTTGTGACACTGAAAAGGCTAAAAACGACAATTCTTACCAATGGATTGATCTGTGCCTTTCGACTTGGTGTAGGTCAGAAAAGCTGCCAACAGGAAGATTGAGGACAGCAGTTCGGCTCTTCCCACGACGCCTGTGACCTAACAGAGAAAGAAACAGAACTGGGATGTGTTGGACGCTTATGAGAAAAATTGACTCTGCAGGTATTTTAACTGCAGATTGAATACATGTCAGGAATGTTGCACTGGACAACAATTTGGTCAACTCTTAAATCCATGTTGCGGAATTAGAGTGACACACATAGCGATAAGATCAGCACGTAATACAACTCTTGATTTATGACCCGGAGTAACACCAACTGTCAGCAATGCAAAGTAGGCAGTGTGGTTTGCCAGTAGTGCATGGAATGTGCCAGACATGTAAGGGTTATGGAGGTTACTGAGTGCAAATTATTTTTCCCCTAAACACTGAATATGAACTGAAAGAATTCAAGAATGATTTTTCTGCAACAGTTACTGAGAACTATTGTCCCTGGGACTACAAGAGAAGCAGACGTTGCTCAGTTTTGAATTTGTGTAAAATATTCCTTTTATCCAGGTAATGTATTTTTTTGCTTTGCACTGTTTCATTCAAAGCATTCATACAATTAATAAAAGCTGTGAAAACCAGTTATATTGCTTATCATTACATAATAACATAAGCAGTTATTATTGCTTGTGTTAGAAATTCACCAGGAAGAGTCAGGAGGCACAGCTTGGCCATCAGTCTGTGACCTGTTCAATAAATACAATAGTCTGACGTGGTTTAAGAAGAGATACTGGGAATCAGGGGGAGGAAGCAAAGAGGGTGGGGAAGCAGATGAAGTGGATCTGGGGTCAGGGGGGGAGTGAAGATGTTCTCACCTCAGGAGCAACAACACAGATAAAACATCAAAATGACACACAACTGTAAGACAATACAGCTGACAAAACATATTTTGGAGCACAGAAGGAAGCATATTTGAAAGGACATATACTTTTTCTCACTTTACAATTTTCATCAGAAAGAGGAAAATTATGTAAAATGTAATGAGAATAAATGAAGATATACAGTACTGTGCAAAAGTCACCCTTCATTTATCCAAAAACAACTATTAAGTACAAGATATTCATTTTTCAACCTCACAAAAAAGACAGACAGACAACATTTAACAGAATATATAAATAATAAATATATTTTTCAGTATTTAGTATTGCCTTTATTACCGCTTCCATTCTTTTCAGGGGACTTGCTTTTAGTTTCTCAAAGAAATCTGCAGGAAATTTTCCACACCTCTAAAGTTCAGAAGTTGGTCACATTTTCTGCTTCTCACAATCCAAGTAATATCAAACACATCCAGTGGTGTTGAGTGCTGGACTCTGGGGTGGTCAGTCTATTGTTCTGGGAACACCAGCAGCTTCTTTGTTTGATTTCTTCTGTCTATATTGTTTTCTCAGTAAGGGCTTCTTGACAGCTGCACATCCTTTCAGTCTCATAGTGCTGAGTTGTCTTCTCACAGTGGAAGGATGGACAGAAAACCTGTGGATATGTTCAGATCTGAAACAAGAGTGGAGCTTCATTTTCTCCTCTCTGTTATAGGAGAAAGCTTTATTGTTCCTCAGACGGGGACAGTTTTGATGGTCTGCCAGGTCTTGGGTGGATGTAGCGAGTCCCATTTTCTTTGTAGATTTTAATACCTTTTTTGAACTCCAGTTTCGGAAATTCCTGTTTTTCCACCTTTCCTTTACTTACGAAAGCGGATTATCGTATATATCTAATTTCGTCAGAAATATCTCCAGAAAAATAATGAATTATGCTGTTATTAACTGTTTTAATTGGAAATTTAATAAATTAATGTTGGTCTCTTACTTTTGCACAGTAGTGTGAATGAGACGAAATAAGTAAGCAGACCTGAACATTTCACGTTTACAGAATCTGAAGAGCATTTCAGCCACTGGTCCATTCACTGCTTATGAGACCAAAACAACAAACTATCCATTACTGCCACCACATGGAGGTGTCTGCAATGGCAGTTTAAACAAAAGGGGCCAGTCATCTGAAGAAATAGTCTGAACACACACATGTCCCCTCCATCCAATAACTAAATAAAACCATCAGTTACAATGAGAATAATGATGAGGCTCATTTCCCCAAAGTCAAATTTATTACAGAGTAAACTGTCTACATCTCACAGGAAGGCATGCTTCCAAGCATGCACACACACCACCACGCTCACTCACACAAATAAACATGAAGAGGAAGTCCTGAACAGAACAGTCTGTTGTCTGTATTATTTCATGAAAGGCATCATCATGCACAAGTCCAGATTCATTTATGGGGAGACAATCCAGACGCCACCGTCCTTGGGCTAAATCTCTGCTGCTAAAGCCTGTTTTGTGCAGAGATGGAATGAATACCAACCAACTGACACATAACAAATCACAGGCCTGCCTTCCTCTGAGCCCTCGTTTCAGCATCTCAGCCAAAAAAATTCCCTGGCAAATATAGCTCAGCCCTTTGCCACCCAGTAAGGTCAAGTGGTCACTAAAACAACACAGTGTCTTTCTTTCTGATGCTGTAGGGTATCTTTGAGGTCTGTGAAAGTTAAATTCCAGTTCAGTTAAATTAATGTACACACTGGCCAAGCAAAAAAATGGAAATGCAAAACAACATATGATTATATTAGATAATGAGCTGTGTGGGCTTCCTAAAAGTACCTTAGATTTCAGACACGGTGTAACGGTAATTTATAATCAATGTGAATTTAACCTAAAATATGGTGTGCTGCGAGCTACCAAAGTCTGAAATAAATCTTTAAAAAGTCGGAAGGTATTAGGTCAAATTTCATGTGAGGTCAGATATCAACACTGCACAAAAAGAAGATTGGCTTGAATGCAAAATCAACAATACTCTGAAGCAGATATGACAGCAACACTAAGCTTGAACTCAGTTCTCTGTGAACACTCTGTCAACGCCCTGGCAATCATCAGATTCATCCGCTCAGTGAACAAGTCCTAAGCACAACCCATGTTACAAAACGTTCTTCCACACATTGTGTGCAATTACACTTTTCCACCAGGGAGGTTTTCTCTTGATGACAGGTGGGGGGAGGAAAGGGGAGGCAAAACATGATATTATTGGTTAATATTATTGTTTAGTCACATGCTGGTGCACTGTGATGTAATCAAAACTGAGAATGCATTTTAGAGATGGGCAAAAGTCACTACACTTTTTCCTCAGAATCTTCTAGAAATCAAAAATTCTGTCTTTTAAATTTGGCATGATATAAAGAATTTTGCTTAATATGACCAAAAACATTTTGATTTAAGGTTAACTTTTTTTTTTCCAATGAGGAATCTCCAGTGGTAAAGTATGTTAGATCAAGAAGACTCTGTGTGCAGAAACCTAGTCCATAAACTCAGCGACTTTAGCAACTTAATATAATCTTAGTACTGTGATGTTTTTGGGAAGTGAGACCTGTTATACCACTGATGATGATTTTACATAATTTTGATTTTTAACATATTTAGCAATTTGTAACTATTGTGTCAGTAATTATGATTCTACTTAATGTCTTTCAAAACCTTTTCCACGTCTAATGTCGCTTTATAAACTCAGCTGTCTTTCAAAGCAGGCATCTGTTGATAATATCTATTATTTCTGAAGTCTCAATCACAAAGTGTTGCATACACCATCGATTTTTTGTATAGTAACACACTGATGTGTTACTTTAGTGTTACCATGTTCAGCCTTTGTAAATTCACTGCTAACCTGAGGTCGCTGTAGTTGCTGTGTGGCCTGAATGGAGTAACTGAAAAACTCATGGGGTTATTCCGCTTCTTAAGCTATTTTTAGCCCAATTTTAACCCCATTTTATCCATTTTAACCAATTTTCACAATCGAACGCAAATTTCCAGGTCAGAAACTTGATGAGAAGTAAGTGGTGACATGAACAATCTGGTAGTTTGAGAGTGGAAACAAGTCAACCTTTAGCCTTCCCGAACAAGCTCCAAAGTGACCGGTGATGTCTGATTTTTACAGATCAAGACGTTCATGAATCCGAATGGTGTCAGCTGGCCAACTATATAACCAAATGTGTGATTCAGGCAGTAACCAATGAGAGAGTCTGCAGAGAGAAATCCATCTCGAAGAGCCTTCATTACAATGGAACTCATTTTTGATGCGTTGTTTTCAATATTTTGCTCGCCCCATTCATATTAGGGTTGTGCATTCCGACTAATTTTGATACGAGATTATGAGCAGATGATCAGTTAACTTTGGGTAAGGACAAAAATGGACTTTGAAATCTGTTGGTTTTTGTGTTGGATGAGTAACATAATAGGGGCTGCCTCAGCCAACTTAATGAGGTAAAACTACAGCTAACTGGTAACACTGGATGTTGATGAGGACTCATTTTCTACAGGTGGTCATTTCTCCTCAGTGCACGATGTGGCAGCATATTAGTTTGCCAGAGACATTCATTTCCACTCTTTCTGGACACAGCTAACATGCGTTAGAAATAAACCTGTGCTATTTCTGCCTTTTTAGACATGTGTGTCTTAATGTGCCCACATTAAGGCACATATTTCAGAGCAGCAAAGTATTGCTATTAGAATATACAGACTTCCTCACAAATACAAGTAAATTTGCCATATTTTACAGTCCTGTATAAATCTAAACTAAAATTTGAATTTCACTAAATTGTTAGCCTGTATAATCTTCTTCCTGTGATGAAATGTAACAAACAAACAAACAGTGATTTCAGTGTTCAAATCTCAAACGCTTAACCTACAGCTTGAGTACCCAAGCACATCCCTAAATTATATATGCATTTATTTATGTAGACTACCAACTTTCCATTGATGGAGAAAATGTGGAAAGGTTAACAGCTTTTGTCTACTCGGATCAGTTATTAACAACAGAGGATCCATCACAGACTGACAAAGATCAGAACTGTCCAGGCTGTGGTCTTCTCTGTGGTTCTTTATGGATGTGAAAGCTGGATAATAAACAAGAAAGGCAGCAAAACTATAAATGCTTTTGAACTTTGGTGTTGGTGAAGACTTTTGAGAGTTTCCTGGATGGCAAAGAAAACAAACAAATGGATCTTTGAACAAATTAAGCTGCATCTCTCACTTAAAGCCCAGACATCTGAACTGAAATCTTACTCTGGACATAATCTGAGAAGAACCGATTAATTGGAAAAGACTGTTATGTTTGAAAGAATTGGAGGCAAAAGAGGAAAAGGACGACCAGCGACACGATGGATGGATACAATCAGAAGAATCATGAACCAGCCATTCAGAAGCCTGAACACCCAAACAGATGTCAGGATATTCTGGAGGAACACTATCCATATGGTCACCATGTGTCGGAAACAATTTGATGGCACTTAACAACTTAATAATCATAACTAGGGCTACACAGAAAGGATTCCATATGGTTAGTCTTAAGGAAATTATTCAGTACATCAGGAAAACTCAAATTTCACCAAGATTTCATCTGAAGTGAAAGTGGTTTTGTAATGATTCAAGGACTTTTTTAAAAATATACCAAATAAACAAATGGGACTGGAGGAACTATCTATAAAGCACTGCGACAGACAATAAAAACACTAAGTTATCTTGTCTACTTGGGTTTGAAAATGGCCTGAGAATTTACAACATCAATGCAGTTGATTCAGCACCTTCCAGAGGTGCATCTGTACACCCCTAATATGTACCGTCTGCATGCGTAAACTCATATGAATATGGGTTTCAGAGGCTAGAAACTGCACTATTGTGCGTTTTACTCACAGCCTCTGTGTGGATGGGGTGGACAGCAAACAGCAGTGCGGCCACCACACTGGTCGTGCGGTCCAGGAGCAGTCGGCAGAAGCGCAGGAAGAGGATGCAAACGGCTGCATGGAGAAGCACGTTCAGCAGGTGGTAGGACGCAGGGTTCAACTCGCTCAGCAGGTAGTTGAGGCGGAAGGTGAGGACAGTGAGCGGTCTGTAAGATTTATGGCTCCTCTCCTGCACAGAAAGAGAGTGGTTTCAGGTAGACACATCCTTGCCAAGATTGCACAACCCTGCCCTCCCCAACCCTGCAACAAATCTTCAACATTAACTGAGAGCCAATGTTAGATTAGTACTGGAGGAGGACTGATAATCAGGAATAGAATGAGCACACCCTACATGATCAGTCAGCAAGCAGATTCTCATATTTTAGATGATAGATCATCTATACCAAGGGTGCACAAACTTTTGTCTGCAGTGTTTGTGGTGGACTAATGGCCCAAAAAGACAAAACAGCATACAAATGAAGAAGATAGCTAGGTTTCAAATCAAGAGTTTACAAACATATAAGATACACTACACTTTGTTACTTATAATAATAGTGCAATTGAATTTCAAAGGGAAAATAAGTTACATATAGGATAAATACTCTCCATGGGTGAGGAGGCGGGGTTAGGTTACCCTTCTGTTAGGCCAAATCAAATGTCCTCAGTGGCCAAATTTAGCCCGCAGGCCAATACTGACAAACCATAATATTGCTTTTCAATTATCTTTTTAGCAATGTAGCAGGGCTGGGCAATTTGACAATATTTATCATTACTGGGATAAATTACATCACAATACAATATAATATGATTTTCTGAACATATCATCAGTGCCTGAACACTAACCAACTACATGTTTTATTATAAAGAGAGCAAAATCAGACCCATTTAAGTGGATTTAGTGCAACAAAGTATGCAAAATATTAAATAAAAATCATTTTATTTTTTTAAATGTAGCGCTTCAGTTTCAAGTGATCTGATTTCTGAAAAAAATAAATATCGACATTTCATGTATCTTAAAATCTCTTGTAGCATTGCCACATTATATTTATGCCATATCGCCGACCTCTGCAAAGTAGATAATGAGCATATACAATGATGATAATGATAGGCAAAGACACTGAACTAATGCCCATAAAATAGCCATGTCCTTGTTGCCAAGTGATTTGTTTTTAGTTTGTAATTCTATTTTGGGCATTTTACACATAGTATCTAGGACCTGACAGTTAGCTGCAATGTATATCACATACATGGTGATTCATATTGTTTTGAAAGAACATATTAGACAACATAAAAACTTAATAAATAGTAAGATTCCTTTCTGAAAATGTTTACACACCTATGTAATTGATTTTGTGCAATAAAAAAAGACAAAATTTCAGACTGGTGTAATAACACCTTTAGAGGGCAGTAGTGAGTCATGTTTGTTTATTTGAGCTCCAGCTGCTTCTGTACTCAGCTGGAAGCTGATAAGATGAAAATCTAATAAGCTGAATAAGATGAAAATATCTAGTCAGCCAATCTGGCTACTTCAGTCTTGTATTTAAATAGTTGTATACAAATCAACAAAAAATAACAAATTATTGTTCACAATTATTTATATTACAGGTGATCATCAGCTAAACTTTCATGATCGTCAAATCTGTTACTGTGAGACACTTGGAAAAGACAGACACTGAACTTTATCAGTATCACCCAGCACTATTTTGCATTCTCAAACAACAGGACAGAATTATAACGCATCATTTTACCCTCTCTGTAACAGTTGGGACCCTACCTCTGACATGGGGGTCCCCCAGAAATCATTGAGAAAGAGGTTCTGGATAGGCGTGGAGGGACGAAGGTCTTTGTTGTCCAAAATGGCAGAGACATCATCAAACACGAAACCACACAGGAGACTGTTCCAGTAGCAGCCCACCACCAGTCCGGTCAGCAGGCAAATCTCCTTCCACGACAACACAGCCATCACTGACGTGTGACCTCATTGAGCACTGTAAGGAGGAGAAACCAGAGTCCACAGAACAGATTCAAGTCAGTCCACTCAAAACTGACACAATCCTCACCATATTACTCAGCCCTGGTCCTGGAAGCCCACAGCTCTGCACATTTTAGTGCTTTTCTTGCTTTAACACAGCCACTTTAACGTAATAATGGGTTCATACAGAGCTGAGCAGTTGGATCAGGTGTGTTGGGAGCAAAGAAAACACTAAAAACTTCAGGGCAGTGGACCTCCAAGACCCGGGTTGAGAAGCACTGACTTCATGGCATTAACAAAATGAATGACAAATGTGTTCTGGCACGTTTCAGTTTTCAGAAAGTCACAGCTCAAAACGGCTTTGGCTTTGAACAATGAATATTCAAAGTCAGGTTTTTAAACAACTAATTTTAAACATACTTTCGTTATTAAATATGAAAGTGACTCGAATGTCTAACACTCTGATGTGCTGATGTAGATCTATCATTTATATTTTCATTCAGCTGCTCAGTGAAAACACTGGAAACCTCCCCAAAAAATCAAAGCAGCTGAAGTTATGCTTCGTGAACAACACAGTAATATTTACGCTTAATCACAGCATACAGTAATTTGGCTCACTCTAACGTTACCCCTTCATCCAAAAACCAAAATCTAAAGACCGTCATCTAAAATCATGTAAACCTTCTGAGTCTCAGTCCTCACCCAGAGTGAAGGCTGAGCAGCTTATGGCAGCTATTGTATTAGCCACTACTGGCTAACGGCACTGAAAGAAGGGGCTACTGAAAACAGCCCCAGGTGAGCCTTATTAAACGATAAACGCTGGAGACCCACCTTGTCATGGCTTTGAGGAGTTATTCGGAAAGACAATGTAAGTATGGGTTTAAAAAACACAGCTGCTTTAATTCGGTAACGGCAACCCAGATTTTCGATGCTAATAGACTTTTTTCCCAGCTGTGTAACGAAAAACAGGTTCCGGGTTGCAACTCTCCTGTTTGGCAATATCGACTACTGTACCAAGCGTTTTAGTTCAGTATTTAAAAGTGGAAATAATCTATAAAGAAATTATTATAAGTAGAAATGATAAATGAATGTTATATAAATACATGGGTATTGGAAAGAACACAGAGGAATAAAAATTATTTTAGAGAAAAATATTATAAATAATAACAATAAAAACAATAATGAATTAATACATTATTTTCAAAATTGTTATTGAAAAGTATCATGTACGAGAGTTTAAAAAAGTATGTGTTGTCTATGTCGCATTCTGGTTCTTATTCGCATTTTTTCAGGTTAGGTCTTTTTTTAGTGAATAAATTGCATATGCCAGCCAGCTAAAGTAGCCTGTTTTAACAGATTTAACCAACGCGCATTTTAATCGGCATATCTTATTTTTACAAAGAGCTCTTTGTATGTTGCTTTTAATATGAAAAACAAATTCACGCAGAACTGCTGTACGTTTGCTGATCTCCAAATCATTCTTTCCAAAAATTGAACGAGCGGCTTGCTTGTCACATAATGTGTAGATCTTGATTTTCCCTCCCCAATCTTACGACGATGACGCGAAACGGCAACGAACGTCCAGCGAAATACGACTGTTTTCAGTGGTAGCCTAGCAACAGCGCGAGAAAATGGAACGTTTTAGTTAGCTAGCTGGCTAACGATATCGAGAATATGCTGTTAAATTTAAACGCCCGACTGAAATGTGTGACAATAAATAGCTTCTTTAACGTTTGGTTAGAGATTGAAATTGGCGACTTGGCTTTTTAGTGGACTATAAACAAACTATACATTTAGAAACTGAGCTAACGGTGTTGTGTTTGTGTTCGCCTTGCAGTAACGTTAAATTAAACAGTTCACTTCTACTCCGTTTCTTTCTTCTTTTGGTATCTAACTAACTAACTCGTTAAGTGTCTTGTTGGCTGTTGCTCTGAAATTGCGTGCTAGCTAAATGTCTAAAACAGCACCTTTGAAGCAGATGGTAATGACCACTGTTGTCATTGATGCTGGCCACAGAATTGACATCCTGTGACTCTTTTCGCTGCAGTCTGCAATAGTGCAATATATTACAGAGTGCACAGGAAATATGCTCGTTATGTGACTTGATCAGATTACCCGTAACGTTTTACTGCCTGCATAACTCAAGCCCAAAGTAGATGACTGTGTCCAGGTCTACAAGATACTCTTCAATTTAAACAGACAAGTATTTTACAAGGTACTTGGCTGTTTGTGTAACTCCACTGCCAAGATTTTGGACCAATTTGGACACAAACAAGCAAGATGCCTCCAGCCACAGACTGGAAACTAGTGATGAGTGTGGACCCTGACGTTCTGGGAAGCGAAGAGGAGCAGAAGATCTGTGACATTATTTTGAAGGTAATGAAATCCAAGTAAGCTGTAGCACATCACAGTATCAGTCATCTAGCCAGCATGTTAAAGTTTTGCCAGATGCAAGTGCTTTTTAATGTTTGGCTATGATCACTGTGTCACCAGTAAACTATATAGTTCCTGGCGTAGACTTTGGGAATAGTAAACTAGAGGATATAACAGAGGCCAGTTTCCTGAGGACATAACTGAGAGGAATATATGGATTTGTCCACATTTGGGGCAGTGATTCAAGGAAGTAAAGCCAAGGCTTGGACTAACCCACGCTGTAAATAGAAATCTTATATTTATTTATTGTTTGTTGTGTGGGTTTCTATGGGCCAGTTCTTTTCTTAAGTCTAGCCCTTGATTAATAATGTTTATTTGGAAAACTGGCATATAGTTAGAAAGTTATAAAGCACTACTCACCAGAATGAGGGACATATGAGGGCCAAACCCAGCTCATCCTTGTCTGCATGTCGTTAAACAACATGAATGTCCTTCTGCAGATCCATCCACGAGAGCTGAAGGAGGGCGAGCCAGAGAAAATAATCCAGCTGTTCAGAATCTCACAGACTTTACTGAGGGTACGACTCTTCAGATATTTTCTCTCCTTTTCCTCTGTCTCTTTTTTTCATGGGTGTAAAAAGCTTTTTGATCATGATTATATTTAACACAGACTCATTTTTCTGTAATTAGTTGAACATGTGCAGATTTTAAACCTCAGAAAAAGCAGCTGTTTTTAAGAAAGTTTGAAGGACTTGTCTAGGGGTGGGCAGCGTGACCACATTTATCGTTATCGTGCCAAATTATGCCACATTACATCACAACACTTTTTCTGAGCATATCATGGATATCATCAGTACTTATGGACTGATCAACTGCATTACAAAGCAAGCATAATTGGTCCGGTTTAATTGAATTTAGTGCAGTGCAGTTTGTAAAACAGTGAATAAAAATCATTGTATTCATATTTTTTGAGAGCATATTGTAGAAATACACCAATATGAGAATTAGGAGACATTTGTCATGTTTTATGAACCAAACTTTTAGAAATTGTAGGGTTACATTGATATAATTGATAAAATGCAGTAATTTTAGCGCAGTAACCCAGCGTCACCTAAACATTCTGCTCTTCCAAAGTACCATAAATATGTTAGCGAATATTGGATGTAATATCGGCCAAATCTAAACATCTGTCAACATCTGATATATATTTTTTTAAGGCAAATATCTGCTGATACTGATATGATTCTGATATTGCTCTGTACCCCTAGCTTTTTTTTAACGTGGCTATACAAGTTCTGTTTGTTCGAACTTTTCAAACCACAGAAGAACAAAATATTGTGATGCATATTGTGAAAACATCTTGAAATATCATGATATTTTTTTACTCTATCACCCACCACTATACTAGTCTTTTTGCTGTGCTTTTACCATTTGCTTATTTTTATATGACCTTATTGATTTTTTTTTTACTTGTTATTTATTTTTTTTAATTTATGCTTAACCTTTCTACTGTTTCTGAATTTTGGTAATTATGAAGCACACAACTGAAACTGTTCTGTAACACAAAGCATTATTAGTAGTAGTGTTAGCAGTAGTTGTGTTTTCACTAGTCTAACGGATTTGATTGTGCTGCAGCTGAAGTTGGAAGAAATAAGCTGTGCCTACGATGTCGTCGACAAAGCTGGCACCGAGCAAGCAAGAATTGGTATGTCTGCATTGTCAGGCGCTGAAAAGAAGTTGTCAGAAAGATTTGAAATGTGGTCTGATTCAATAAAATATCTTTCTCTTTATACAGAAACCGAACTCAATGCAAAGATATATAAATTGGAAAATGAGCTGGAGGTAAGCATGTGAACCAAAAATAAATAAAAGCTTGTACAATCAGAAACACTGGGTTAGTATTTTAACCTGGCAGTAATGTTTACTAACTTTGGGAGGCACCAGACACAGAATAATAATACCTCTGTGTTATCAGTGGCCTTTTATTGTTCTGTCTTATGAGCTGGACAAGCTTGAGAAGATTAGCAGGCTAATCTTTTTGGCTGTGAGTTGTTGTCAGTTACAGATATACCTCGTTTAACCTCTATTTTGTGCATTTAATCAGAATATATAACATGCTCTGCCAATAAGTGTGAAATAAATCCATCCTGAAGTGCAGGTAATGCATGCAGAGGGAGATGCAATGTTCTTGGTGTGTTGTTAAGGCTTATTTACACTTGTGGATGTCCAGATGGCACAGCGCTCAACGGGGGGGCGGGACACACGCTTCCTCCGGGACGAAATCCGCCAACTGGAGAGTCACTTGGAGCGCAAGGAGAAGGAGCTGGTCCAGCTGGAGAAGGAAATGAGTAAAGAGAGGAAAACCAACGAGGAGGTACAACATCTGTACTGCTTGTCCAGTTCTTCTACTAATGCATTCAAACAAAGCTGCACAGTACACTACTTAATCTGTTGTGTCTTAATCTGTACATTTTTAGGACAGATACCTTTTGGTGATATATTTTCCACCATGTAAATACAACAACTAATGCGTGTTGATTGAAGGCCAGATAATAACTGTTTCGAGCATTTTTTTTGAACACTCTAGCTGTCACATCGAGCAGAGGAGGCTGAAGATGAGAACAGAAAGCTAAAAAGAGAGGTAAATGCACGTCACTGTCTCTCCGCATGTAATAATACCCATATGCATGCTTACACAGAAGCTAATTTGAAATAAGATTTCTTGTTATGTGCTCCCGAGGTTGTTAGGGCTCTCACTGGTAGTTCAGTGGAAATAAGACGAAGTGTTATTGTTCTGTGGGAATGCCATGGACACTAGCGAGCACAGGTGCTTCAGGCATGTGTTTCCTTTACCCTCCCATCTCTATCCCTGAATCACTCCATTCTCATCATTGTTTCTGCTTGTTCATGTTCAAGTGTTTTGTTTTCATAATCCCATTTTCATTTTTATGCATGTTGCATGTTGCCTTTTTCTTTCTGCACTATCATCGCTTATCCGTCGCTGTCTTTGCTCTCACCACCAAGATAAAGCAGCTTAAGAAGAAGGTAAGACTCTCAGAGTGAGAGGAACCAGACTGTCTCAGCTTAGTATGTGTGTATGTTTGGAAAAAAAAATTGAGAAAACATCCAGAGCAGGAATGAACGATCGCTGGTTTAAATGACGTTCACTATTGATTTGCTGTATATATGCTGTTTTTGGCTGGGTCTCCTGTAGAATGAACAGCTCCATCAGGATGTGGAGTTCTACAGGAAAGAGCTGGAGCAGAAGGACTCCCTCCAGACCAGAGAGGAGAGCACTGAGACTCAAAGGAGGCTCAACAAAGCCAACCAGCAGCTCTACCAGTGCATGGAAGACCTGCAGGTCAGCTGGAACACACTGCTTCAATCTAATCTCTGTCATGCAAATATATGGTCACATTTAAAGGATGATTTTTCAAAATGACTTCATAATTAAATCACTGATATGCCAGCAAAGTCATTCAAAGTGGTTTGGAAATGGTAGAGAAAATTGGAAGAATTTGAATATCGAGGTACATCAAGAATAATTTTATACAGCATCGATAAGATTTTTGATAAGATTTTTCAAGATGAGGTTTTTCTTGGATTCAAACCACAAAGTAAATCATAACCTAATTTAGGAAGTATGTTTTTACATAGTTCCTAAACTATGTTTTTACAAAGTTATTGTACATCCTGTTGTACATATTTTGTACATATTATCCCATCTTACCTCAAGTTAGGAAATCCTACACTACTTGAAGTTGGCAGTCAATTGTCATGTATGTTACCAAGCAACCGACCTGACATGCACAGCTAACACTCAGATAGGCTTTAAGTTAAAACTGATGCTAAAGGAAAAACAACCATAAACAACTGCAGCATTTAAGGTAAAGAATATATCAGTGGTCAAATATCAGTGTTTAATCTAGTAGTATTAAACCAAGTGTGGTAAATTGAATGTACAACACTGTTAGCTTGGCGCTGACATCATAACCCCTCAGGGCCACTAGCAGAAATTAGCATTAGCAGATCTGGTAAGTTAGCTAGCTGTTAACCAGATAAATAAAGGATATTTATAGAGTGAAATTATTTACATTAACACACTCCTAGATAATAAAATTAGCGTATGTTCATGATTATATGACAAAAGATCAGGAATTGAACTGTAACTAATATCTCATGGTTTATTTTATGGTGGTGTAGGTTGTTAGTTAGCTTAGGCTAAAAAAAGCTCTAATTTAGCTACGGGTGCTATGGAAGAGTGGTGCTTCACATTCATGACAAAGTAGTTTCTTATTGGGATATTCTAAAACTATTTGTTTAAAAATTCAGTTATTCCAATAGCAAATATGTCTAAAATGTTCATTCCTGCTAGTGAAGTCTAGTGAACTTGTTAGCTAAGTTATCTATGTAGTTATCTAGCTACAGGGTAACTTTGTACTTTCAATAAAATGGAAGATTAAAATAGAAGTTAGCTGAAATTTACGACACTGTAAAGGGGATTTTGGTAAGTTAGAATGTTTCTCTAATACGTTTTGTCCTGTCTGGAAAAAATAATGGGCAAAATGTTATTCTGTATTAGCTACTTTCCTAAATGAGATCCTCACTGAAATTATCATGGTTACCAGACAGATGAGATGGATTTCAGAGTTAATACAGCTGCTCTACATTTTGTGTATTTGTTCATTTGTTAAACAATTTATTGTCACATTTTGCCTGCCTGCCTGGTATAACTCCCATTCATCCTGTATGTTCATCTGGCAGCATGCTGAGGACATGGCTGCCAACCTGAAGAGTGAAAACGAGCACTTGCAGAAAAATCTGGAGGAGTCGGTGAAGGAGATGGAAAAGATGACAGATGAATACAACAAAATGAAGGTTGTGGTCCAGCAGACCGACAGCATAATGGACCAGCTGAGGAAAGAGAGAGACCAAGCCAAGCTCCAGGTTTTTTTATTAGCTTATATCTACAGTTAGTTAATTTGAGGCTGTGCAGTATTCCTTGAGGTTTTATGACCTGTTATGTTAAAAAATGACTAGTCCAAAGGAGCTTGAGAAAATTTAACTGACAATAAATTATTCTTCACTTCAGTCTTTTCTTGACTGTCACTATAGGTGAGAGAGCTAACAGAGCAGATCCAGGCTCGGGCTGAGGAGGATGATCCAGTGATGGCTGCAGTCAGTGCTAAAGTCGAGGAGTGGAAGGTAATATAGCACTACTACCCTTCGCATCTTTGTTTGGTGGTTGTTTTTCCCACCACCAATTAAATCCCATCCATAAACTGAAGGCTTCCAAATGGTGAGGTTATGAGTTTCATCCCTGCTGATGCCACATCCGTCCGTGGCTAAGAGTACAAGAAAGCATAATTGGCTTTGTTGTCTGTGGGTGGGTAGAATGGTCCTCCTTCTCAACCCATCACTCAGCGTGATGCTAGCCAATATGGGTGTCTGTTAAAATACTTGGCAGTTAGTGTTTTCCACCAAGCATGCTAAGCTATTCAGTGGTGTTGCATTAGCGGCAGTTTGAGAAAATGTGGTGGTGCTTCACACGTCCCAGATTGTGTCGTGTGATAAGGGAAGACTTGGCTAATGGGTGGTATTGGACATGACTAAATTCTGGGGAAACAACAACAAAACAAAAAAACGCAAGACATACAACTCTTTCAAGTGAAGTTAAAATTTCTGTATGCTTAAATCTTGTTGGACATGTGTAATTTCGTTCTCTGCCTGTCCATTGTTCAAGGAAAACTAGTCTGGCAGTTTTGCGTGTTTTCAGTTGTTTTCTTTTTGTTCTAAAACAACAAGCATGGCTCTGAGTAATCTAAAGAATTGTTTTCACTTAGCCTCATGAGTCAGAGCTGTTGACAGGTTAATTATCTGTATGCTATCAGCATCAGATTTGTGCCAACTGTTATTTTACACAAACACTGATTTACTTTTTAAAACATTTCTTTAGAAAGCCATTTAATTGTGGTTGTTACTTGTCACTCTCAATGTTTTCTCTGTGTGTTTTGTGTAATGTTGTGCATGTGTGTGTGTGTGTGTGTGTGCGTGTGTGTGTGTGCGTGTGTGTGTATGCAGAGTGTATTATCAGGAAAAGATGCGGAAATCGTGGAGTACCAGCAGATGATTCGGGACCTGAGAGAAAGGCTAAGATCTGCCCATATGGATTCAGACAAAAGCAACATCATCGCATTGCAGCAGGTCCGGGGCTAATCACAAGCCTTACTATTCTCACACTGTGGACCAGATACAAAGCTTTTTAATAGTGGTGTTTTAGGAGCTAAACAGCAGTTAAACCCTCATTTCAGTTGC
Source organism: Colossoma macropomum (assembly GCF_904425465.1). Classification (NCBI taxonomy): domain Eukaryota; kingdom Metazoa; phylum Chordata; class Actinopteri; order Characiformes; family Serrasalmidae; genus Colossoma; species Colossoma macropomum. Next base: position 8,328,323 of record NW_023494788.1, on the reverse strand, counting down.
AATAAAAACAGCAAATACATAAACACAGTATTGTGCAAAAAGTACTAAACAGAGACCTTTATTTGTTTATCAGTCAAAAGGGCCACTAAGTACAAGAGATTTATTTTTCAGGTGATATTTCTGATAGATCTTTAGATCTGAAAAAATGTGAGTAGACAGCTCAACCCTAAGGGTCTGAAAGGATGTGTGGATGTCAAGAAGCCCTTACTTAGAAAAATAAATAGCCAATCAAACAATGAAGCTGCTGGTGTTCTCAGAACAATGGACTGGCCAACCCCAGAGTCCAGACCTCATGAAATGTGTTTAGGATTGCTTGAATCATGAGAAGCAGAAAATGCAACCACTTTCTAAGACTGAGCTTTGAAAAATATCTATGCAGACTTCTTTGAAAAACTCAAAGCGAGTCTCCTAAAAAGTATGGAAACTGTAATAAGGGGCACCCCAAATACTGACAATTTTGATTTTGTATTTAGTAGCTTTTGTGTGATTTTCTGTTAAATAAATATTTAGTTTTTTCCAGACACTGAAAAATGAACAACTTGTACCTAATGGCTGTTTTGACCTGGTAAGACTGTGGTCTCTGACTTCTTGCAAAGTACTATATGCAGAGATGTTCTCCATACCTAACAGCTCTTCCACTCATACACATCTCACATTTTACATACAAAGTGCATTCAGCAAACTGACTTCTGAATATAATGCTTAGCAAAATCTGTTTATTTCTTGCACTGTGCTTGTGAAGAGACACCTTTCCTTCCATCTCTGTCCATCTTCTGTTGGTTTCTCAGTTATATGATGCTTTCACATTTGTCCTCTTGTTCTTTTTTTCTTTGTGGCTCATTACATGCATGATGCAGGTCATTTATGAGTTGTGTGGTGTAAGTATCTTTTTAGCTTTGTTTATGTTTATGTTTTAACTGCTTCATCTCTGTATTTGACCTTGTACCTTTTGTAAATGCATTTTCACTTGTTTTCTGTCTCTACACTGCCCTTATATTGTCTTTCACATCAATGTGCTACATAATTTGTACTGAAGATGAATGTGTTTTTGTGTGATCTGCCATTCAAAGGCTGTGCAAGAGAGAGACCATCAGATCAAGCTGCTGTCTGAACGAGTGGAGCAGTACACTGGCGAGATGGAGAAAAATGCCTTGCTTATAGAGGAGCTCAAGAAGCCACTGAAGAAAGAAAAAGGTACATTTCTGCTATTGACAGACACGCAATATCATGGGGTTTTTACTTTTTTTGTCACTTCTGTTGTTAACAAAGGCCTTTGTTTACAACAGCTGGAAAAAAACTTAGTAACTCAGTAAATATTACAGTAAATGTGACCATACACATCCTATTTTGTTAGTGACCTCTAACCCCTTCATGAGTGCTTATTTGTCCATATGCTGAAAACAGAGTAATCGTAGAGTATGCTGCTTCATGTTGAAGAATGTGCATTCCACACCCTCCTAGCCTGCACTTCAGCCATCCAGTAAAAAAACAGCAGAACATTGGTGCCACCAGTTCCATGACACTACTGTTATAACACTGTGCGGGTTGGTCCTGGCAGGGCTGGGTTCTACTCTGCAGCAGAGGAAGATAGAGGAGCTAAACGCCAGGCTACAGGCAGCAGAGCGAAAGGCACAGCAAGCTGAACGTGCTGCACACCTGGCTGAGGCTGACGCCCGTGACAAAGACAAGGAGCTGAGCGAGAGCCTCAGTCGCATCCGCCTCTACGAGTCTGTGAGTGAAGCCAGTGATTCCCACCTAGATATGGTTGGCGGATTGATATGATTGAGATGTAAATAAGATTTTCTCTGTCAACTGAAAGTCCACATTTTTTACTAACATCTCTGAAAGCAAGGCTAGTAAATAAATAATTAAAATTTGTCTATGCCTGAAATGAAAACTTTTTTTCTATTTTTCTGTATAACACACAAATTGATGCTATATATTTGGCGGCCTAGGATAATGTGTAGGCTGCCTAGTAATTAATGGGGTCACTAAGAATGGGCAGCTAAAATTTAGCATGACAGCATCTCCTACATGTTGTTTGAGGTACCTCATATTCAGAGTTGTACTACATTATGTAATACTTGAATGTTTTCTTTGAAGTACGTTTTCTCCTCTATGTTTTGCTGGACAAAATATATATGTTTCTGTTTCTGTTTCAGGGCACTGATGGACTGGAAGCTGCCATAGCTGAAATCAAAGAGGTCAAAACCCAGGTCAGGATCCGGGACCGGGAAATAGAAGGCATGACTAAGGAAATAAACCAACTGGAACTGAAAATCAATGACCTTCTGGATGAGAACGAAGAGCTGAGAGAGCGCCTAGGTCAGTCACATGCATTATGAATATATTTACCTTGCAGAAGACATGCTGTTATGCTGGCCCTTTTCTGTTCTCTTGCTTTCAGACATTTAAGTGTCTCTGTGATGTTATATTTTGGTTATTGTCGCTATTAGGATTAAATCCAAAAGAAGAAGTGGATTTGACTGAGTTCCGGCGATTGAAAGCATTGAAACAGAGACAGTACAGAGCAGAGAACCAGGTTCTGCTGAAGGAGGTACTGAGACTTAAGCTGTAAAGCTTTTTAATAGGCATATTGTTAACATCAACTTTATGGTGCAGTATACTTTTACCCTGAGAAGTCTAATAAGCCATGCTTTAGAGTTTAGTTTCCATTGTAAACACACCAATTAGAGCTTCTCAACATGTGTACTCTGGTTACTGATTGTTTCCCTACTGCTTTTAAAGTGCTAATAATATGGATGACAACAATAAACTTTGATCTATGTCACATAAAACCAGCAACAACCTTCAGAGTTTTGTGATGTGTGTTGTGTCAGCCTCTTTGATCTTCTCTTAGATTGAACGTCTTGAGGAGGAGAGGCTGGAGCTGAAACAGCGTATCCGTGCCCTGGTGAAAGACAAAGGTAAAGGCCTTTGTTGGTGATGTACGTTTCCAACCACAAATTATTCAAGGACTGATAATCAGGGGTTCTCACGTAGGCTACTGTAAATTTGTTTACATAGGAGTCAGATGATTACACAGTGGCCATTAAGTTAACTAATTGGTATAGTGCAGGTAACTCTGAGGTTCATTTCGCTGCCAGAGAAAGCGCACAACTGCTATACCAGTAAGAGTCCCTGGGCAAGACTAATGCTATATTCATCTATGCCTGTAACGTGATTAAACTGCCAAAAGTCGTAAATGTAGATGTATTTCTATGAACTATCAGTGATCAGAATTAATAGGCAGAAATTTGGATTCAGTGAAGAGTATGTCTGTTTTAATAATATAAACATTTTTACATTGTCTAAAAGCAGTGTGCAGAGCTTTTCACCGATCTTCCATTCCTCTTTATAGGAATTACAGTGATCAACAGTTCACTGCTCGAAGATGATGCCGAAGAGGGGCCGAGCAGGTCCATTAGGGAAAGACCAGGCTTCAGTTCTACTGATGAGCAGGTCAAACAGAAAGTAAGTTTCAAGGAAAGGGATGACATCACAGAGACGGGTTGCGAAAGTAGAGTCATTTTCACCTGTTTTGTTTGTAAATTAGCAATAACTGAATAACAATTGAATAACAAACAAAAAAACTTCTCTTCATAAACAGTTTGCATCATTTGATTTGTACTACCTTGAGCTCAGACTACAGTTCTGGCCTTTGTTTTCCTGTCCCCCTTTTTTCAGAATGAGTACTTGCAGAGAGAACTGAACAGCAGAGAGAAAGAGCTGGAGCTGAAAAGAACAGAATCCTCACAGTTCAAAGCCAAACGTGAGTGCCAGCCCGGGTTTCCTGTTTCAATGTTAAATAAGAACCGATTCCACAGATTTCTCAATATTTCTGAATAATTCAATTACTGATATGCAAGTCATTCAGAGAGGCTTAATGTGAAATGGTCCAGAAACTTCTCATCTCAAAATTCTTTACAGTGGATGTAATGGGAAGGGTATACAGTGCAAATGTAGACACTTTATTTACTATGTAAAATGACAAGTTTTCTCAGTTTTTATATGTAATGCTGATAAAGATAAAACAGTGGTAAATCCAAAAAATCTGGTTTCTTTGGATGCAATGTCCTACACATACTTCTCTGCAATGAATGTATTTCAAAAAATATGTACAGGCGAAAAGCTTTTCATAAAACTCATCATAGTCAATAGTTCAGGCATAAATATTTCATGTAATAACGTTCTGTGAGTGAGCTTTTAGAGACATTACACTATCAGCACCACTGGGAACAATTCTGACTCAGTAAGTTTCTCTAGAATGGAGCATGCATTTCTCATCAATCCTTTCTGAATGACTTTGTTTGTCTTAACTGTTTAATTTTACAGCCATTTTGAAAACTCAGTGGCATGTTGCTTTAAAGCTTTTGTTGTGTTGTTTATTGACTACTTGGTCCCCTCTGCAGTGAACGAGATGCTGAAGGAAAATAAGCAGCTGGAGCAGAGCATGAAGGAGATCCTGCAGGCCATCCAAGAGGCGCAGAGCAAAACTCCTGCCCAAACCAGTGTCAGAATTCCCAGCCTGGAGAGACTTGTCAGTGTACGTTCTTCCACATAAACCACAAAGCCTGCCTTGACCTACATTGTTAATAAAACTTAGTAATTTGTACTAGTACAGTACAAGTAGATTACATTACATTGCAAGACAACGAGGTGTAACATTATAGGACAACACTAATTAATGAAAGCCTGATCAATAAAAAGTAAACATGATATAAAAAGTCAAACTCACTGTTATTATATATACTTATGCTGTTAATTCAAATATGTATCTTACTATGTCCAGGTTCTGGAAATGAAGTACTCAGAAGGGAAGGCTGATGTAAATGCACATCTGAGGGCACAGGTAGATCAGCTGACTGGCAGGAATGAAGAACTGAGGCAAGAAATGAAGGCAGCTAGAGAGGAAACAGCCAGCACACTCACTCAGCTAATGAAGGCCAATGACAAGGTTTGTCTCAGACTCTTAATTTTTGTGAGTTTGAGTTGTTCAGTGGTGACGTAGGTTTGAAGTTGATTTATAAATTCTTTGTGATTAAAGTCACTTGTAAAACTAAAGTTAAAAGAGGCTATAAATTTGTTTGAGCACAATAATGTTGATGGTTGTTCATTTTCTCAAATTCTTCTGGTCAGATTGCACGCTTGGAGGGTGAGATTGAGGCAGTAAGGCTGTCAGCTGGCACAGCTGTGCCTTATAAGACTCTCTCATTACCTAAGGAAATGGCACCAACCAGTATGCAAACCATTAACTCTCTCAACGAATATATAGTCCAACTGTTACAGGTACACATCAGACCACCCACATAATACAGTATATATGACTGTACTGAAATATATTAAAAGACTAAATTAATATTTGGAACTACCAAACAATTTTTAGGAGATTAAGAACAAAGAAGATTCCAGCAAGCAGCTCGGTCTGGCCTTGGAAGAATATAAGAGGAAATCTGCCATCATCCGCCACCAACAAGGGTTACTGTATAAAGAATATCAAAGGTTTGTGCAGCCTAAATTGTAAATTAGTGAAGGTTCTGAACAATGTTGCTTTGTTTTAATGTGAGCACTGTCCACTTTTGTTTTAGTGAGAAGGAGTCTTGGCAGAAGGAGAGAGATTCGTTTGCTGAAGTGAAGGCCAGAATGGAGGAACAGAAGGAGGTGGATGAAGTGAAGATAAAAGAGTATAATGTAAGTCATCATGAGATATTTCATGATCTGTGCCTCATCTGTACCTGCACAACGCACAAAGTTTATCCTCTGTAAGATATCTGACTTATTATAAGACTTATCTTTGACCAAGTGGTTCAACATACAGTCAATTTTATAAATACAATTCAAAATGAACTCTTACTATTCCAGATTTCGAATTTAATTCATTCATCCTGTTGTGCATGGATTCTTAGAACTGGTTGGAGGCTCTGGAGAAGGACCCAGTTGAGATCAGGAGGCAGGTGTCCGAGGCTGCCCGTAAGATGACCGTGCTCAGAGTGAACGAGAAATCCCTGACCCGCCGTTACACCACCCTGCTGGAGCAGGAGCAGCACCTGAAGAAGGAGAATAACAAGCTGAAGGATGACTTTGTCCAAATGGAGGTTGCAGTCACTGAAAGGATTGGCTATCTTCAGAGATTCAAGGTGCAATGTTCTCTTTTTTTTATTTACAAAATCCAAAAAGACCGTGTAAATATGGCATGAGAACACCATGTCTATACACTGTAGTTATTTAAAATGTGGCAATTTAAAAATCAGTGTATATTTGGCTACAAAGTGTGTATGTTTTGACTTTGGCAGGAGATGGCTGCATTCAAAATGGCAGCACTCCAGAAAGCTCTTGATGACAGTGTTCCATCATCAGAGCTGGAGAGGGCAAACAAGCGGTATAATGATCTTACAATCAAATACAGAGATCTCCTTCAGAAGGACAATCACCTTGTTCAGAGGAACACCAGTCTAGAACATTTGGAGGTATGGTGTCTTGGAGTGATGTTTACATGTCTAATCATTTTCGAGGAATTATCTTAAATCTAGTTAATATATCTGGGGTTGTTGTAAAAATATCATAAGATTATTTAACTTTGAACACCCTTGCTCAAATTACACAATGTTTTGTTGATATTCTAAGTGGAAATAAGATCCTCTTCAGCAGACATCACCAACCCTGTGTCTGGAGACCTACTCTTTACATCCAACCCTGATTCATTCCACCTGACCATTAGATGTTCTTGATTAACTGAATGAAGTATGACTAATTTAGGTTGGAGGTAAAACCTGCAGAAAGATAGATCTCTAGGACTTAAATATTGCATTTTCTTCAGATTTTAGTGCACAGTTTCTATTTATTTGCTTGTTTATTGTTTAACATATTAAAAAACGCATAAAATAGGAATGTCATAAATTCAGCAACTGTGTACTAAAATGTGCAGAAGTGTGTTGTCTAAAGAGATTGTGTTTACTTATTTTCATTTAGAAAATTACCAAAACATGTACCACAGGTGCCCAAACTTTTGCATATGACTGTATTTCTAGATATTTTTACTAGTTTTAAGTCATGCAATCTAGTGAAATACAGTCATATGTGAAAGTTTGTGCATACGACTGTATTTGTTTGCAGAAACAATGCTGAAACAAACTAAATTATCTGCCAATAGAATAAGATTGGTTCACTAGATGATAATTATTTCAAATCATTGAAATAAAAATCCAGTAATTGGTTGAATAATCTTATAATATTCTTACATCTGTCTCAAAATAAAAAATATTTTGATATGCTTTCACTTGATCATTTTTGCAGTGTAATGTGTTTTGAGCTTGAGTCTCACACTGTTACTAATGTGGTTTCAGAATGAAAATGTTTCTCTCCGTGAGCACATCAGTTACATCATCAAAGAGCTTGAAATCACAAAAGAGAAGCTGCACAGTCTAGAGCAAGCCTGGGAACACATCAATGACAGTGGTAAAGCTCAGTAATTCACTTTCTACATAGTTACATTGTTATGAAGCCTCTTCAGAGTTAGATTGCTGATCTAGGATCAATCAGTATTTGTGGGTTTTTTTGGCTCCTAGTAACTACAGCTACATTATCAGGGAGAACCTGATCCTATCCTGAATCAGTATCTGATCCTAAATCTTGCTTAGAGATGCTTCATAACTATGGCTGAATACTAGAATAAAATTCCAGTGAGCAGGCCAAATGGACCTTTGCTATGCTTATTTAGATGATGATGGTAAGTTTGTGTTTGTCTACAGGTGGAGAGAGCAGTATGGACAAAGCAGCAAAGGCTCTGGCCAACAGTGAGATTGTGTCCGTGTCCAAACGCATCACCACTCTGGAGATAAAGGAGCTGAACGAAAGGCAGAGAGCTCAGCATGCTCAGAAGATGTATGAGCACCTGAGGAACTCTCTCAAACAAGTGGAGGAGCGCAACTTTGAGCTTGAGGCAAAGTTTGCTGAGGTCGGTCTACAGCTTGACAGTTGTAAAACCTTAAAATAAATGGAAGTGGAGGCATTGCAAGTGCTTTAAAGTCTTTGTAATGATGGCTGATGTTTAACAATGTGGCATAAAAACACAACAAAACAGTCTCTTTTAAGTCATCTGTAACACATGTGTCCAGATGGCAAAGCAAAACATGGAGGCCCAGCGAATCGAGCGTGAGCTACGTGACGAACTCGCCAACAGTGTTAGTAAAGAAGTCAGTGATGCAGACCGGCAACGCATTGCAGAGCTGGAGAAAAGTGAAGCCCAGCTCAGGACTGAGGCATCCAAGTAAGCCCAATGAAACATGGTAATATAGTGATAATAAGCAATTCATTTATTGTCCTTTTTACAGGAATTGCAGTACTTTTCACATCTTATTAATCATACTTAAGGTAGTCATGGGTGCTAATTGAGTGTGAAATGTTTAGGTTACGGGAGGTTTCAGATGTGGCCAAAATGCAGGTTTATGCATTGGAAGCCAGACAGCAATGCCGAGGGAAGGAGGTGGAGAGTCTCAGAAGGCAGGTGCTCGATTATCAAGTAAGACATTTGTTCCTTCAGCAGAGTATGTGGTTAAGAATGTCTGATATGCACACTTGGTCCATTAGATATGCTTGTGTCGCTGCGGATAGGCATGGTTATTCAAATAAGCAAATGTCTAGACTTTTTTCATTTACTTATTCAGGTATTTGTAAAAGACATGAACAGTTTTAAATAGTATTATCTTGTCATTTTTAAATATGTACAATGACATGTTTTGTTGAGGGAACCAACTTAAATATGGCATCTTTCTGCAAATTTTAGTTCACAGTTTTTGTTTATTTGCTGAGTCTAAGGTATTGGGGGAAAAAAATCCATAAGTTACAGGCCACATTTTAATTTCCAGTATGTTACATTCAGCAAATAAACAGTAACTGTGCATTATAATGTGCAAATATATATATATATATATATATATATATATATATATATATATATATATATACACACACACACACACACACACACACAGAAAAAAGTGACAGATTTGTATGATGTAAGCATCAAGTTCTGATCAAGTATGAATAACAATATTAAATCATTTTTATATTGAAATACTATACTTTTAGTTTCTTATACTTCTTGTGTTTACAGATAATAAAGAACTATAGTGACGGTTTCTTTAATCACATTATACTGACTATGTTCCATGGCCAGGCTCAGTCTGATGAGAAGGCTCTGATAGCCAAGCTCCACCAGCACATCGTGGCCCTTCAGCTGAGTGAGACAGCAGCCATAAGCAAGCTGGAGGCCTCTACTGCCCGTCTGCAGAAGCTGGAGACGCAGAAGCTGAGGGCAGAGCAGCAGCTGGATGCTCAGCAGCAGGCCCTGTGGCACGCACGACAGGAGGGGCGCCAGCGAGCCCGTTACCTCCGCCACGCCCTACAGGCCCTCCGCACACAGTTCTCTGGGGCACTGCCACTTGCCCAGCAGGAGAAGTTCTCCAACACCATGCTGAAGTTGCAGGAGGACAGACTGAAGGCCAGAAAGGAGGCGCACATGGCACAGGAGGAGCACAGGACAGCAGAGGGGAGGGTGCAGGAGCTGGAGCTCAGGCTAAAAGGTCTGGAGGAGCTTATGGCAACACTGAAGGATACCAAAGGAGCACAGAAGGTACTGGTTAACCATCAGGGATAGGTTTAGTGAAATAAGCTTACAAATAAGAGTTGTAGCAAAGTAAAGCTGTAGTTAGGTAACTGTTAATGTTTTAAATATGTCTGATATGTCAGAGTAGTTTGGTTTCTGGAAATCCTATAAAAGCATTGTTTTATATAACATATAATACATATAATATATAATAGCTTTTAAAATAGCTTTTAGAATTAATTCATTTATTTCAATTAGCTACTTGTTAAAATTCACTTGTTTGAGAAAATGTCATTGTTGCGTAGTATTTCACTGGCACCGTGAGTGTGTTCTGTTCAGCATGAGTGTTTCTCACCCTGCCCTTTAAAGGTTAGTGAATGGCATAAAAAGCTGGAGGAAGCTCGTCTGCAGGAACTGAGGAAAAACAGGGAGCTGGGAGCTCTGAAAGAGGAGATCAGGTACCTGAAGAACATGGTGGCTGAGCAGGAGCACACCATCAGCAGCCTGGAGGAAGAACTAGTGCAACAGAACAATGTACGACTGCCACTTGCTATTTTGAATTATATAGAAATTACTTAAACACAACAAAATGCTAGCTTCAAAGACCTGTGATAAAATTATGAAGTATTTTCAGTGAAGAGAATCACCATTAAGAGAGCTAATGTAGGTTATATTATATTTATTACCTGGTGTGAAAGAATTTGATTCTTCTCTTCCAGCTCCTGGAAGAGCGGCAGCTTTCTTGGGATCAGAGGGAGGTGGAGCTGGAGCGGCAACTTGACGCCTATGAGAAACAGCAGAGCCAAATTATTAGTTCCGCACAAAAGGTGCTGTCTGCAGTTCACTCTGGACTTCTTACCTTTGTTCTTGTTTTGGACAATGTAGAGTACTCTTTCCATTACATCAGCTGGCTGAAAAGATTGCTTCTTACCTAAAATGCATGCGTTTTTTTTTCCTGTTTGGTTGGTTTTAGTTTGAAGAAGCAACAGGTTCTCTGCCAGATCCAAGCCAGCCTCTTGCCCACCAACTGGACCATGCACTGAGTAAAATCAAGGAACACGTTCGCACCATTTTGGAGACGCAAGCCACTTGCAAAACTCTGGAGGAGGTCAGTAGTATAATATTTACTAATGAACAGTGTGAGGGTTGAATGAATGAACTGAAGCATCTCTGTAACAAACATGAATATCACTCCAAAAAGTGGACACATGCTCCACCTATCTGTATCTAGATGTATTCACAACCATATAATGAATTATTTATAATCTTGCACTGTTTCAACTCATGCTCCACCTATCTGCTTCTAAATGTGTTCACAACCATATAATAAATGATTTATAGTTTTGCACTGTTTTGTGATGCTCGTCACTATATTTTGTTGTTCATGTTGTGTGAGCAGAAGCTGCAAGAGAAGACAGCAGCTCTGTGGCAGGCGGAGCAGAACGTGTTGGCCCGAGACCGGGTCATCAATGAGCTGCGGCTCCGCCTTCCAGCCGCTGCTGAGAGGGAGAGGCTCCTCGCTGACCTTAGCAAACAGGAGGACACAGACACCCAGCCTGCCCTGAAGATCGCCCATCAGACCATCAGCAACCTGCAGTGCCGTCTGGACCAGAAAGAGGAGGTTCTGAAGAAGTACCAGAACCTTCTAGCCAAGGCTAGACAGGTACTTAAAAAGCAGTTAATCAAAAAAATACTAATGATGCTGAAAATGAATAAAAGCTTATTCATTATTATTAGCATTGAGTGAATGTCTAAATGGGAGCATATTTCATATAATTCAGTAATAAAAGTTCAGATGTTTAAACACTGGTGCCTTGTTTTGGGATACGTTCCCCTGAGGTTTCAGTGGTCATGTAAATATCACTATAAAGACTGAGGGCCAGATACATATATGAGCACAGATGCAGCAAAATGTGTCTTAATATGACAGCAGTATGCCCTCACAATGAGTCTGCAGTTAATATTCAAATTAACTAAGGCTCCGCAGAGGACAAGAAACAAGGACAAGAAAAAAGGAGTGGTGAAATAGTGAAGCAATCACCAAGTTTGAGCCAAAATATCTCCACCCCATCTCTGTGCAATCCACATACTTTTTGCATATGCTTGAGCGTGAGAAACACATTTTGCGTTTTCCCTGCATACGGCCCATAAACTGTGTTTTTAGGCTTATCTGCCAGTTTTGTATATAACATGGGCAGAATGCATGTGCAAGAAGTTTACTACATGAGGCCCAGAGTTTAGTCAGGTTTTTATCCATTTCAAACAGCCAGTACAGTTCCCAAATTAAGTTCCATGCATTACACATCTACTGTCTTTAGAATATCAAAAACACTTGTACTGAGTAGATATCAGTGTTTTCATTGCTTTGAGTACCAGTGATGAGTAGCCCTCAGCTTTCTTTAGGAAGAATATTGGTGTTTGCTTTGGTAACAGATGGTTTGAGATTATAAGACTAAGTATAAGACTTTGAAACCTGACAAAAAGTATATTGCATAAATACAACCCCATTTGTATTTTGTCCTCCAGGCTAAAGAGCTAACCCAGCTTGTTATCAGTGCACAGTTCAAAAGCCAGTATTCATGATGGTATAGGGGTGCATTAGTGCACATGGCATGGGTCGCGTGCACATCTGTGAAGGCACCATTAATGCTGAACGATATATACATGTTTTGGCAACATATGCTGCCATCCAGATGACGTCTTTTTCAGGGAAGGCCTTGCTAATTTCAGGAAGACAATGCCAAACCACATTCTGCATGTATTACAGCAGCATTGTTCCATATTAAAAGAGTCCAGGTGCTAAACTAGCCTGCCTGCAGTCCAGACCTGTCACCGCTGAAAACATTTGGCACATTATAAAATGAAAAATACGACAGAGGAGACCCTGAGCTGTTGATCAGCTGAAACCCTATGTTAAGCAAGAACGGGAAAATATTTCACTTTCAAAACTACAGCAGTGTCTCCTCAGTTCCCAAACGCTTACAGGAGTTTTGTTTAAAGAAGAGGTGATGAAACACAGTGGGAAACATCCCCCCGTCCCAACTTTTTTGAAACGTGTTGTTGGCATCAAATTCTAAATGAGCATATATTTTTCAAAAAACAATAAAATTTCTCAGTTTTAACATTTGATTTGTTGTCTTTGTGAAATATAGGGATTAAATGATTTGCACATCATTGCATTTAGTTTTTATTTACATTTTGCACAGCATCCAAACCTTTTTGGAAATGGGGTTGTACATTCATTAAAATATCTAACAATTTAATGTATAATATAAAGTAATCTCTCTCTCTCTCTCTCTCTCTAACAGGAGCAGGAGGAAACAGCAAAAAAGCATGAGGAGGAAGTGAGGACCCTGCTCCAAAAGTTGGACCTACACACAGACACGTCTCTGGACCACTTCAAAAAGACTGCTCTGGTGAGTTTCTGTTCTCAGTCTTAAAGATAGCTCTATAACATATAGTGTGACCCTGATGTAGTGCAAGAGTGTAATATGGCATGTGGTACTCCTTAGGCAGTTCAAACTTAAATCTCTTGTCTCCCTGGCGGAAGGCTATGGCTGGAATGCATCAGAGCTTTTAAATATAAAAATAAGTTACAATGTAAGCAACATCTTGACATTTTAACACTTACAGTTTAGTACCTTAGTTCTCATGTCACTGGAATTTATCAAACGGCAAGTTCAGTTATACGATCTGAATCATACCAGCTATTAGACTGACTCCTCGTATGGCTGCATTCTGTAGGAGCTAATGAAGAAGCCCACCATCTCTGTGCCAACCACGAAGCAGCTGGCGCGTCTGGCTGAAATGGAGCAGACAGTGGCAGAACAGGACACATCTCTATCATCCCTAACGCACAAGCTGAAGGTTCTGACTGCTGAACTGGACAAACAGAGACAGGCCACAGCTTCTCAGGCTAAAGAGCACGTGGCACAATTAGCCAAGTGAGTTTCAGAGCATGTGGTAAGCAGACCAGATTCGGAAAGCTGTTTGACCTGTTACTGCACCCAATAACGTGCCAATTCAATATTGCCGTACAGAGTGTTGCATTTATATGTCAACAAAAAACCATGAATTGGTCAGAGTATGATATTGGAAATACTTATGCATGAATTTGAGTCCAGTCCTTTCCATTAAAGGGCCCATAGCATGGCAAAACTGATTTTCCTCACAATTTAAAATAAATATTGTGTGAGGTCATATATAAGCATTAAAGTTCCAAAATTCATTAATGCATATATTCGATTTATGGAAACAAAGTTGCAAAAACAGCCCGTTTTGAATTAATTATTTTTGTGATTACATGTAACTGCCTACAGCAGGTCAGATAACCATTCCAACTATAACCTTTGAAGTGCCGCACTGGCTAACATAGAATCTGTATCTCATATCCGATCAACAGTCCTGGGTATTTTCAACTTGCTGTGTTTTCCAGGCTAGAGGAGAGGCATTCTTCCCAGATGAAGGCTCTGTCTCAGGAGGCAGAAGAGCTGAGATCCCAGCTGTTCCAGATGGAGAAAGAGCTACAGTACCTACGTACTGAGCTGGAGGCCCAGAAAGAGGCTAACGTGCGCTCACCAAGTAACACTATGAAGAACCTGGTTGAGCGTCTGAAAGCCCAGCTGGCCCTCAAGGAGAAACAACAGAAGGTACATTTCACTATCATGCTTCAGAAAGCACATGAAAAGGCTTAGGAAAATAGCTCTTATGTAACTGTTACATCATTTTGTGAGAGAGAAGCGTCTCACAACTTGACATATAAGTAATGTGTTTAGTTGGGTAGTCTTTGCTTTGGGTGTACTTGCATAAAGGAAAAGCTGGGCTGTCAGTTCATGTATCTTTGTCTTTGAGTGTAGGCTCTCAGTAAGGCTCTGCTGGAGCTTCGTGCAGAGATGACGTCCCACGCCGAGCAGCAGATCATTGCAAATGCAGCCCAAAAGGAAGAGTCCCTTAACATTCAGCAGATTGTGGACAAGCAAACCAAAGAACTCAAGGTCAGCACTCTGGAAACACATGAATGCATAGAAAGCATTTTAAAGTAAGCCTGTTAATCCAGGCCTCATTTGGATGTGCATTGACACAGAGAAAACACTAGCTGAGGGTCAATGTTTGTTTATGCAACCGATCCCCCCAAAAGTGAACCTTCTTTCGGTGTCTGTGAGTTACATGTACTTACTTTGTACAAATATGCCTTTGCTGTCAGGCCCATGTGAAGGAGCTGAGTGAGGAGTTACAGGGCTGGAAGGAGAATGTGAGAGCGGCCAAAACTCGAGAGAGCTCTCTGAAGGAGGAGGTAGAGAACCTCAACAAGGAGCTGCAAAAGAGTCAGAAGAGCCAGAGCAGGCTGCAGAGTGAGAGGGACACTCTGGAAGAGCAGCTGGAGGAGCTCAAGCAGAAAGTCAAGAGACTCAGCAGTGGCTTGCAGGTCAGGCAGAATACCATTGCTTATCGTCATACCCATGGCCTGATCTATCCAAAAAACTAGCACGCTTTATCATCCTGTAGCTACTTAAAAATACAAACAGCTATTTCTGACAGTGCCTCAGAGAACCAGTGATTCTCTAAGAATGCCATTGGAGGCAAAGGCATCAGGGGAATCCCAAAAGTGACAGCCCGTTTACATGGGGTCTGCTAGTACAGTGGCTCCCTTTTACAGCAGTAAATATGTCTAGACAACGCTCTGCTATTCATCATTCTTTCTTTCCTCTGTGACTTTTCTAAGGGTCTGAGTCTTCTAAGGCTTCTAGAAAGAGATTTTTTGTATCAATTGAATACTAATGCGGGAAAAAATCCAAAAGTGTATTTCTGCCAATGTCAAGGCAGTAAGCTATCTGTATCATTATGTATGCCATTTATCTCTACATCATCATCTGTATATGTTAATACAAAAATGCATGTGTGTTACAGGGTCAAGCTGAAAGTGAAGTTAAGGGCCCCTCTGTAGAGGCTCTGCAGAAGAAGATCCGCAAGCTGGAGTCTGAGCTGGACAAGAAGAGTGTATCAGAGCCTGCAGAAAGAAAGACCACGGTGAAGGATGACAAGGTGAGCACGCAAAGTAATTCTAATCACCTGTCAGGTGAGGGTGCACATACCTTTTAATGGTAAAATTCAGCATGTAAAATATGTATAAATATATAAATAATGTATATTTTGGTGATTAGGTGTTCAAAATAGTTAAATAAACACAACCTTTTCAAAAGAAAATTTTTATGCTAATGTTAATACACAGTTACATTATATTTTATAATATATATTTAACTCAAAATAAATCATTTTAATCAGGCAAATGTTTGGACACCCTTCTAGCTGTAAAGTCACAATTTAACTCAATAGATCTTTATTGACCCCTTGCACAATCACTATTTTACTTTTTTCTATTTTTATTTTGTTTGGGGCAAAGGTTATGTATGTTCTTTTCACTTCAAAAATCAACAAAAAAAGGTGCCCAAACTTTTGCATACAACTGAATATCACAAGAATTAACATATCACAAGAATTGTAGACAACATATTCTAAGAAAAATATTCACTTTTAACTACAAGCAGTTTTGCAGATAATGTGTTGGTTTCTGTCCTAGCAGTCCTCTAAAGAAGAACTGGTGAGGTGGGAGGAGGGTAAAAAGTGGCAGGCCAGGATGGAGAAAGTCCGGAACATTTTGAAAGAGAAGGAGAAAGAAACAGACTCCCTCTCCAGACAGCTGTCTACCCTGAAAGAGCTCTATGGAAGGTCACAAACAAGATACCATATCCCACTTCATTTTAATTTGAAATACGTAAATATCTGATGATGAAAATTATGTAAAATTGGACTTTAACACTGCTGGTGCTTTTCCTTATGCTGTGCAGGCTGGAGCAAGAGAAGGTGGGCCTGCAGAAGAAGCTGAAAAGTCGTGGAGTGACAGCTGATCAGGTGGTAGGTGCACGGACTCTCGAGACTGACCAAGAGATCGAGGCACTGATGAAAAGGAACTGTGAGCTGGAGCAGCAGATTGAAATAATTAAGTATGTTTCACATTTTACCATACCATCTTCCATTTATTGGTTAGTTAAAAGATTGTGGTCTAATCTGTTGTAATAGCATTTGTATGTGATGTAACTAGAAAACAAGCTGATAGATGGGACAGTCACAGTGTTATAGTTTGTATTTGGGACAGTCACAGTGTTATAGTTTGTATTTGGGACAGTCAGAATGTTATAGTTAGAATTTTCTGTTTACTGTTCAGACAGCAACAGGCTTTACCTCGGGATGCTGCGATGGAGGACATGAACATCAGGAACCGCTATCTGGAGGAGAGGCTTCATTCTCTGGAGTCTCAGCTGGCAAAAGAGCCTCCATCCAGACCTTCTGTAAGCACACTTTTGCGTCTTTATTTACTTCTTTCTTTCTTTCCTTCTTCCTTTTTCTTCACAATTTCTCACACACAAGTTATGCCATAAAGAATAAAGAAAAGGAAACACTTTTCACTTATTTCACTCCTCATTAAAGGCAAAAATGGCTAATACTGTACAAACAGGGGCTGTTTAGCAAATAAGATCAGGCTGATAAAGCCTGTTTTACATATACTACCTATGCATGGCGTTAGCCATGCAGAACGTCTTGCTTTACGTTTTGCTGCTCTTCTCTCTTATCTTTATTTTACTTTTTCTTCTTTTCCAACATTTGCTTGCAAAGGATAAAAGTGGAGTTTCATCTTCCCAATTCAGCTTGTCTCCAAAAGGTGTTCACTCTATGAACTTTAAAGTCACACATGACAGTCAAGATAAAAATATCCAGTCTTCCACATTAAGCAACAACAAACCTTTCCATCCACAAGAACGCTATGGGGAGATAATAGCTGATAAGGTGCAAACAGTCATGGTGGTCAGGGAAACGCAAACTGAACGCGAGGCAGCTGCAGAAGAGAGTGGAGATAAATCAATCCCTGCAAAAGAGGGCGGTACAGACCAGGAATTGGGCGACCTGGCAGGGACAGATGAACGTAATGGAGATGAGAATGATGGGAAAGAAAGTGATGACAAGCCCATAGATGAGGCTAAGGTAGACCAAAAAGAGCAAGAGGATGTTAAAGATGACCAAGAAAGCCAGCCTGCAAAAGAGCCAGAAATAAAACATACTGAAACTGAGGAGGAGGAGCAGAAAAGGGAGACAGCTCCCATAAAGCAAGACTTAACAGAACCAGATAGGCCAGAGGAGGAACCAGATAGGCCAGAGGAGGAACCTAAGGAACAAGAACAGGACGAGCAAGAGCAGGGTAAAACCAACCAATATACAGAGGGAAGGGAAACGTTTGTGACTGAGGGAGAATCAGCCCTGGAGGAGCCAAACAAGGACTTGCAGGTATCTACAGAGTCTCATACCGGTAAAAAGTCAGAAACAGAGGGTCCCTCCATTGAGCAGCAAAGACCGAGTACTTTGGAGGATGGAGTCATGTGTGAAGAACCAGCCATTGAGAAAACTGAAGAGACCTCCATCACAGAGCATGATGGGGACCCAAGTGCTGTTGACCCCAAAAACATTCTTGACATGCCAGAGAGTGAGTTTACCTTCGAAGACGGTGGCCTTAGACCAGTGCCATCAAGAGCTGCCATGATTGATGGAAATAAACAGGGGAGGCATAGCAAAGTGAAACCAACCAAGTTTCCCAAGGTACTTGATCTTAGGGTGTTCCATCAAGAGAGATAACAGATCCTGAAAGCTCCATAGGCTTCCTGCTTGTGTTCCTTTCCAGTGTCCCAGAGCTGTGCATCTTGCCGTACTATAGCAGCCACGCATTTTTGTCAAACCCTGATCCTGAATTGTTATTTATTCACTTTATTCACATTAATTTGTTATTTCCATATTAAATGTGATGTCATTTGCTGCACAGACATCCGGCAGGGGCTCTGGTACACCATCACAGAAGGAGCACGAGCTACAGAAAGAGAACCTCAAACTGTCCACAGAGAACCTGGAGCTTCGCTTTCAGCTAGAGCAGGCCAACAAAGACCTGCCCCGTCTTAAGGTACAGCTAAGTTCTTACTCTTAAGAGAATGCATCCCCAAAAATGCTAACAGAGAGTGGACCAGCTACCTTGACCTTATTTGCATAGTGCTAAGTAACCTTGCTTGCGTGCTTTCATTCATAATCACAACATTAGCATTTATTGGATGAAATATTCCTTTAAAAACATCTAGGACAGGCCCTCTGAGGCATTTTAACAACATAGCTTGCTTTGAATATAGCACAAGTGGCACAATGAGGACAATCCTATTATTGTTCGTCAACAGGATCAGGTATCTGACCTCAAAGAGATGTGTAATGTGCTGAAAAAGGAAAAAGCAGAGGTGGAAAAAAAGCTGGGGCATGTCCGTGGGGTAGGTCTTAGTATCCGTCATCTCATCTTGAGGTTTCTATTAAAAAACATCTGTCGTATGCTGTGAGAGGATTATCTGTGTTGTTTGACTTCTTTGTGGTGCTGCCATCATGATAAACAGGGATTTGGATAGAAAATGCTTTCTCACAGCTCATTCTTGTGCAGTCTGGACGGAGTGGAAAAACAGTCCCTGAGCTGGAGAAGACTATTGCACTGATGAAAAAGGTGGTGGAGAAGGTGCAAAAAGAGAATGAGAGTCTGAAAAAGAGCTCGACCGCCGCGACACAAGAGCAGCTAACCACTCTGGAACGAGAACACGAGAAATTAAAGGTTAAAGCGATAGTTTGGCCAAAAAAATTATTTACATTGTTTTCCCTTTACTTTGAATGTAGATAAATAGCCAAGACATGTTTGGCATCCATATCAAGTGAAGTAATCTGAAACACACAGGCTTGTGTGGTTTCTGACACTGTATGACATATGGTTATCTATAAAAATGGACAAAAGTATTTTGCATAGCTGAAAGCAGTAGTAGTCATCTTGAAGCCTGAAACTGTTCTTTTGTCCATTTTATACATAATATTTATTTTCCACCAATTTTTTTCATTTTTGGGCAACAGGCTGAATATGACAAGATGAAGGGGAAAATGGAAGTTCAGCTGACATCAAGACTTGAATCAAAAACTAAAGGAATGGAGAAAATTGTGATGGAAAATGAGCGACTACGCAGGGATATCAAGAAGGTAAGACTTTCCAGCATTTGGCTGAAGTGTATCTAATTTAAAGTCGTCTGGATGTGTTAAAATAAATTATAACTTGGATTGTAAAAGAGGTAGTGTGCTCCAATACAGGAATCTGAGACTGCAGAGAAGCTGAGAGTGGAAAAGGCCAGTCTGGAGGTAAAAAATGAGAAGCTAAGGGCAGAGCTTGAGGAGACCATCCAGAAGCTTCTGCTGGCTCAGTCCAAGGGGCCATCGTTAGAGAGGGCAGATAGCAAGAGCTGGAAATCTACGGTCGTGACCAGGTACTGTAATGACTATAAATCTTTTCCCTTTTATTTCTATTTCCTTGAAGTATCAAGATCTCAGTCACTAAATGTGTAATATTAACTCTGCAAAAGTCAGAGGCCATCCTTTGATTTATTTCATTTCCAGTTAAAACAGCTATCAGGGACAAGTTGTTCATTTTTGAGCATCAGAAGGAAAAAAGCAGCATATACATTTAACAGAAAATTTGAAGTCTCAGCAACTAAATATGACATTAAGCGTTTCAGTACTCAGTGTGTCCACCCTTTGTCTTTATTATAAGCTGCATTCTTTTCAGGGTCTTGCTTTGTTTCCCAGAAAAATCAGTGGGGATATTGTTCCACAACAATCCAAAAAAAGTAACCTGTTTTTCCTGCAGGCTGTTTGAAAATAAAATGAAAGAGCTTGAGAGTGAACTCTCAAAGAAAAATGCAAGTCTCTCAGAGCTTAAACTGCAGCTTACAGAGGCCTACGAGAAAGAGCAGAGAGCACAGCGTACCATCATACAGCTGAAGGAACAAGTATGTTAAAGTGATATTTTGGGGTCCATTTTATATGAAAATCTAGCTATGTGAAAATCTGGATATATACGATTTTTGTTTGTTATTTTTGCAGGTAGAGCTCTTGAAAAATATCCCCATAGGAGCAACTACCGATGAGGGGCTTGCTGTGGAGTTTCAGTCTGTTAGGTAATGTTAAGACAGTGTAGAGAGGAGGTAAATGAAAACAGATAATTGTAATCCATTTCAAAAGACTCCCAAAGTCTCACATAATCACACATGCCGACATGCATTTTACAGACTCGCAAACAATCAGCTGGAGCGTGAAAAGGCTCAGCTTCTTCAGCAGATCAAGAAATATGAAGAGCAGTTTGGAACCAGCATAACTGGACCAGGTACCATTATACTGAATAATAATGAATGCCATTAAATGATCTGTACCTTACTCAAAGCTAGCTCACCAGACTAACTTTAATTCTCTTTCTAGGATACAAAGAGCTTCAGGCCCAAATAAAAGTAGCCAGTGCTGAAAAGAATCAGCTGCAGGTATTTTTCCAAATAACATAGCATTTTTGTGTTGTATTCCACAGTACTGTTTCACATTAACATGATGTGATAATTGCTCATATCCTAAGGATGAAGTGAGAAGGATGACCAAAGAACTGGCAAACTTTGACCCAACGTTTTTTGAGGAGCTTGAAGATCTGAAGTTCAATTACAATGTGGAAGTGAAGAAAAACATCATTCTGGAAGAACAGCTGAAAAAACTTTCAGAACGCTTTGGAGTACCAGTGGACATCCCGACAGACGGATCGCTCAGCTAACACAAAACATGTGTACGGGAGGGTGCAAGTCTTAAATTATTTTAAAAGGCTCTATTAAGACCAAACACAGTACACACAGTGTGTGGGGATGACGACTTTGGAATGTTTTCATGATTCAGTTATTTTAATGAGAATTTTTTCGTGGAAGTATATTTAGGTACATTGTAAATTAGCCGTGCTTTTGTAACACAAAGATTAGAGCGTGTTTTTCTCCATGCTGGTTATTTTGTGGCCTTATTAAGTACCTACAAAATGTGCTGTTTTACATTTAGTAGCTCTGTTATGTGTACAGTACTATAAGTCATCAGTGAAATCTGACACAGTAAAGCTCAGAGACTGTCTGTAGCAAGTTTCCAGCTGTTTAAATGCCTTTATTACAACAGTTTCCATGTAGGATATATTTCATATTTTCACTTTTTTGTAATCAGGTCATTTATTTACTTATTTGTAGTGATGGTGATGTGCTGAAGAACTCAGACGTATCAAATAAATTATATACATTTTAACTCTCCCTCTTAAAATCGAGAGTGAATGAATCCACTGTTTAAAGCTTGCATTACCATACATCATGTGCCTACTATTATTAAGTGCTTAAATACATGCACAGCGGCTTCTTAAAGACTTACAATAAGCAGCTTTGATCTCATGGTAACATTTAAGAGCTGGCAAAGATTAACATCATTGACCATATTTTAAGCACAAGGTGAACAGTATACAGGAATGTTTTGTATTTCCCTGGTCCACCTTAAATTATCAGTTTTCAACCTGGATGTCTCGGAGGGAGTTGAAATGCTCTCCGTTGAAGCCGGACAGTATGCAGAATAAGTCCTTATGTGAGTCAGCCAAACCCGCTGGATCATACGCCTTCATGTCCACATGAACAACCACAGGCCGGGAGTTCAGAAAGGTGTCACCGTTGGGCCATTTCAGACCCAAATGATGGCGATGAACCTGTAACAACAGCCAATATCAGTGGAACATACAGCTTGAGAGACGGTGTGCAAACACATACACCTACAAGCAATAGATATAATTATGCACAAAAAATTGAGAAATGACTGGTGTCTGGACAATCCCAAGACTCTTGACTGAGAGATATGACATCACCTTGATAAGAGTCCCGTCATTACAGTGCCAAACGATTCCCTCCACGCGGCCCTCGTGGCATTCCTGGAACCAGGAGTAAAGCTGCTGGTATTCCACCGGAGGAGTGTTTCTGACTCGCAGGATCCCATGGGGCACCAGAACATGGACTGGATGCTTCTTGCTGCCCAACCCTGTGAAAAAGCAGTAAAGTTACACTACACCACTGTTAATTTTGTCTTTTGCTAAAAACGTCTTAAGTTGGCCATATCACGGTTCCATGTTCCTCACTTTTTTGAAATAAAAAAAAGTTTGTTGTAGTACGTAATAACTCGTTAAAGTACCAAAATGTACTGTTAATCCCCCAGCCTAGGGGTCGGCAACACGCGGCTCTTTACTGCCCTCTTATGGCTCCTCAGCAAAATTAGATTTTTAGGTAAAAATAAAATAATCCTCCTTTGCAGTAAAATAAAGATCTATTAATAGTTCTAACACAGTTTTAACACTAAGTTAATGTACCCTATATCTGCTAATTCACCCTTGAACCCTGGCACGCAGACTGCTGGTCACAGCAATGCAGACAACAGTCTCACCTAGCTAGCAGCTAACGACAAAGCAAAGAAAAAGATTTAAGATGAACATTGATAATTTAGAGACGAATGGACAGACTTTTTTGCATTTAGAAGCAGTCGGCTGGTTTCCTGATATGTTTAATCTGCAACGAGAAACTGTTAAACACTAAAAAGTCATGAAGATGAAGTCAGTTTCTTGTTCGAATTTTCCCGTTCCACCCTAAATGGTGCCGCAGCTACATTCTGGTGCTTCAGGCACCATTTAAGGTGGAACGGGAAAATTCGAACAAGAAACTGATTTCATCTTTGCGACTTCGAACAAGAAGCTGGCGAATGAGAAGCTGACTTCAGCTTCACAAAAACTTGAACGTTGAGAGATGTTTTACAAGAAACTGTTCTACTTTTGCGGAAATGTTTCCTGCCAGAGATGCAAGAAAAGTGGCTATAGCGGAGCTAAAGCTTAAAGTAAAGCAAAGCATGTCTGCATTTTCGTTATATTTTTAGCCTATACTAATACATTAGCACATACTGGGACATATTTACAGTCAAGATGGTGAAATGGACATGAAATGTTGTGGTTCCCAAAGTGGTTTGATTTTTGTTGAAAGGACAAAATGGCTCTTCTTAATATTTGGGTTGCTGACCCCTGGACTAGCCCATACAGTCCATCTAGGGAGCTATTAAGCAAAAACAGCTTGTTTTGAGATCACTGTTCTTGGGATGTCATCAAAATCAACACATTTCAATATATCCACCAATAAACTGCCCACAGCAGTTTAGCTCTCTGCAATTTTTAGCCTTATGTCACACAGCCCTTTCAAAGGACATTAGAACAGCTGCAGGCCATCGGTTCCTATTTTCACACCAATCTGCTTGATGCTTACCATACGGGTTTCCATTGATATTGGTTCCAATCAGCTCCAGCGTCTGCTCCATCAGCTCCGACAGTGGTACGCTGGCAATTTCCAGCAGACCTTCATCCTCAGGGTGAGGCC
This sequence comes from Colossoma macropomum, assembly GCF_904425465.1. NCBI lineage: Eukaryota > Metazoa > Chordata > Actinopteri > Characiformes > Serrasalmidae > Colossoma > Colossoma macropomum. Next base: position 8,304,368 of record NW_023494788.1, on the reverse strand, counting down.
TCAAAACTAGAGCTAATCCAGCTTCATAATTCACCACAGAGGAATGCCAACAATACTGCTTGTTGGTATTCTCCACTGGAACCCATCCTTCAAAGTGAAAGCAGTTTTATGATCACCTTGGCTTCCACTCAATGCAATATAACGTACATGAGCACATCTGCCTCGCCTAATAAAAGTCTTGATAACTTGACTGATTAAGTGATTAAGTAGAACATGTGAGTGCCCAGGACTGGGATTGAGAATCTGCTTGTGATGTGATCTACAACAGAAGCTTTGAGGAGTGTCTACATTGCAAAACTCTCTGTTTACCAGGGATATGACCATGTTCATCAGGCACTGGATGACCGTTCTCATGCTGGACCCGGTGTGCAGGAATCCAGGAGTCGGGCACAGCTCTGAAATCTTCTTCTACATTCCATGTGAAACCTGTCATGAGAGAACATAAACCACACCATCTGACCTTCAGAACACAGATATATTATCTGGCAATCTACTACAGATGGGCAATATGATGACCATTTATACATAAATTATGACAAACTTTATATCATGTATATGGTCAGTTCTAGAAAAACGAAACAACTGCATGCACCATAAAAAAAGACAAATTGTAGAGCCTGTAACAGCAACAACCAGTGTAGAGTAACGCCTTAAACCACAAAGTAATACATATCTGTTTGGATGTCGTCTCATTATGCCATTATATTTTTATCTTTAATTATTTACTCTTATTAGAGACGTCACAATACCAGATTTTTTTTTTTTTTACATGAAAATGTCCTCAAGTATCACAATGTAATTTTTGCCACATCTCCCACTATGCTGTACTACTGATGAAGAGAAAGCTGAATTATTGCTGTCGGAAGAAAACCTTGTATCTCCAAAATGGTAACTTTACAGGAAAAGGAAAAAACATACTTTACTTTTAATGTAAGTCAATGGAACCAGACTTTTTTCCCCCCCAAGTTATTTTGGGTCGTTTCTTTTAGCACATTCATCATGAAATTTACATGCCATGTAATGGACAACAAATTGAAAGGTTTTTTCAAATTATGTCAAAAACTGAAAAATGTCAAAAATGGAGATACGAGGTTTTCTTCCTACAACAATGATATGCTGAACTTTGAGAAGATGAGGTGAATACCTTTACAGGTCTTCTGAGAGTGCTGATACTTTTTGAACCTCTTGTCTGCCTGCTTGGTTGGTTTCCGATCTAAGCGTGCCCAAAGGTACGGTTCACCTTCAAAAGCAGACAAAATGAACTGTCTTTAAACAGCTGCATGAAAAAACTAAATATTATACAGTATATGAACAGCTGTGAGACAATTACTGTTTCCATAGTAACACTCGGTGCAAGCACAGAACTTCATCTGTTAACTGTTTCTAGTTGATATATTTCAGGCTGTCGTGCATTTGTACCTTTGTACGTTGTGACATAGCAGCATGTGCCATCCAGCTTCTCTGTGGCGAGGGCACAGTCGATGTCTGATTCCAGAGCCACAGGATTCACGTTTTCTGTAGCGACCACCTGAAATTGCTGAACACAAACAAGGGGGTGAATTTAACACAATAAAGCAAATAAAAAAAACCAAAAGCAACATAAAGAGTGACCATATTAAAGCCAGATCCAGCATGTCAGTATCGTTTTATTATGACTCCATGCAACCTGCCCCAAATATAATCCTGTCTTTAATATTTAATGCTTTGTTTACAAGGGTGCTGTCCCGATTGAGGTTGTAATACTAGTGGAAATACTAGTGACTATTCCAGTTCAGTGTTACCCACCTCTAGTTCAGGGGTCTGACTCATGAAGCAGGACTTCTTACTACCTTCAAAAGGGGACCTCCACTCATTTTTCAAAATTTCTATATAATTCATTCATTGCAAAAGTCGTCCAGTGTGGTTTGACGTTAAATGCTTTATTTGAGATAAATTTACAGAATTTCCATTTTCTTTGGGGACTATTTTGCCTTACAACGCCCTGTACGTACCCCTCCGCCATCAATGGATTTAAAGAAATATACCGTAGCCCAAATGCTGATGTCAAAACTATAATAAAACAATGTCTCCAGACATCAGGCAGCATATTCACACCCATTTACTGTAATAATCTTCTGTGAGGGAGCTTCTGGACGCATTAAATCCCTTAGACGTCTGGTTCCTATCAGTACCACTGTGAACAATTCTGACTCTGTAAGTTTTTCTAGAACAGAGCATTTCACATCAAATCACTCTGAATTATGTTGTTTACCTACATCTCAATCATTTAATTATGGAGAATTTTTTAAAATTCAGTTGAAATTAGCTTCAATCTAACCCTGGATTTTCTGTGTGGTAGGTTAAGTTTGGAGTTTGGCTCGTTCTTTTCTTGTGACATCTGTGGAGTCGATCTCAACAGCAGCAGAGGTGACTGTGCTGTTTTACACTTCTACATTATGTACTTTCTACATTTTGAATGTACTATAGTTTCTTTTTCCTTCTTTAAAAGAATGCACCTCCAGCAAAAGCCTCCTCACAGTCCATGCAACTGGCTTTCATGAGTCCAGTAGGAGGAACTAAGGAACATTCCCTCTGGACACTCCTCACCTGGCTTAAAGAGCCCATATTGCATTTTCCTCGCTTTATTTGAACAAAAGAATTTAATGTTTTTGAGATTTCAGTACCATTCAGTCCATCATTCGGGTCAATATGAAAACTAAGCTGCACTGTTTTTCATGAAAAGCAACACATTTACATACGACCACCCATCCAGCCTACAGCGATCCATACTATAGCAAAGAGAGTTTCAGACTGGTTTACTTTTGGAATATGGCATAATATACAAGTTAGTTCCGGCCACGCAAGCTGATTGGTTGAGAGTCGTTCTAACTACGCTGTTATTTCGCCATAACGTCACGGGTTTTTGCACAGACACTGTATCACTCCGCTGACACGCTGTTGCTCAGCAACGACTTTGACAGCTGTAGGAGACGCTCAGGCCATCTGAACGTTTTTACTTCTTACTTTGCGCACAAACAGAAAATGGACACTTTTAAGATCACATTTGACATGGAAGATGTCTGGAGATGAGACTACACTAAATTCCCAAACTGTCAGTTGGTCTGTGTGGAGCTGGAGAACGAACTGCCGGCTGTGCAGCGAGTGAGCGGAGCTCGTTACTCTGACGTAGCAACAGGCTGCTTGTTAAGGAACTATAATTTGGCGGAAGGACCTGCTGTCATTAAAACATATTGAATGCCGCGTTCACGGCCCAGTTTATTAATTTCTTACTTTATTTATTTAACTGTTGTATAAAAGCAATAGAAAACTCGAGGTCGTGTGTTAATCGCGAAATAACATCACGGCTGTGATGATCTACGACCAAATCACAGCCGTGATGTTATTTCGCGATAACACACTCCCTCTCGGGTTGTATTCCTTAAATATACGGTAGCCTGCTGATTTACATTTATCAGTCTTAAAGGCAAACCTCATAAGTATAACGGGAGAAACAAAAAATACAAGAAAAATGTAGGATATGGGGATGTGGGCCCTTTAAATTTCCAGCTGATGACATATGCCCTAAGACTGGAAGTGAGCAAGTGTTGATGCTCAAATTATCAAAGCATCTTTGCAATAAAAGCACTTAAGTTATTAAAAGCTGTAATATGTCTGTACAGAACGCAGTCACTTGCTGTGGTTAAGTATTACCAGTAATGTGATTTGCTTGAGCTGCCTATATGACTCCACGAGCAATCTAAGAATAACAATAAGAAGAAGAAGAAACTATTTTCTGGATCTCGCTGCAAAAATGTTTTTATTACCCCGCTATTTTCCCATTTCACCTTAAATGATGCGGCAGCTGCGTTATAGCGCCCCATTGTAACCAGGAGCCAGAATGTAGCTGCTATTCAATTTAAGGTGGACCGTCAATTCGAGTCAGAAGCTGGTAAATGAATACGAAACCAGCTTCAGCCTCGTGTGAAACACACTGTAACAGAAACAGCAGCGTGGAGGAAAAGCAGGAGCTTCAGCCAGACGTTTTGTTCTCCGCTCACCTGACAGTCTCGCTTTCTGGATGGTTCCTCTCTCACCTCCGTGAGGAAAACACAGGGGATCTTCCGCTGCACTGAGCCCAGGCGGCGCATTGCTGATCCTGCTCTTAATAACTTTAACACCTCAGTTCATAACATTTTATTTACCAGCGCTGCGCAAAAAAACGAGCCAAACTGAATAACTCAGCACACGCAGCGTTAGCAGGCTAAATAACGTTATCACCAGCCCATATTACACGCTACGCTGAATCTGACGGGGAAGCGACGCTCTTTACTGCCGCCTTGTGGTCCGGAGCCATTACAATAAGAATAAGATTCAACTGACATTTACTGAAAGATCAACTCCATATTCATAACATTAGAGAGCCGTTTAGCCTTCTTATCATTTAAAATAAATGTCAGAAACTGAATTAGTAGTAAGTATAAGCGTTACTAGTGCTAATAAAAAAAGAAACGAAAAGGAAAAAAAGAAGAAATCCCAAGTCAGAATAAAGCGATCAGCCACTAGAGGGCGTGCGGTACTGTGATGTGGCGTTCTTCCCAGAATCGTATGCAACAAAAGTCTGGGCACTCCGGGTAAAAATAAATAAATAATACATAAAATGTGGCCTGTGCTAAAGATATAGCACTTTTTATATTGTAGTCCTTCCCATTATGTTAAACTCAGTAGATACACAGAAATTGTTCACTAAAACTTGCTGAAAATGTCACTTAATTGTGTTCCCTGTAGAGAATGCGTTCACTTAGTTTCACAAAAATAAATAAACATGTAATTTGACCAGGGAGTCAGACTTTTAATGTTAGGTTAGTTTATCTTCTTGTATTTCTGTGTAAAAAAGTAAGTTACGTGTTCAACCCAAGCGAACTACAGCATTTAAATGTTCTAGTCTTTCATAGAAAACATGTATTTCAATGTCAATGAAACAAATGAACTCAAATCAGTCTGGCCTGCAATTCTATATTCCTGATAAGATGACGACCTGATTTCTCTACACATATCAGCCTTAACACAGATATACTGCCAAACGTCTACAGTCTCTTGTGCTGTTGGATAATAAACACCTCACCTTTTTATACAGTAACATGTTAAAATCTGTTGTAAACACATTAAAAGTCGTCGTACCCGCAGAAACTGTAGCTGTTTATAACGATCTTGACTGGGATCGTCAGTGTGAAGCCAGAGAAAGTCCCCGCTCCTGTTTCCCGCTCTGGGCGCAACCAAGTTTTTTCAAGCCGGGGGGAAACCAAAATATTTCAATGTATTATAGTATTATTAGTAATGCTTATTTACCATGGTATTTATTCAATAAGTAAAACAAATACTTCTTAATGTTTTATTACGGAATAATTATTAACAAATTATTCTTAACTATTGGGGAGCTTTATGGCGACGCGTGCCCCACTCCTGGATATGATGTCTATGAGCCCCGTGCCTTATTTTCTCTCAATTTAGTTTTACGAGGTCAAACAAGCAACTAATAACTACTTATTTTCTCCAGATTTTGAGTTAGTATGTCAGAATAATGTCAGAATGCCCTTTTCTCAAAAGCCTTACTTTATAATTAGTACGTCATGTATTTGTACATTACATACGTTAGAATGTTATTAGTACAGTACCGTTAATATGTGGAAAACCGATATGCCCAAATATGGGCATGTCGATGACGTCACAATGGGACGTATGAGGGTATATATATATATGACGTCCATCAAAGAAGAAATCACTTTTGGATTTCCACTCGATCAGTGACGTTGTTGGAGACTATTCGAATGTAATTCTTTGCATACTTTTGTTTATTGTCATTACTGAGGTGTGGTAATCATGAAGGAGAAGAACAATCAGAAGAAGAGTAAAAGAACCTTCCTACTGGAGGAACAACAGGTTCTACAGCCAATGGCGGTGAGCCTGGAACCCTGTGATGGTACACTTCGTAGTAAGGGCAGCAATTCTTTTCTGCCAGATATCTGGAAAAAAGAACCCCAGACTGTGAAGAAGCCTCAGAAGAACCCAAGGCCCAGAGCACCCACCAAGCTTCCGCCGCTGCCTGTGCAGACTGTCAGTGGAAACCGAGGCACCGGCATCAGCAGTAAACCTCCTGCAGAACCCAATCTGCGGAATGTTGTAGATGCAGAGGTCAAAATGTCAAAAACAACCCAGCAAATCTATGTGACTGCTGGTAGTAGGACGCTGCTCAAACCCCTGACAGCTTACCGAGCTCACTGTGCTGTGAGTGGAGGGATCCACACTCCTGCTGAACATCCACACACTCAGCAGACACCACCTGCTGGTCCAAAACCTCTGAGGCTCGTGTCACAGAGAAGACATAGACCCGTCCTGAAACCACTTGAGAAGGCAGTGCTGGAGCACAAAAAGAAGGAAAAACACTGAGCTCAAACAGGACGTCCCAGCAGAGACAGCAGAGACTCAGACTGAACAACAGAAAGAGGTGCAGAGCAAAGATCTGGAACAGGAGACACATGAGCACGTTGAGGTCTCCTCTCAGGATGATGACAGTGCTCGTGAACCTGATGTTGCTCCATCTGTAACTGAGCAGGAAGTTCCTGTGGTCTATCTGCGCCGGAGAAGGAGATCTAGGAGGACAACAGCAGAGCTCTGTGGGACACTTGGCATCAACCTGGACTTGTTTCAAACACAAATGCTCTGTCTGCGTGTGTCCATCTCCCCGGGCCTGCCTGAGGTAGAGGAGGACAATGAAAGGGACAGAGAGTCATAGCAGCAGAGTGAAGACTCTAAGGCTAGAGATCATCATCTACACTGACCCTCAAGACAAAGAGCCCAATGCCAAAGAGCCCACCTTCCATCATGTCTAACAACTATAGACCAGCAGGAAAATGCCAGCAAAAGAGAAAAGTAAATAAATAAAAGCATTATATCTTGGTGTCTTGGTTGTGTATAATAGGTTAAGAAGTATTATTAAGGTTCTGATTCATGTCTTGAAATGAAAAGGTTTGTGCAGTTTATTGAACTGGATATTAGAGTATTATAACAGACCGCACAAAATGTAAAAAGCACCAGAATTGAAATGCTTTATAAATATTATTGGAGTCGAAAATACTTAATTGAACTTTACTCGGATTTATAGTGGTATTGAAATTTAGTATTTGTATTTTGACACAATTATATTACACAGAGAAAAAATGTTACGAAGAGAAAAAATTAAATTGGCTTGAAAAGTCCAACTTATTGTTCGGCTTATTATTACTCTGCACTCAAAATACACACACACTGCTTCAACATACTCATTCAAAACACACACACATTCAACATATACTTATGGGTGAGTGAATTAGTGTGTTAGAGAGTGAGTGTGTGAGGGAGTGAATGAGTTATGTGAGAGTGAGCTTATCACTGAGTTAGTGAGTAAATATGTGTTAGTGAGTGCTTAAATGAATGAGTAAATTAGTGAATGAGAGTGAATTAGTGAGTGTATGAATGAGTGAGGGTTTGAGTGAGTGTGTTATTGAGTCAGTGTTTGGATGAGGTAATGAGTGAATAAATGTGTGAACTTGTGAGTGAATGTTTAAGTGAATGAGTGAATTAGTGAGCGTGTAAGAGAGTGAGTAAGTGAATGAGTGTACTGATGAGTGTAAGTGAACATGTGAGTGAGTGTTTGAGTTAGTATATGAGGCAGTGTGTGAGTGAGTGAGTGAGTGAATGTGTATGTAAGTAAGTGTGCAAGGGAGTATGTGAGGGAGTGAGTGAGCAAATGTGTGTGTGTGAGTGTCAGTGTGTGCAGACAGATAGAAGAGTGGTCACCCACCTTCCTCCTGCAGATCTTCTTTCCAACAAAGTATTGTTACAACCTGCATCTCACATGCTGACTAAAATAAATGTATTTCTCATGAAACCTTAAAACGTGCAGTATTATTGGAGTATTATGAATGAGTGAGTCGGTGTGCAAGCGCAACATTTTGTGAGTGAATGAGTATGCAAGGGAATAAATGTGTGAGAGTGTGGAAGGTAGTGAGTGTGTGAGTGAGTGAATGAAAAAGATTCAGCATTAATTTTTAGGGGTGGGGGGGTCTTAGAGGAGAGAGCTCACCTGCTCTGTCTGTTGGTCAACTGATTTGGAGTAACAGGTAATGGAATAATAATCTTTGGAAAAAATAAGTTCTAATAAAACTCTCATCATTTGCATTTTGATAAAGAATATTTTGCTTGTGAATTTTTTTTGAAACCTTTGGCACAAAATTACCTCCACAATCTAACTGCAAAAATGCGTAGGGGTGTTCTCAGAGCAACGAGTCAAATGACTTGTTTTTGACTTTGTGTAGATTTGAGATGCGCTTCAGTATTTCATTTATTATCATTTATTATATTTTATATAATATTTTATTTATAACTTGATTTGCAAACGATCTGGTTTAATTATTGATTCTAATGTTGCTCTTTACTCAACCTCAAAACATTAGTTTATATAAGCACTTCAATACTTGCCAAATTAACCTGAATATCATTTTATTTCTAGTCGATCTTTAAAGCATTTCATAGCACAACTTTTTGCTGAATTGTATTCTGTTCATTTCTGGTTAATGTCACAGCTGCTATTTGAAAAGCTTTCTTAGTTCAGAATTTGATATAGACTTGCTGTCACAATCTTCTTCAAAATCTGACCAAATGGAATATTATCTTATAGAAGTTATCTAATGTCTCTATTTAAAATTTTTTTTTAATGTGCTAAAGACAAGAAATGTGTAGTAACCATTAGTCGTACTATAGCAACTGGTGCTTAGCGGAATGAGTTATTGTGGAAAAAAAAAGTTTCAACCAATCAGATTGTTCCATCAGAACTGTTGAATAAAAGTAAAGATAAAAATTTTTTTGCCGTGTTCGATTAGTGCATAAATGATGACATCAATCATGCTTATCCTGCCTTCAAGAAAATTTGGATTAAAAACTAAAATTGATTTACAGACATATTCTAATTTTGTCACAGTCCAAAAGATTTTATTTGTTCACTGGAATCCTGGAAAGTAACAACTGTGTGGTAAGTATTTTCTACATTTTACTACCTTTTATGATGTTTTTGTAGCAAATTGTATTTTTCCTGTAGACATCACAACCTCAAGAGAAGCCAAGATCATTTTAGCTTGCAGTCCAAAGATACTGACATGTAAACATAACAGAACAAAATCAGATTCGACTGGAAAAAGCCTCTGAGCCTCTAACTGTAATAGTATTTAAAAGATTAATATTATTAAGCCTTTCATTTTTATTTACACAAGACTTTCTAATTGTTCTTGACATTCACCCACATTTCAAGTCTCACATTTTCACTGTACCTTTACGTACAAGTTAAAGTCTTTAACAGTGAAATGACTCCAGGTCCAGGCAAACAAAGCATGCAGCCAGTACACTCAACTCACAGCCTTCATTGAAAATCCACAATAAATGTCTTAGCGGTGCTCTCTAGCCCAGAAGGCGGCTGCACATTCTGGACCAAGCGTCCAGTACTGTTCTACTTGAGTTCTCCATCTGGCTTCATGCTGAAGGGCTCCAGCCGTTCGCTCTCAGGCAGCAGGTTGTTGAGCCGCTCCATCAGAGGCACGGTCTGGTCGATGCCCATCTGGATCCGCCGCAAAATCATGGACATCTCGTTCACCTTCTGGATCTGCTCTGCGTATTTAGCATAGCGCTTCTGTCTGTCCTGCATGATGCTGAAGAGCGTCTCCACCGACAGGTCCATCTGGAAAAACAGATCAGACTGAGCAGTGGTCCCTATAGCGGTGGTCACCAACCCTGCTCCTGGAGATCTGTCTTACTGCAGGTTTCACCTCCAACCCAACACACCTTATTTAGCTAACACAACCCTTTCAGCGAACACACCTCATCCAACTAGTCAAGAACGTCTGAAGCTAATAATTAGATTGATCTAGTGTGGTCGATTAAGGTTGTACCTGAAGTCTGCAGGAAGGTAGATATACAGAAGCAGGGTTAGTGACAACTGAGGCCTCATATCTACAGAGGAGCGGGTCCTCTTCTAATAGAGGCTGCCGTGTTTCTACAGTAGCCCATTACTGATAAATCAAACACCAGCTTTACAGAGTAAAAAGAACCAAAAATCTGAAGAAGCAAAACAAAATTGGAACAGGTGACAGCAAAACACCTGAGGGCCACCGTAGGCTCTACTACATGCTTGGAAAGGGAGGGGTATTCACTTGGTTACTAGGTTTGTTTTATTAATTTATTTTGCAAATGAATATTACATATATTACTTTAACCATGAAGAGTGTTTTTGCGTGGTACTATTTTGAAATATTACTGAGAGTCACATTCAGAGAAGACATTTAATTTAAGAATGTAGAGATGCAAACATTTGAACACCCCGGTCACATTTCACACAGGTCGACCTATCCTCTATAAGAAACATAAATATGCCATTTTCCTGCATATTTTAGGACACGTCATTTGACCAGGGACGCCTAAACTTTGAAGTATAAAGAAGATACAGGGTAGCCGAGAGGGCTCAAGGTCACAGAAAATGCTCACTCACTGTCCATATTACCACATAGGGGCAAATTGTTTTTCTACACCTACATCTGTTTCTCTGCATACCTTGTTAGCCTTTCTGTACCTTGTTCATTAATGGTCAGAAACCCTACGTGACAACCACTGAGCAGGTACAATTTGGATTATTCTCAGCATTGCTGGAGTTTGTAAACACTGTGTCCACTTACTGTCCATTGTTAGACACACCTACCTTGTTGGTCCACCTTGTAGATGTATAAATGTAAACTCAGAGAAAATAGTTCATCTTTTGCAGCATAGTTTGTGTTAGTCATCCTCTAGTCCTTCATCAGTGCTCAGTTTATGGCATCAGGACGCTGTTGGTTCGTGGACTGTTCTCAGTCCAGCATCACAGAAAATTGTTTAAAACCTCTAGTATCACTGCTGTGTCTGATCCACTCTGTGCAACACATGCACACTAACATGTCACTGCCATGTCAGTGTCACACACTGTTGAAAATAATCCACCACACAAATCATACCTCTGCTGTGGTGGTCTGTCGGGGTCCTACCCATTCATGAATGGGGTAAGGGAGCAGGGGGTAACAAATTATCCAGTGAAACAGATGGACTACAGTCTCTAATTGTAACTACAAAGTACACCTATAGGATAAGTGTACCTGATAAAATGGACAATGAAGATGGACAATGTAGATACAAGTTGGGTGCACCTTTTAAAGTGGTCAGTGTGTGTCCATTTGGGTTTGTGCACTCAAAAAGTTACCGAACCCCTGTGTTAAAGTATATTGCTGGAGTACCTCTTTGATCCTTTTCACCAGAGCGTTCTGGTCAAAGGCCACAGCCTCGGCACACTGGTGAAGGTGGTCCTGGTAGCGCACGCAGAGCTGCAGCACCTGCACTGAGTCCAGCTTCTCCACAGACACCGTGCTGGGTGAAGTCTGCCCACTCAGAACACCTGACAACATCAGAACACTTATGTCTTAGGCTGAACAACATACAGTCACTAGATGGCAGTACTTAGCGTGTGGCACATCAAGGTCACATATACAGCACATGCTTTTAAAAAATATCCCCCATTTGTTATTGGAAGCTTGTTAGTCTGGGCACTTTAACGTTAGCTTTGTTAACATCACTGGTTACTGTTAACAACATGCTCTGGCTGACAGTCATATGATGAGAAAGAATATAAAAACACACAAGTGGTTCTTTGAGTTGTCATGGTTTTACAAATAACCATTGCCTCTACTAAAGAACCCCCTTTTTAAGGGTGTAGCGGTGCTCAACCATCTTTTGTACATCTTTAACCATCTACCTCCTCCTTCCCACTATCAGTTTCATGATGCTGTCCAGTATTTAGCTCTTTTGTTAAAAAAAAAAAGCTGCCATAGAAGAATATTTAATCCTTTCTGCCTTCCAACATCACTTCAGAAAACAGTCCTTGCATCATTATACCCAATGTACATCCATGCAGTTCCATAGCACTTTTAAGAGATTTAGAATCAGCCTGATCTTTTGAATGTGCTCTTTAAGGCTGATTGTGGAACTCTGATCCTCAATCAGCCTTAAAGGCCCATATCCTATATTTTTTTGTATTTTATTTTTCCCCTGAGGTTCATAGGCATAATTATTTTTTTCATTTTCCGACCACTTTATCCCTTAGGATTAAACGGGCTGTATAGTTACTGTGCCTTTAAGGCTGATATATGTAAATGAACTCCATTCTGATTGTTTTTTCTATATTGTGACTGATTTAAAAGCAGTTCAGGCTGAAAAACTCCTCATAACTTCAGTGTGAATGAGCAGGGCTAAACTGCTGTAGGCTGAAAAGCCGTATATACACCGATCAGGCATAACATTATGACCACCTCCTTGTTTCTATACTCATTGTCCATTTTATCAGCTCCACTTACTATATAGGTGCACTTTGTAGTTCTACAGTTACAGACTGTAGTCCATCTGTTTCTCTGATACTTTGTTAGTCCCTTTTTACCCTGTTCTTCAGTGGTCAGGACCCCCATGGACCCTCACAGAGCAGGTACTATTTGGGTGGTGGATCATTCTCAGCACTGCAGTAACACTGATGTGGTGGTGGTGTGTTAGTGTGTGTTGCGCTGGTCTGAGTGGATCAGACACAGCAGTGTTGCTGGAGTTTTTAAACACCTCAGTGTCACTGCTGGACTGAGAATAGTCCACCAACCAAAAATATCCAGCCAACAGTGTCCTGTGGGCAGCGTCCTGCGACCACTGATGAAGGACTAGAGGATGACCAACACAAACTGTGCAGCAGCAGATGAGCTATCGTCTCTGACTTTACATCTACAAGGTGGACTGACAAGGTAGGCATAATAATAGAGTGGACAGTGAGTGGACACAGTGTTTAAAAAACTCAAGCAGCACTGCTGTGTCTGATCCACTTGTACCAGCACAACACAGACTAACACACCACCACCAAGTCAGTGTTACTGCAGTGCTGAGAATGATCCACCACCCAAACAGTACCTGCTCTGTGAGGGTCCATGGGGGTCCTGACTACTGAAGAACAGGGTAAAAGGGGGCTAACAAAGTATGCAGAGAAACAGATGGACTACAGTCTGTAATTGGAGAACTACAAAGTGCACCTATATAGTAAGTGGAGCTGATAAAATGGACAATGAGCGTAGAAACAAGGAGGTGATCATAATGTTGTGCCTGACCGGTGTATGTTAATGTGTTGGTTTCTGTATCATCACAAAAACCTTGAATTTAAAACAGGCTGTTTTTGCAGTTGAGTTTCCATATATAGACTGTATAGACTGAGCAGTGAACAGTAAACTTTGAAACTTTAATAATGCTTACATACATCAAACTGTTTGGTTTAGAAACGGGAAGGGAAATTCAGTTTTTCACAATGCGGACCTTTAAAGTCCAACTGGCTTGTATTTTTCTAGGCACAATGTTAGTACTACCCTGGTGAAACACCAAGGAAACTAACACTCATATTGGAAGTAGGTTGTATGCTGTCAAGCATAACTGGTGCATTTCAATTATTCTACTGACAACAGCAATAATTTGAAAGTTTGACAAGAGACACTGAGCAAAGAGGTACTGCAATCAATAATAAAAGCTCTTACCCTTCAGAAGAGGCTGAAAGGTGGGGATCTCTTGAAGCTTGATGACATCAGGATCATTATGGATGTTGCGTAACGACTGTGTTCCTTGAGCAACAACCACTATGTCGTCCATTTTCGCTCTGTGCTTAGCTGGTGAAGGGACAACTAATACAATAAAAATACACATTTACTTGACTGTCAATCAGTGGTGAACGGATCATTCATGACAGCATAGTATTGTTTTTTGTGTAAATAATGACTGTCTTGTGCGTTATGAGTTTCATCCATTCTAGAGTAGCCGGACTGATGAACTGAAAGACAAATATAAAATAATTTTTCTTTTTAATACTTCAACAATACGCATGCTTTACCGCACATACAATCTATTGTGGATTATGTGTAATGTTAGGGAAGCTATTAGATAAATCTTAATGTGAAAACGGAAGCAACAGAGACCTCATATATCAAGAACAGTTACTCATCTGCAGAGGTGGGTAGTAAACAGATACATTTTACTCAGTTAAATAATCTTCAGTAATTGGATTTGTGCTTTCCTGAGGATTAGTTACTAATTCCACTAACAGCATCCGTACTGCTCTGTGACTGGTCCCACCTCTGATGTTTTCGGTTTATGATTGTACTTTAGACCAAAGGTGCATCGAAAGAAGAACAATGCCAAACAACTTTCAGTTCCTAAGCTGACAGTTGCTGGATGTACTAAAAAGGCTTGACTGCAGTTATTCAGTACTTACTCAAGTTGTGTTTGAAAAGGCACTTTTACTTTTACTTGAGTCATTCTTTCACTAAACTAACAAAATACTTTTTGCCCCACTCAGCTTGTCTATAATCAGTGAATGAGAATGGCAGAACACACCTGAAGAGTTGTAGTCTGAGTGCTTATGCTCAGCATCTCCACTTTGTTCAGCACCCATGGTGTAATTTTCCCCTGTAAAACAAGCCTGTTTTAACTCTGCAATGAGTCAGTTTAAATATTGTTACTGGGACATTCTAAAAAGCATACTTTAAAAAACTTTAACGTGGCTAAATATACTAAAAACAACGACCTAAGACCACCAAACCTCCCACTTACTTATTACTGATAATAGGTACTCTCTAGTGCTGCAAGGATGAACCTGTGATCCAGAAGGAAAGTAATCATTTTCTTCCCATTAAACCCATTACAAGCTAAAAGCTTAACGTGAAAAAGATTGCTTTTCTCTTGGATCACAGGTTCATCTTTTCAGCAGTACTTATGAACAGCGGTAGGTAGCTAAGAGGTTTTGCGTTCCTAGGTTGTTGTTTTAATACATTTCGCCACGTTAAGCGTTTTAGACTGTACATCCTGCAGCTGTGAGTTTAAGTGAACGTACGCAGCTCTTGTTTTGAAGAATTCAACCCTTTTAAAAGCGACCTGCTGATTCAGATCGGCTGGCACCACAAATGTAACAATGACTGACTTACCTTATATGATGGTGTTTAATTTTAGAGAGCCACTTCTGAATACAGTGGCAGTTAACCTGACTAACACAGTGTGTTGGTCAGACGCTGCAGCGCGGCGCTCAGCTCAGCTCAGCTGTGTAGTCTAGTCAGCTTTAGCAAGTCATTCAAGATACATTATTTTGTCATTTCAGCGACACTGTCAGCTCCGTTAGGCCATTTCACATCGCTGGACTCAGCTGGTTAGACGGTTTCCCTTCGTTCTTGCAGTCTGCAGGCTATAAGGTACTGTTTAAATACTACGAACCGCTCTTTTTGTACGTGTTTTAAACACCTCAGCCCGCTAACTTCTCTAATCAGCACAAAACAAAACAGACGCGGAGTGATGACCAAGGCGGTTTGCACGTGACGTCATTCCGCAAGCGCTGGAGAAAATGGAAAAAAATGAAGGGCCCCATATCCTACATTTTTCTTGAATTTCTCTTTTTCTGCTGAGATCTACTTATTACATTTGTGTGATTTTATGTAGCAGCACCAATTTCATGCTGTTGTCCAGCGTTTAGTTATTTGTTTAAAAAAAATCCTTGCTTCCTTGAATCCAGTACAGACCAATGCAGTTCCACAGCACTTTTAAGTGACTTAAAATCAGCCTGATTGTTTGAGTGTGGGAACTCTGATCCCCAGTCAGCCTTAAAGGGCCCAAATCCTATAATTTTTGTATTTATTTTTTTCCCCTGAGGTTGATTTATAACGTATATGTGGTTTTATGTACCAAAAACAGTCATAATTCATTGTTACACGACCATTTCCAACATCTTTTTATTTTTAAACTGCCTTTCTGCACTCACCACCATTGTTACTGTGCCTTTACTGATAGATGTAAATGAGCTTTGTTCTGATTGGCTGTCCCATATTGTGGTTGATTAAAAAAGCGATCCGGGCTGAAACACCCCTTATAACTTCAGTGCAATTCTGTGAATCCCATTGAGAATTATATGCCATCATTGATTAAACCCTATGCAAAAAAGGCCCGAAGTAAAACAATAATAAACTTTATTATTTCTGCATTGCAATATAATACTTTTTTATGATGATCTGTAATACTTTCACTTCCATATAATACTGTTGTATTACTATTTTATAGTAGTCTGTAATACTTTTGTTGTGTTTAGTGTAAGATTCTTACAGAAATTCCTGTAATATTCTATTCACATTCAAACTTCCATTAAAACCTTATTCTAAGAACCTTTCTTATAAGAGCATGGCCAGTGTGCGCAGTGTTAAGTCTGTCCATCAGTGTCAGCACCTAGCACAGCTTTTATCTGAACTACAGTGCCAATTGTAGCATATAATCTCTGCATATAATCTTGAGGAGATGCACCATCCAGGCCCAGCAGGTACAGAACAAGGATGACACATGTTAAAGGGGAATTCCACAGTTTTTTTCTGCATAATTAAATCTTCAAGATGTAAACAAGATCAGTCAGAGTTGTTTGATGTGAAATGTGCAGTTCTAAAAAAAACATCACAAATCAGATTTTACAGTGGTGGTGATAGAAACCAGATATCTGAAGTGTCTAAATGCAACCTCACACAAAGCTATTATAAAAAAAAGTTTTCTGAGTATGTTTTTTGTTGCCTGAGACATTGTTTTACGATGCATCATGACCCCTCATTCCTATCAGCACCACTGTAAAAAAAACCAAGCTGGTAAATTTCTCAACAGTGACCCGTTTCACATCAAACCACTCTAACTGACTTTGTTTACAGCTCAATGATTGAATTATGCAGAAATTTTGAGAAACCAGTGGAATTTCCCTTTAGGGATAAGTAGGCTTTAGATGTTGGAACATTGCTGTGAGGATTTGATTGCATTCAGCCACAAGAGCATTAGTAAGGTCAAGTACTGATGTTGGATGATTAGTTCTGGATCACTTCAACTCATCAGAGAATGCAGTTCTACTGTTCCCTAGCCAAATACTGTGGGGCTTTATACTCCTCTAGCTGATGCTTGCCACTGGGCATGGTGACCTTAGGTTTATGTGTGGCTGCTCCAGATTGACCCATTCTGTTGGCAAAGCTTTTCTATGAAGACCATACAAGATTTGCATGCATAACTGAAACAGACAGAAAAAAACATTAAAGGGCCAATATCCTGCATTTTTCTTGCATTTCATTTTTTTCTTTTGAGGTGCACATATAAGATTTATGTGATTTTTAAGTACCAAAAACAATCATAATTCAATTTTCCATTTTTACCCCTCATAATTAACGAGGCTGTGTGCCTTAAAGGCTGATATATTCAAATGACCACTGTTCTGATTAGCTGCCCTGTATTACATCTCATTTAAAAAGAAGTCCAAGCAGAAACGTCTCTTATAACTTCTGCGTGTGTGGGCGGGGCTAAACTGCTGTAGTCCAAATAGTGGGACATATGTAAACTTGTAGTTTTTTTGTGACATCACAGAAACAATGCATTCCAAACAGGCTGTTTTTGCACCTTATGGAGTGGAAATATTGTGTTTTGAAACTTTAAGAGTTTTCGTAGATGTCATGAAAGTGTGGAAAATTCCACAATATGGGCCCTTTAAATGTGAAACTGTGTCACAATTATAGGGGCGTTTTGCTGTAAAGTTATATTGTAAGACCTTGCAAAAGCTATGTTTGTGCAGCATTACGAAAGATATACATATTTTTAATGAGAATATGCACTTCCTCCATTGGTTCACTACTATAGTGAGCCCAGCGGGTGACACAGAACCATAAATGACTGATGATCTGTTTTTCCTGGTTCAGGTTTAGGTGAAGGCAATCATCTGAATACAAAAACACAGCACTCATTTCCTGCAGTATAGCTGTCTGCAGTCTGGAGGAAACAGTAAAACATCTGACAATCTTTATTTTTTTATTTTTTGACCAGCCTTATCTCCACTCTTATCTCTACACTAGATATATTAAGGTGCAAATTGATGTGCCATAAAGGTTTTAATGGCACTATTTTGACCACAAGTTCTGGAAAATATTCTAAATGCACTCTTATAATAACAAATGTATTGTATATCTGCCCCTTTCTTTCCCTTTTTGATTCTGGGTTACTTTCCTATTCAGCTGGATGTAATCACTCTTAAGTTAATACTGGAGTAATACAGGCTAGAAGATCCAAAAGAATTCACATTAATAACTCCAAACGTTAGTATTACAGCGTTACAACATGTAATTACATATGTGCTCTGAAAAAATACACCCATTCTCAGCCATGTCTCTGAATCGTGAGCAGCAGCGCAGCGCTGCGATTGGCTGACGTGAGTGTCCGTCTCACGTTTGTGGTTTGTAAGCTGCTCTCTGATTGGCTGAAGACGCTGCATAGGATTGTTCCAAAGACCTAATTGGTGGGAAATGTAGGTTAGTGGCCCGATAGTCACACGAAAAGAAGAAAAGTAGGTCAGAGACTGATTCCGTTTATGTCACAGTTCCTCACCCACCAGCCGCCCAACCAGCACCAAATAAGTGTGATGCCGTTTTATCTCTCCGGTAAGTGTCCTCGGCTTTATGTCTGAATATTTATGAGTGATGTGTGCTGTAATGTAGGCTGTAGTCGATGGACGTTGTGTGTGATTTTGCCCTTCATGTTATAGTTATTGATTTTAGGAGAGGAGGGGCGTTAGTGACATTTCCCTGGCAAAAGATGTCTCTGAAGTTAGCTTCTTATTCACAATTCTCCGTTCCACCTTAAACAGTGCAGCGGTTCCGTTCAGACGTCTTTAGGCGCCTGAGTGTAACCGCTGCACTGTTTAAGGTGGAACGGGAGAATTCGAAAAAGACGCTGGCGAATACGAAGCCAACTTCAGCCTCGTTGGCAGACGGTCCTTGTTGGCCACACTGGCGAGCCAGTTTTATGGTCATTTCATAGGTGTATTACTCGGCAGGTGCGCTTTCAGGCGCCCAAAAAACCGAAAGTAGGTTTTCCACATCAACGGAAGAGGTCGAGGTGACATCGAGCCGGTTGAAGTCGCCCGTACTTGCCTCCAGACTGCTGAGCACACCGTGACTAATGTGTTTCTGTGGGTTGGTCCTCACGTAGCCAGTTGTAGATATGCATTCCTAGAAAAGCGCGTGAACTGCGTTTAATTCATTTTCTCGTCCTGTCAGCTCGTATGTCCACCGTGTCCAGTTAAGGTACACGCTGTTCCCGAAGCCGGGCTGCTCCACATGGCTTTAGTGCACATGGTTGGGGAGGGGGGGTTGTTTGACAAAGGGGGAGTAGAGTAGAGTAGGGCTGAAAGATTAATCGCTTTTAAATCGGTATCGCAGGTGGAGTGAGTGCAGGTTCCAGAACGCACTCTGCAATGTTTATTATGGATCATAAATATATATATATATATATATATATATATATATATATATATATATATATATATACATGCATACATACATTGTTGTCTAAGCAAGTTTTAAATTGGGAAATGTTACCTAATAACACAGCTTGTCAGCTGCCTGTAGATGAGTTAACTTAGACCAATAAGAAGCAACAAAACACCCATGTTCTGCATATGTGACATCACAACTGACTGGACGCACTCAGCGTTCAAGCTTCTTGTCAGAAAAAGTGATATTTTGGTCTTCTAGACTAAGAAACAGGCCTGGAAGTTAATTTATAGAAAATAATTGCATTTAAATTGCAGTCACAGTATTGGTCAGAAAAATTGCAATTAAATATTTTCTCCAAATCGTTCAGCCCTAAAAGAGTGCGCCGTCTGTCTGTTCTGAATGTCCTAAGTTGCTTGTCTCTCTGCTTGCCCGCTGTGGTCAGAATGAGAAACAGTTCAAGTTTAAATCGCAGTGACGTTCTGTCAGCTCTAAGAACAGCTGCACGTTGTATTGTTTATAGCTGTTGCGGTACTGATGTTGAGAAAGGCTTTGATATGCAAATAAGCCCCTCAGCAAACCTCAGTATTTATTTGTGTGCTGTGGTCACCATGTCACCATGACTCTTTCTGTGAGTGTTTTTGATTAAGGTATTTAAATAAATACTAGGAATGCACTGATATGAGAATTCAGGGCTGAGGTCTGATATTTTTATGTACATGTTTACCAATGTTGATACATAAAGAATTATAAAATGTAGAAATCAGGACTAAATCTACCCAGATGTGCATTATGGACTGTAGAATGGACTTTAGAATATATTACATTTATTCATGGTTAAGAACTAAATTTAGTATGGTGAGGAACAATGTCAGAGAACTGAAATTTGGTATATTTGTGCATTTGATGAGTATCTAACAGTACCTGTTATAACTTTTTTTAAATTAGATGTCATTTTCATACTTACAATCAAATTGGATTAGTTTTTTGTTAAAAATCAGTAGTCCCATGTGACCAAAACATTAGATGTAATATCATAAATGAAAAAAGTCACTTTGTTTAGCCCCATGGTTTGATTTGTTTGTACAATTTCTTTATATTTTTGCTCAGGCTAGCTCCGAGAAAATATGGACCAAAGGAAGCTTAACACATAATATACAATTGCAATATGTATTGTCTCATTCATATAGTACTACCCACACATTGCATCACAAAACTAAAAGTTGTTGATATTGTGAATATGAAGTAATACCTAATACATAAATTTGCCGTTATAATCACCCCTTTAATTTGCCTGTGGAATTTTGCTTTTCTGCCTGTATTTTCGTTCTTCTCCTGCTCATGCTCTCCCAGTGTAGAGAGGATGGAGATAAGGGTCTACCAGTAAATGGTTGAGAGACTTTTTCAAGTCCATCCACAGTTTCACGATTCGGAAAGTGGTTAATATGGACGCGCAATGTGACTAAATCAACAAGCTGGTCAAAAAGCTTTTTTTTTCAATAGGTGGCAACATCTGCCTGGAAAATCTCGGAGATGTGTATCCAGATGGGACTAAAATGATCAGGATTAAAAACAGTAGATAATTTCGACTTGTAATTTTTCTCAGGGGAAGAGGGAGAAAAACACAGACATGGCCAAACCAGATAGAAATAAAATCACAGAGTAGCACCTGTAATAGAGGAAATTATCCCAGGACCCTATATAAATGTAATCCAGTCCAAATTAGGTTTATGTTAATCAGTTTTTTTTTCAGGCATTTGTGTATCCGGATGTGTTTTTACACATTGTATCCTGTATTAAGCTCATCATGTGAGTTATTCAGTATAGTTTATAGGGTGGGAACAGTACTTCATTGACACAGTGAGAGTTGTGTCCTGCTTGTTATGATTCGTCCGTCCTTCACTTTCCATTCTTCGTGCACACCTTAAGCATGAGGCCTGCAGAGATACAGTGCTGTACCAAAGGGGTCCACTGCCAAGATGGTTTTTTCTGGGCCATTAAGTGAAATGAATGTGGAAGTAAACATAGTCATTCGGAGTGGTTTGATGTGAACTGCTCCATTCTAGAGAAACTTACCAAGTCAGAATTGTTTATGGCGGTGGTGATAGGAATCAGAACCTCTTTTTAAAATAGTGCCCAGAGAACTCAGTTATTTGTGTTTTCCCACTGTTTTACCATTATCAGCATTACATATAAAAACTCAGAATTCGTGTAGGTTCACTGGTCGTTTTGGGTAGTAAATAAAAAGGCTATATTTGTGTTGTAGACATCGTGAGCTCCTGATTCCTATCATCACCACTGTAAATAAGTCTAAGTTTCTCTACAAAGAGCCATTTCACATCAAACCGCTCTGAATGACTGTTTACATCTCAGAGATAGAATGATGCAGAAATTGTGAAAAAAGTCAGGGGAACAAATTTCAAGAGGAATGAACAAACTTGACCTGTTGACATTTTACTGAATTGTTGTCTGCATGGATGCTGGCATATACATATGAATTCCATTTGCTCCAGACTGTTATACAGCACATAGACAAGTGGTCTACAAAAGCCGTGCCAAGGCTTCAGACTGTATTTTCCATGCACAATATAATTCTCAAATTGGCAAATTTAGAATGACCTAGTTCAAGCTTTCTTTCTCCTGCTTACTTTCTTTTTATTTCTCATGCAATTCAACACATGAAGGTAGCCAAAGCTTTCAACTAGTGTAAAGTTAGGCATATATAGGTTAATATAGGATGCCGTATAGTGAAGACGAAGAAAAGTTTAACTTAAAGTTCATGAGAACAGTTAAATGGTGATCTGCTGTGCCATGGTTCAATAAGAGTACCATGGACAAGGTGTACCCTTGTCGAAATGTCACTTCCTATGGCTTTTGCTTCGTGTTTTAAGTTAGCGGAGTCTGACTGGTCAGTGGAAAATTCCCTTTAAACGGAAGGGGCTCCACGGCAATTTGGTTAGTGCTTTGAGAGAATGGTGCTTTCTCCTAGTTATCTGAACGTGGCCTAGATTGCATGCTTTTACAGAAAGTTTCCTGGCAACCGGAGGGCTTCGCTGATTAAACTGACCTGTGTGTCTGTCTTCCCACTGTGGAGCTGAGTGTGGCTGAGGGAGTCAGGGCCCCAGTAGCATGCTGGTCTGGAAACAAACACTGCAAAGTCCGAACTGAGTGAATGGTGTAAAATCAGTCATTTAAAATGAGGAACGTCCGGTTGACCTTGTGTCACAAGCAACGAGAGAAACAGTGCTTAGACCCGGTTTGTCAGGTTTGATTTCAGTGTGATTGGCACACGAACAGCCTACGTTAACCTGGAAAGAAGTGTATGTACTACTGATAAAGGAGCAGTATACTTGTAGACCCACCAGTGGAAACACCCAGTAAATTAAAAGACGGCACAATACCACTTTTTTTCTGATGCAAGTACTGAAATTTTGGTTGTTAATTGAAAAATGCTTGTCTTTAAAATGAACTGTTTTTAACTGAAGCACTTCACTGAAGATGGCCATCTTAAAAGTACCAAGTTTAAAAACTCTGGTAACCTAAATGAAGAAATACATAGCCAACAGCATGACTGATAAAAAACCACAGCCTTTAGTTAAACTCTTTCACAAAAAAATCTGTGAAATTTCAGGCTAGATTTGTTACAAAATCAGATCAGATACATTCTGTTTTTTTCCCTCCCAACAGCTGATCCAGCGGTGTAGTGTCCATGCTAGGCTAAAGGCTAACTCTTGTCTGAAACGTCGCTCACTCACTGGACATTCAGCTAAACGGCATCACATACTGATTATGACAAAACTCAAACCTTAGGTAGAATTTCAACTGGTAAACTGGATAAACTGGTATACTGCCCACATCTAGGGAGGGGCTTAAAAGTGCATTTATTCAGTAGTGTAAATTGTTCTCTGATGTCTACATAGAAGGAATGTGACTTTGGATGGGGTGAAAAATGCCTAGATGCAGTTTAGCACACCTGAACGAAACAAGCTGTTTTCCCTTTTTTGGGGGCGCATGAATAATTTGATGATCTCTGCTCTGATTTGCTGACTCCATTCTATGGCACCTTTAAACTGGCCCTTATTGTGTGGCAGCTGGTTTTTTTTATCTTGTATTGTGACTAAGAAAATCACCATAAACAGTTGAGAAATCTGACCATAGTTGAGCTCTCCTGGTCATAGATGCTGTGAAATATCAGTCCAGATTCCCATGTGATACGCGTTACATGTCATTCGAGGCCAAGGGTCCTCAAGAATCCTACTGTGAATGCTTTCCATGTGACGTCGGTGTTCAGCATAAAACGCAGACAGGCGTCTGCATGGTTCAGAGTCCATCATTTAGCCTTCTGTCTTCTGAGATGTGCCGGACAATGCTGCTTGGTAGTAGCAGGGGGCACATATATAATGTAACAACCAAAATAAATCTGAAATGTTTTTTATTGTAAAAATAGTAAAAAACAACAAAACACAAAACTGTACAACAGCAGTGCTTTATAACATGACAAAAATGGCGCTAAGTTTTATTTCATGTCGTATTTTCTGCAAGGCTGAAATTGGCTTCTTGTTCAGCAGCTATTTGTTGGATTTTCCATTCCACCTTAAACGTAGCAGCCGTTACATACTGGCACCTGTGTGTCCCGTACACTCGTGCCTCCGACTGTCAGACACTGCCGGAAATTGGAAAATATTACAGTTATTCATGCTTCAGTACCAGCTGGTCCAGGGCTTGTTTCACACACAAGGTTTTGACCATGGCCTTCTCTGACCCGGCTGGTCCAGTCAGGTGGCTTCTCAGACGGTATGAGAGGAAGCGCAGTAATCACTCTGGTGTCTGCGTTAGGCAAAGGCTAGTCCAAAAAGACCCGCCATTCCTTTATGTCCCCTGCCTCAAAAACAAAGTGTACTTCAAATGCAACATTCTAGACAGCAGGAGGCGACTGAGGGGCTGAAACACCGCTGGCTCAGTCTCTCGGCTAGAGATGCTAAGATTACAGTATTTGCGCTGTTTCTACGTTGCAATATCTTCATGTATTTGTGACATGACAAGAATTTCAGTCATACCAGATGAACCTGTGTACCACCCACTACTACTGCCTGGATAGTATAATGTATTAGTATGGCATGGATAAAATACTTGTAGCATGATTCTGTTTCCACATATTGCAGTTGTGGTATGTCTTGCAAATAAGACACTTGTTGGATTGAGCACCATGGTTCACCAAACCACCTAGAGAATCGCACAGAAATGTTAACTGGAACGTAATGAGAAAAGTGATTGTTCCCATCGGCTGTGTGTGCTGTTTACTGCAGACACGTTAAACAGTTTGAGCTGCAGATAAACAGTAAAAATGTCAGCTGTGTGGAACTGTTCCAAAGTTTCAGTGAGGGGAATTAGACAAGTGCTTTATAACACTTTACAACACATTCTAAATAAGTTTTAAGAGAGGCTGCAACGCCCAAGAGCTTCTCCACTATATGTTTGGTACCACCTGAAAACACACTCAATATGCAGAATACAGCAAAACAACTAAAGCCGAAAGGAAAGTCCCTGCTAGCGCGGCGACACTATCTGTAGCCACAGGTTTTGAAATGATGAAAACAATCACAAACCGCAGAGCCAAAGGGCAAAGTATAACTAAAAATAATGGAATTAAATGATTTGTTTTTTTATGTAATGTCATCTCAGTTTAGCCTCACTGAAAGGACTAATTCTGTCTTTATCATTATCTTGTAGTTTTTCTATGTTTTACTTTCGTAAAACATAAGCATAAATGAAAAGATAAATAAAAAGCACTGGTTTCGGTTTTCAGGCGGATATGTTTTGAATTTTGGTTTCAGCCAAGATTTTTCATTCAGTGCATTAGGTGTGGCCTAAATACATAATTTTTCACGATACAGAATACATATCACGATATTTAAACACACTGACCCAACGCACCAGGACTGCCATCCAAAACTCACAATGGGCACAATGGTGTTCACTGTTCCACACATTGGACTGCATTAGACATGATTAATTCTGCTCTCTTTGTAATTAAACATGTAGTTGGTCAGTGTTTTTAAGTATGGGCGATGCTCATAAAAACATATGGTTTATAATGATAATGATAAAATATCATTATATGGCCTGCCTCTATGGTGTATCACTATTTTTTTAGGCTAGATTTTTTTCAGGATTTGATTGGATTCAGTCTTTTTTCTTTCCTGTGTCTCATCCAGCATTTTCTCTTGAAGTTGTCCTGATACTGATGTCTGAAATTGTGCCATCCCTATTGGTCAAGATGCACACAGTACATTGTAAAACACATAACTGATTGGTTTGAGGGATCTTTTGCATTGTAGCCATCTGAAGTATCAGTATTGCAAAGGCAAATATGGCATTAATGATTAGTAAACAATATGTTGTGCAGCCCTGCTGGACAGGAGTTTACAAAGGAGTTAGTAACTGGCCTCATGCGCTAGTGGAGGTGTGCACAGCCTTCTCTGTCCATACCGTTGCTGCTATGGAAAAACTGCCACCACACCCATGGGAAAATGATGAAAATGAATGAAAACAAGCTACAAATATTCGTTGTGGTTTGTTAGTGCCATTGTGAGGTTCTGCCAGTTTCTTTTGCAGTGATTCAGTGAAAGAAAAATGTGTTCAAGCTGTCACTTTGCAGTGAGCTGGATAACTAAAGCCAACAGCCGACACTGTCCAACCGGGATGGCCCTGACCTCTTATTGGACTTGACTTTGGGCTTAT
Source organism: Colossoma macropomum (assembly GCF_904425465.1). NCBI lineage: Eukaryota > Metazoa > Chordata > Actinopteri > Characiformes > Serrasalmidae > Colossoma > Colossoma macropomum. The sequence continues at coordinate 8,278,212 of NW_023494788.1, read as the reverse complement.
GTGACTATTTGATTTATCTGGCTAACTGAGAAATCCTGCCTTGTGCAACACCTCCTGAATGACCTGCTTGTGTGTTTGTAGAAATATTGTGAATATTATTACTCCCATAAGTGTAAGTGGCTGTAAATAAGATCACAATAATATAAAAATATTACCACTCATATCCCTCACTCTGTCTAATCCCAGCAGGTTCATGCTGGACATGTGTTGAAAACATCTGTCTGAATGAATTTGTGTGGTGAGTATGCTAAGCATGTTACAGTGTCTGTAGGCACAATTGTCTTTGTGTTGTAGTAGTACATTAACAGCCCCCCAGGCAAGATAAGTCTGGTTAGATACCTGCTGAATTGTGATTGGGAATTGTGCTAATACATATAATACTAAAAAAGTACTAAAAATTACAAAAGTACTTTTTTAATATAGCAGCTGGATCTGGTGCTGTCTGTTCTGCTGAAAGATGCTGATTTGCTTACAACAATGTTATAGACTTTCTCCTGGCTGTTTTCATGTGTAACCAGAGGGATCATTTTGTGTGACAGTGACTCTCTTTTGTGTGCTCAGATGATCTAATGGCAGACCAAAGGATGGACATCTCCTCCACGATGAATGAGTTCATGTCCCCCAGCTCCACGGACCTCATCAGCAGCTCTGTGGGCACGCCGGGCTTGGACTACACTCGCAAGAGAAAGGGCAGCGCTACGGAGTACCAGTGAGTACACAAGCACTCCTCCTCCTCCTCCTCCTCCTCCTCACACCTACTGCTCAGTGATGATGCACCAGTGTGGTTGGTGGATGTACACGTCACAGGTTTTGAGAATTGGTGCTGTTTTTTATAACACCATCTTATTTTGTTGTTGTTTTTCCAGGATTGATGGATTTTCATTTGAGTGAGTATTTTTCTTTTATTCCATAAATAAATGTAAATTCCATAAATTGAATGTGCAGTTGAACTTGTTTTATATGAGTCAGGACCGGTGAGTTTTGAAGTCTTCCATCCCTATTTTATCCCGAAGTCTCATTAATCTCTACATTTTAAATATCCACAGTGATAGTATGGACACAGACAAGGATAAACAACTTGGAAGGTAAGCCCTAAAAAAATTACACTTAATTTTACATTCATTTTGTAGCATACATTTTTTTTGTTTTGACTCACAAACCCATTTCTTCAATTCCAGAGATGAACAGCAGGGCCGGATAAAAAATGCAAGGTAATGCTACAGTACAAAACATATGTATAATGAGAGAGCATATGTATGATGAATTATGCTTTTTGGGCAATAATGTTTCACTTTTCTTGTCCTACATGAATAGCTTGATTAGGGATGCACAATCTGAATTGGCCAAGATTTTTTTTGTGTTTATTTGAATAAGCAAACTTATTTTCTTTGCTATCCAAAAACAAACAACAAAAAAAAATTATCATAATATTAACTTTAGAGAATACAAAAAAACGCCCGTGTCATTGAAAACTGAATATTCCTCAGCTCTTAAAAATAAGACATTAAGGTAGTATGTAAACATTTATAAGGTCTCTAAGTTTACCCTTCCCTTCCTAGTCCATATGTTGAAAAAACAGCCCATTTTGTATTCATGAGCTCATTTACATTTATCTGTATGCTCAGTCTATACAGCAGTTTAGCCCCACCAATTCACCCTGAAGTTACCAGGAGTCTTTCAGCCACAACTGTTTTTTGCAGGACAGCCAAACAGAAGAGATCATTTATCATTTATCTATATCAGTCTTAAAGGCACAGTAACAAAAACAGCCTGTGTAATTCTAAAGAGTAAAGACAGATTGGAAGTGTAAACATGAATTCTGAATGCTGTTGGTACATAAACCCTCACAAACGTCCTACACCATGCTTCTGACCAAGCTCCTACGAAATCGCTTCAGATTGTGAAAATTGGTCAAAGGGGCCAAATTGAGGTTAAACCCAGGCTAAACAGTGTGTAGTGTGCATATGGGATAAAAAAGAAAAAACTGCAAATTGGAGGAAAGTGGAGGGCTTATTTGCAAAAAAAACAAAAAACATTTTAATTAATGCGTATATTGTGTGTGCTGCCATGCTGTCTTCTCCACTGCAGGGAAGCCCACAGTCAGATTGAGAAGAGGCGCAGAGACAAGATGAACAGTTTTATAGATGAATTGGCTTCGTTAGTCCCCACGTGCAACGCCATGTCTCGCAAGCTTGACAAGCTGACGGTGCTACGCATGGCTGTGCAGCATATGAAGACGTTACGAGGTAAATATCTCTTTTTACTGATATGTAGCCAAACGTTTCTTTTATGATTTTGTAACTTATGTTAAAGTTTGAGGATTTCTCTCTCTCTCTCTCTTTACAGGTGCTACCAACCCATACACAGAAGCAAACTATAAACCAGCATTCTTATCAGATGATGAACTGAAGCACTTAATATTGAGGGTAGGTTTGGGGCTGTGCTTACTCTTCTTTTATGATAGTTTAATTCTGAGTGAAACTGAGCAGCTAGTGTAACCCTCCTTCTGTTTGCTGTCCTCAGGCTGCTGATGGCTTCCTTTTTGTTGTTGGATGTGATCGGGGCAAGATTCTCTTCGTCTCTGAGTCCGTTTATAAAATTCTAAATTACACCCAGGTACATTTTTGAATGACTTATACTTTCATGTCAGGTATTTTTGTTTTTTATCAGCTTGCACAGCTGTAAGATAACAGTCTTTTACTTTCACTTTTTCTCTGTTTTTTCTTAGAATGACCTCATTGGTCAAAGTCTGTTTGACTATCTGCATCCGAAGGACATCGCCAAAGTGAAGGAGCAGCTGTCGTCATCAGACACAGCGCCACGGGAACGACTCATCGATGCCAAAAGTACAGTAACTCATAATAAGCTGTATTCAACCACTCATAATAAAGCACCGAGATTAATCTGACAGTGTTAGGGAATGTTCAGTGTTTAGGATGTCAGCCTTGGACAGTGCAGGAACTCAGCCAAGTCTAGGAAGAAAGCCAACAATTTATTTTGTTAGTACATGGAAAGTTCAATAATGGTAAATAATGTGCTGTCTGTCTCCTTTTCCTTTTCTTTTTCTTCTCCTACACATTTTTTCTTTCTCACTTCTTTTATACATTGCTTTGTTTCTTTCATGCTTTTGTACAATTTTTTTTTCTTTCTTCTTTTCTCTCTCTCTGTCTCGCTCTTTCTCTCTGTCTGGTCTGCAGCTGGTCTGCCGGTGAAGACCGATATCACTCCTGGACCTTCCAGACTCTGCTCAGGAGCTCGTCGCTCGTTCTTCTGCCGAATGAAGTGTAACCGGCCTTCCGTCAAAATGGAGGACAAAGACTTCCCCTCCACCTGCTCCAAAAAGAAAGGTAGCTCAAGCCTTCTTTATCAGACTTTCATCTAAACAATGCTTTTTTCCGCTTTATGTGATCAATCAAATATAAATTTTAAAAAAGAGCTTAAGTTGTTTTTCCCTCAAGCCAGTAAAACTGTCGTCTTGACTGAGCAGTCGACCTGAAAAATCATTGCAGATTTTTTAGCTAAAAATTGTGTAAAACTGCAGTCTTACTAGACCAGATGTGATCAAGTCTGGGGGCCACTTTTAAACTTGGTGATGGATTGAAGCAACAACTGCTGCTAACAAGGATACGCTCCCTACAACACCTGCCCACAGATTCCTCTAGTATCTTTTATCGTCTGGAGTACAATTCGTTGGTTAATGAAACTTCACCTTGCAAGAGTTGAGCTCTGCCTTGTGAAGCGTTGGATTGGTTTAGAAATTTCACACTAAGGTTGTTCTTGCTCTAAAAAGTCTACATTCCCACCCACATTTAGCCTAAAATTTCTCTCAGTTGTCCCCAGACGTGGTTATTAGGAGATCACACCTGGTCCTGCAAGGCTAGTAAACCTGAACAGTGCCTGCAGTGAAACGTTTCTCAACTTTAAAAGACAGTGGGTTGTTTTAGCATGGACAGCCAGTCCATTACTGTCTCAGAAAACAGATGTTTTGGTCAGATCAGGGTTTTTAATCCAGCCCTTTTACCCCAGGTGAGCCAGGTGATTAGGGGCTGTAGAAAGCTGGTTAGATTAGATTTATTGTCACATTACAATTTGGCTTAAACGCTATAGGATTATAAAATATAAATATGAATACAGATTTTTCTGTTGCTATTACTACTACGATTATAATGAAATGAACAATAATAATAGTAATAATAATAATAATAATAATAATGATAACAGTATGATCAAAATCAACTGTTTATAACATCCTTAAATAAAGTCACTTTACTGAACACTATTCAATTACAGACTCTTAATTACAGTTATAGTGGATAATTGTAGTACAGTCTACATACTTCTGTAGTTAGTAATGGTGGTTAATTATAATAGTGGGTTTATAGTAATTAGTACCTGGCTCAGGTATGTAAGAGTACAATAAAAATGTGGACTGGCTTGAGTTCTCCAAGTACTGGACTAAAAAACCCTGGCTTAGATTGTCGCATGCTTGGCTAGCAGTATGTTTTTAACATTGTTCTAACCTTATTTGCACTTTATTCTAACAGCGGACCGCAAGAGCTTCTGCACCATCCACAGCACGGGTTACCTGAAGAGCTGGCCGCCCACCAAGATGGGCCTGGATGAGGACAATGAGCCTGACAACGAAGGCTGCAATCTGAGCTGCCTGGTGGCCATCGGCCGCCTGCACCCCCACATTGTCCCCCAGCCCATGAACGGAGACATCCGCGTCAAACCCACCGAGTACGTCTCCCGCCACGCCATCGACGGCAAGTTCGTCTTTGTAGACCAAAGGTGAGAACTGGACACAGTGTCTGTGTCACCGCCACAGCGTCCCCAGATGGAGACTCACTGTCTGTCAAAAGTTTGGAGACACCTATGTTATCAGAAAAGGTTTTTAAGCTTGTTTTTCCTTTGGCAATTTGTAATAATCTCAGCATATTCAAAACTAATAATATTTTAAATGTAACATAACGTGCCCGAACCTTTTGAGAGGCAGTTATATTGATTTTGATTGAGCTTACGTCAACTGTTTTATGTTTGTTAATATTGTAGTTCCAACTGGGCTCCAAACCTTTTCAGGAACAGAAATGAAAACCAGAAATTAACTGTTTTCTTGTGAGGAACAAAAATGCAATGAAAAATGTAGTCATCCTTAACTGTTACAAACAAAAATGTTAAAGGGGAATTCAGTGGTTGAGGTGTAAACAAAGTCATTCAGAGTGGTTTGATGTGAAATGGTTACCAAGTCAGATTTCTCTACAGTGGTGCTGATAGGAACCAGGTGTCACAGTGACTACAACACAAATATAACCATTTCATTTACTATCCAAAACCACCAGTGAACCTACGCGTGTCTTCTGAGTTTTGATATGTAATGTTGAAAATGGTAAAATAGTGGTAGCTCTGAAGAAATACATTTTCTTTGGGAACTGTGACATAAAACACCTCTCTGCCAGGAATGGATTTAGATAAATACATTTTTAGGCTGGAGGTGCTTCAGAAAACTGGTTCCTGTCACTATAGATGTGAATAATATCTAAACAGTTTTTGATTAGCATTCATTAAGTTTCTTTAGAATAGAGCATTTCATAACAAACCACTGAATTACTTATTTACATCACAACAATCTAATTATGCAGAAATGTTAAGAGTTCAGTGAAATTTGCCCTGTAATTTGAAATCCACTGACATTTATGTCTTACCTTCAGGGTCCTGAATTGTATTGGATCAACATCACATCTCACATTTATATGTGATATTTTTATTCTAAAAATCAAAAATAATAATAATTAAAAAAAAAAAGCAAATGCCCAGTTGAATAGCCATCCAGACCTACTATTGTACTATAATAGGCCTACACACAGCTAGTAAAATGAACAGGATTATCTGTTTTTCTGGTTTTGTTCTAGGAATGTTATGTTTGGGTTGTAAGAACGTTAAAATATTGATTCCGCTTAGAGTGAGACAATTTTATATTTTACATTTTCCTAAACAAAAAAAGAAAAAAAGGACGAGGTTGTTTTTATGATACAGATACAGGCCTTATACTGCACTGGATTAGGTCAGGTCATGAATGTAGTACACACCTAATTGGGGTGGGAAGTGGGGGAGGGTAAAGGGTGTCGTTGCAATAATACAAATAGATTAATACAAAACCACATAAGATCAAAATCAATAAAAAATGTTCATCATAAAAAAATCAACATCAGACTTTTGAGAAAAGTCCATGATGTGCTCTGATTTGATTGATTTTATGCACTAATGAATGAAAACTTAAGTACAACAACATATAACAAAATGTCTAGATTACAGATTAGAGTCTGAAATTGAATATGTATGTAATGAACATAAGACCCTTTGAAATACTTGGACTTCAATAGGAAGGTCTTCAGTTTGGCTTAAAGTGACTTACAGTTTGAGAATTTTAAAAGCCCCTCGTTATTTGTGTCAAAACACCTTGTCAAGAAAAATCATTCTCTCAGACATTTACGCCGATCCACTTCAGGCAGGCCTTTTAAATGTCTAATGCTTTCAAACAGTTCGTCACTTTAAAAGTGTCTCAGATCGCTGGCTCGCTGCAGGTCTAATGTGTTAATCCTGGATGATGTTTTTTATTGGATTTTTAATGGATCCAGACTGCTAGATTGCCCTGCTCCATGAAGACATTGATTTGTATAGGCATTAAGTAATTAACGTATATATGAACGTAGCCGCATGACATTGCTTGTTTCCTTTTAGGGCGACAGCCATTCTAGCGTATTTACCGCAAGAGCTCCTGGGAACGTCGTTCTATGAGTATTTCCATCAGGAGGACATTGGCCATCTCGCTGATTGCCACAGACAAGGTAAGCATTTTATCCAGTCGATTTAATTATTTATCTCTCCTCATCCTTTGTGTCTGGCAGTCTGACAGGAGTTCAGCTGTTTCTTCTGGTGGATAAGAATGAAAGGAAGGCAGTTAGGAAAGTAACTTTTGTGTTGTTCCCAGTTCTACAGACGAGAGAAAAGATCAACACAAACTGTTACAAGTTTAAGATTAAGGACGGTTCCTTCATCACTCTGCGAAGCCGCTGGTTCAGCTTCATGAACCCCTGGACCAAAGAAGTGGAATACATCGTCTCCACCAACACAGTCGTCTCGTAAGGCCTGTCTCCTAACTTCCTCTTTACTTTAGACAGATGTGGTCAATATGGTGAAATGATATTGTTATCAATTATTAAATTACATCACAATAAACTTTTCTGTCCTGGATACTAACTAGATTTCCATCCATGTATTTTATGAATATTTTGGCTTATTGACTTAAAAAAAAAGTTAAAAATCACTGCATTTCACATAAAACTTTATAAGCTGGCTTTAATTGGATGTATTCTTTCATGGTAAAAATGAATAAATTGCAATACATTGCGATGGAAATGCATTTGCAGCACAAACAGTGTAAACTGTGAATCAACTAAACATGACAGGAAACAGCAGATTCCAGTGGACTGATAAAGATTAAAATCATAACGGTGATATTAGACAGTAAACAGACAGAAGATACCCACCACTGATCTTTACTGAGCCACTGCTTATGCGTTTTAGTGCTCTTACAATGTAAAGTACAATGCAGAACAAACTCACATAATTCTTTTGCAACATTTTAATTATTTGCTTGAATTTAGTTAGTGTCAGCACATAATGAAACCTGACCAACTGCAGCTTTCAGTAACAAGAAATGTATATTCTATATAGCAGCATAGAGGACAATTCAATATTTTTACTCTAAACTCTTTGAATTCTGTATTTAAATGAGTTAATGATATGTCGACATTGTATTTTGTCTACACGACCACCACTACCTCAGCATAGGTAGGTTCACTAATGGTGGATGTTTGATCGCTGCTCCCGTGCTGTTAAGCTACTATTTTTTATAGATAGAGCAGAAACAACAGAAAATGCGATGTGACATTTTTCACATAGTGCTCTTTATTACACGTACAGATCTTCCCCACACAGCAGCAGCTTGAATTGTTTCCAGTCTCCTTACTCATGTGGTTTTCTGTGCTGTTTCAGAGGCAGCGTGCTGGATGGAGCCGATCCCAGTTACCAGTCTGCCTCGTCCCCTCAGAGCATGGACAGCGTCCTCACATCAGGAGATGGTCAGTCAATTTACCACAAGTTTACTTACTGTATATGTCTGAATTATAACAGCAGGGTGGCGACTATAAAAGCTAAGTTGGACTCATTTACTTTATCGACTTCAGGAATTTGTCATGGTGTACTTGTTGCATACATAAACAGACAGAATACAAAAAGTGCACAAATGGGCTCCCGAGTGCCGCAACCGTCTAAGCATTGGCCTTGTCATCAGGAGATCTCTCTTGTGATGCTACAGCCATTGATGACCAGCGGTCCAAAAGAGCACAATTGGTCACACTCTCTGGGTCTCTGCTGTCTTCCCCCATCACACAACGCAATGCTAGTCAGCGCAGGCGTCTGTTAGCTGATGTAACAGAACTGGCGGTGGGTGCTTTTTTTCGCGTTCAGCTGTCCAATGACGTTGCGTTACAGGCAGTTTGAAAAGATGCAGTGGCGCTTCATAGGTCTCTGAGGAAGCCTGTGCTAGCTTTCGCCCTCCTAGCGGTGGTGGTGTCGGTGTGATTAGTGGAGTCTTAAGTAGTGGGTGGATTTGAATGAGTCCAAATTGGGGAGAAAACAGGGAAAAATAAAAAATTGAAGTGTGTGTGTGTTTGTGTGTGTAAGTGTGTGTGTGTGTGTGTGTATATATATATATATATATATATATATATATATATATATATATATATATATATATATATATATATATATATATATACACACAAATAAATAGACACAAAATATGCATATGAACAGTATAAACTGTTGTTTGCTAAGGGTGTAACAGTTCCAATCTGTAGTGAAAAATCTAATTTGAACCCAGTACGCCCCTCTGTCTCTTCTGAGGGTGTGTGCCAGATTGCTCTGTAGTGTCAAAACACTATTTTAAAACACAAAATATCAAAAATTGAACTGAATGTTGACCTTAGTATTGAAAAATGCTTGGAACCTGAAAATACATGCATCTTTACTCCTCTTGTGTACACGTATGTAAACTGCACACATGGTGCAAACAGTGCAAACATTAACATATTGGGATACCACTGTATCAAACCAACTCTGTTTTTTGTGTAATATCGCACCCCTAGTATTTACAGTAATAGTTCAGGTGGGATAAAACTGTACAGGTGCAGTTGTGCACAATGGGATGTGACAGATGTGCTCTGCAAGATGTGCAAAATGTACAGTCCTAAAACCGAATCTTGTGGGTTGGTCATTTTTCACAGATGCTGTAAGAGGGCACTGGGCATTTCTCATCTAAACTCATGAGTCATTCCATGCTATTTATATTGGATGTGGGTGGGATTATAAAATGCTGTGAAAAGGGCAAAATAGTAAATGATGGAGGTGGGGAGCATGCAGAGATGTTTTGGCTGCTGTGGTCCGGTGTGGTTCAGAGATTTGAGTAAATGTGTAAATGTATGTGTTGGTGTGTTTGACAGGAGGAGGGAGGCGGCCTCTTCAGACTGTCCCGGGCATACCAGGAGGAACGCGAGCCGGAGCAGGGAAGATCGGCCGGATGATCGCTGAGGAGATGATGGAGAGGTGAGCTCCGTCCTCACTGACTGCACCAAATTTCATTTAACAGCTCTAAAAAGCTTGAAAAGTTATGAAATTTAAAAATGAGATTTTCTGGCCTCGAGAGGTTTTGGAAAATAAAATCACTCCATGGACTTTTTTGTTTACTTATCTAAACACATCAGAATCACTGAACTAATCTAGATCACAACTACAAGTAACCAGTAAGTATTTCTTATTGAGAAATGTGAACCTTTATTAAAGAGCTTTTGTGATTTCAACCTGAAAAAAAGAAGTAAAAAAAACCCAAACCACACACGAACCACAAACCACACACATGACTACTGGAACATCTTAAATTGGCCCTTGCTGAAATGAAAAATGCAACCATTGCTACCATCTTTGGTAAACATACCTACTGGCCTCCTACAGTGGTGCCACGATAGTCCCTAGAACTAAAACTAGCACTTCATATGTTATTTGTCATGTTATGTAATATTCCATAGTGTAAAATTATATCCCTCAACCAATGAAGCTGAGGGATATAATTTTACACTATGGAATATTACACAACATGACAAATAACATATGAAGTGCTAGTTTTAGGCCAGACTGTCCCTTTTAAGTAACAAGATCAGCTAAAAAAGCTGAGTAAATGTGCCTTAAAAAATAGCTGCCTATTAGATAAAATGTATCTCTTTTGTATCTCAAAGTTTGTGGAAAAATTCAAATCTATTTTAATTCAAATCTCTCTCGTCTACAGGATTCGAGGCTCCTCCCCCTCCAGCTGTGGTTCCAGCCCCCTCAACATCACCAGCACTCCCCCTCCTGACACCTGCTCTCCAGGGGGCAAGAAAGTGAGAAGAATACAAATTCTCTCTCGCCTGTTCTGAGCTTGTTATGTAATCTATTCGAACTGTTTTCTGAGCAGTGTTAAGCAGTAAACTTGGTAAAGTCTTTTAGCAGCTCTTCTTTTTTAATTTGTCTCATCAAGTAAACCACGGGTGCGCAATCCTGGTCCTGGAGATCTACCACCCTGCACAGCGTAGTTCCACCTTTGATCAAACACACCTGATCCAATTAACGAAGGCCTTCAGGAGCATCTGGATATGAGAGCCAGGTGTGTTGGATCTGAAACTCTCCAGGGTGGTAGATCTCCAGGACCAGGATTGAGCACCCATAAAGTAAACTAAGGAACGATCAGACAAAACACACGTCTGCTGATTGAGGCAGTGAGGAGATCCTGACACACTTTTGCTTTGTAGATTCAAAATGGAGGCACCCCAGACCTGCCCTCCACTGGAATCGTGCCTGGTCCGGACTCGATAGGATACCCGTACTCCAACAACTCCATAATGAGTGAGTGTCATTTTTACTGTAAGCTTTAAACTTGGCCTTTGCATCGGAAATATGAGTTAAGGAATCGATACTGGAGTGTTCTGTTTCCTCAGTGCCAATGTTCTAGTTCACAAATAGCTGAAAAAAAAATTATTACATTGTTTTTGTTAGGAAACAAAGCATATTCAGGAAAAAATGTGGAATAATTTTTGTGCATGCATAAACACTAAACCCCACCTCTGATAGTGCGTTGTCACGCTCATATCTAAATCTCAGAAATAGCATTGAAACCATTGAAAATCTTTTGCACCAAAATTAAAAATGCGTACCATTCACCACCTTGATGCAGGCACCAATAGAAATGGTCCAGAATTATTGATAATGAGATTTTGTTACATTAACTAAAGGTTAAGAATATTTGTGTCCTTCTATAAAGTTACCATTTCAGAGAAGGTTTTGTTACGACTGCAGCATTACAACACTTTGTAATTACAAATTAAATACAGGAGCATTTTTTTTAATCAATAACAATCTTCTGTAGGCGATAACTCCCATCTGAGCATCGACATCATGGACGAGCCTGGCTCCAGCAGTCCCAGCAACGACGAGGCGGCCATGGCCGTCATTATGAGCCTCCTGGAGGCCGACGCTGGCCTGGGGGGACCTGTGGACTTCAGTGACCTGCCTTGGCCCTTGTGAGAATGGCACAGCAGTGGACTGACCCTGATCCAGCTATACCTGGATCTAAACTCTGGCCCAAACTCGAACCCCTACAGCCTCTCTGCGTGTGGCCATTTGAACAGGAATTATGCTTCAGCTCCTGTGCAGTGGAGTGCAGAGAAACAGCACCACTGCTGTCTAAATATAGGACCTCCCACTCGAAACACAGACACCAAGCTATCCTCTTCTTATGGAGTTTTATCCATCACCCACATCTCTCTGTATATACTGTACTGTATCATCACTATGATACCCATCCTCATACAAAAAGATTATATATATAACACCTTTTTGTGGTTTTATGTTTTTACACTACAAACGGTATAAATGTTAAATATTCTATATGCAGATTGTAACAGATGCTGTAATTCTATCATGTAAGAATACTTTATGCAAAAATATATAAGGTAAAAGTGTATTGTAACAGCAGTGGATATTTTTAAAATAAAAAAAAGTTTCTCCTGTCTTCGTGTTATATAACCATACACTGAATCTGTTATGCAGTGCAGTAGTCTGCTTTTTGTTGCATGAAACCATTTTGGATATTGACTTTTATGAGATTATTATCAGGGCTACTCACTGTTGCTCTGCAGTGAGTCACTGTGTGACGCAAGTGGCGTGTTCATGCCATTTCTTCTGCTTCTGCTGTACTGCTTTCCTCAGCTCTCCATTGGTCCAAATGCTGTGATATTTTTGTTCGATGTTGCCATCCAGTGGCAGAATCTTGAAAGAAATAATTAATTCACTGCAGCAGGAGACAGAAGTATTGCTTTGGAAAATGAGAGGCAGAGACGGTGACCTACAATGGCTTCCTATGAACTAGAAAGCTTTATCAGCCATGTTCATTTTATATATATATATATAGCTGCTGTCAGAATAAAACCTTATATCTCCATTACATCTCCATAATTTGAGAATGCCTGTTACCCTTTATACTGTGCAAATTCATGAAGAATGGATCAAAAGAAACGACCCAGAATGACCTGGAAAAACATTGGGTTCCATTGACTTGCACTAAAAGTAGAGTAGGTTTTTCCTTCTCCTGTAAAATTAATATTTTGGAGATACGAGGTTTTCTTCTGACAACATCGAGATATATATATATATATATATATATATATATATATATATTATATATATATTATATACCTGCTGTCAGAAGAAAACCTCGTATTTCCATTTTTGTGGTTTTTCAGTTTTTGATATAATTTGAAAATACCTGTTGTTCTTTACATTGTGTGTACATTTCATGATGAATGGACCAAAAGAAACGGCCCAAAATGACTTGGAAAGACGTCTGGTTCCATTGAGTTACATTAAAAGTAAAATAGTAACTTTATAGGAAAATGAAAAAAAAACCTATTTTGGAGATACAAGGTTTTCTTTCGACAACAGCTATATACATTATATATATATATATATATATGAAATATAAATATATATATATATATATATATATATATATATATTTCATACACAGTATTGTGCAAGAGTGCACCTTTCATTTGTTCCTGTCACAATTGCCATTACATTATACATTTTTGGGATGATGAGGAAAAAAACCAAAAACCTCAGAAAACATGTAACAGAAAATTACACAGAAGCCCCAATAACTACATATCAATTTTATCTGTAAATAGTGTGTTGACCCTTTGTCTTTATAACAGTTTCCATTCTTTTCAGGCTACCTGCTTTTAGTTTTTCAAAGACATGTGCAGGGACGTTTTTCCACACCTGCGAAGTTCAGTCCTAGACGTTAGTTGCATTTTCTGCTTTTCACGATCCAAGTAATCTTACAGATTCAGTGATGCTGAGGTCTGGACTCTGGGGTGGTCAGTTTTGAGGACAATTCTGGTGGTCTACAAGGTCTTGCAAGAGGAATCAGTAGTCCTAATTTTAGGAGTCCCATTTTGTCTGTACCTTTTATAAAAAGTTTAAAAGTCCAGTTTTGAAAATTTGTGTTTTAATTTATTTCTCCTTTCTGTTTTGACTGGAAATTAAATAAAAATAGGGTGGTCTCTGACTTTCGCATAGTAATGTACGTACTAGCAATGTTAACATTAAAGCTAATGTGCTGTTTACTATTGCATTTAATGAACTGAAGCAATCAGATTTAAATACCTTTATTAAAATAACATCTTTTAAGCTATAAAACAACAAATGCTACTCAGAACAAAGTCTTCTTTGGAGCAGTGGCATCCCACTGCTGCTACAAAAGAAGAACAGTACAATAAAAGGTTGTGACATCACTTGTGTACTTTTACATTACTCAGAGGCCATGCATCACAGTGAGGCTCCACAGGTGCACCACGATAGTGGCTCAGGCTCCGTTGTACCACCATCTTAGTCTTACAACAACAGCAACAAAGCGCCACAACCATCATCATGAAATAAAGCAATTAAAGCAGCGGTCACCTTCCTCATCCAGTGATAATTTCAGATCCCAATGCATAATTCATCAGCTTGAGCAGTAACTGTTACCACCTTGGACAACAGTTACTGGATTGGTTATGCTGTAATCTTGGGCCCAGCTCCAGGCCTTTGCCTTTCCTATGGAAGACTGGGGATCACTGGATTTCGACCAGACAGACCACTTTGTGGCAAATTTGAAATGTCAGGACTATTGCTATTTCAGTTATCTACTTGAGATATGATTGTGCTGCACTTGTGACATTCTGGTGCTTTTATGAAGCATTGTTTTCAGGTGCCATGTGTGCTTGCATCATTTTAGACAGTCTGACAATCTAGCTGCAGTAGCTTGCTCTGTGGTGAACAAGTGGCATGATCAAGAATAAATAATCAGAGTCATTCTCTATGAGGTGCTGTTCCTCTTTAAACATATCCAAAGAGCAATTACTGGCTATGTTTCTGGTTTTCCCTTGAGGGAGGTGGGTGGTGGATTTCATTTTCATTAAAACAAAAACATCTTTTGCTCTAGAAACCAAACCAACGAGAATCATACTGTGTGCCCTCTGCTCCTCTGCTGCGGCAGCAGACTGGTCTCTGAGACTCGTAAGGCAGAAGAGAGGGTCAGAAAGGCAATGTGGTTTTGGCTGCCCGTCTGGGGTGGCTCCTCACTGCAGTGATTTGTGTGTGCTGGGGTGGGATTGGGTCAGTGGGGGGGCGTGGGTCAGACTGCCGGGGATGGTGCGTCCGGATCAGGATCGTAGTGGTGGCTTGGCTGGGGCTGGTGGTTGGGGAGGATGTCCAGTTCATCCACCTGAGGCCCGGGGTGCATGACCACCAGCTGATCCTGAGGGATGTCTGCAGCGGCAGCTGCCAGGTTGGTGATGGATTTGCTCTTCACACACTGGAAGTCTACATGGCGGCTCTTGCCCTCTTCTTTTTCCCAGGACATGCGGATGAAGGGCCTCTGCACGTAGTTATAGATGACCTCAGGCCGACCGCCGGGACGTTTCTTCACTTTCTCTTTGTAGGTTGGATAACCTGAGAGGGTGGAGGACCACATGCACAGTTTATACTACTGCAGAAAAGAATGAGCTCTAACAATTTTAATTAGGGATGCATCGATATAGAAATTATGGGCCATTTCATCTGCTGATACCAATAGGGTAATACTGACAAATTGTAGAAATTTGGAATACATACACCTGGGTTAGCATTACAGAGAAATGTAACATTTATTTGTAGAGAGTTATAAAAATATTATTCAAAGCAAATATCTCCCAATACCGATGTGATTCTGAAATCCTCATCACTTATTTTAAATGTAGTGATAATGTAGTTAAAAAGTTTCCCAACCCTGGTCCAGGAAATCCCCTGCCCTGCATATTTGGGTGTTTTCCTTGATGCTTTTCCACGAAAACTGATCAGTCAAATATAGCTTTTAATTATAAGCCCTTATTGACTTAAAGTATGGTGTTTTGGAGCAGAACACTAAAATGAGCAGAGCCAAGGTACTCTAAGTCCCAGGGTTGGAATGCACTGTAAAAGAGCATTTGAAAAAACATTCAGAAAGGCATGCATTCAATTTGAACAATATGCTGGTAAGTAAATTAGAATTGTGTGGTAAGAACCATTATCACTCATCCCGTAACCCAATCTCCTACCTTCAATGCCTAATCTGATTTTCTTCAGTCCTCTCTCCTTTAAAACGGACTTGGCTACATCTCGATTCTCGATGTATTTGAAGAACCGATACAGTTTTGTGCTGTAGATAACTACAAAAACAGAAGAGAAAAAAATGAAAATTGGTCATATGTGTATTCACCATGATGACAACATACATTTTTCAGTTTAAAGCTGAGATTAATTCTAAATACAATAAACACAGCTGGTTTCATTGCTGTTTGTTGCAATTACAACTTTCTTTCCATTTCATTTTAGTTTCATCTGAAAATTGCCCTTTGGCTCTATATTTAAACCCTCTATGAAAGGAATATAAATAACACCACACTGATAACAGCACTTACTCTGAGAGTACTCCTCGCCCATCTGCGGCGGGTACTCTTCATCCCAGTCCACCACATCATCATCGGTCAGCACCACAACATGGCACTCCCTCTCTCCACTCTGGGCGCTGGCCACCATTAGCGGCAGCACCATCTCCTCCAGGTATGACTCAAACTGCCTTCGTGCACCGTCGTTGGATAGCTCGTGCATGAGTGCGCCTATTCAAGACAAAATAGAACAAACATCTTTAAATATCCCAGTTTAAACTGCTCGTCAGTTAGCACTACATATTATGCACCAGAATCTGGTGCTGCTCAATATAAAATAGCAATTAAAGAACACAGAAAATAACAGACATTAATCTACAATTATGGTAGCAAAAATTATATTTATTAGATTAGATTATTATTACATTATTATTTTATACTGTAAATAATGATATATTGTAATCTAATACAGTAGCAATGTAATAAACATACTGTGTGCATGTGTTATTATATACTATACAGTACAGTACTGTGCAAAATTCAGAGACCACCTTTCATTTAATTAATTTCCAGCCAAACCAATGACCACAGAGTACAAATTATTAATTTCTTAAGAGATATTTCTGAGAAGGTTATTAAAAGATACAGAGAAATTTGAACTCCTAACAACTGTGCAAGACCTGGCGGACTACCAAAACTATCACCATCAGTACTTTCATTGTTGAGAGGAGAAAATTATAGCTACACTCTTGCTTTAGCTCTGAAAAAAAAAATCCACCATTGTTTCTGTCCATCCTTCCACAACTCATCACTATGGGTCTGAAAGGATGTGTAGCTGACAAAAAGAGAACATTTTCTGATCAAACAATGAAGATATTGGTGTTCTCAGAACAATGGACTGACCACCCCAGAGTCCAGACCTCAGCATCATTAAACGAGTTTGGTATTACTTACATCTTACATACAGAAAATGCAACCGACTTCTAAAACTGAACTTTGGAGGCGCAGAAAAATATAAATATATGTAATAAAGGCAAAGAGTGGACACACTAATACTGAGAAAACTGATATTATATTTATTTGTTGAGGCTTCTGTCATTTTCTGTTTTTTTCCTGATGCTGAAATATGAGTAACTTGCTCCGATTAAAAAAATGAAAAGGTGGTCTCTGCCTTTTGCACAGCACTACATATAATTGATGAATATACTAAAGCACAGTAATTACAGTTGCAAGTACTCTAAAAGTGTGCCATTCGCAGCTGATTATTCCAATGGAGGCACTACATATTATGTAATTCAGTTGTTTGTGTTTACCAATATGCATGCATATTGCTAGCATTTTCGCCCAGAGACAGAGAAAGGATTTCTCTCAGTAACATGTGCTGACATGCAAAATGAAAGGTCAGAAGCAGGCATAAATTAACACCGAAGACAATTCAATCAATAGCCATTGCGGCCAGTGACCCATATCTGACAGGCACACCAGAAACTATTGACCTATTTCCATTCTCTCCAGGAGTCATCCATTGGATGCAGACATCCAAGACACAGCACTAATGACTCAATCTGTCTAGCATCCGGCAATCTACACTCCTGACGAGTCCTTTTCCACTCAGGCAGACAGCTTGAATTTCAATGCATGTTAACGAATACTCACTCAGGTCCCTGCACTTGATGGTGCTGTAGTCGAAGGAGATGCAGAGGTAGTCACATGCCTCCCTCAGCTCGGGAATGGAGATCCCATCAGGGCAGCGGATTATCCCTGATTTGTAGTAATCCTGCCATGTAAAAAGAGAGAAAGACGCAGGGGGAAAACAAGCGGGCAGCCATTACTGCAGCGGTACTGCACACACATACACAAATAGACACACAGCGGAGCGCAGCAAATGGTTCGTCAGCTACACAACGCTGCCCCCTCCCCTCATGCACACTGATGCATTCTAAACCTGCCAAATGGAAAGCACTCGAATGCACAAACAATATGGAGTGCAACATTCCCTACAAAATAGGAGCTCAAAAGGGGCTGAGTGGTTCTGCAAAGTGGGGCTCGAGCGTTTCTCCAAGCGCTCAGCGCATCCTCGTTTTCTACTGCCCTGAGCTTCATGTTGGAAATGCTCAGAATAAAAGCAAAGGACTTAGAAGGGAGCCAGACCTGCTACAGTGTTGGCATATGACAATTCTCCCTAATCTAGTTCCCAACACAGCTCGCTGCAGCTTAAACAATTTCTTATTAATATCCAGGAAACGGCCTCCAACAGATTTTCCTTTTACTATTCAAAGACAACAAACGAGCACATAGCTAAACGAGGAAGTGAGGGAGCGGTTTACCTTTTTCTCTTGCTGTGCGTCTCTGGAGGCTAGAGCAAACGGAGGGATCAAGCTAGCACAGAAATGAAAACAGCAGCACGCTGTGCCGTATTAGTAGCTTATCCTCGAAAAGAGGCGTTGCATAACGCTACACTGATTATCTGTGCTGCACTTCCCCTTTCAAAAAAACCCCAAAACAAAACAAAACAAAACAAAACAACCCTCAACATGACAGATTTAGTCTCGTCTGGCCTAGCCGACTTCTCACACAAGTTCAAATATTATACACTATATAAATATGATTTTAATAAGCACGATTTTGCAAATACTGAATACAAAATGTCACTGAGGCTTAAAAAGTAACTACAACTGCATGTCCCATTTGACAACAGATCATGTTCAAAGCCACTTTGTCAAGTTCAGCACCAGCGAGCACTCCAGAAGCTTCATGAACAGACAAACCTCTCACTGCTAGAGCTGCCCAATAACAGCACAAACCAGAAAGGGAAAGTTCATGAACAAACTTGCTTCATAGGTTAAAGCAGCTGCAGAACACTGTTGATTATTTCTGATTACTTAACTGGGTTTATTTAACAATTCTAGGTAGTTGCTAAGGTGTTGCTACAAGGTTGGTATGGTACTCCAGCTTGTAATTAGGGTGTTGCTTGGTGTTTGTCAAGGCGTTATGCCACTGCTATGGTATTCCAGGTGGTTGCCAAGGTGTTGCTAGGCCGTTGCTATGGTATTCCAGGTGGCTGCTAAGGGGTTGCTAGGCAACTGCTCTGTTACCACAGGTGGTTGCTAAGATGTTGCTAGGCCATTGCTATGCTATTCCAAGTAACTGCTAAGGTGTTGCTTGGTGATTCCTTTGCTATCTCAGGTTGTTGCTAAGGTGTTGCTAAGCCAATGCAATGCTATCCCATGTAGTTCTTAACATGCTGCTAGGTTGTTGCTGTGAATGAACAATAATAATAAGAGGAAAATGAAGAACAGTAAGTTGGCTTGAAAAACATTAACATTAACACAACTATTAAAGTCAACTATTGCCCTTTTTAACCTTGTTAGTCCATGTCCCTGCTCACATCAAGCACAATTCATCATATATCACAGACAAAATTATCGTTTTCCTGTAATCTTTAATTAAAAATTTTATTCTACCTATCTCTAAAACATCTGAGTTTTGATTACATCACTGCACACCAGCATGCGGGGAAATTATTAACTAATAATCCTGCTCCACCTCCACTTCCCACTACCACCACCATCACCACCACCTAATAAGAGATAATAGCTCAGAGACCCTCCCTGATACTTTGTTTCACTCAAAAATACCTCAGTACAGAGGGAAAAAGGCACTATGATTTCTGATTCTGCTGGAAAACAAAAAGGACCTGGACAGAGACCACACCAAAAGGAGAGAGCCCATTTAACACAAAGAGTAAGCATGAGTTATCCCTGGACATCAACAGGCCTTAACACCAGACACTCTGCCTGAATCTTGGCCAAACTAAAGCAGCAGCACACTTTGCTGATTCTCCCTCTTTCCTTTTAAAACGCTGTGAATCACTGCAATGAGCTTGAAAAAGAGTCGCTATATGCTGAAGTCATGAAGATTGTGATACTGCAGTCTAATCCAACACTTAATCAATATACTGTAAACACAGTCTGAGCAGGATATTTAAACCTCAATAAAGACAAAGATTTCTGAAGCAAAGTGCACTCACCAGAATGGCTCGGAATACGGTAGAGCTGATGCCCTCCGCGACTTCGTACTCCCCCTTCTCATTGGGCCGTGTGAAGTTATACTCCCTCCCAGCTCCAAACATTCTGCCAAACACATTGTTGCTATTTCAGTTTTTTTTCAATTCCACTCAAAATAAACTTATTAAACGAATAAAGATCCAATTGAGAACACAAGCCTCATTTACAACAGGGTCCTGTACAAGCACTAATGTATCACTCATATTTCCCTTAAGCCTTCTAGATTAGAAAGATACACGACAAACACAAATACCAACATTACAAATGAAAAAAAAAAAAATCATCATTCTCACCTGCCCAGCATGGTGTTGGGCTGAGCTGTGAAGATTGCAGGGTCAACAACAAAGCGTGTGTTGTCGACGATGAGGGTGACCCTCTCTGCAGTCCTGATGCTGCGGGAGCCCTCCTTAGCAGTTTCATAAACATAAATCATGTCCGAGCCATGAGATTTACTGTGGGAATCTCCACAGACAGAGCCGGAGGAGCAGCCCTTCTGAGGCCTGGGGCTTGCTGATCTCAACCATGAGCCCACTTCCCTGTCTCGATCTGTGAGTTTAAGTCAGAATGCAACCACCATTCATGCATATAACAATAACAATGACAAAACAAGAAATCTAATAATAATAACAATAATAATAATAATGAGTATCTTATACAGTGTAGTCCAATGGTAATTGGATAGTTTATTGCTTTAGCTCTGTACTCTAGCAGATTAAAATCCTTGACTGCCTATAGCCACATTCTTTGCTTGGCATGCAATGTAGCCATTTTCAATCCTGTTTTGCAAAGTCTTTTCTTCAGTTAATAATCTCCTGAATTCAGTTGTTTGTTTACTTTATTTGGAGTGTCCAAATACATAACTGTAGATGTTTTACCTGAAAGGTCACTAAACATTTAACAGGTGTAATACAGACCATCTCAACATCCTCAACAAGCTGTTATAGACATGCTGCTGACACCATTCTGTAAGTGTAAGTTTACCTGGAATCGCTTTTAGGTAAGGTAAGGGTTAGAAATAGGGTCAGGATGAGGGTTTGTCTTAGCTTTTGGGTTGGGGTTAAGGTTAGTGTTAGGATTAGGGCCAGAGTGAGGTTTAGGAATAGGTTTTGGGTTAAGCTTAAGGTTAAAGTTAGGATTAGGGGCAGGGTTTGGATTAGGTTTTGGGTAAGGTTGGGTAAGGTTAGGTTTTGTGTAATGGAAGTAACATAGTTAATCTACTTCATGTAACGTATCAACAGTACATCTTAAGGTATTTACCTCAATGTATTTAGATGCTTCACTACTGCTACTTCACTGATATGTTGTTGATGTGTTACTATTAATCATCTACAAAGGACTACTCAAAATAGTGTTACCAAAAAACATTCCATCTTTTGAAACAAAGACTCCTGATTAGTTAAGATCTGTACGTACACTTCATTCTATTGCAAGCAGTCATCATTGAGCCAGTTCAACTGCAGCACGTTTTAAAGCTGAGGTGATATGCTTTGGGTAATTATTATTAATCACTTTGTACAGGTTAATCTCCTTCCCATCTGTCCATAAGACTGAGAAAGACTTCGTTTTTTAGCAAATCATAAATCCTTCTTTTCAGTCTGACAAATAATCGTTTACATCCTGCACAACATTCTTGATATGCTGATCAGGTTTTTGTCATGACTGAAAATATTCTTCTGCCATCCCCAGAACCTCCATCTGCCAGACTGTTTGCCAAGTTCAAAACTTCATGATTCTTGGTATGTTTCAAAAACAACTGATGCTGGTACAGCTAATGTTTTGGCATTATCTCTGAGTGATGTACTCTGTTTTTTGAGCCTGCTTTACTGGCATCTTTGATCCTCATATTGTAAGATATCAACAGCAGACTCCAGATGTCACATACAGAATCAAGGCTAGTACTTTTATTAGCTCTCTTGTGCATGAATCAATGATGCAAAAACATCCGGCTAAGGAACAACTGCAAAGGCAATTTCCATATTACTTACAGTTCCCTGAAATAGCAAGATTGTTTATAAAAGAGGGCTGTAATTATTTTGTGCTGCTGGAGTGCAGAGCCAAAACAACACAAATAGTTCAAGTTACTTATTTATGCTCTAAAATATGTGGGGCGTTAGAACTCATATTCAGATTACTCAATACAGAATTCATATTTTGTTTTGATACAATACAGTGGTGTGTCCATTTAATACATTTCTCAAAATAGCAAAAAATAGCCTAAAAATGTATCTTATGTTAATGTTTCTATTTACAGTTTATTAGAGTATTTCAATGTTATAAACATACAATATTTGAGAATGGCAGAGCAGGGGTTTTCCTAATTCAAACAGACGGTTTTATTAGCAGCACAGAAGCAAAGAACAAGTGCTTTATAATGTCCCATTTTAACATGCTAGCTACGAGACAATGATGCAATATAATGCAACATATTGTTGCAGCCCTAATCTATATAATAGAAGATTAGTGGTATAAAATTAATACCAGTATGACATTATCTCATGATATGCATTTTGCCATACTGTAGATCCTGTGATAAGCCTTGAACAACAAATCACAAAAAACACCCAAGGCAAACTAACCATGAGCATAAACAGCTTAAATAGATCTTATAAAATCAAAAATAAGCGCATTTTAGACCAAGAGCGCTAACTGCGCTGCTAAGGGCTGCTGGCAGTACTCTCTCACGATAATCACTGCAGCCTTTTATATCAGCCTTAAATACAGCATAAAATATTATTTTAGACTAGAAAATAATTGGAACTGTAGTTGAATGGGGAGGTACAAAAAATAAACAATGAAGAAGATAAAGCTGTAAACTGTCTCATGATGGTTGGTTAGTTAAGATTAACAGTAAGGACTACTTCTATTACTAACAATAATAATAATAATAATAATAATGATAATAATAATAATAATAATAATAATAATAATAGCAATAATAACAACAACAACAACAATAATAATTAGCTATTATTTTTATTGTTGTTGTTGATATCTTGACATCATACCATTATCACCTGAAAACACATGCACAGACATTATGGCTTGGCATGATGGCAAGTATGTTTAGGATGAATTTGGTTGTCCCTGTCTCACCGCTGAGCTGCTGTCGTGTAGGTGAGGTAACGTTTCTGATGCAGGGTGTGAGCTGGCCCTCAGCTCTCTCGTGGGATGAGTCCCTGGAGCGGTCTCCAGAGCGACGCCTCTCCCTGCAGCGCTCCAGGCCACTGCTGGCCCCATGTCCGTGACTCATTCTCACCGCCTCGGCCTCCAGCTGAGAACCCCGGGGCTGACTACTGCAGTAACGCACAGACACAGGTGCACAAGAGACAGAAGTCAGACAGAACCATGCGGAAACGCACGCGCACACTAACCTGTAATGAGGAAGCGGGGTGACTGAGTGCATTGCTGCAGTCTGGAATACGCAGCAACAGTCTGCAGTAAACTAGACTGAACTGAACTACTGCAGTTTAACAAATGCTGTAAAATGGCTAAAACTCAACGGCGAGAACAAAATAATGCGAAACATATACATCTATAGTTCTGTGCAAAGGTCAGGAAACATTGTACATTCGCTACTCTCCTCGATGAAAGCTCATGCCATGAGGCATTAAGAGATTTTGGGTCTATAGCCAACTTACATTTAAGAGTGCCATGGATATTCACTTTTTTTCAAGTTTTTGAAGCCCACTCCATAGAGCACCCTCAACATAATGTATTTATGTGCCTATGATTAGCACTTCCTATGTAATTTTTTGAACACTGTTCAGTTATTTAATTTTACACAAAAGCCTCAACAACTAAACGTATTTTTTCAGTATTAAGTGTATCCACTGTTTACCATATTACAGCTTCCATTCTTATTAGGAGACTCGCTTTCAGTTTTTCAAAGAAATCTGCAAGGATATTTTTCCACACCTCCAAAGTTCAATCTTAGAAGCTGGTTGCATTTTCTGCTTCTCACAATTCAAGTCATTTTAAACAAACTCATTGGTGTTAAAGTCTAGACCCTGGGGTGGTCAGTCCATTGTTCTCAGAACACCTGCAGCTTATTTGCTTGATTTACATATTTTCTCCTTTTTCTGTTTATTTCCTTTTCTCAGTAACGGCTTGACCGCTACACATCCTTTCAGACCCACAGCGTTGAGTTGTCTTTTCACAGTAGAAGGAGAGAAACAGCTGTGGGTTTTTTAATCTTTAGCAAGAGTGGAGCTTGATTTTCTCCTAGCTCTCAAATATGAAGCTGTTAAGTACAGCTTATCTGATGGTGCCAGTTTTGGTGGTCTACCAGATCTTATGAGGAATTCCATTTTTCTCTATTTCTCGTAATAATTTTATAAACTCCGGTTCAGGAAACCCCTGTTTTTTCACTTATTTTCTTGGACTTGCCCTTCCTAATACAAAAGGGTTGTCTTATATCTAACCTCCTCAGAAACAGCACTAGAAAAAAATAATACCTTGTTCTTAATGCCAATTTTGACTGCAAATTACATAAATGAATGATATTCTCCTGACTTCTGCACAGTACTGTGCACATCTATATACAAAGGTGAATGGTTGTAGCTTAGTGGTCAGAGAACCTTTCCATTAATTAACAAGTCATGAGCTTGAGCCCTGTGTCCTTGACCAAGTCACTGAACCAAATTGACAAAGCCAATGCAGTTAGATGCCCTTCAACTACTTTAGGAAAAAAGCAAAATCAACACAAACACAAGTACTTAGACATGAGAGCACTCATAACTATGGTATGGACAATGTAACCTTGGTGGGTGATGACACTGATTAGGTTATTGATGAATTCCATTCTGATTTTGCTTCAGTAATGCTGCAGACAGTGAGAATTAACCATTTTAAACAAACAATGGACAATGTGCAAATGGTGCAACATTAACAAGTACAGACTCTCACTAGGGAATCAGTTAGGACCACTTCTAAAAGCAATCACACCTTCTGAGTGGAATGCAGATCCTTTTTTGATAAAATGTGTCTTCATCTTTTGGGACCACATTACCCAACATGATGACGCTGGCCCTTGGGGCAAGGGCACAAGAGCACAGAGTGAAGATGAATAGCTTTGGCATAGAGACTGGAGTTCAAAACATTTCCCTTTGTCATCCTCACAGAGAGAGACATCCGCTTGTTTCTCTCCAGGCCCACACAAACACTAGCCTACCACGAACCCAGTCAAGCGTTTGGGGGCCCAAATTTTCTGCTGGTTGAATAAATGATGAATAGGCTGGAAATAGTGCTCATATTAGTTGAGTGAAAGTCTTTGACCCCATCCAGATTCCTGGGTTTCTGCTTCCTTGCACTACAGAACCAGCCAAATGCCATCTGACCCCATTAACCAACTCAAGCACGTGGACATCAGCCAGTTTCTTTTGCTCAGAGCACTGATAAACTCCACACCAGCTAGAAATTGAAAACATCATGTGGTATATAAACTTTCATGTTATAGGACACGTTCTGCCTATCCATAACGGCAAAGACCATTTCTGTAGAACATCTGAAAGTGATGCTATGAGAGTGATTAATTTGTCTCTAAACAAAGTACAAGCTTGGTTGTGATTGGTCAACACAGAGAAGCCTACCACCCAAACTCCTGCCCTGTAATTACCAACATATACAATCGTGTGGAAAAGTTTGGGCACCCCTGGCTGAGTTCCATTCGTTGGTTTTCAAAGTGAAAATAAATACAAACCCCTTTACAATTACTTTTTATTTGCTGAATTTAACACATTGGAGGGGGGATATATATACTGTGGCCTATGCAAAAATTATGGCACATTTTATATTTTATTAATAAAATTCCATTAAATATTAAACAGCAATTAAATAAAAAGTGTGCACTAAAATTTGCTGATGTTAACAAAACGTTCAAAGCATTCAAAATATCGTATCAAAATTTAATACTGCATCACTGGTCTCTTCCGAGTGGCTCTCATTTGCTGTATTTCATGAAAACCAGTCAACGGTAAAAAATCTGAGTGCATCCTATCAGAGTACAGTGGGGAGGGAGGGGCGGGACTTCTGCTGTGCAGGCACTCAGGCTCAGATGACTGAGCTTTTTCTTTTCCAGTCACTTATAAATCACAGAATTTGCATCTGTAGTTGTATAAACTGGTACGCAGTAGTAAATAATAAGAGCTCTACAGAATCAAGACAATTTGAACACATAAAATAATGAAAATCAAATCAAATCTTCAAGAGACCTCAAGATTAAAAACTGAACTGAATCTGTAAACATGTATAGCACCTCTACTTAAAACACTTTATAGCATTATACAAAGCTAGCATAAACCAGTTTCCATATCGTAGCCCTGTATTTCATCTGCACTGCTTATTTAACCTCATTTAACCCTGTACAGGGCTAGAATTAGCTGGAGGTTTGAATCATGTATGATGGAAGCAAGAAAACACTAAAGTATGCATATCCTTTTTCACTCGACCTGGAAAAACTGGCATAAACATCCAAGAGATTTTTACACCTTATCTAATGTAGGTCGAGTATCTTATACACATCCTTACATTCAGGACTCCTGGCAGTCTGAGCTGTGCTGCCCCCTATTGTTACTACTTACAGGTCTGAGCGGTGCTGTGCTCCCCACCCTCAAGGTGTCAAAGTCACACTCAGTGAGAGCCCCATCGGCTAGTCCTGAAAACGATTCGAGTTATGAAGACCCTTTTCTGCGTGCACTCGTTCCTCTAGAGCTCTAACGGGGACAGAACGCGTTGTGTTACTTAAAGAGAAAGTCACATCAATAATTCATCCCTCGCTGAGTCTGCTACTCTTAATGCTTAACGGATCGACTGAGGTTAGAGTCCGCACCTGCTTTACAATCGCTCAAACAAAAGGACACGAGGCATCGACAGAATAATTCATTTAACGTGGAAGCCATGCATCTCCTTTCGAAGCTAATCATTCCATAGCTACGCTTACAAACCCACAAACGCACGCGCGCGAGCTCTCATCGGACACCGCGCGAGCGCCTCTTTCTCTCCTTTGTTCCCCCGGTCCACCTACCCGTCCGCCTCGCCCGGTGACCGAAAGCCGAAGCAGCAGCTCGGGAGCAGCTGAGGGACGATGGCTCGCAGGACTCTCGCGCCTTCACACCACGCAGGCTTGCCCGCGTGCTCAGCATCCTCGGGCATTCCTTTCAAACTTCAGCATATTTCGAGCACACTCGGGCTGAGCAGGCTCGCGCTGCTGCTGCTGCTGCTGCGAGGCGGGCACGGTGCTTCTGCTGCCGCTCAGTGGCACGCTAACCCGGAGCAGCGCCTGCCTGTATGAATGGCTGCTCTCTGTGACACGGAGACGGAGCCGGGCTGACGTAGACGGAGCCCTAAAAATATGTCCATTAAACACAAAAAACGTGCTCGCTCCTCTAATAGCCCAGTGGGCACTTCGCTTAGAAAACTAGGGCTGCTATGCACATTAGCATATAAGCGTTTATATAAAAATATATTAGATTTTTTGTGCATAGAAGAATTTTTAACGCAAATCTATTTCATTTTATATGTCTTATTAAATACAAGGAGGCGTCTTTTATACCTTATCTTGGACCACTACTTCAAAAACATTATATCAAAAACCAGCGTTCAAAAGTTTGGAATCACCTGTCATATTAATAACCGCTGTTATTTTATTTGACTTGTACAGTGTTGATTGAAATCCTAAGTGCTATAAGCTTTTTGGGAACACCAAAAAGTTAATAAATGATGAATAACATACTGTAATTATTTACTTATTATATAATTTCTTGATCTAGATTTGATAATCACTTTTAAATCACTTTTAAATATCAACCTCACCAACCTTGGAATCACTGGCTCTGCGTGGAAGTGGTTCAAGTCCTATCTGGCGGATCGCTCTTATCAGGTAACATGGAGAGGGTCCACATCCTCTCCATGCAGGCTCTCCACTGGTGTCCCACAAGGCTCGGTGCTAGGTCCTCTTCTCTTTTCTCTTTACACTAGCTCTCTTGGCAATGTTATATCATCTCACAGCTTCTCTTATCACTGTTATGCTGATGACACTCAACTAATGCTTTCTTTCTCGCCCTCTGACACACAGGTTTCCAGTTGGATCTCGGCATGAATGTCTGACATCTCTTCATGGATGGCAGCCCACCACCTGAAGCTCAATCCTAGCAAGTCTGAGCTGCTATTCATCCCTGCAACTACAGGTCCTCATCATGATCTTGCCATCACATTTGAGAACTCTCCGATTGTCCCGTCTGTAGAGGCAAGAAGTCTTGGTGTGGTTCTGGATGGCCAGTTATCGTTCTCGACTCAGACTGCAAACCTTACTCGGTCATGCAGATTTCTCCTGTACAACATCCGGAGGATCCGACCCTTTCTCACCTGAGAGGCCACCCAGGTGCTAGTGCAGTCTCTGGTCATCTCAAGGCCTGACTACTGGCTTCCTGTAGCTGCACACATCAGATTTAAAACCCTAATGCTTGCCTACAAAGCCAAAACTGGACCAGCCCCTCCCTACTTGATGGCAATGGTGAGATCTCGAACTGTACCACGAGCCCTTAGAGCTTCGAGTACAGCTCGGCTTGACCCGCCATCCTTCAAGGCGCGCGGAAGGCAAGCATCAAGACTGTTCTCTGTGCTGGCACCCAGGTGGTGGAATGAACTCCCACTGGCTGTTCGTACAGCAGAGTCTCTTGCTGTCTTCAAACGCAGACTGAAGACACATCTCTTTATACAGCACTTAAATGAGCACTGAATTAAGTATTGACTGTAAAGTATTGTACTGCACTTATGTATTGTATTGTATTGCACTGCTCTGTGTTTAACTTTGTTCCTTTTTCTCTAGGTGTCTATAATGACTCTGATTCTAGCAGTATCTGAGCTCAGGACTGGCTTTCTCTCTAACCTATTGGTAACTAGCAAAGATACTTCCTCTGGATAGACAAAGCACTTTTTGTAAGTCGCTCTGGATAAGATGTAAATGTAAATGTAAATGTAAATGTAAATGTAAATATGAGGCATTCTGCGTGTTCATTTTATTATAACTTAATTATCATTGTTATATGGCTTTCTCTGTCATTATGCCACCATTTTTAGCTCTGGTTGAAATATGTGCAGTTCTAGAGAGGTAGTCATATTGGAATCATGTTATACATTTATATGCATTCTCCCCATGTTTTAGTACTGTTTTATTGAAAACAATGATCTCAAACTTTTGAAATGTGACTCCAAACCTCTGAGTCCAATAAATACAACTTAAATATCAAATATCAACTTTAAAATATTGGTCAAATAGAAACCAGGGATGGACAATCAAAATTGGCCAAGACCAGAATTGTCAGATTTTTACAGAAAACACAAAAACGGCCAATTTATTTTTTTTATTTTGGCAGATCTGTGCTTCAGTTTTATGACGTAAGTAATGTGCGGTGAGTGCACTCGCCCTCTATTTAAATGCTGCTGCTACACCTGAACAAAAATGCAGTAGCATAATTCTGCATGACTCCTTGTGCTCAAAAGCCAGTCACCTCTTGCTTTCAGCATCATGCAGCGCTTTATTTGATGCCTGTCATTTAAATAAGCAACTGATTTAAAATTGAAAAATGTAAAATGCCAGTTTGGCTCATTAAAAGAGCAAATAAAGTTTGTTTATATCGCAGGTAAAAAAGTAGTGGAAACACGCTAGTATGTTTCAGGTGTTCATTTAGCCCATACAGTATGAGCTTCGGATTGAAAAAAAAAGGGCTAATAAAAAAATTAAATAAAATAAAAAAAAATAATAATATTAGCCAACAAACATCAGTCAGAAACTGATCATTTTTTAAAAGCAATTGTGTGTCCAAAATGATGAAACTAAAATGAAAATTGAAATTATTCCAGTATCATTGTGTTTCCCTGCTGGTTAGCATAAACTTGTGAGTCCGTCAGTGATGGATGCGGCATGTAGATTTCGCACTGCTAAAACAACTACGAACATAACACAGTAGGAATAGGACACATTTTTAAACTCCTGCCGCTCCATAGGTGTTTTGCACACTACAATTTTGCTCAGAGAGCATGAATACTACATTACAGACTAGTACTTGTGAAATAACTAAGTTGTATATGGCTATTCTTCAAATTCTGACATAGTGCACTTGATAATGCTGCACCAATGGTTTGGAACAGACTAAACAGTTTGCAAAGCACACTAGCAACGGCCAAAATTGTACTCGCTACTTAAGCTTTTTAATTTCAACACAAGTAGACTTACTGGAGCACAACTTACCAAAAAACACACATGGCATGTGATTTTTTTTTATTTTACAAATGCAATCTAAATGACACTTGTGTGTTGTTTGAAATGCCATTCAAACTGCTTGTCTTGAGAGACACTGTAGTCTAAATGTTCAGATCTGTTCCAAATTTTCTTTCATTACTCATATTTGACTTCATATAACATGTTGCACGAAATGTGATGGTAAGCACTGTTGCCCATGCTTACACCACAATAACAAACCAAGGGAATCATGCCACAAAATGAACACCTGAACACACTGCTCTGATCACTCTGCAAAGGAAATCATGGAGAGATAGCCTTTCAGATCAGCCAGCTATGCCACATGACAAACGTAGGACATGTAACAATGAAAAAAGGAGAGAACTCTGACCAGGAGATGCTGCTAAAAAGTTCCAACTATGCGAAAAAATGACTGGGATGTGATTACGCCACTAATGTTTAGAGAGGTTTAGAAGGATGCAGAATAACACTTTGACAAAAGAAAAAACAATGATGGTGTAATGAGCTGTGACTTGGGCAAAATCAATATTTTCTTGTCTTTTGTGTTAACCATGCAGGGAAAAACCCCTAAAGATAAATGCATAAAATAATCATCGAAGTTACAGAATATGATTTATACTTAAATATCACAGTACTGCATAAGGAACAATGTAGAATAAGGGGGTCTGAATCTTTCATCAGTGACCTTGAGATAACCTTAAAATGTAGCCCTCGAGAGCTCCACTTAAGTCCTTTCTGTTTAAATACTGTTAATTCCTATATGAAAGTACATGTGTGAAAGGTGCTTAAGTATATTACATCCAGTTTCAAAAGACACAAAGAAAGCCCTTGAAAGAGTTTTACAAGGAAAAGTATAATGAAAGAGCTTTTAGCACATAATGTCTTCATTTCCCATATTCACCCTCTGTTTTACTTAAGCTCATGTGTGTAGTAATCAAGCATATTATTACACGGCTTATTTTTATATGACAATTTCCTAAAGTTCAATTGACAGACCACACTTTCCTTTTAACAAAAGATCTGCAATATAAAATGCTGCTCAATTTTCCAAATGACGCTGTAGCACAGCACATTGTACAAGTAATATAATTTACATACAATATACATGACTGTAGCATAGCAGGAGATAAAATATTATCCATAAGTTAACTTAAGTTGCTTATTGCCCCGGCCACTACATTTCACATTTTGGCCACTACAAATGCAGAGCCTGTGACCTGATTGGTCAGACATAGAACTAATTCCATTGTGCTACCTAGACTTTAATAAACATTTAACATTTTCTTTTTTAGAGAAACACCTGACAGTTATTTGCTACTGAAGCATATTTGTTCATTTTTAAAATAATGCATATACGATGAATATGTTTCTATAATTCTAGCCATGGTGTCTTAATATATGCAAGTATTATAAACAAGTAGTAGGTAAAACAAAAGTGTGTTAGTCTTAAGGTTCAAGGCAAACAACAGATTCCCTACATGTGTCCCAGTCACACACAACCTTAATCTTCAGCTCCTTCTGTTACTAACAGGTGTTAATACATTTAGCTCCTCAAAAGCTTAATCAAACCAGCCACAACAACTGAATAAAATCTGCTGTTCTGACAGACTCCACACAGAGAGTGGTACATCCTACACAAAAATCAAACCCAAACATAAATATGTTGAAGTAAGCGTATGTATTTCTAACAATATCACTAACAGTGCATTTGAGCTTAGAATAGAGGTTCTCACTTCTGGTCTTGTGAACCAAATTCTTCTGTACAGTTTAGTGATTTCTATTGCCAGTACTCATTTATTAGAATTATAAAGTTTTTGCCATAAGTTGCATCTAGTAAATTACAGAACCTAAAACATGAGAACCCTGCCTTGGACAAATGAAGTATTTCAGTTGAAACTGTCAAGTGACCTTCCTCAAGAAATCTATGGCTGAGGAATAAAAAAAAAACTCATCATGGTGTTTGCTGACATTTAATGAAAATGTTATGCCACTGGTTATTCTCAGAAATCTGTGTAGCATCATTACCTTTTCACATGATTGTGGGAACTACCTTCTTCAGATTAATTACATTTTTGTGGCACTGGTCCGTAATTGAAACCTCTATACAATGACTGTTAATTTCCATGTAGTACACTAGCACCACTTTCTAGAACACCAGCAACAAGTGCTGGCGCTGCACAGACTTCCTACCTTGAGTGTCTGTAAACTCGGCGAGTGCGACAACTCGTTCTCTGCTCACAGTTTTCGGTGTCGCTGGAGTTGCTATCATAAGAGATGGGACGTGCAGCCATCGTTCCAGATTAAACTGTCTTATTGCAGTTGATGGGTCAGCGACTGGCATGCCCTACCAATGAAAGATAAAAATTAGTCAGCTACATACATCTGCATTCAAAGGCCTCCCATTGGTCTTTCACTTATTTGAAATTATTCAGAAAGCAAAATCTCCAAAACACACATAGCAAGTTAATCAACAATTTACAAACAGAGGTAATACACTCAGCATCCACTTTCTTAGAAAGCCCTACCTTGTACTTCCACTCAATGATCACTTCTTGAGGTGTACAAATACAGACTCTGTGCTCTGCTGAAGCTGATCATTAATTAAGGGCTAAAGGACGGCTAACACAAACTGGGCATCAACAGATGGACAAAAGTCTGTGACTGTACACCAGCAAGGTGGAGCTACAAGGAAGGGATTTCTAATGAAGTGTACATTGAATGTATAATTAAAACCCTATATGCATTTTGAGCAAAATATTGTGTATTTATACTTCAGAAATGTCCAAAAGTGCAGAGGTATGATGAAAAACATTTTCAGGGGAATTCCAGCAGTTTTTCACAGTGTCTGCACAATTAAATAATTAGAATACAACCAAAGTCATTCAGAGAGGTTTGATATGAAATTCTAGAGAAACGTACAGAGTCCGAATTGTTCACAATGTTGACAGGAACCCTACGTCTATGAGCTTAATGCCTGTAAAAGCTACATCAGAGAAAGTTAACAAATTAACAGGTTATGAATGATACAGGTTATGAACGATATGAATGACGCTGCCTGATATCTACACTATTGTTTTATGATAGCTTGAATATTTTTAAGCTAAGATCCTTTTTCCCTTTCTTTTTTATCATATGGTAAAGTAGTTCTGGATGACAACCTTCTATTTTGTTATCATCAACATTACATGTAAAATCTCAGAAGAGATATGCAGGTTCACTGGTCGTTTTGGACAGTAAATAAAATGCTTATGTTTGCATTGTAGACTCTACAACCCCTGGTTCCTATCACCACAATTATAAAGAAATTCAAGAAAGTGAGTTATGCTTCTCTACAATGAAACATTTCACAATAAACCACTCTGAATGACTTTGTCTACAACTCATCCACTGCATTACACTGAAATTTTGAAACATGAGTGGAATATCCCTTTAAGTCTGTATTTCAGTAGTACTATCAAGACGTTCACTACGACTAAAGTTTACGGGTGGCTGTGTAACCGACTTTTTGTAAGGAAACGAAACAGTGTTGATAGTAGGTGCCATGCCTATACATTTCCTAACAAGGTAGCTTAAGTCAACTTTTATACCGCTGTGCATTCTACTGAATTGCATTGCTCACAGCTTACGTTAACTGACACACACAAACCACAAATCCTTCCTGTTTAGTGTAGCTAACTAACCATTTAGCTCATTTTAAGCAGACAAAGCTATTAAAGCACTGTAACCTATATGCTTTATACACACAGCAACATTAGCTACCGAGCAACACTGTGCAGAAACGTTAACGTGCAGCGAAAGCAGACCGTTAGATAACTGCTAATAACTAAAGTTACTCGCTAGCGAGCTAACCTAGCTAAACTAGGTAGCGCTGGCTGGCTAGTTCGGCTCAACGAAAAAAGGAGAACATTTCAGAGGGTTCTCACCAGTCCAGTACTTCGGGTGAAGGGTCAACGCCTTAAATTATAAAATTAATTCAGCCTAAAATGTTTCATGTTTCGACTTCAGTCTGACCAAACAGAAACGCCAGCAACAGCTAGTCAGTTGGCTCTGTCGTCAACAGACCGGGGAAGGGGGGCAAAGGTGCTATAATAAGGCGCATGCGCAGATTGTGAACCATGGATGGGAGTTACCATAGAAACTTGCACCGATCAGCTGCTTATTATTGCTGCACGTTAATATATTAACGCATCATTCATATTTTAAAGACCACTGTAGCTTTAATACTTTAACATGAAAAAAATAATACTGGCAATCTTGTTGTAAATTATACCTCTTTTATTTCCTGGAGTAATACATTTTTCAAACATATAAGATCAATATAAAAATAGATGCAGACACATTAAAAGCATGGAAATATATATAAATAATGTTTTAAGCAGTCAAAGTGCACGATTCAATACACTGTAGGGTTAATGCAGCCAACCTGCTAAGGATTAATGAGAACAACTAAATAACTTTAAAAATGGGCCTGGAATACTCGAAGTAGCATATGTCACACACTATTCCTATAGATGGGTCCTAAGAGAAAGCTCTTATTTTGTTTTCAAGCTTCTTTGGAAAAGTATTTTGGTCCCACGCTACTCTATTCTCGCCTGGCTGCAGTAAATTTTTATTTAAAAAATGCTAGTTAAAAAAATCAAAAACATAAAAGTGCTGTCAGCTCTCATTTCTCTCTCTCTCTCTCTCTCTCTATATATATATATATATATATATACAGCTGTATATTGCCCATACAAGTAAGAGTGTATAGACTGTTTTCAGAAATACATTATAAATATTCAAATAGAAAAATAAATAAATAGCAGTATATTTCACAGGATAGAGGAAAGCGCGGAGCATTTAGGCAGACAGCCCCCCCCTCCCCCCCCCCGCCCCCAAAACGACCCACAGCAGAGGTAACTGTCCACTTTATCGCTCCGCGTCGCTCGGCGTGACGTCACTGTGCTCGGGTAGAGGGCGCCGGTCGCCGCTCGCGCTCAGCGGGGCCGTGTGGAGCTCGATCATCTTCACCTGCAGCCATTGCTGCCGCTGCTGCTCGTGCTTATGGATCCCTACGGTGTGCATGAGCTGCACCTCGCTGATGGACCTGCGGCTGCACGGAGAGAAAGACAGAGTGAGTTCAGCTGAAGTGGGACACTTTTTAAACCAACATAAGAACAGCCCCCCACTCAAGTGAGGTTACTGTAATTTAAATGGATTTTTATAGATATATAAACATGCTATATATATGTTATATGCTGATATACACCGATCAGCCATAGCATTAAAACCTTCTAGACTCATTGTCCATTTTATCAGCTCCATTTACCATATAGGTGCACTTTGTAGTTTTACCTAGTGCCAGGTAGGACACAACACACAACACACACTAACACGCCACTACCACTTAAATAATACCTGCTCTGTGGTGGTCCTCTGGGGGTCTTTACCATTGAAGAACAGAGTGAAAAGGGGCTAACAAAGTATGCAGAGAAACAGATGAACTACATTCTGTAATTGAAGAACTACAAAGTGCACCTATACGGTCAGTGGAGCTGATAAAATGGACAGTGAGTCTAGAAACAAGAAGGTGTTTTTTCATGTTATGGCTGATTGGTGTATGCAGCATCTGCACAAAAAGGACCTAACACCCCTCAAGTCAGGTGGCTTTCTGGGACAATCAGAAATAAAAACAGGACATTGCTTTCACAGGGCTGGACTTGAGGGGGGGTGCAAGGAGATACCATCCTTCTGATTAAAAAAACAGCAACAACAACATTATCTCTCTTGCAAAACTGTCCATTTTTTATACCATGTCAACAATAGGATGTGATATAACAATAAGTCAATTATGGATATTTTGATTCCATAATTTTGCATGTATTAGGATGAAAAATGTTTTTACCTGTTGCATTCCCATTCACCTTAAATACATTATCAGTAGCCCATTATCAATACCTATTCATTTTAAAACCAAAGATCAGGCAATGACATAATACTTCACAGCCATAACACTTTACAGTAGGGATTTTACCCAAATACCTAAACCATGAGCTTTGGTGATTCTTTAATTACCTTTTAATTCAAATCTAACTAGTTCATATATCATAGATGGATGAAATGCAAAATTACTTGTACTTGCACTTGCACTTAAAGGCAGTTTTAATGGATTTTTACTTTCTTGAGAACGTTAAAAACAACGATTTTAGTTCTGTTCGAGGAGACTCTGTTTGTGAGGAAAGTAAATGAACCCACCTTTCCTCAGTTATATTTCAGTCCTGTCTAATTTCGTTCTCTTCTGTTGGATTAGCACAAGAACCGCTCTCATTTCAGACCTTTAGCCTTTTATTTTAGACCAAAATGATCCCAAAAAGATGAATTAGTGCCTAATAATCTTCAGTTCCTCTGCTGCCAATAATTTCGACTGCAGTTTTATAATAAGTTTATAAGAAGTTTTATTAAAATAATCTTTTACCTCACCCTGGTATAAAACCTGCTTACTCGATGGACAGAAATCAACCGTCAAAAAAGTTTCACACGTGATCTCGCGAGAATCAGCGATTACACCGGTATTAGAGAGAGAACTTACTATAATACTGAAATAACTAACCTCAGTGGCCTGCTGTCCGCATGCAGCGTGTGATACAAAATACACACAGACAAAAAGACGACCACGTTGTCCAAACTTCTGATGGAAACCATTTTTCTGAAAACAGAAAGGTGAGGTTAGTCTGACACATCACCTCTAGTTTCCACTTTTATCTTAAAACTAGGATTAGTTCCTGGAACACTTTTTGTATGTTGTTAAAAAAGCAGAAAGGTGAGTTTAGTGTGGCTATGAACACTACACTTCCATCAATATTACATATGAAGGCTTGAACGACGTAAGCCTTATGATCCTTAGGATATGATATAAACAAGTAACCTGCATTTAACATTGTTAAATAGTACATAATGAGAAAACTGTCGTGATATTTGTTGAAATTCTACTCACCTCTGCTGGTGGCTTCAGTCCGGCCTTGTAAACCGTGTGTGGCCTCTTGCTGCAGGAGAGTAAAAGCCAGTTTGAGGAGTTCAGATCAGTGTTGGTCTCCGCAGAGCTCCTTTTATAGCCCTCTGCCCATTGATGAGTCTACTTCATTATTGGAGTTCTTTTTTTCTCACCCGTATTCAGACAAGCCCCGCCCCTGCGCTCGGATTGGACGGCTCTTCACATTCACGAGCAGCCCGCCGCTCTAGAACGCTGGCTCTGAGTGAGCGTAAACTACAAGCCAATCGTAGTGCAGGTGGGCGGGGCTTGTCGGAATATGGGTGGGGAGAAATGATCCACAGGAAAACGGCTCATGCAGACTGACTCAACTTTCATCACTTTTTACGTAGGAGCTCGTTAAGTGAAGCTGAACTTGAACTGAGGGGATGCCATAATTTGACAAGGGGTGGGGGGGCGGGTTTAGAGACATGCTGAAAAGTCAAGAAAATGTTACCTACCAATATAAAAATGCAGTGATTGTGAGAGTAGTTTGAACGGACAAAATAGTTGGTTGGTAAGTTAGTTAGTAAACTGATACAGGCAATTTATTTTCTATTAGGCGTGTGTAAAATACTTAGCTTGCATGGTACATATTATTTATGATGATTTAAGTGCTGTTCGTTTTACAAACCCAGTCCGTAAAAGTGTTTCTACAATCTCAATTTAGAAAAATGTAGGTTTTTTTTTTCAGTAAACGAACATGTGCTACTACAAATGTTACAAAATCAAGGGAATCAAATGAATGGGGCAAACCATATGTTAACTCACTCTCATGACAATAGTGGAACCCTTTTTGGTGCTATAAAGAACCATTTTTAAAAGGAGTTCTTTAAAGAACCACATATATCTGGTTTTTCACTTTACACAAAAAACCATGTAAGCATGCAAATGGTTCTTTGAGTGTTCTTGGCTCTATATAGACCCATTGTCTTTACTAAAGAACCCTTTTTTAAGAGTGTGTAACTGTTTTATTTTTTTTTGAAGATTTTTGAAGACAGGGCAGCCACATCATGAAATTCTATGTAAAATGAATTTATTATTTATTACTTATTCAGATAGAAAATGCAATGCGGTCTATAAATATTTATAGCTGAACTATCAAGAAAAATATTATCATAACTATAATAATTATGTATTCTAATATTAATTGCAGACTTTTAGTCTAACTCCACCACAGTTTGCATTGCTTTCTATGTAATTACTGAATAATAAATCAGAGAATGTATTATGGCTGGGAATTTAAGGAGTTAATATAATATTTTCATAATATTTTTAGTTTAACTGATCTGATAATATGAATTATTTGACCACATTAATGAATAGTATGAAGATATGCTCACCCATTCTATTTTCATTCTCATTTTAGGTGGTCATCAGTTTCCAGACAATTTGTAAACTCATCATCAAAATCATTAAGAAACTAAACTAAATTAAACTTTCTATTGTTGCATGTCTTTCTTTATGGCCAAATTCATAGCAAAACTACAGAAGTGTTACATACATATATGGTTTGTGCTCCAGGTGGCAGCTTTAGGCTCTGCTAGAGCCACAGGTGACCATGAGGCACCCCAAGAAAAGTAACACGGCTCTGTCCAACTTTTATGGATGCAAGATGACACATTAGATAACTATGAGCGAAGTTTTCTAAAATTGGCACAGGAATGACCATGTCATGACACAGAGAGTACATCTGCAGGAGCAACCAAACAGGTCCTCCCCATAGATCTTTCCTCACCGCGTGGTTAGGGTTTCTCTCTGAGCCATGCCTGCTGACGGGGAAAAAAGATGACGGCAGAGACCTAGCAGTCCGGTGATGTCATGAGAGGACATCAGCAACTTTTCAATGTGTGAATCCTGTATCTGAGGTTTAATGGTATGTGAGGTTTAGTAGTTTGCAAAAAAGCGAGGTTTGCAAAATTGTATCCAATAGTGCTTAGTGGAGATGTCCAGTGGTGGACACTGATCTGGTGCATTGCACCTGTTGATGCATTTACTCTGTGATTTATGAGCATTCAGTGAAACAAACTTCACAGGTGGTAAGCAATTTAAGTTGTTTACATACCGCATTAACAAGATTTATGGGCCAGTGGGTCCTGCGTTAAAGGCGCTGACCCCCTGCGCGAACCCAGCACTGCTCTTATGGCCTGGAGAGGGAATGGCCTGTTTAGATGACACCCACCAAACAAATAGACCTTTGACCTTTGGATGAGATCTTAAACCTCATCTTAGGTGGTGTACAGAGGGCAGAGGGGAGCTTTCAACTCAAAAACTTCATTACCTCATGCTCAACCAATGCTACTCACATCATATGAGGCATGTGCCTCCACTAGGCATGGGATTAAAAGAAGAAATTCAGTTTAAACCCAAAAACAAGGGTCAGCCAGTGGTGCGGCACTTAGCAAAGGTGTAAAAGATAGGTGTAAACATAGTGACAAAGTCTACATTAAGCTCAACAGTATAGATATACATGTTTTTCCTTACAGTGCAGAAAAGGCTTTTATGAGATCAGCTGATTTTAATATTGATGTGTTGTATGTACATTTTCAAATTATGTCAAAGCCTGAAAAACAATAAAAATGGAGATTTGTTCAGACAACAGCGATATACATATACAGCATTACATATGAAAACTCAGAAGACAAATGTAGGTTCACTGGTGGTTTTAAATAGCAGAAATGGCTATTTGTGTGTTGTAGACATTGTGACCCCTTATTCCTAATCCTTTCACCAAAATCTGTTGTCTGTAAGTTTTTCTACAATAACACAATTCACATCAAACCACTCTAAATTACTTTGTTTCTCAATCCTGAATTAGGCAGAAATTTGAAAAATCTGTGGAATTTCCCTTTAAAATGTACACTGGACATTTGTATTACACTATATTTATGCGTTTATTCATCACTCCCAAATGTGTAACACCTAGTGTAGATTTGAGACTAGAGTAAATACGGTATATCAATACTGCAGACACTGAACATCCTCAGTGATTTTGCTATACATAAGTAACTTCATTAACCAATAGGCGAAGAATATGAATTTGAACACTGTCTTGCAACATCATCTGCAATGAGCATAACTTGCAGCACTCAGAATGATTCTCATAACTTCTCAGTGTGGTTCTCCACTGTCCTGTGGTGCAAAATTTCACTTCAAGTTATAAAGTCTGCTGTTAGTAATGACAGTATGTTTAATGTTGGCATTTTTCATGATTTCACACCATTCAAGCCTAATATTGACAGTCAGAGCAGGCCTAACTTCCGTGAACTTCTCTGAGGTTTCTGAGGGGAATGAAAATAATGTCGTACAGTGCTGATAAGAAATGACGGAATATGCATGTGGTGTTTAAACAGGTTTCACGGATGAGAAGCAGAAACAACATTGTTGTGTCTGGAAAATCTCCTCACAGATCCACTTCCTCTGAGTCAGAGGGGGTTCAGGTCCAGCAGCTTTGGGGGTATTCCCAGTTTTCCAACTACAACGTCACTCCAATTGGAAGACACGTGGGAGAGAGTGTAGTTATCTTCTGAGGTGTTGCTACTGTCCATTAACATGTAGGAGGCCTCAGTTCCATCCATCAGCAGATTACTTAGCATAAGAACTGAAAATCAGTAGCCACTTGCATAAAACGTCTTATTTATCTTACAGGAAATGCTTAAGGGATCAATTTAAAGCTATAAATTTATATTTAAACTCAGCAACTGTAAAAAAGCACCCATATCCTACATTTTTATTGTAATTTATTTTTCCCTTAAGTCCACTTATAACATTTGTGTGGTTTTATGTACCAAAACAGGCATAATTAATTTCTACATGACCATTTTCTAACCTCTCTTTATCCCTTTGAATTAAACAGGCTGTATTTGTTATTGTGCTCTTAAGACTGATATATGTTAATGAACTCTGTTCTAATTGGCTATCCTGTGTTATGTCTCATTCCAAAAGGACTCACAGCTGAAACACTCCTTAGAACTTCAGAGTGAGTGGGCAGGGGCTAAACTGCTGTAGGCAGAACAGGTGAATGTATGTAAATGGGTTGGTTTTTGTGACATCACAGAAACAATGAATTCAAAACAGGCTGTTAATTTCCATATATGGTAAATTCGGTTTTCCATGGTTAACTGAAATCTTAAGGTTTACTTCACTTTACTTTTAAACTCAAAAAACTAAACATCAGAATTCACTTAAGACGTTTTAGGCAAGTGGCCACAGATCTTGATGTAAATTTCATTCTGCCCATTTATATAATATATAATATTAGACCAACAGAAATGGCCCTTTGAATAAAACATACAATGATGTTGAGAGGTTTTCCCTTAACATTTCAGTTTGCAGGTTAAGTCGACATTTCTTTGCAATTTCACATCAAAACTCTTAATGGCTTTGCTTACATCTCAACGACTGAATAATGCAGAAACGTCGAGAAGTGGAATCCTCTTTAAGTACAGTCTCTCTGTACTATTCTGTACTATTTCTACCTCTGCCTAGGACATATTTAAACATAGTTCCACAGGGCTCATCACATATGACGAACATTTTTGGGCAGAATGAATGTAGTGTTTAAAGTAGTGGAGCATCAGAAGTGGAAAACAGTTGGAACAAACAAGTGGAAAGCAGCTAATACTCTCAGAACTACCAAACTGTAGGAAAAACCCCTGTGCATGCATAACATTACTTTGCCATTCAAGTAAAACAGTTGCAAGCTGTAAAATGGAAATAAAATATACAAGGCACTGCAAAACCATTTTCTTATACAGTTATACCAAAAACAATTCAGGAAAGCACCTTTTCACCTTCTGGATCATTACACAAGGGGTCTTCTGAGCAAACCCTCTTTTTTTGGAGGGGCTTCCTTTCAACAAAGGCTTGGCACCCACCTGGAACTACGCATGCAGGCGGTAACCTTAAATCTGCTTGACATTGCACACACAAAGCACCATGGTGACATCCACCAACAGCACAGCACAAAGCCAGACACCAGCCCGTGCTCCCAATGACCCAATGACTACTGTCCAATAAACATTTCAACATCATCATTCATCGGAAACAGAAATATTGTCGCTGTCCAAAAAAACATGCATCTCAATTTTTTTCTACATCATTTGAGCACGACAGCAGTCCTTTACATTTCATGATGAATGGACCAACAGAAATACTGAAAAATTGCCTGGAATAAAATCTCTTTTGATTAATGTACATTGAAAGTAAATAATGTTTTTGCCCTCTCCTGTACAGTTTCTATTTTGGAGATACTTGTTTCTGTTTGGACAGCGAGGATATCTTTCTTCCACAACATCCACACCACAGTGAAATATCATATGGCTCTAATGTATGGACAATCTTGTCCCCTGATGTGGTCAGCTTCCTTTTGTTTTCCTTCTACCAATAATTATACACTGTTTGTTCTCAACGAATAAAGCAGAGTTTGTTTGCATCACAATGATTCAATTATTATGAAATTTGGAAAAATCATGTAATTTCCCTCTAAGAATTTGGATTTCAGGCTGACTTTAAGGAAACTCTTAGGGCCAGTTTCACAGACTACAGTTAATCCTAAGATTTAACTGAAAAGGATTTCAATATTACAGATTAGTGCAGGACTTTGCTAAATCCATGTCCAGGAAACGAACCCTTAATGTTAAGAAACACAAATTAGTGACATTTTATATTTTCACCATGAATCAGATATTCAGATATCCTCCTTTCAGGAAGTCCGAGGGAGCCTGGCAGAAAGAGCTGTTTTCACCAGTGATACTCTCACTGAGCCCTGACATGAATGGCTGTGGAAATCACGTTGGTCATTATTTGCTGACGTGATTCGGCTCTAAAGGTTTTAAGGCAGTTTCCCACAACAAACGACAAAGAGGAGGGTGCCCCCCTTTTGTGAGAAAATAAATGCCTCAGACAGGAGACCCCACAGGCCCTCAAACAGTGACGCACGCAGGCCTGCAGTGCTGATTCAACAGGAGGTTAAGGGTTCATGGAATCGCCCATCACTTCCAGGCAGCCACGTAGGGTGAGCAGGCATCAGCTGAATTAACAGACACATTACCATTTTAAGTTATTTTTTCCCCTCCTAAAACACCGCCGAAACTTCACGACAGCTTTTTGTTTCACCTCTTTCGCTCAAATGAATGCAGCTCGACGCCATTGCGCATGCGCATAGCATCCAGCGCGCAAAGCCTGATAAATGCTTGAACAAAATAGCCAATATAAAAGTGAACGCAAAAGGAGAAGGAGTCACTCGTAACTTTGCCCAGGTAAGCTTTTCTTCCCTTCTTGGTGATTCGGAATCACTAAGTGTCGACCATATGCGTAAAGTCTTTCAAGTAAATGTGGTTCATGAGGCGTTTAATGATTTTCTTCATGTTTTTATTCTTTCTACCTGAGTCACCAGTTAGCATTTCATGATAGCCAGAAGACATGTCTGAGGTTGTTCTTTTTTTCCGTTCCACCTTAAACGGTATAGCAGGTACATTCTGGTGCCTGTACCGTTAAGGTGGAACGGAAAGTTAGTACAAGAAGCTAACTTCAGAACAGAGGAAGGTGAATGTGCGTTTTTTTGTACTTTTCCTCACAGAGAAACAGTAAAACTGTACAAACCCAACTGATTTATGCGTCGTAGCCGTCATACTGTAAATTACAGAAAACTTAAGTTGTCTGAGTTGATTCCTGCATTTCTTTTTTCCCTCACTTTGTAATCGTTTGCCCTTTTTAAAATTTCTCACAGAGACTTCTCGAAACTCAGGTTTATCCACGCAGATACACAGTTCATCCCAAAATTATTCATACCCATGCCAAATTTTGATTTATGGTGAATTTGTATTTGACCTAGAGGTTTCTTCTGGCTGGAAATGACATAAACAAGTGACAAAAACATTGTGTTAAGGTGTTAAGGAACAAGTGT
Source organism: Colossoma macropomum (assembly GCF_904425465.1). Lineage (NCBI taxonomy): Eukaryota > Metazoa > Chordata > Actinopteri > Characiformes > Serrasalmidae > Colossoma > Colossoma macropomum. The sequence goes on along the minus strand of NW_023494788.1, from coordinate 8,233,877 downwards.
TTTTTTTATTTTCATTAAAAATGCCATGTCTAAAGTTACTCATACCCCTTAAAATTGTCACAATTTTTTGAGAAAATGCTTCCATACCATAATCCACTGTGAGTTGAGAACAGCCGATACAGTAGTTCTCTAGTCACTTGCTAGTTAATTGCAAGTCATGGCTGAAACTAAAGAGCTTAGGACCTCCAGTTGCTCACTGTGGCTGCTCTCAAGACAGAGAAAGGCTATGAAGCCATATCCAAGCGTTTTCAAGTGCCACTGGCCACAGTACAAAGCAAACAAAACCTCGTATCTCAATTTCTGACGTTTTTCAGTTTTGGCATAATTTGAAAATGCCTGTTGCCCTTTACATTGTATGTTAATTTCATTATGATTGGACCAAAAGAAACGGCCCAAAATTACTTGGAAAAACGTCTGGTTCCATTGACTTACATTAAAAGTAAAGTATGTTTTTTCCTTCTTCTGTAAAGTTATCATTTTGGAGATACGAGGTGTTATTCAGACAGCCGCGATAATCATAATAAGTTTCACACTGTATAATCTCAAAGGGTGTGGTAGGAAGCCAAAAGTGACCCCCTGTGCTGGCAAGAGAGTCCAGGAAGAATCCCAGGCCATCTTGATGAATCTGAGCAATTCTGGTACCAACATCTCAAGACAGACACTCCATTGGACACTGCACAAGGCTGTTCTCCATAGACGCTGCAATAGGAAGACTTCACTTCTCCAAGGCAGGCATAGAATCTTGCCTAGCCTTTGCAAAAGCTCACCTGGACAAGGTAGAAAGCTTTTGGTCATCAGTTTTGTGGTTGGATGAGACAAAAATGTAGTTATTTGGCCACAGTGACATGACTTTCAACAACAGAAACAGCCCTAAAAAACACTTTCTCCACAGTCAAGCAAGATGGTGGGAATGTAATGCTTTGGGGGTGTCTTTCAGCCAATGGCCCCGGCAGCCTTGTCAAAGTAAATGGCATCATGAGAAAGGGGACTACATTAAGATTCTGAAGAAAAAACATCAGGCAGTCCAACAAGACGATGATCTGCAACATACAGCCAAAGTGGTCAAGAAATGGTTAAGTAAAAACAATGTCAACATTTTGGAGTGGCCCAGTCAGACTCCAGACCTGAATCCCATCTGTGGAGGGAACTAAAGACCAGAGTGATGCCAAGGAAGTCTTCCAGTGTCAAAAGACCTGGAGATCATTGCAAAAGTGTGGAGTGGAGTGGTCCAAAATCCCAGTGGAGACGTAACAAGCTTTTAAGAAATGATAAGAACCATTTGCTGTGATGGCAAATAAAGGCTTTGCCACTGATTATTGAAAAAGGGTATAAATAATTTTGGACATGGCATTTTTCGTAGAAATGTAAAAACAAACGTAGAAAAATACTTAAAATGTATCATTTATATCTATAGCACACTGTTGTACTGTCTTTTGTCACTTGTTTGTATCATTTCCAGCCAGAAGAAAACTATTGGTAAAATAGAAATTTACTATATACTAAATCTAAAATTGGCATGGGTATGAATGATTTTGGGCTCAACTATAGATGTATTGTGTGTAGAATGGATGGAAGCAGTAACTGACATTTTATATGAAATGATGGTGTAATTTTCCCCAAAAATATTCCCCAAATAAATCACTGAGGCCAGACAAATACTAACAACTGAGCTAACATATAGCTAATATGTGTAATACAAGTGTAATATATGTTTTCTTGATGTGGACAATGTCTAGTCTTTAACCAGACTGCACTGTCCCGTAGTTATTACCATTAAAAGCCTTTTCCATCTAGCTTTAGGTTTAAGCTAGGTGTGAGAAATTGCTCTAAAGCTTTGTACTCACTAACAAGCTAATGAACATGAAAGTATTTTATATACAGTGGGCTCAAATGTATTTAAGTATTTGTGCCACCATCTGTTAAGTTCAATATGTTATTAAACAAAATGTCAATCCATTTATTTTATTTAAATCATTCGAAGATTGTCTTTTTCTTTTTGGCAAAGTATTCTTTTAAAGGGCGTCTGGCATCTCTGCTAGAAAAAAAGCATAGAGCATGCTGGTGTGCTGCTGTGCTGGTCATCCTGCATGGCCAAGCTGGATGACAATCTAAACCAGCACCAGACCAGCACTAGACCAGCCTAAACCAGTATAGGCCCGTTTAAACCAACATGGAGTGCATGCTGGTCTGTGCTGTTTTTAGCAGCAGGGATGTTTCAGATCGTTTAAACAGTTTCTTTGCAGACATCTGCAGGTTTGTGTTGAGTTCACGATCCCACCAATGAACACAAGCTCACGGACACCATTGTAGAAAAAACGGCTCCAGACTTTGACGTTTCCGCCTCTGTGCTTTGCAGAACCCTTAGTGCAGTCTGGTTGAAATTTTTCTACAGGTTTTCTCTTATACTTTTTGGTGCCACTGTTTGAATAAGCCGATGGCGTGACGCAATATGACTAAATTTGTGTATTTGTCCAGTAAAATGCACTTTATTTTAATTAAAATGATTGGATACGATTAAATTTTGACAAAAACTAAAATGTTTTCAGGTGGGTTGTACCTCATGAATCTGACTGGTCACCCACCCACGTTTAGCAGGCTGAAGGTTCTCTGCGTGGGGGGGCTGCTAGCACTAACATAGCTTTTGGTGCTTTTCATCAATGACACTGTGTGTCCTTGTTTAGAAGCGTTCTGAAAGATTGCAAAATTAACACAGCCCACAAAATGATTGTTGCTTGTATCTTTCAGAAGGAGATGGCTTCTATGAAAGTGTTAAAGAGCATCCCATCAGATGATACTTTTGAGGACTCCAAAAAGTGCAAAAAGAAAAAGAAAAAGTCCAAGAAAGAAAAAAGGGAAAAGTTGGTTAAGAATAAGAAAAGGACAAAGGGGCAGCAGTGGCTGAAGGATGACACCAACTGCTTTTCGTCAATCACCTTTACACAGATGCCTGAAATCAAGAAGAGAAAAAAGAAAAAGAAGAATGAGGTCAGACTGAAGGAAGAATTTCCATTGCTGCTGACACAGCATGAGAAACCAAGCCTGTCCAAGCGACACAAACAGGCTAAAAAGAGTAATCAAAGAGTGTACAAGGCTGTTGTGCAGCTTGATGAACAGCAGCCCATGAAGCCAACTTTAGATGAAAGCTCAACACTGAAAGAGCAGATCCCACATAAGAGGAGAGTTATGTTCAACTTGTCACCAGAAGAGATTCTGCCTAAATCACAACTTCTGCTTGCACTAAGAGATAAATTTCAAACACAGCCATCCTCCACAGACAAACAACCATCATTTAACCCTGTGATCTCTGGAGTTGGAAGCCACAGCAAGCCATTAGTTGAAGAAAATGGCACAGAGTCCCAAAGTACAACTGAAGACATCAACAGTCAAGATCTGTTTATCACACAGAAGTGCTTCTCAGAACCCTGTGCAGACATCTCCAGCAGCCTCAGCACTGATGAGGCTGCTGCTGTTCCACCATATCAGAACAGCATGCAATGCAGGACGTCAACACAAGAGAATCCATCCTGCAAGCAGACAGTTGATGCTTCTACCCAGACAGAAAACTTCTTCACCTTTCCCGGGCTTGCGACCTCTCTCAGGTTTCATCAGAGCACAGCGTCCACGTGCGCTGGAGAACCAATGGACCTCAGCCTACCTATCAGATCCAGGAAAGAGGTGGGCCTTCATCGGTGGGACGGTAAACCTACCGAAGACCAGAATTGTCCAGAGCTGAAGACAGCAGACATAACATCAAGCGACGAGAGCGACATCCTTTCAAAGAGCAAAGCTGACCTCTCCCAGCTGAAGGTGGTTCAGACGAGACTCAACGAGTCCTTCTTCTTTAAGCTGAAGGGTGAGGGAGATTCACCAAAGCCAAGGTCACCTTTGATGGTCCTCTCAGGAAGTGCTGATAAGAAGGCAAAGAAGTAAGCAGAGTAGAATTCTAATGAAAGTATTCTTATATCTGAAATATGCCTGAAAGGGTTTTTTGCACAATACCACAGAAGAACTGTTTTTGATACCCTAATAAACCTAATAATCGATAGTTCTTTTGAGAATCTTGTAGAAGCTTGTAAATAAGTTCAAAGTAAAAAAAATTACTTTTAAAGAACATTGCCTATTGCAGATGTTCTAGGAAGAAACTTTAAACTGGTATAGAAACTTTGTGTACATTCCTAAAAAAGGTGCCACAAAGGGTTCTTTGAGCGGTCCTATCAGAACCTTCCTGTTATATGTGGGTTCTTTACACTCATATATCACATTTACAAATATGGTTCTCTGAAGGAGTATCCACTATAAGTTCTTTAGAGAACCAAAAGTGGTTATTTTATGGCATCATAAAAAGAACCCTTTTGGCACATTTATGTAAGTTTTTTAAGCTTTTAAAAGGTTCTTCAGACTCATATATGTCTTTTTCTCTTTTTCTAGCATGGTTCCGTAGAGAATCGATGGTGACTCTTCAGTGGCATCATTTACAGAACCCTTTATGGCACTTTTTTTTTTTAAAGAGTGCACTTGCATCTAAAATTTCAAGTTGTGTATTGGTATTTAATGCAAAACGTTTCAACCAGTCCAAGTTCTTTGGACTTGTTCTCGTTGATATGTTAATTTTAGGGATATTATAAACTATAGATATGTTAGAAATTATACCATGACGGGTTGTAACTAATTAAATTTATTGTGTTAACTCAAGTTAGTCAGGGATCATTTCAACTTTATCAGTACCCACAAAGGTTGTAAGCATGGCTTGTTTATTCATAAGAAAGCAGGTTTGACCATGTGTCATGTTGTTTACATAAACCTTTATTTACATTTCTAATTAAATCAATGTTCTAATTGTGTCTGAACAGCTTGATTCCCACCCATTTCCACAGATGGAAAAACACATAAACAGGAATAGTGACTGGCAATAAGAGACTGTAGAAACAGACACTATTGGAGCTTGTACATCCCTCTGGGAAGTTTTCATCCACACTTGCAGAGTACATGAGTCCAAATAAGGACAGAATTGGTACAAGCACAGTGACAGTAGAGAGGGAAAACAACATTGTGGCAGTTTTTGTTAAACTTAGTGCAAGAGACAGCAGCACACGGCTAATGCTGTAGATCCACCTAAGGCTGACTGGGTTCTTCAGTTCCCTCTGTCTTCTTAATCAGCCGTGCATCTTGAGGAATCATATTGGGGATGCCATCGATTATGGGATATGCAATGCCAAGCTCTTCGTTGATTAGTTCATTTGTTGTTTCATCATACCTAAAAACAGACAGATGTGTTAGAACATACAACAGGAGTGCACAAGCCAACACTCACACACACTTAGTCCTACTCTTAATTATTCCACACCAATGGGTTTTCAGTCCAGTTTGTAGAGAACCCCAGCAAGTGTTTTTATTGTGTTTCTTTTCTTAACACAGCTGAAGCAGGTTATCAGCATTCTGCACCCCTTTGTTTACCTTGCTCAGGGGGGTCTGGAACTGAAAAAGAATAAAACATGGACTGGCTGGGTGCTCCAGAGGACCGGACTGAAACCCTATCCTCTTCTCTGATCATTTTTGAACATATTACATATTACACCATATACATACATTTAGTTTTACTTCTGATACTTAAGTACATTTCAGTGAACTACTGTAATTTACTGTAATACAATTTGGATTCAGTATTTTAACAGACTAACTTGTCTTTAACTCAGTTTGTGTACTTCTACCATTAAGTTACAGTTCGACTTTAACAGACAGAATGTAAGACATCACTCATCTGTGGAAGGCCATTCCTGACAGGCAGACAAGGAAAAAAAGACCAGGTTATGTTTTCTTTTTCTGCGTTTCTGGCAGCAGGATGTCAACATTTTGACTTCTCAGAATTTTAATTAAACATTGGTATATCAAAATAGTTACATATTATATTTAAATAACTTGTGTATCTCAAAATAACGACTTACTTTGCTGAACGAATGACTACTTACTTTTTATATATAACATCAATCACTATTTTGACATACTCATTATTTCGAGATACTAAGTCAAGGAAAATAAGTCATTATCTTGAGATACTCAATAGTTTAACACACTGCTGCCAGAAACAGATGGAGGAGGAAAAAAATCTGGTGATTTTTGTTTTCTCTGACAGGAATGGGCTTTCATACTTTCTAGCTGTGCAATCTTTAAAAAAAAACAAACAAACAAAACAAACAAAAAAAAAAACACAGGAGAATATATACAATTATTCTGTAATAATTAGTTACATTTATGCCTCTATATAATATTCCTGTTGTAGTGTTTCATTGTCCAATTATTAGTATTTATTACACGATTCTTATAGGAATTTTGCAGAAATCTCTGCAGTATTATTATAATTCTATACATATTTTTCAATACAATACAGCACACAAAGCTGGTCAACTTATCCGAATTTTGCCGTTCCACCTTAAATAGTGCAGCAGTTACTGGACCATTTAAGGTGGAACGGGAAAAGTCGAACACGAAGCTGGCGAAAAGGAAGCAAATTTTTAACCACTACTTATTCTGTTAATTTAATCTTTAAAGCAGTCATTCATGCAGTTTAAAGTTCATACCTGAGAGGGTTTTTAGACAGAGGACAGACCAGGAACTGCAGTAAAGAGAGGTCGAAGCTCTTTCCGCTGTCCTTCAGTCCATCACAGAACTTTCGCTCGTTAATCAGCAGCGGGCGAACCGCGCTCAAAAACGACCTTACATTCACAATTCTGCTAAATCTGAAAGCCTCTGCAGCTCCTCTCCTCACTGCATTCTGAGACATGTCCGAAAAAACAGCTTAAACGCGAAAAACCTCCAAAACCTGCTCAACCTGCTCTCATCCCCCTGGACACATCGGGGTGCGTCTGCGTGAAAGTTCCTGAAGAGACAAAGCGCTCACAGACAAGCGTTCCTGTTCAGAAACATGTTTAAAGGGCACCTCCACCGATTTTTCCCCAAAAAATTCTACATCATGAAATGACTGAGATGTGAACGAAGAAACTTAGTTTTTTCAAATTATATATAGACATATATTTTTGAATTTACCACTACTTTACCATCATCAACATTATATATAAAAACTCAGAAGATACGTGCAGGCTCACTTGTAGTTGTGTATAATAAATAAAATGGCTATATAGTGTGTAAACATCGTGACTTCTAGTTCCTATTACCACAAAGAAATCTGAGTTTGTAGGTTTCTCTGCAATGAACCACTTCACATCAAACCATTCTGAATTGCAGAACTAAATAACTCAGAAATTTTGAAAACTTGGTGGAGCTCCCCTTTAAGTATAGAAGACGAGACCGCTGTTGGATTAAATGGGGAAATTGTTTTGAACTTCACACGTTCCTGTATCAAAGGTACGTCCAAAAGCACCAAGATCATATAAATACACAGAGGTAACGCGCATCAATCCAGTACTGACAGGGTCAAGTTCCTAAAGTGACCACTAGATGTCAGTGGTGTTCCATTTTCTCGGTAATGATGAATATAATGCGTTTTCGGCTGTAGACTGTTTCACAATGTAAATGAATCATTTGTATAATTTTACAGATCATGAACAGCTCAGTTATTTATTTTTTTAAATTACTGTCCCACACAATCTTCCAGGCAATATTCTGTAAGCTGAGAAAGTAGATTTTGTAAAGCATGGTTAATTGAACCGGTACTTCAATGAGATTTGATAGTGATGTGTTTAGCAGAATGCATCTACCGAATATTATATACATGGTGAGGAAAAGAGTCTGAATGTTGAGAAATCTGTGCCCTCCTTCAACCATCACAGGAATATTGCTCTGAGAGACCTAACAGCATATTCCATCTCAAAGGCTATGGTTCTCATCCAGTTCAGAGAGAGCACCACTAATACTGAAGATGTCTCCTTCAATGATTCACTTCCATGCCTCTGGGGCCAGCAAGCAGCACAATTTACAAATATTTCCAACAATGTCCATCTTACTGCTCCCGTTCCGGGTGACGTGGGCCCAAAGGAACAGCTTTCACATATGGCTTAGAGGCATAAGTAAGTGTGTCTGGGGGTTTGACTTGATTGCCTTTGGTGAGCAATGGGCTTAGAGTGAACACTGCAGGAGCAAAGCTATCCTGTTTTTCAGCACCCACCCATGTGCACTTTATGTTTCCACTTTGGGCTTTAATTTGCATTTTATGGGTCAATGAAAGTTGGTAGAGATTCATTAACGGCAAGTTTGGTGTCGTATGTAAATACTGTCAAAACGTGCCATTCATTCATCAGTGCTTACAGTCCATTTATGGAGACTAAACAGCAAAAATGGTCTGTTTTTAATTCATTATGTCACAGAAACCAAAGCATTTTCATATACATAAGCCCATTTAACCTACAGCAGTTTAGCCCCGCCCACTGACACTGAAGTTATAAAGAGTGTTTCAGCCCTGCTTTTTGAATGAGACATGGCAGCCAGTCAGAACACAGCTCATTTACATATAGCGATCTTAAAGGCACAGTAACAAAAACACTTTGTTTAACTGTAAGGGATAAAGAGAGGCTGGAAAATGTTCATGTAAAAGTGATTTATGACTCCTAGATAAAACTCGACAGACGTCATAAGTGGACAAGCTTTATTAACAGTCTGAGTTTTGAAAATAATTGATGGCAAAGTAGTGTTTATGAATCAAATCTGAAAAGGCTTAAAGCAAAAATTTAGAGCCATTAAGGCCTAAAACTAGTATTTGATATGTTATTTGTCATGTTATGTAATGTTCTGCAATGCAACACTGCGTCCATCAGCTTTTCTGATTTGAAAGAATTCACAATTTTGTATCCTTTTTATATGTTTGTCCATCAGGGTTCTATCAGTACAATACCCAGCATGCATTTCACAAATACTAAATACAAGCATTGGGACCCCCCTCCAGCCGTAGTTTTCCAGTAGTTCCTCCCACCTTTAAGGTACATGATCTAAAGAGAATTATAGAGTCTTTGAACTAGAAAATCACACCCTCTGGACTATAGCGGCACCCCTGTAGAGGCGAGTGGCCTTGTTTACAACACATGTAGTAATGGTTACATATTTCAGTTTGTCCAGTGTGCCCCTTTAATAACTTTTGATTTGTTTGTGTCAGTATTTTTTTCAATTTCAAAGACAGACAAGATACCAAATTCATTTCATTTGGTTTGTGGGCCTCATTATCTTCACTATAATACATTATACAGTGCAAATTGTATATCGAGTATGCTAAGCAAACGGCTGCATCACCCAAAAGTAATTCCCTCTGCTTTATTATATTGATAAAGTCAATTTTTTGTCTATCTTGAGAAACTCTTAATTGCTTGGCCCCGTCCTCCACACAGCTGCATACAGTAGATAAACCCATACACTGTCTCCTCTCTGGAGATTCTCTAATTTAATCAAGTCAGAAGCTGGAGCTTCTCCTCAGCCTCTGGGGCTGTGATTTCCAGGTTCACAGCTGCTGACCCAGCATTTCACTGGAATGGTAACAAGCTTTCGGAGTGCTCCTGGCTCCTGGTGGTCAGGAACGGTTTAATATTCTCATCTAAGAAACAGCTAAATGGAGTCGCTTGCTTCTCTCTGACCTTGATTAATGATTAGGCTCAGAATTAACGAGCCTTGTGCGTAAATGAACTGGATAGTCAGCAGTTAAACACAAGCTGGCATGGAAGGAGTTCCCCACTGTCTTTATCAGGGCTGGTATCGGCTCCAGGTGTGTTTTGAGATCCATACAGCAGTAATGGTGCCCCATGAAAAATAACCTTGACCTTGTTTGACCTGCGTGTGTTTGAAACAGTGATTTGTAAGCTGTGTGTGTGAGCATTATATATACAGTGGAGCCAATTGTGAAGATTTCTTAGGCATTAGCATCATGGGCTGGGTTGATATTAGCATTTCAGCAACTCACCTTTAGAAGTTGTCTTGAAATGGAGTCAAGAAAGTCTCTCTGTTTGAATAATTCAGTTCAAATTTTTATTTGTGCAAATGGACACCTAGTTTATAGCCTCATCTTAGTTGGTTATCATGCTGTGACCCTAGAGCAGGGGTCGGCAGCGTGCGGCTCCACAGCAGAATTAGAATTGTAAGTAAAAAATAAAATAATCATCCTTTGCAGTAAAATAAAGCTCTGCTGATCGTTCAACACAGTTTTAACAAGAAATTGTCTTAAGTGCTGGAGTTAATGTAGCCTATATCTGTTAATTCACCCTTTAACCCTTTAGCCTATATCTGTTAATTCACCCTTTATGCATTTATAAGCACTCCAGCTTCCCTTAAATGGTGCAGCAGTTGCATTCTGGCACCATTTAAGGTGGAATGGGAAAATTTGAACAAGAAGCTGGTGACTGAGGAGCTGACTTCAGCCTCATAAAAAATCAAACTATTCTACTTTTGTGTAAAAGTTTCCTGCTGGAGATGTGAGAAAAGTAGCTAAAGCTGAGCTAAAACTTAAAGCAGAGCAAAGTAAGTCTGCATTTTTGTTTATATTACATTTTTAGTCTATACCAGGACGTTAGCACACATTAAGACATATTTTCAGCCAAGATGGTAAAATGTTACTTCAATAAAATGGACATAAAAGGTTGTCGCTCCCAATGTGGATTGATTTTTATTGAAAAGACAAAATGGCTCTTCTTAACATTTGGGTTGCGACTGGACTAGAGCACACTGACTTATTCTTCTCCAAAACCCAAATGTTGATTTACAGCACAGTGCAAAAGTCAGAGACCAGCCTTTATTTATGTGCTTATCGATTTTTCAGGAGATGTTTAAGAGGACATTAGATATAAAATAATGCACTTGAACAAGCGCAGTAAGTGAGAAAAAAACAGGAGTTTCCAAAACTGGAGTTAAAAAGTATAAGAAATACTGAGAAAATGGCAACACACGTGCAAGACCTGGCAGACCATCAAAAATATTCCCATCAGATAAACAGCAGCACTATGTAATATTTTTGTTAGAGTGAAAGAAGCAGCATTACTGAGTAAGCAGAAAAAAGAAAACACTAAAATACAGCAAGCCTGAAATAGTCATTTAAGATCAGAGGTACCAGGACGGATTTGGCAGGAATTTTTTGGACCACATCATATGTCTTCACATGTTAACATCACACTAACAGGCACACAAAAAAAGGTCCAACTCAATGTTTTAGGTCTCAAATGTAAACTCAACATGATGCTGATGAAGATATGATGACAATAGTAGATAATTCACTCATATCCTCAGAAGACACGTCCTTCAGTAGGTTTTGACAAAAAACAAAAACAAACAAAAACAAACGTCTTCAGAGTGAACTTGTAAGTGATGTAAAAGTAGTGTAACAACTGTACTGTCACTGTCTGAACAAAACAGGGTAGAACTGTCGCCTCAAGAAGGGACAGGGTTCGATTCCCCTGCCGGGCAACCAAGGTCATTTCTGTGTGGAGGTTGCATTTCCTCCCACAAGACGTGCAGTCAGGAGAACTGGACATGCTAAATTGCCCCCTTGGTGTGTCTGCCCTGCGATGGACTGGCGACCTGTCCAGGGTGTTACTTGCCTTCCGCCTAATGACCGCTGGGATAGGCTCCAGCTCCCCCTGCGACCCAGAAGGATAAGTGGCTTAGAAAATGTGTGTGTGTGTTTAACCACATAAAACCTGTAACAGTAGTGTAATGTTTGTATGTCACTGTCTGAACAAAAGTGGGTAGCGCTGTCACCTCACAGCAAGAAGGGCCTGGGTTCGATTCCCCGGCCGGGCAACCAGGGTTCTGTGGAGTTTGTATGTTCTGCATGGGTTTCCTCCCACAGTCCAAAGACATGCAGTCAGGTCAATTGGACATGCTAAATTGCCCCTAGGTGTGTGAATGTGTGTGTCTGTATGTCTGCCCTGTGATTGACTGGCTTCCTGTCCAGGGTGTTTACCGCCTTCCACCCAGTGAGAGCTGGGATATGCTCCAGCACCCCCACAACCTAGGAGGATAAGGGGCTTAGAAAATGTGTGTAGAGAAATGATCCAATAGAAATGGCCCATAATTGCTTGAATTATGGGCCATCTGCATATATCAGAAAATAAGAATAAGATATGAGAGATATGAGGTTTCATTCCAGCAGTACCTGTACATTAACTTGACTTGAACCTGAACTGAATTAAACTAAACTGAACTGAATGTTTTTGTGTGCTGGTAAAGGTTGTGTTGGTGTGTCCTCTGCTTAAGAGGTTAAAGCACGCTGCAGGAAAAGTGCATTTCACATAACCACATGGGGTGGATAAGAATGTCTAAAAAAAGCCCAGAAAGCGTGCCTTTACTTTAAACCTTTACCGAGACAGCTGAAAGCTCTTCTCAATGTGTTTTACCTCCCAATGCCAAGAGGCTTTCAAACATTAGAGGCCTTTAATGTCCTGACATCCTGTTTCCTCTTTCACGTCCTGATCTCCAGGGTCTGATAGGATAAAGGTGGATCTTTCATTTCAGGCATGAAAATGTATAAGAGTCATTGAGGAGCGTTTCAAGGACAGAGTTATGTATGGACGTTCATATCCAATGAACTGAGCTCACAGTGAGTGTGGAAACCCATTTCAGCTGTTTAAAGCCGAAAGCTCCAGCACAACTATTGACGCTGAAGGTGAAACGAAAGAGCAGCGGCTTAATTGGGCTTAAATGCATTGTGTCTTATTATCAGACAATGAGTGAAGAAGCAGACTAACGTTTGTCTCAGCCGACAGGGGCAGATATAACGACCAGAAATACTGCCGCACAAAGAGGACGAGAAGGAGGAACAATAGTAAACAACTAGAGCTGCAATGTGTAAATGAGTCCTTGTTTATCTACTGTGTGTTGTGAGCATCCTGACCAATCACAGTTGCAGAGGAGTGTTTTCATGAATTAAGATATATAATCAAACAAAAAAGTTAGTTAATTTGGTCAAAATAATGCAGGCCAATTTTTAAAGGGCCCATATCCTATATATTTCTTCTATTTTTTCTTACCTGGGGGCCTTTTATGATGTTCGTGTTGTTTTATGCATCAAAAACAGTCGTATTTTTGCATGACCAACCTCTTATTATGCCCTTGGACAAGGAACCTACCCCCCCCCTAAAATGTGTTGTTTTTTGTTAATAATGAAATAAAAACAGGGGTGTCTGGTAGCCTAGTGGTGGGAGAGTTGAGCCACCAACCATAAGTTCAAATCGCAGGACTGACTGGGTTTTCCTGGTTGTGCCCTTGGACAAAGAGCCCAACCCCACACTACCCCAGGCAGTGCTGCTCTGCTGGTGACACTGTGCTTCTCCCAGACTGGGCAGCAAATTGACCAATGTCCCTTGTAGGGACAATAAAGTGTAACATTGACATGTTTTTGAGTTTAGTTTCCATAAATGAACTGTACAGACTGGGGAGTGAATGGTACATTCTGAAACTAACTGTGTTTACATACTACACCAAACTCTAAATATTCAAATGAATAAATAAATAGAAGATATTATGATTTTCTAAAATATAAACCCTTTACCATATTGCAAGGCACGTCACACTCACAATATGTAGCAGTATAATCCCAGCGCTAGTATTTTGTCTATATTATGCAGCCCCAACATGAACATTTGATATCTGCTCTATGAGGACAGGTAATAATTGTGCATTAAATTGTGGTCCCCAGTTACATACTTATGTGTGAACATCACTATCAATAAGCACTCACCTATTCACTGACCAGGAAACAGGCTCTTGTCCCATGTTCAGCAGAGCTTTTGAAATGCATGAGACCTGTGACTCATAGCTACAGTGCAGTCTACTGTACCAAAACTCTGCTACGCTACTTTAGCTTTTCCCTCCACAAAACATTTCATAAGGTTTCATCCTGTCTGACTTGAAATAGAGGTTTAGCCTGAAAAAAAGTGTCTGGAACTTTTTGTTTTGAGGGTCATTTGTACAAGTGCACTAAAAAATGATGCATTGAATGTGCAGTACTGTGCAAAAGTTAGAGACCCATCACTTATTTAATTTCCATTCAAAACGGCCATTAAGCACAAGTTATTGATTTTTCAGAGATTTTTCTGATACAAGGTAATCCACTTGCATGAGGAAAGAGAAAGTAAATTAAGTGAAAAAAACAGGAGTTTCCAAAACTGGAGTTCAAAATTTTGATTTAAAGCTACAGATTTCATGGACTCCTAACAACCACCTGGAAGACCTGGTAGACACCAAAACTGTCCCCATCAGATAAACAGCACTTAAAGCTTTCATCTTTGAGAGAGAGGAGAAAATCAAGCTGCTTCAGATCTGAAAACATCCACAGGTGTTTCTGTCCATCCTCCCACTGTGAGAAGACAACTCAGCGCTATGGGTCTAAAAGGATGTGTAGCTGTCAAGAAGCTCTTACTGAGAAAAGAATATAGACAAAAAAGAAGAAATCAAACAAACAAGCTGCTTGTGTTCTCAGAACAACGGACTGACCACCCCAGAGTCCAGACCTCAACATCACTGAATGTGTTTGGGATTCCCTTGGATTGTGAGAAGCAGAAAATGCAACCAACTTCTAAGACTGAACTTTGGGGGTGTAGAAAAATATGGATGAACATCTAACAGTACCCATAGCCTTCTGTGAAAGTAAGTAGTCCTATGTGACCAAAAGGCTAGATTGAACCCTCTATTGCACGATGTTGCCTCAGGGCAACAAACTAATTTCCCTCACTTTACAACAACATTAAACATATTTGACAGGGTTGACACAATGACAGGGTTATAAATAAAGGGTAGAGTTTGATTAAGTCAATAAAAAGCATGTACCTGGTCATACTATCTCTTATTGTGCACCTTTATACCTTTTCAGCATTCAGTATACATTTTTTCATTGTAAGAATTTGCAGAAATATATTGCCTAGAAGCAACACTGTGTGACAGTGGAATGGATTTAGCCAGTCACAGCCAGGCCTCACCACTTCAGGGAACATGGCTCTGCATCATTTCTTCTCATTGTCTCACAATGTTGCCTCAAGGCAACACACTCCAAAAGGACCCTGCACACATTTTTTTAAAATGTTTTTGAATTTAATAATTACATCTATTTTATGCAAGAAAAGTGAATCTAATATTTTTTACAATTGCTCTCATAATGCGTGCAGTAGAGGGTTAACATCATAATAAAGCGATAAATGCTCACTTTTTAGTCATAAGATTTGATTGAATTGAATTAAAATGTTCAGATGTGGGCATCAATGGTTTAAGGTGGGAATGTATACAAGCAAATTAAATGCATCTCCCTTTCTTCGAGTGTACTGGGTTCTTTTCTCCTGCATAAATGATCTCCTAAAGAAGCACCTCTGCTCTCTCTTATTACTCAGAGTTCATTCATTTTGTATGAAGCGATCCTGCAGAAGATGGGGGGGTTAAATGTTCCAGGCTCGTTCTCCCCAAAGCATTGTAGCATTAAACTCATCTTAACTTTTAGCGAGAGCACCGAACGTCATTTCTGCTCCACCATCTTCTAATGATCTTTATGCTAGGATGGGTTTGGGGGGTGTTAGGTATACGAGCCATCAGCAGCTTTTGATTAATGTGGAGGGTTTTTGTCCCCAGCGTGTCAGAACGGTGGGCTGTGAGGGGCTGCGCTTTTCACTAAGCAGAAAATGACTTTTCTGCACCGCTAAGGAGCATCTTTAGTCTCTGTCTAACATAAAGCTGCTTTCATGAGCCAAACAAAATCCTTACAGAACTGGTTCACTATAAAAGGACGTAAAAAAACAACCTCAGTCAGTTTATTGGAAACACCTACTTTGTACCAACTTTACTTGGTCATTTAATCAGGAACACCTACCATGTAGTTGCACTTCGCAAATGCATAATTTGTCAGTCACCCTTCTATCTTGTCCATCAATGGAAAGGCCAACAGCGGTTTTGCCATGCATCAGTGCTACTGCTAAGCTAAGAGTAGTCTACCACCCTAAAATACCCATCCAAGAATGGCTCTGTGGTCAATAACTGACCCCTGATAAAAGACAGCTAAGGCAAAGGTACAAGGTAGGAGTTTCCAATAAAGTGGCCAGTACAAGCTGCAGTAAAAACGCACTTTGTTCTTTCAACATTTTTATTAAAGTCCTTACAAATATTATTTACATTTACAAAAATCATTTTGTGACATAAGCGTGTCAAAAACAGTTTAACTTAATCGTATAATATGCATCAGCCACAAACCTGAGACACGAGAGGGAAAAAAAGCCGAAAATGAAAATGAAGATGTTGCAAACTGATGCTACATAGTAGCAAAAACGCTCAACCAAATAGAGCCGTATGACAGACAATCGTTAAATACATTCAAGCAATTCAAACCTCTGAAACTGAACAACCACTACTTCTCTAAATCGGTTCTGTATAAAACAGGTGTTTCATACTTTATTTCATTATGTCTTTGGGAGAGGGAAACAGACATCAGGGTGCTTATTAAACTCAGTAGTATAAAACTGTACACTGAAGAAATGATGCATTGGATATATAGTAGGGTCCAGAGGTCTGAGAGCACTAGTGAATTCTTTTCTAATTTAAGTTTTAATTACAAATTATATTATCAGCATAACAATTTGAGCGAAATGCAGAATCTTGGAAATATTTACATGAACTTGAGAATTTGACATCAAATTGATATTTGGTATTTGCTTAAACACAGCATGTACTCAAGCTGCTTGTGTGAAATAGTTTGTGTCAAAGCCTCTGATGAGTAGATCATATCTGCCCAAGAGTCGCCTGAAAACAAGCTTCACTGGATAGATAAGACTCAAAAACAATCTGACTTTTTTGTGCAAAGACCTCAACATCGGCGTCACAAATGTGCTTTTGATTTGAACAGCAACTTAGAAAAAGTGCAGAATCTTCAATATTTCTGGTCTCTTTGTCTTAAATCTCTCAAAATTCTAAAACTTTATGTTTATTTCCAACTTGTGGTCTCAGACTATTGGACTTTACCTGATTTAAAGGTGTTCATCTTTTCCTCATATATGAAATATATTACATCAGCACATATACAGGCAAAAGTAAAGTGAAAGACAAAGTTGTGTTGATGTAATAGATTCTTTGTTAATGATGCACATTTGAATCAAGCAAATTCAATGCATCAGTTTTCCAGTGTGCTAATCTCCCATAGAGAAGACTCACCATGGCTGTGTCTAGACAGCAGGACATGAAGCTCGATTGAGATCAGTTTTTCTTCTTTCTTGTGTGACTGCCCTCGTTCTTGTGGGAATGCCTGTTATGCAGCTGAAGAGCTCGTTTCATGAACCTTTTACTGTTCAGTATTGCAGAAACTCACCCAGTTCACACTGGATTTAAGAAGAAAGTAATGATTTTGCTGTCTAAACGCAGGCTTTGTATGCAGAGGGAGGACGTGTCCAGCGCCAGAAATCAAGTGCCATATGTAGCGTCAACCTCAGAGAATGTTGCCAGCCAGTATGTTTGTAATTGTCCATTTTTGGTCAGTACACTTCTGCAAGGCGAGCTGGTAGCCAACCTCCGTATCACTGTTCTGGACCAACTCAAGACAGAGCTTAGACTCTCTGTTCTGGATGGAACCTCCCTGTAACAGACAGAGAACATCATGAGGTCAACCTGCTTTAAATGCTGTGACTGCTATAGTAATTATGTAATTAACTACATTGTAATGTAATGGATTACATTTACATTCTATTATCATTCTGTATCTACCTGTCTGAGTCTGTACATCTGACTTTATCTGTTTTCCAAGAAACAGCAAAGTTTCAAGAAATTGATTGTTTTTCAAGAAATTATAAAAAATGAGGCAAACATGTAAAACTTCTTGTTAATTTCTGATATACAGGACTGTTCAAATCATAATAAAACATTCCTCCACTTGTTTCAATGAGCTGCGAGTGAGAAATAATTATCAAATTATCAAAATTGCTAATTCTAAGGGGTAAAGGTCAGATTGACTATAAAAAAATGGAGAGACAAGGCCAGCATGACCAGACAGATCACCGACACCTCTTATTTGCTCAGAAATACATTCAGATTTGTCACATTTTTAAAGAGGAATTTCATCGATTTTTTTTAATTGTCTGCATACTTAAACGGGTAAGATGTGAACAAAGTCATTCTGAGTGGTTTAGTTTGAAAAACTTCTTTATGAGTCAGAACTTTTCACAGTGGTGGTGACAGGACCCAGACGTCTGAAGCGTTTAATGCCTCTGAAAGCTCCCTCACAGAAAGTTCTTACATTAAATGGTTAAGAAATGCTGCCTGACGCCTGAGACACTGTTTTATGGTATTTTGGAGGTAAGGTTTTGGTCTAAACATTTTTTTAATCCCATTCATGGCAGAGAGGTACATGCAGGGTGTTGTAAGGCAAAATAAACATATTTTTGTTTCCACTATTTTACCAATATGAATATGACATAAGAACTAGACGTGTAGGTTCACTGGTCATTTTGTATAGTAAATAAAATGGCTTTATTTGTGTTGTAGACATCGTGACCCCTGGTTTCCATCATCACAGCTGTAAAGAAATCTGAGTCAGAAAGTTTCTCTACAATGAACCATTTTACATCAAACCACTCTGGATAATGTTTATGTCTCAGCTGTTGAATTATGCATATATATTTTTTAAATCGATGGAATTTCCCTTTAAGCTGTGTACAAAACTGTGTCAAAACTCAAGTGATGTTTTTCCAAGGTTCTGAAGGAGGGCCATGAGGAGCCTCTCTCGTGCACTGCTAAAGAGGCACTGTGAGAGGCTGAGAGATGAAAGCAGGGGCTACAGGCCAAACACCTCACTGATCCGATTATCTAACACAATGTGAAATCCAAATCCCATACAGGCCTTCCTTCTGCCTCACTGTACCCATCCATAAAAGGCACAGTTAAAGGGCTGCAAGGTGATGGTCCAAATTCATAAAGACAGAGCTGAAAGCTGAAGCGTGATAGGACCACTCTGTGATGCCTTCTGCACCCTTTCGCTGGCCACTTTATTAGAAATACCTACCTTTTACTGTTATTCACTGGTCACTTTATTGAAAACATCAAGTTTTACTTCCACTCACTGGCCACTTTATCAGAAACACTGACATTGTACTTTCACTCTGTGGCCATTTTACCAGAAACACCAACTTTTACCTCCACTCACTGGCCAATTTATCAGAAACACCAATTTTTACTTCCACTCACTGGCCACTTTATCAGAAACACCAACTTTTTCTTCCACTCATCGGACGCTTTATCGGAAACACCAATTTTTGCTTCCACTCACTGGCCACTTTATCTGAAACACTCACTTGTACTTCCACTCACTGGCCACTTTATCGGAAACACCCACTTTTACTTCCACTCACTGGCCACTTTATCGGAAACACCCACTTTTACTTCCACTCACTGGCCACTTATTTTTTAGGTTGGCGCCCTCAAACCAAAGCTCCTCATACAGTAAACACTTGAATTCTGCTTCATGTTTAGCAGTCAGTAAGCATTCACTCATCGTTAACAGCTGAGTGAGGGGGAGGTCCAGAGATGCCCATTAGAGCCTCTGGAGGTAAAATGGTCATTGATTCTGCAGAGTAATTACCCAGAAGGTGTTAAAGTGAACTGACCAGCTGCATTTCCCTCAACACTGAACAGCTTCTAACCCAGACTAGATTTGATTTATGTGTGACTGCCTTATGTTCACACTCTCTTAATGAATGTGGATGAATTTGTGAATCTTGAAAAATAACATACACCAAATGTGGATTATAACCTAATATAACCAAACCATATAACCATCTAACCAAATTATGAGTGGGTTAATATGAGAAACACAAGAGCCCTGACTCTGAAAGTATGTTTCAAACTCTGGAAGTGGAATCAAGTCATATATCACAGAACACCTGGTTTATGGTTGGGCTTCTTGGACTTTTTGACCCAAGAACCCAAATGAGATAACAAGATAACTTATACTAAACACAATAGTGAGACACAAGCAGAAATGTATTACTACAGATAAACAACTGAACTGTCCTGCAAAACTGACTGGCTGCCACCAGCTCTTTTGTCCTCTTCTTTGAACTTCACATTTGTCCTGTAAGCCATCATATCAGATTTATTGTTTCACATGTTTTGATTAGTAGGAGCTGGGATTGTTTGTTAGAGTTGCACTGTAGAACCTACAGTCCTGCATGAACTAAAATCCAAAAAACTAAAAAACAATTTCAGCATCTCTAAAATCAAATCCTTTTTTTTTGTAATTCTAAGTAACACGTTACTTTGATTTTAGAGATGCTGAATTTGTACATTTTCAAAACTTGATCTTGTCCATCAATGGAAAGGGCCCACCATAGGACCACCACTGTCCAGATATTATTTGTGTGGTGGGCCATTCTCAACAGAGGTTTTGCCATGCATCAGTGATACTGCTAAGATAAAAGTACTCCACCACCCTAAAATAACCATCCAAGAATGGCTCTGTGGTCAGAAACTGACCACTGATGAAGAATGGCTGATACAAAGGTACAAAGTAGGAGTTTCCAATAAAGTGGCCAGTACAGGCTGCAGTCGAAGCTGCAGTAAATAACGCACTACGTTCAACATTTTTAATAAAGTCCTTATAAATATTATTTACAGTTATACGTTGCCTTTCAACACATTTTACACTCAGGCAGGTGTACTCACACACATTCCTCATCATGTCCACAAACTAATTTGGAGCGAATTCTGAACAGAACACACTGAAGAAGCCATAACAGAACCTCATATTTCATAAATACGACCTAACAAAAGACCTAACCAAACAGGACTAAATCTTATTCTTATGTTTATTCCAAAGGCACTGTAGGTAGGTAGGTGCAAAGAAGCTACAGCTGATATTCTGAGCTATACTGCCAGTCAAAAGTGTCTTCTTTTGAAATCCTCTGAGTAATGGCTGGATTTCACTATGACATTTGAGTGAATAAGGCGTGGTCACTGGCTGAGCGGTAAGAGAAGTGAGCCTGCAACCAGTTTTCAAATCTCTCGTCCAAAGACATGACCAAAATCTCTGGATGTTTCTTTGGGCAAGGCACTTAACCCCCCAGTGCCCCAGGTGGAGCTGCCCTACTGGTCACACTGTGCTGCTCCCAGTTTGGATGTATGACCGCCCCCTTTTAGGTGGATCAATAAAGTATAACTTAACCCCTTTTCACAGCAGCCATAAAATGCAATTTGCTAATGATTTTTGGGGTCCTTTAGTTGTGTCCTTATGCTTTTTTACACCATTTGTATGACAGTATGTATGATATGTAATAATATTTGTATAATGTGTATGATTTACAAAACGGAAGCGAGCTGGATTTTTGATTTCCTAAGTGGGCAAAAGGAAGATGAAGTGTTACTACTTATGCTACTGATTATTGTGGCAGTTTTACACAATGTTTTGATACGAAGGAAGCTGCAGTTGCAGTATCTCATTTATCTCAGCATGGCTGTCTTGGATTAGAGGTGTGAATTATCTTCACGGCAGGGGTCTTCCCCCTTGTCATACCCCAACCTCTGAGGAGACTGACTTGGACTCTCCCTGGCTCCGCCCACTCTCCTCCTCTCCCGCACACCTGCAGCCCATTTCAAGGACATTAAGACAGTGTTTTGATTGCGTGTTGGGGAAGTCTCTGTGTTACTATCTGTATTCAAGGCATCTTTCTTGGTATAAGGAGCAGGTTTTCTTTTCCAAACTATTGCTAAAAGTACACAGTGAAACTCTTCTGGTCCAAAGGTGGTTTAAAAACCTGTAAGGTCTGAGTATAGAGGAGTGCTGACATCACAATGAGGTCATCAAATGTGTGGCCTTCGGTCTTATTCCCAAGACAGCATGGACAGTCACTAATAATGCTGTCTAATAATAACAAATTGTGTTAAAAACAAATCGAAAAGCTAGGGGTCCCCAAACTTTTGATGCGTATAAGAGCTCTCTGTATGGTCTGAACTCCTTTCCTGTGGTCCTGACTTGTGCTCCCATATGAAGACTTTACACGAGGGGAACACGCGCTCACTAACATCTGCTGCTTCTCCTCTGTGAGATGTGCTCGAGTTTCATTCATTTCAACATCGCTGTTGTTAAATTAATCATACTACCATTACCAGCCACAGCGACCACTGTGCTCAAAACTGTTCGTCAACTAAATAAAATATCTCCCCAGAACACGTGTTCAGAAAAGCTCAATGATGCGTTCAGGTGTGATGGCAAGCAGAGCCTCATATACATGCAGAAATACATATATATAGATCTTGCAGACAGGCTGTTTCCTAAAATAAGCAGAACGAGCAGTTGCTCAGGGCCTCCAATGTTGTTTTTTTTTTTACAGTGTTGTTTTTTTTAAACATCACTTGTGTCAATCATGGAATTGGCAGAGGATGTGAAGACATCATCTGTTCAAGAAAATCAAGAAAGCAAAAACGAGTGTTGCCTAAACCCACACCTAACCCAAAACACAAATAAAATACAGTTACGTCTGTGAAATAATGAATCAATAATTCATTTGGAAAGTGCCTTTCCAAAAACTAACTGAGCAGAGGCAAAACAGCAGCTCAAAAATCTATAACCCCAATTCCAAAAAAGTTGGGATGCTGTGTAAAATGTAAATAAATGTAAATACAAACAGAATGTGATGATTTGCAAATCACATACACCCATATTTTATTCACAATAGAACATACAACACATATCAGATGTTGAAAGCGAGACATTTTACCATTTCCTGAAAAACATTAATTCATTTAGAACTTGATGGCAGCAACGCATCTCAAAAAAGTTGGGACAGGGCCGTGTCTACCATTGTGTAGCATCCCCTCTTCTCTTAACAACAGTCTGTAAATGTCTGGGAAGTGAGGAGACCAATTGCTGGAGTTTTGGGAGAGGAATGTTGTCCCATTCTTATCTGATGTAAGATTCTAGCTGCTCAACAGTCCTGGGTCTTCTTTACCAGATTTTTCGTTTCATGATGCACCAAATGTTTTCTATTGGTGAAAGGTCTAGACTACAGGCAGGTCTGTTCAGCACCCGGACTCTTCTTCTGCAAAGCCATGTTGTTGTGGTGGATGCTAGGGTAGTTTAGCATTGTCCTGCCGAAATATGCAAGGCCTTCTTTGAAAAAGACACTGTCAGGATGGCAGCATATGTTGCCAAAACCTGTATATTTCATTCAGCATTAGTGCTGCCTTCACAGATGTGTGCAAATAACAAGCTGGGAGGGCTTTAGCATGGAGGATGCAGTGTCCATGATTTCCAAAAAGAATTTCAAACTTTGATTCGTTGGACCACAGGACACTTTTCCCACTTCGCCTCAGTCCATCTTAAATGAGTTTAGGCCCAGAGAAGTTGGCAGCGTTTCTGAATCCTGTTTATATATGATTTCTTCTTTGCATGATAAAGCTTTAACATGTGTTTGTGGATTGCACTGTGAACTGTGTTCACAGACAATGATTTCTGGAAGTGTTCCTGAGCCCACACAGTGATTTCCAGTACAGAATCATGCCTGTTTTGAATGCAGTGCCATCTGAGGGCACGATGATTACGAGCATCCAATATTGACCATCGGCCTTGTCCCATGTGTACAGGGATTTCTCCAGATTCTCTGAATCTGTCGATGATATTATGTACTGTAGATGGTGGAATATCTAAAGTCTTTGCAATTTTACATTGAGGAACATTTTTCTGAAATGTTTTCATAATTTTTAGATGCAGTTTTTCACAGGTTGGTGAACCTCTGCCCATCTTTGCTTCTGAGAGACTCTGCCTCTCTAAAATTCTCTTTTATACTCAGTCCTGTGAGTTAGTTGCAAATTACTCCTTCAGCTGTTTTTTATTAGTACCACTTACCACCAGCCTTTTGTTGCCCCTGTCCCAACTTTTTTGAGATGCGTTGTCGCCATCAAGTTCTAAATGAGTTAATGTTTTTCAGGAAATGGTAAAATGTTTCAACATCTGATATGTGTTCTATGTTCTATTGTGAATAAAATATGGGTGTATGAGATGCAAATCATGCAAATCATCACATTCTGTTTGTATTTACATTTATTTACACGCCGTCCCAATTTTGGAATTGGGGTTGTACTTAAATGCTAAGTAACTTATAGAACCGTAGTGGAATTCTTTAGTATATGCAGCATTTATCAGCCTAAAATAAGAATAAAATAAAAGGATCAAGCTCCAAAGTCAATCTCCAATCACAAAGCAGCACAGATGCTGAACTACTGTCGCAGAACAAAATGAAACCCAGAAAAGGAACTAAATGAGTGAAGTGGAACTGAGTATCGTTCAAAAGTTTTCAATACCAATACTGAGACTTTGATACTGATTCCTGTATGATACCTTTCTATGCCTTCTTTTAAATTACAAAGAGAACGTGGGTGTGGCTTAAACCAGAAAGGAGTGTGAGATGAAAGTGGGGTATCTAGATATGCAACAAGCTGCAGACTGATCAAGAATTGCTGAAGTTAATAACACACAAACAGAAAGTCATTTAGGCCTGTTTCTTTCCTTTTTTTAGGGTAACCTCACTAACTCTGACTCAGACACGCGTCATACCTACATTACACAAGTAACCACTTGTGTAAGCAGCAGAAGCGGAGGTAGCCATGCAAACTTTGTAGTGCAACCTGTTTTTTTTAAAGGTTTGAATATAACATACATAATGTCTGTGAATAAATGTGTTGTCTGGCTGTAGCTTCGGTTCAGAACTGCTGTGTACTGCCTTTATTTCTGTTATTGTTAGCCATGTAGCCTTTAGCTTGCTCACTAGTAATGACGTTACATTAGCAGTGATGTATAACACATGAAGTAGTTAAAGCCCAGCAAATCAGATGCTACGATTTACAAATATTGTGGCGTCCAGCACACGCTCCACATTTCAGAAGTGGCATGGTATGCAAAGCTGCACCGCCCCATCACTGAGAAGCACATGTGTTGCTGTTTTTGTTATTGTTAATGTTGTTCATTAGTTAAAGTTGTGTGTATGAGTTGAGGGTGTTCTATTGTGTCTGACTGCAGGTTCGAGTGGGTTGTGTGTCTATTGTACAGTGAAGCGATATGGCCAGTAGTGACCTTCCTTGCCATTCCGTCTGTATGGCATGCACCTTTTCTGCTGGTGTCAATAAAAAAGCACTTCTCATGGCAGAAATAATGATCTCTCCTGGATCTCTTTCTACGCCGATGCCACAACATAAAGCACTTTAAAGTTTTCTACTGCTGGACACAGCTTTGTCTGCCTTTTTTTTAGGTTTGAAAAGAGAAATGTGTTAGATCACAATGATTTCTGGACAATTTGTACTGCTAAAGTCTTTCTTGAGATCTCATCTAAATCAATTCACTAACAAAGTAATGGAACGGCCCTTAAGGTGGTGCCTGGGATTCCCCCTGAGGGGAAAGGCAAGCCAAAGTGGACTTTTTAAAACCAGTATTAAAATGGGTGGCTAAACAGCCAATCACCAATCTAGATTTTGGACCAAGCATGGATGTTGATGAGACCGACCACATAGGTATTGAAATTTGCTATTAAATAACATTAAAATTTTTAGTTAGTAGTACTGAAGTAATTCAATATCATTAGCTCTAGTAAAAAATAGATGCCTTTTGTGACAAATATCATCCCTGTCCAAAGAAAAAACAGTATCTCCAAACTTTACAGGAAAAAAAACTTCATTAAATTTTAGTGTAAATTAATGTAAAGAGATTTTATTCCAAGCTAATTTGGAGCATTTTTATAGGTCCATTCATCATGAAATTCTCATACAATGTAAAGGGCAGCTGCTCTGTTCAAATGAATAAAAATCAACAAAAATGGAGAGACATTTTTTTCTTTGGACACTGACGATATACTAGAATAGAAAAGTGTTAGCATTTGATACTTAGAAAAGTCCATAAATATTTTACTTGAGTACACGAAATTAAGAATATGGTACCAGTTAACCCCTCTGGAGGTGAGGCCCCCAAGCAGTATGTCACTTAGAGATCCCGAATGTTCAGAAACAGCCCTACTTAGAGGACAAAAGCAGATGGTTAGCAGACGCGAGCTGATCCGAGCTCATTTTGGGAGCCTTTCCCACAGGCCCAAAGACAATTCACTTTCTCATTGGCCCCTTTATCAATAATTCACAGTCTGGAATTGGCCACGGTGGATTTGACTTTTTTTCTCCATCTGAGTGCGGCGGAAAAGGCTGCTGGCGTCAAACGGCCAAGAGGAGCGCTCGCCTCGTTTGAGGTATGAAATCGCACACGGTCCCCAGGGCCAGTCTGAGCGCTTTTGATCCGCCTGCTATTGTCAGCACAGACGCAGGATAGCGCTGGATCGCTAGTGCACTGTGACACCGCTTTCAGGGTGATGGCATATCAGGCTATAATAACCAGCTCAGATGCTGCGCACACCCTGGAGATGACACCTCCTGACATGAACAGACTGGCACGCTAATTCCCGCCTCATATCTAATAAAGAAATCATGCATTATTCTGCTAGCGAAGGGAACAGGATGCAAGGAGAAGAGGAAATTGATATGTCTGCAGTGCTGGAGAACAGGGTGGGAATTGAATTAGCTGAGGTGTTCCTGAGGCATGACACTGGAAACCCAAAGGAATTCTAAACACTTAATATCTGAAAAACATCCAGCACTGCAAAAAATGGGATTTTGGCAAGTGCATCTCAGACACATCTCAAATTTAGGCAGTTTCTCTAATATTTCTCATTATAAGTGTTATGAATATTATAAGACTATTAAACCTTTTTACAGACATTTATACTTGTTTTATTTTATCAAGTGAAATTGTCTCACTGCACCGACAATTTTCTTTAAAGACATAATGCTTGAAGGAAGTACAATACTGCGCAAAAGTTAGGGACCAGCCTTAATTTATTTAATTTCCAGTTGAATAAGCCATTAAATACAAGTTATACATTTTTCAGAAAATGTTACTCAGGACATTAGATACAAGATAACCCACTTAAACACGGAAGGAGAGAAACAAACTAAAAAGAGTGAAAAAATAAGAGTTTCTAAAACTGGAGTTCTAACCATTATGAAACGAAACAGGGAAACTGAGACTCCTAACAACCATATAACTCCTGGTAGACCACCAAAACAACAACTGTGTAAGACCTGGTAGACCACCAGAACAACAACAACCATGTAAAACCTGGCAGACCACCAAAACAACAACCACGTAATACCTGGCAGACCACCAAAACAATAACAGTGTAAGACCTGGTAGACCACCAAAATAACTACCATGTAAGACCTGATAGACCACAAAAACAACCATTGTTTAAGACCTAGTAGACCACCAAAATAACAATCCCCCCTATCAGACCAGCACTTTTCATCTTTGAGAGAGAGGAGAAAATCAAGCTGCTTCAGATCTGAAAACATCCACAGGTGTTTCTGTCCATCCTTCCACTGTGAGAGGACGACTCAGCGCTATGGGTCTGAAAGGATGTGTAGCTGACAAGAAGCTCTTATAGGAAAGGAAATAGACAAAAAGAGCCTTTGCACCAGAACACCGAACCTGGGTGTCTGAGCAGAAAGGTTTTATGAACTGATGAGTCTAAATTGGTAACTGGGATTACTCGGATTGTAAGAAAACGCAACCAACTTGTAATTGTGATTTTTTGAGGTGTGAAAAACTGAAGGTGGGTCTCCTGAAAAGAATGGAAGCTGTAATAAAGGTGGACACACATATACTAAAAAATATAATATATAGGTTTTGAGGCTTCTGTCTAATTTTCTGTTAAATATGTTTTCTGCTAATGAATAACTTGTACTTACCGCACATTTTGACTAGAAATAATAAATGAATGGTGGTGGACTTCTATACAGGAGTGCAGAATTAGTTCATTAGTGCCCATAAATAGGTTTAATAATCTTATAATATTCTTATACCATACCAAGATATATAAGATTTCATCTACTTTTAAAGGGGAAATTGCAAAAAAGATTTTTTTTTTTTTATCTTAACATGAATGATAACAGTTCGTACAGCTGGTTCTAGCCAAAGATCAATGTCTGAAAGTTTAAGGGAGGAATCTGTGGACTTCTTTGACTTAGACAGAGATTCTGACATTTACTAAAGATTTACTAAAGCAGTGATGTGATAATGAGCAGGCTTGGGGGACAGCAGTGCTTAATGAGGCAGCGAGCTGGTGAAGAATAATGGCCTTTAACGTGAAGGGGGTGCTGAAGACTATTCTGAGGACAAATAATGACTGCAGATGACTGCAAAGGCTAGCCATTCACACCACCTCTCACATACACTGTAGTACTGCCTTTTAGACACCCGAATTTCACTCTCTGCAGGACACATTTGCCATAGTTAAACTACGACTGGCCACTTTATTAGAAACACCTACCTTGTACCTGCCTTCACTGGCCATTTTAGCAGAAACACCTACCATATAGGTACACTTTGAAGATGAACAATTATTCCCTATTATCAAGATATTTGGGACAAAAGTAGGGGTTTTGGGGGACAGGAGGGGAGCTTTGGGGGACAATAGCAGAAGTACACTTTAAAAAAAATGTGGTTCTTCAAGGGTTCTTCAGTCAAGAAAATGGTTCTATATAGAATTATTTAGTTGTTATTTAGTTATTCTGAGGAACGCTTTCATGACGCAAAGAACCCTGCAATCATGCAAATGGTTCTTTGAGTGTTCCTGGTTCTGTATGGAACCATTTTCTTTATTAACAAACCCTTGAAGAACCACCCTTTTTAAGTGTAACACTGTTTTGTCCCCCAAACCTCTGCTACTGTCCCACAAAGCCTTACTCCTGTCCCAAAAATCCTGCTAACAGTTAATTATGGTTCATCTTCAAAGTTTATTTATACATTTTTCTTTACTAAAAAAATCCTTGAATAACCATCTTTTTAAGTGTGTACAGGAGACAGGAGCAGAGGTTTGGGGGTCAGGAGCAGAGGTATTAGAGACAGGAGTAGGGTTTTGTGAGACAGGACCACAGGTTTGGATGACAGAAGCAAACCTGAGTAAACGTCCAGGAGAGCTTCATGTGCTTGTTTCCAGCGTAGCTGCACTCCAGAAGCCGCGGGCGTCCGTTCACGTCCACCAGGCACTTATTATCATCATCATCAATCGTCGGACTCAACACACCCACACGCAACTGCTGGGAGCTGGTGTAGTACACATTCTGAAAGAAAATGAGGGATTCCTTAATATGTGACAAATTACAGATTACATACATGGCTAAGAAACAGAAGTTTAAGGAAAAATAAACATCAACATTTTTACTTTTTTTCTTGCTTAAACTTTATCTCAATGCATGAGACACCAATTAATTTTTCTACACCAGTCTTAACTTTGCATAAGCCGAATCATTGAAGATAAGCAACCCACTTTTGAGCATTTTCTGTTGGAAAGATTTAAAAATGTGTGCCAACTGTGGGCCAGCTTGTCCATCAGACAAGTATGCATTATACACATGAAAAGAATTAATAATTCATCAGACTGATTTTTCCCTTCTGAAAGCTGTGACTCATATCTCAATCTATATGATGTGTGGAACAGTACAGTAAGAGGCTTAAGAGAGAATGATCTTTGAAGGCAGCTTACTTTTATCAAATGACAGCCATTCAAGCGACTTAATTCCCCATCCCTTCCTTGTCCTACATAATAAGAATGTAGCTTTCATCAACGTTGTTTGGTCTGAAATATAATTCCGACCTGTTCTAGGACAAATGTATCTTATGGAAGCAGATGCTGAAATTAATGCAGAATTAACTGCTCTGCGCTTTAATGAATAGATGTGAGGAGGGCTGACGGTGCGGTAATTGGAAGCACCTTATCAGGAAAACAGATTCTTCCAACATGCTATGTGTTTGCTTTGGATCATTAACGCAGTAGTGCTCCTGCCAAGACTCGATTCAATCACAATAATGCTTTAATCCATGTTCCTATTGGAAAACAAGGCTTTCCTGAGAAAATCTGCACCAGTCAGCCCGACAGAATTTTTTACGGCACTCTATTGGCCATGACACGGACCACTTATAACCAACGTGACCAACCAAATTGGTCAGACTACAAAAAACCTAGACATACTGACCACCAGTGACTGATCAGATTTAGGCTTATGTTATACAAGCACTCCAAGAGCATTAGAGCGCTAAGTTCATTGTAACTTTTAAGTCGAGACTTATTACTTATATTCTGAGTTTGTGTTGTTAATAATGATTAATCCCATTTGTCTTATACACCCAAAACCATAAAGAAAGAGTTTTTTCTATTCAAAAAGCTATATGAGTGGACAAAATAAGCTTCATCAGAAAGTTTTTATTACTTTCAATGATTTAACTTGAATATAAAACTACATGACTGCAGGGTGAACATGAAAATAAGGTGAATGCAGTTTCCAGATTTCACTAAAAATGTTCAGGTATTGTTCACATCAACCATCAGAATGAAGAAAAATGTGTGTCTCAACGATTCTGACAATGGCATGCTTGTTGGAGCTGGACAGGCTGGTTTCAGTATTTCTATAACTGCTGATCTCTCAGGACTTTCACATGCAACAGTCTCTAGAGCTCACTGTGCATGGTGCAATAAAAGAAAAACATCCAGTGAGCAGCAGGTCTACTGACGGAAATGCCTTGTTAACGAGAGAGGTTAATGGAGAATAGCCAGACCGGTTTGAACTGACAGAAAGGCTACGGTAACTCAGATAACCACTCTGTATAATAGTGGTGAGCAGAAAAGCATCTCAGAATTCACAGCACATCGAACCTTGAGGTGGATGGGCTACAACAGCAAGAGACCACATCAGCTTCAGCCAAGAACAGAAAGCTGAGTTGCAGTGGGCCCAGGCTCACCAAAATCGGGCAGTTGAAGACCAGAAAAACATGACCTGGTCTTGCAAATCTCAAATTCTGCTGAGGCACACCGATGGTTGGGGTAGAATCTGGTGCCAACAGCATGAATCCATAGAGCCAACCTGTCTAGGCTGGTGGAGGTGGTGTGATGTTTTCTTGGCACACTTTGAGCCCGGAGGCTGCCTTTTCATATGTTAGCTAAAGCTGCAACTTACACTTACTGGATGCTGATAGGGACTCATCTTCTACATGAGGTCTTGATTCCTCAGTGGAAGATGTGCCAACACGTAAGTTTGTCAGAGAAATATGTTTCCACTGTTTACTGACCTAACGTCTGCGAATATCAGCTAGAACAGTTAGCCTAGTTTGCAATAAAGCTGCGCTACACCTGCCTTCTCAAACACGTACTTAACAATACGTCCTTGACAATGCGCTCACATTAAAGCACTTGTGTTTTGAAGTGGCATAGTATCATACACACACCTATATATATATATATATATATATATATATATATATATATATATATATATATATATATATATATATATATAACACACACACACACTCACAGATACGAGCAAAACTATAACACGTTACTTTACTTTACTATACTTTCAATGTATTTATATGTAATAAGATCTTTTTATCCAAGTACTTTTGGATTATCTGTATTGATCCTTTCATCATGAAGTCTGCACACAACATAAAGGGCAATTTTTAAATTATGTAGAAAACAGGAGATAGAGAAAGAGATTGTGTCAAACGTGATATATTTTTGACCACAAAGAAGAAGAGCTAATGTCAGTGTGATAAAACTGAAATATAATTTTTTTTTTTTGGATGAATCTGCATTCTACCAGTGTTTATATTAGGGCGCTTAGTTGTAACACTGTGTTAAAACTAACCCTGCCATGTGGAAGCTGAACTTTAGCTTGGCTAGCCATAGATGAATTCTGTGAATTATACACACAACTCAGCAATCGACACACAACTTGTGCCCTACTCTCCCCCACTGTTCACATGTAATTACACGTTTAATTTAATTACTTTTTAGTTACTTTCAAAATTCATTACGGGGACTCTTTATGTTGAGTGGTCCATTTCAGATGCAAACAAACACTCAACAGACTCTCTCAGTCAAAAACACATGAGGGTTAGGATTAGAGCCTGGGTGAGGATTAGGTTTTGTGTAATGGACGTAACATATTAGCAATACATCTACTTAATGTAAGTAACGTATCAACAGAACATCTACAAGATATTTACTTCAATGTATTCAGATGCTGCACTACTGCTGAGTCACTGATATGTTGTTGATGTGTTACTGATACTCTGTTAAGCTTATTAATTATCTACAAAGGACCACCCCAAATAAAGTGTTACCTTAATTGTTTGTGTTCAGTTTACATTCTGTATCCGCAAGTTTAAGCCTGCACTCCTGACTTTTTTCTGTTTGATTTAATAAAAAAAAACCGTGAAATGTAAACAATGTGCTTTTCTTCTGCATACAAGACAGTACAAAAATAACTTTTCATCAAATTTGAATTATAATAAAATATCACATTGTCTACTTCCAAACACAAATGTAGTATGTGTTGAAAGTTCAGAATCACTTTCTACAGAATTCCTCCACTTTTTTCAACAAGCTACGAGTCAGATACAGTTCATATAAAATTACACCATGCTTTTGTTATTGCAGGCAAACTGCAGCTTCTCAGTATTAACTGTAAGAGAGTGTACAGACTGATACTGTGATACTGATCCTGACTCTGTCATCTTAAAAAATGATTTTTATGATGATGGGTTTGGGAAAGGAGCCCGGGAGTGCACAGGAATCAAGTCAGTGGGTTTTGTTCATCAAAGGCAGCCAGCTGTACTGGTGAAAACATCAAGTGCTGCTAAGAATGGCTTTCTAAAATCAGACGGAGTGCAGTTCCCACTGAAAGCGCTTCTCCCGACAGATCTGAGTCCATATTGATCTTAGTGTCTCGAACAGCTGAATATGCTTTCTGCCACTCTTGCATCCATGTACTATTTTTAACAGAATATTTCCAACACTCACATTCCGCCTTGGGAATGCTTTCCCACATCATATGCACAACATATGCTGGTTTTGCTGGTGACCAGGGATGCTGGCCTATGCTGGCTTTTCTAGCAGGGTTTAGAATAATAACCGTTTAAAGCTGCTCACACTTTGAAAGGGGCCTTAAGACAGAAACGAATGAAAAAGAAAACTGCAGTCAGAGCTCATTTTCTACATGAAGCAATGACTGTATATGAAAATACTCACACAAGTCTTATGCATCTGAAACGATGATGTGTAAAGCTGCTAAGGTAAAGTGTTAAGGGTGAAACTGAAATACAGCCAGTTTATCAGCTATTACCATTACGTTTTTGTTGACACGCCCCAACTCAGAAACCCAGGGCTCTTCGAAAAATCAATTTCCCACTAGTAAATACGACATTGCGGTGGTGTTCATGTGCATTAATCTTGGAATTCCAATATCTCCAACAGGACTTGAAGGCAGCAAAAGCCCAGGCTTTAGTTTAGTTCACTGGAGTCTTGCCAACTCCTTCAAGTGTGTACTGAGTCTTCTTTGTCTGTAAAGCTTTTTCTGCGTATGACCTGTTTGTCGTGTTTTTGACCTGTCCTTTTTGGTTGGATTGTTGTGTACTATTTGTGCTCTTCATTTTTGATCCTGGACTGGTTTATGATTTATCTCTGGATGTCCTTCTTGTCCTTCTCTGTTACTGACCCTAGCCTGTTATGACTACGCTCTTTGTAACACTACCAAACTATCAAGTAAACTTCAACCTTGTCTTTTTATCTGCGTGCATCTGACCTGTGCCGATTTTGTAACATAAACCATCACTTTTTATTGTGTTTATGTTTATTTGTATTTGTTTTTGTGCTGTTATAAACTCAACATTAATAACTTAACCTGCTAATAATGCAATAAACTATTAGCGACACTTTTTACGTCATGAATACATTTTTCTTGACCCTTTAAACCATCTGTAGTTATACAGGCTGAAGCCCAGCTGCAGCACGCCATGTGTTGCTGTGACTGAATTGGCTACTGCAGCCCTCATTCAAATACAGCTTTTTAATGGCTTTTAAAGCGATAGCTGTGACACCTATGAATAAATCAACAAGCAGCAAACTAACAAAAGTAACAGCAAAGTGGAGCTCCAGTTCCACTCGAGAGCTCTTTCTTGAGGGTCACTTAATTGCTATTAACTACACAAAAAGTGATTAAGCCCTAACTTCTTCTAAAGTTATATAGTGGTTTTTTATTGTCAAAAACACTCCTTGAGTAAACAGAGCAAAAGGTTTAAACAATTTTCATGGCTGCCTGAGGCTTTTGCGCAGAACTGTATGCACAGTCATCGTTAAGAGAAGTTCTCATCTTTCTGGGTTTTCTGACAAACAGTGAGGAGTAAAAGAATGTGCAGAAAAGTAAAAGAGAATTAAACGAGGCAAACAGCGAGGCGTGAGCGGTTTGTTTTGTTGCCTCAGGTAGAGGATTAGTGTTCAGTGCTTCAGAGCTTTTCTGCTACTATACTGGAGGATAATGCGGCCTTGGGTAGATCACTATCCACTGACAGAAAAGATGAATGCTATTCACGTTCCGTTTTGGCACAAAATACGTGCAAATTCCATAGCCAAAGCCAGAACGTCAGCAAGAAAGGAACATAAAAATAAATAAATCAATCAACATCGTGTGCTGAGTGTGGAGGAAGCTAAATCCACACTAAATCTCCTGAATGTGAGAACACACGGAACCGTACAGCTCAGGAACACATGAATACTAACGCTTCTGTACATGTAGAAGCAAATGTGTGTAGCCAGCACGCTACTGTTGAAAGGTCTGGAATTGCTTCATATTAATAATCTTTGAAATTTCATAAACAAAAATAACAATAAAAATATCCTGCGCAAAATGGTAGATGTTTTATTCAATATGTCAAGTATGATACTGAGAAATTTCTAAATGATAAATAATATCCTGCAATTGTCTGTTTACAACAATTATTATAGTATTATAGTATTATTAATTACATTTATTAGAACCTCATCTTGATGTTCTACAGCCTTTTCAGTTAGTAAGGAAGCTTCTACATCTCTGTTAATCAGTCTGGACACATGTAGATTTAGCTCCACGTCTATTATTTATAATCTTATTTGTAATTTATACATTTTTTATTTATACATTTATTTGCAACCAAACTGGCTGTATAACAGTGAAAACATACATTCCAAATTTCTGAACAATAGTGTTGCTAATCGCTGCTGTCGGGACAAAACCTTTTATCTCCATTTTTGTCGTTTTTCAGTTTTTGACATGATATGAAAATGCCTGTTGTCCTTTACGTTGTGTCTAAATGTAATAATGAATGGAACAAAAGAAACGGCTGAAAATGACTTGGGGAAATGTCTGGTTCCATTGACTTACATTAAAAGTAAAGTATGTTTTTTCCTTCTCCTGTAAAGTTATCATTTTGGAGATAAAAGGTTTTGTTCCAACAACAGCGAAATGATGAACTACAGTATTTTATAACTTAGTTTTTGCAAATGCTGGCCGCTGTCTGGACAGAGTTAGTAGAAATATTGTAATTTATCACTTGGCACCAACTTGTCTGCTCCAAAAAGCCACGTGTGAGCAGGTTTAGACATGAAATCAGCAGCTGTGAGAAGTGAACACTACTGCTGACTAAACAGATTCACTCTGACCATTTCTCCCTCTCTCTCTCCACTTTTCTTTCTGTCTCTCTCACTTTCTCTTTCACTCTCTCCTGTTTTTCCCTTTCTCTTTTTCTCTCTCCCTCCCTCCTACTAATCCACTCTACATCTCTTTCTTGTTTTCCTGTCTTACTCTCTCCCCACTTCTTCTCTCTTTCACTGTCTCTCTTTTACTCTCTTCCATTTTCCTCCGTCTCCTCTCTTTTTCTCTCTCTTTACTTCTGTTTCTTTCACTGTTTCTCTTTTACTCTCTTCCGTTTTTCCGTCTCCACTCTCTCTTTTCTCTCTCTCTCTACTTGTGTCTCTCTTTCACTCTTTCTTTTACTCTCTTCCATTTTTCCCCATCTCCTCTCTTTTTCTCTCTCTCTCTACATCTGTTTCTCTCTTTCACTGTGTCTCTCTCGTTCACTCTCTTCCATTTTCCCCCATCTCTCTTTTCTGTCTCTCATTCCTTGCTCTCTCCCTCCCTGTTCTCTCTCTCCTCTCTGCTTCTTCCTCCCTCTGTCTGCCTCTCCCTGCTTGCCCCCCCCCCACCTCCCTCTCTCTCTCTCTCTGGTAGTATAGAAACAACTGTCCCTGGTTATGGTCCAAGGCATCCATCTTTATTGAGTATCATTACCGTGGAAACGCTCCTGGAACCTGCCTCCAACTTATCATCTATAAACATCACTGTCAGCACGGATTCTGCAATATATCCTCATCCCCCTCTGAGGGAGAGCGCTACTAGCGCGGGCAGCTGAAAACTCAGGGCCAAACGCAGCACTTTCCACCGTATTTCCCCCTGCGCTTCTGCTGCTGTAGAACCGAGCAGCGTAATCCATCCAGTGGCACGAGGGCAGCGGGCTTTCGCGGGAAAATAATGAGCCGGTTTTATGGATTCGAAATAAAGCAGGGTTTCTTTTCTTTACGACAGCCGAAACTGTCCCATATATCTCCGTGAAACATTGCAATCATTTGTGAAGGGGAGGGCACGCGCAGAAGTGCAAGCCCAGCAGATCGTGGAGAGATAAAGCAGGCCGAGAATTCACATAAAAGTCTTCACAATGGGAAAAAGTTAGAAGTGCCTTCCAGTTAATAACTTTTTCATAAAAGTAATAGCTGAGTCATAACTTCATATTGTTGGTGTAAGTAGGCTGCCAGTGACAGACAGTCCATTACCAAGAGGGCGAGGAAGAGATATGGATGGAGACACGTATATATCTAGATATCAATATACACTTAATGAATGTGTCTTTCAAAAGCACACAGCTAAATAAGTTTCTGCTTTTCTTCTTGTATTTGACGTACAGTGGACATTTTTACACTGTAAAGTGAGCGTGATTTCTTAATAACCTGGGCAGTACATACTGTGCAAAAGTCTTAAAGGGCTGAATTTCCAACACTTTTTTGAAATGAAAGAGTTTGAGTTAGTATGTAATTAATAACTTTCAAATATATATTATTCACTTCCCAGTCCATACAGTCCTTACATGGGAACTAAGCTGCAAAACCAGCCTGGTTTGATTTCACTGTTTTTGTAATGTCACAAACACAAGTGCATTTACATTTCAGCTTATTTATCCTATAGCTATTTAACCCCGCCCACTCATATTGAAGTTATAAAGAGTGTTTCAGCCTGGGCTGCTATTTAAATCAAGCACAATACAGAGCTGCCAATCAGAACACAGCTCAT
The DNA here is from genome assembly GCF_904425465.1 of Colossoma macropomum. Taxonomy (NCBI): domain Eukaryota; kingdom Metazoa; phylum Chordata; class Actinopteri; order Characiformes; family Serrasalmidae; genus Colossoma; species Colossoma macropomum. Next base: position 8,196,689 of record NW_023494788.1, on the reverse strand, counting down.
TTGCAAATATCAATCTTATAGGCATAGTAGCAAAAACAGCTTGTTTAAGTCTAACCCTGCATTCAAACTGGCAGCAACTTTTTTCGCCTCCTTTCCCCCCAAATCGCTGGTTGCTCTTCGCCTGTGGGCGTTTCTGAACTCGAACTGACATTGTTCAGCATGGTTTCACTGACACCAAGCACAAATTAGACGCTTTCCCACTAAAAATAAAAATCCTGGTGAAAGCTTGTGTGCTCATTTTTATTTAATGTGAGGAAAACAATACCTGGTCTTTGTGATTACTGTCTTTTTGTGACAAAAGTACCACCGCCATTATTCCATCTCTAGTAGGAACAATTATCTAGGAACCAAAAAAGGAGCGTACCGTTTTATAGTGGTGGAGATAAAGTGTGTACTAGGCTGCTCAATGCTCAATTCCTATTGGTAGTCACCACTGTTGCCAGAAATTGCCAGCTCTCATTGAAAATAAATGAACTGCGGCCACTTTGTTGCTTTGTGTCATTGCCGGTGTGAACGCAGGGTAAGAGATGAAGAGAGGTTGGGAAATGGTCATGAAAGAATGAACAATGTGTCTTTTCAGCATATGAAACCACACAAATGTTACTGACCACCCCAGAGTCCAGACCTTAACATCACTGAATGTGTTGGGGATTACTTGGATCATAAGAAGCAAGCAAGCAAAGTTTATTTATATAGCGCTTTTTACAACAGGTGTTGTCACAAAGCAGCTTTACAAGGAAATCAGCATTACAGAAAGAAATCCGGGTCCAAGCCCCCATAAGCAAGCCAGAGGCGACAGTGGCAAGGAAAAACTCCCTAGGAAAAAGGAAGAAACCTTGAGAGGAACCAAGACTCAGAAGGGGAACCCATCCTCCTCTGGTCGACACCGGATAGTAAAACATTGTTAGTATAAAGTATTATAGTACAAAAACAGGGAAAACAGGCATAATTATCTTATTAAATAGGAAATTTTATTTCATGATGAGAGATGCAGTACTGTTCAAAAGTCTTAGGCACCTGAAAAATGGTAAGTAAAGATCTTGTAATGCCATTTATCTGGGCATTAAGCATTTACTTCAAAAAACACAAACATTAGAATAAATAGGCGATACATCGTGATTTTGTTTCCGTTTTCCTTTTCCATTTCCAGAAGTAGAAAATGCAACCAACAGTGAAGTGCAGTGAAGTAAGCATGACATTTAAAATAAAGAACAGCTACCCCTTCTCTAGGGGCAGGCATTGGTGGCAATTTGTGCATAATGGCCTGCAGTGAAGACAGCCAGTACATATGCACTGCTGTATTTGCCAGCTAGGCATTTTCTGTAATCACTCCAAACAATAAAAAAAGACTCAGTGAAAGTGACAAAGCTGCAGGCTGAGCTGAGTTCTTTTGGGTTCAGATGTTGGAGTTAATTTTACTCTGATGAGTTTACTGTGCGGTTTTTAATTGACATGTACTTTGGCTGTCACAGCCACATTCAATCTTAACAGAGTATTTCTATACAGCAACACTTAAAATAGCTTGCAAGCTGACAGCTGTGACAAGCGCAGGGCAATGCAGAGCAGTAGTCTAATGTATTCCTGCTAAATTAGTGTGGAAGTATCTGACCATCGGTGCATACACCTCCAATTGTGCAGAATCAGGTTGTATGAGGATTACACTGACTGAATGTATGAAGTGGCTATAAGCATTCCAAAGATAATTAATTTCAAATATAATATTCAAATATGATCTACACACAATGGCTAGATTGTTTATAAGACTTTAAAGTGGTGAATTTCTAAGGCTGATAATGGGATACGGTGTATTTTTACATGTAGCAGAATCAGCAACAGTGCAGAATGATATTAATGTTATGTGCAGCCGTGCACCTTTTGAAGCGTAAGACAAAAGGAGGTCCCAGAAATCACAAAGAAGCAGAAAACTGCATGCTATGAAAAACAAATTTTGCTATTATATTGCTACGTTTCAGCTGTAATATTGTAACATATTGAAAATAAAGCCAGTGACTTGCATTATTTTACAAACTTTTGTTTATTCTTGTTGAATGAGGGACAAATACTGCAGCCAAGGGCTAATATCACAATACTGGCCAACAAATCATATGTTGCAGTAAAGCTGCACAATATATTGACTGTGATACTGGCCTTCACAACAGCAGTATTACCTATTACTAGAATATCACCGTTACTAGCTACTGTGGACTTACTTGGAAGATGTATTAATCTATTCATGGTCAATGTTTTCGACTGTTTTCAGAAAGCCTCACTTCCTCTGTGGCAAAGCATCCTATTTGGGAAAACAAACAGGCCTAAAGGTAAAATGTGCCTCTTAAAGCTAAGATAACAGCTACACTTGATTTCCCAGAGAGAAAAAATATATAAAATATATATAAAAAAACCTGACAGCATACCATACTGGCTAAGGGCTAATAAACCAGAACCCTGTCCTGTTACAGCACTAAGCATGTCTGGGGTGAATAGCTGAAGATTGTGATGTCTCATTTTTTTCACAGTACTTCACTTTGTAAAGTGGTTCTTTACCACTAGCTAGGTATGTAGTACCCTTTGCTAAGAACCAGCACATCTCAGCAAAGGTCCCACAGTCTACAGAAACATTTGAGCAGTGTAATGCTGTTTGCACAAAAAACACTTCCACTGAAGCGTTCACTTCCACTTTTTTAAACATAATTTTTATGCATCAAATCATCAAGCAATATGGTGATGCAATATACCATTAGAAAGCTTGAAATCTCAGAATTCAATTCCCGCAAACCATTTTATGATCCATAAGCACCAAATGGCAAACACAAGCCAATCTGTGGGTCCTTACCTTCAAAGCCTTGCTGCTATGTTTACAGAGACATCATAATCTAAAACATGTCAGAGATCAGTTTGGAGATCTACGAGTCAGGCAGAAATAAACTCCTCCATTCTATCCTCTGTTACTGTGTGTCAGTAATTGACACAATTATTCTGATGGTTGGGAAAAAAAGTGAGCGTTACCTTTCAAATGAGACTAAGATCATGACTGTAGCGCAAATGTGGGAATAGTGCCCCCTTTAACTTTGGGTATGCCATCAGGCAAAAACGGGGTGACAGTTAACAGTTTAAGGAGGAAAAATGACACAATGCCTTCAGGTTCATCCAGAAACCTGGGTTCCGAGTGAAAAGGTTGAGACCCCTCAGAACCCCTATCATTGCACCCCTGATTTATACACGTATCTGTAACAAAATTGGCTTCTGTAGTGGAATGTCTAACTACTGTAGTTGATTAAATATCTATCTATCTATCTATCTATCTATATATATATATATATACATAATTATTTATTCACTTATATGTGTCCCTGTTGGCTGATCAGTATATGGTCATATGGAGCAGACCAGGCACTAACCTGCGGCGTCATGCCATGGCAGAGGTACAGGATTGGGATGTTGTCTGTGTCTGGTCCCTGATCCATGCACAGATCCGGCCGCAAGCCATTCTTCAGCTGTGCAAACACACACATGCAGTCAGAGCCAGCAGATCAGGCCAATTTCTTCTCCACAAAAACCACAGAGAAAGATTCATATTATGAATTCAGAAAGCATTTCGCTCTCGCTCTGCCTGCTAATGGCCAATATGCTATCCAGAAAGCCCTGGAGCTCAACTTGGCTTTGTCCTCACAATGGAGCTGTTAATTATGGCATTCCACAAAAGAATGGCAATTAGCAAACTTCTCTGCCAGCCTAGGATTGTAACAAATGGAGGAATTACAAATGTTAATAGAGCTTGCCTTGAGACAGGACTATAATATTTAATACAAATGTTTTATTATTCACCATTAGAAAAGTAAATTTATCTGGCACTGCATTTGGCTAAATGAGCCTAAGGTTTCTAATAGCCTTCTGAAAAAGAAAAGAACTCTTCTGAAGAGCAGAAATGTCTCTTACTGTCGACTTATATAACAAATCAATTTGTTGCTGAGAGACATGAAAGCGCATACTGACCGTGCCATAGGCGATGGTGTCGGCGTATGTTCTCATTTCCGAGTAAATGTTATGTAGGAACCAGCGAAAGGGCTTACAGTGCAAGCGCTGCCTCAGGAGCTTTCTCTCTCTGATATCTCCGATATCGATCCCTGAGTCCTACACACATACAGGGTTTATGAACATGTGAATTACGCCAGCCCTCAAATCACGGAGAATGCAGCATGAATCAAAGTGCAATAGCTCAGCTCTGTGAATCGTCTGACCTCCAGGACGTTTTCATTAACATAAACATTATAGCAAAATATCAGAACTCAACAAACAAAAACTTCTTAGGGTTAATAACATAATCTGTTGTGAGTCACTCTTAACACACAGAACATTCTGAGCTCTGAATATGTGTTGTAATAAAAGCTGTTATTATCCATCGTCAAGGCATTGCAGAAACAGTCAAACAGTGTTCTCCAAACGCTGTTCTCCAGCAGAACCCGATAAATCTGTTCAGCAAATCAGTGCACAGTATTCAGGTCAGGTGAGGCAAAATGACCGGGAACTGTTTTAGACAGAATCTCGAAAGGCTCCTTTCTCCCTACAAAGCGCAGCACATAGGTCTTAAAATAATGGCTACTGCATCAAAACAGAGCAAAGTGTGTCTAACAAAGAACCACTCTGGATTCAGCCACGTGCACACAATTCATACTGGACATAAAGAGCAATATTTCAGTGTAAAAGCCAACATTTCATAACTCACATAGTGCACTATATAGGGAGCAGTGAGCCATTTGAGATTAGCCTTAGGGTTTTCAGGTGTGATCTTATAGACATTTAATACTGACCATTAATGGGCTGTTTTTGTTGCAATTTTCAGCACTTTACCAGCATGTTTTGAAGTTAAAGAACCTGAAATTTTGCAATTAAAAGAAACTTGTGTCCATTACTTGGCTTTGTTTAACATGAAATGACCACTGGAGTTATCTGCTTTTGCCAAAAAACAAAATTTAAACAAACAAAAAAACCCCAGTTTTTGAAAAAAGTTTAATTTTGTAAGTTGTATGCATTTTATTGACTTATTTTTACTTCATCAGTAACCCAGCTGCAATTTGATTATTACCTGGAAAGCACAGTAAAAAACTGAAAATTTCAGTTTTCTGAAATTAATGATTTCTGAAAATTCATTAAAACAGAGATATCTGCTTTTCCAGATGAACTCTCATTTGCAAATTTAATAGAAAATTTAAGATAAAGGCGTGCTAATCTATCCTTTCCAAGCTGGGGATTTCATTTATTACATAATATTAAATATAATGATCAGTTTCATAGCTCGGTTTGCTTTACCTGTAGTGGAATGTTCCAGGCCATGTAGACGTGGTCCTTAAACTCGTCCATCCACACCTCGGCCACTCGCAGAGCATTCCTGCGCACGTGGGTTGGCAGGTCTTGAGTGTAGGGCTTGTGAGCGCGTTCAATGTGGGCTATTCTGGAACAGGGGAGAACCTCCACACTGCCCCCACACAGCCACACCTAGTAACACACACACAAATAAGGTTAACCCCTACTGAACGTCTCGTCAGTCTTCCATTCAGAGACTTTATCTTTGTCCCCTATAACTCATTAAAATCTGTCACTAGAGTAGTTGGTGAGCGCAGATTCCACAATGGTCAGTAAAATGGGTCAGTACATGGAACTGAAGCTTTCTGGGTGCTACTGTTTCCTATCACTGTATAAAAGAAGCTCCAAGCTGCCTTTGTTGGTTGCACTATGTGTCTCTAAGCAAGCATGTACACACATTCAGAACACAGTGCACATCATTACCGAAATGCTTATTGCTAAAATGTTTCATCAGAGCAGTGGGGATGCCTCAGCACTCAGGCCTAATGATTTCAGCAAAATACAAAAAAACCTGTAATTTTTACCTAATATTTATTTAATAGACTCCTCATGGCTGTTGTGTTTGAACTCTGGAAGTATTATAGTAATTCTCTTATTCCAGTTATTAATTATGGTTATTATTATTATTATTATTTCTCTTATTTTTTATTTTAAGTTTTGGTTGTACACCATGGGTTTAAAATTTAAATAGAATTTCCAATCAGGTTTTTTTTCTCTATGGTATCTGGGTAGATGCATCCAAGCAGCCTCTCCCATTTGTTAGGACTTCAGGAGCTGAACTGAGGGACTGAAAGACTTTCTGTTTAACTGCTACTTCAAATATATGTTACTGACCATTACAAGCTTCAAATAAGACACGGAATGTCTTTTAAGACCTTCAGATGTCTGTGTTTAATCTACAAATGCACTTCCAAAAAAGCTGGGACAGTAGGTTACAAAGAAATAAAAACAGGAAGAGTGATTTGTATTTTGATCTGTATTTTACAGGTATTTAATTGAAAATAGCACAAAGAAAATAATGTAACTAAAATAATGTTCATAATGTAACTTATTGACTTCATTATTCATTATTGTTAGCTGGCTCTAGCCCTCTCTAGCTCTGCTACAACAACCAACGTCCTGGCAGAACCTAGTCACAACAAAAGTTCCCTAAAACCAACAATGCTCACAACTTTCTGAACAAGCTATCCTATTATTTTTTAACTAAACAGAACACAGGAATGCTTTGATGCCACAACATGCTAATTCCAAATTTGATGCCTGCAACATATTACAAAGAAAGTTGGGACAGGGGAAATGTAAGACTGGGAAGTTTGATCAGAAACACATGTTTTGGAACTTTCCACAGGTAAACAGATGAAGAGGTAACAGATGATGCTATCATGACTGGGTATAAATGGAGCATTCATGAAAGGCTCAGGTGCTAATGAGCAAGGATAAGTCGATGTTCACCACTCGAAAAACCGTAAGCAAAAAGTCCAACAATTTAAGAGCAACATTTCTCAACAAATGAGAGCAATTTAGAGTTTTCACGTTGTGAATATATAAATAATGGACATCATGTTCCTTGGGTTAAAGAGGAAAAGACCATCCTGGTAGGTAGGTAGGTAGATGGGTTGGTAGGTAGGTGGGTGGGTGGACGAATGGATTGATGGATAAAACTTTAATGATCCTGAACGGAAATTGCAGTGTTTCAGTAGCAAGACATATAATTGCACATAAACTTACAAGTAAGTCCACGATGTGGGGTGTGTTAGTAGCAGTAGTAGCAGTGACATGGATAACTTGTACATCTGTGAGGGCACCGTTAATGCTGAAGGGTACGTAAACAGTTTGGAGCAACTTAGCTGCCATCTAGACAACGTCTTTTTCAGGGACGTTCATATTTGTTTCAGCAAGACTATGTCAAGCCACATCTTGCATGTGTTACAACAGCATGGTTTTGTAGTGTAAGAGTGTGCTGGTGCTAGACTGACCTGCCTGCCGCCCAGATCTGTCTCTCATTGAAAACATATGGCACATTATGAAGCACATATATACGACAACAGAGACCCGGGACTGTCAAACACAACATTCATTACACTTTCACAACTATAACAAACAGGGTCCTCATTACTAAACGCTTACTGAATGTTGCTAAAAGGAAAGGTGATGTAACACAGTGGTAAACATGCCCCTGTTCTAAGTTTTCTGCATATTGCAGACATCATTTTTAGAATAACCATGTATTTACAATAAACAATAAACGTAATTAATTGAAACATTAAATATCTTTGTGCTTGTCTTTTGGTGACCTGGATACAGGTCAAAAGGTTTAATTAATTCATTAATAATAGGTGTTTTTTCCTTTGTTTTAATTCAATTTTGACATTTATGTTCCAAGCTGATGGCTTAGAGCTAATAGTCATAGTTGCCACTGCATCAGAATAACTTAAAGTTAGAAGTGGAAGTATATTCTTATTGCTCCATATATTTTCAGTTTTTTAGATGACATTCTTGACCTTCCAAAATAAGCAGCATTAAGATGTTATTAAACAAGAGCAGATTAAGGGAGAAAAACAAGGCCTCTGCGTTAAAGGATTTGTAAGGGGCCATTAATAAGGGACCATTTATAAAGCAGGTGCTTTGGTCCAAATTCACCTGAAACATGCAGCACCTCACAGTCACTAATTCCTCTAAATGTCAGGATTCCATTTAGAACAATTTACTCAAACAAAATACCCCATTACTGCTAATTTATCACAATTTAGCCAGCAGCAGAAACCAGATTAAACCCTCAAAAAACAAATACTGTGGGCTACAAGCAAACTAGACCATCAAGCGTGCAAGGAAAGCAGTAAGGGTAAAGTAATGTAGTGAGTTACAATGACCTTTTAACAAGACAACACAATACATGCAATAGAAGACATTCACCCATTTTTCACAGACTAAAGACAGTGAAACACTCTTTACTACATTGTATTTCCTCTACAGGGCCTTTGGAGCCATCGTTCACGTCAGCCAATAAAATTGCTCAAAGGGTGTTACAACGGTCCTTCTTACTTTCATAATAGGAAATTCATTTGCAGCTGTACGCACCATTTAACTCTGTATCTCTGGATCTCTTGCTCTGTAATGGAGGAGACAGTGGGAGCTGGTTTACAGGCCGTGTTTGAAGAGCTGTTAAATACAACAGTGCAGCTGTGTGTGCTGGTGGAGTACAGTGTAGCCTGCAGTGCTTTCAGGGATTAGAACACGTTTGCACAGAGATCTGCTGAATTAGGCTATAAAGACAGATTCTGTAGCGAAACGCAGCCGAGCGACGCTCCTTCAGTGAGATTCTGATTCGCTCTGATTCCTTTTCATCCACCCACTGCATTCCAGCTGAGAGCCACCACCAACTCCACATCCCCCTCTCTCTCCCCACGGCTTTCTTTCTCTTCCTCCATCTCGCCGTCCATTTCTCTTTTTCCACTTCTCTCCATCTCTCTTTCTCACTCTTTCTTTCTTCCTCTCTCACTCTCTTCATCGTTCTCTTTCTCTCTCACTCTCCCATCACTCAGTCTCTCTCTTTGTCCCCTCAGATCCCCTTCTCATTCATCTCTGTCTTTCTCTTCTCGCTCTCTCTCTCGCTTCATCTCTCAGCTTTTCTCCCTCATCTCTCTTCCTCTATCTCGCTGGCCATTTCTCTCTTTGTCTTTCTTTTGCCCTCTCTATTTCTTTATCCTGATGTCCATTTCTCTTTCTCCACTTCTCTCCATCTCTTTCTCTCATTCTCCAACTCTTCCTTTCTCCCTCTCTCACTCTCTTCACCTCTCGTTCTTCCATCACTCAGTCTCCCTCTTTCCTGCTTCCTTTCGCATTCATCTCTGTCTTTCTCTTCTTGCTCTCTCTCTCTCATCATCTCTCAGTTATTCTCCTTCATTTCTCTTCCTCTATATCACTGGCCATTTCTCTCTTTCTCCATTTCTCTCTATCTTTCTCCAGCTCTTTGTCTTTCTTTTGCCCTCTCTCACTGACTCTCATTCTCTCTCTCACACACACATTATTTTTCATGTTTTGTATGTATCTTAAAGACCCTCATTGTGCTTGAACTAAAGGTAATGATGCTGAATTTGAGCGCACTTGGTCTCCATTCCTTTCCAGTCTTCCACATCACATATGTGAAATTGTTGAATTTGCTCAGGTTTGGCCGAGATGTTATACTTGACGATGTTACTGATGTTATTATTAAGGCAGATGGCTAAGTTTGTTTGTTTGTGTTTGTATTCTAGACCGACCACCTTTATGTCTAGCAAGCTTGTTGTGAGTGGGATAGGGCAGGGGGGTAGTTCTGTCTTTCTTGCTCTCCTTTTTCTTTGCAATAATGATAAAAATCATTATTGCAAAGAAAAAAAATGGAAGCAGTAAAAATGATAAAATGCTAAATATTGTCATGTATGGTGAATAAGGAGGCTGGATGTAAGCGCAAGCAAACTTTAATAAACAAAACAAACTAGTAGAAACACTGAGTACAAAATAAAAACTACAAACAGAGGGCAGGCACAGAACCACTACATATAACAAAGTGACACGTAGACTAGTAAACCATGGACTGAAACAAAGGGCTTGATATAGCTACAAACAATAGGGGACACATGGGAGAGGGAGGAGACAGGGACTACAAACAGGTGAGAACCCTATTAGGGAAGGTGGGAAAAGGGGCGGAGCAAGGAACCAAAACAAAACACAAGCACATGGCTAAAAGCACATGGCTACAGCACAGGGGACAAAACAGACACAGACAGACGAAACAAATATATGTTTTCTGCTTTTTTCCGATGCTGAAAAGTGAATAGCTTGTACTTAATGGCCATTGTGAATTTATATTAAATAAAATGTAAAAGTGATCTATAAAAAAAGACCCCTCATTGGGATTATACAGGTCAAACAGCAGCATGATGGATTTTATAAAAGCAGAGAGAAAACTCTAAGTGAACCAAAACTATGAAGTAAATGATGGATTCTCTTCAAAACCTTAAACATTCAAAACATATTATTATTATTCTGCTGTAGTTCACAGAAACAAGAGCTTCAGCTGTCAGTTTAGAACCCATGTGTCAAACACAAGTCCCGCGGGCCACATCAGGCCCGCTACACAATCCTATCCGGCCCGCAAAAGTATTTTCATTTTCTATTAATATTAGCCGGTTTCACAATGTGCTGCACTACAGTCCCCAGCATGCACTGCAATGTAATGTGCTCCAACTCTCCTCCCCCCAACAACAGTCTATGGGACAACAGTTACACCTCAATTCTACACAGTTCTGCACAATTCCACACTCGTCATATCACCGAAATGCATTTCAGCTGCAGTTCAGCCAGTATAAACACTTAACATCAGCTCAGCAGCTCAGAAATCCCGAGTCTTAATGAACTTGCAGCAAAGAAAGGATGCCAGGTGTCTAGTCCAAGCAAATAGGTAGGTTTAAAAGGCTGAGCTCCTAGGGACATTTAAATTATGAATATTTCCATGTATCCATATAATATTTCAAGGTCTACTATAAGTGTCTGTGTTTTACTGCTGATGTTTTTGCGTATTTTGTATAAACAATGGCCAGTTTGGGTTTCAGCACAACATTAATTAAAAATGAAATAAAAACTTTTTTTTCGTTGGCTCACAATTTTGATGAGATTTTTTAATACGGCCCTTTTACTGGTTGAGTTTGACACCCCTGGTTCAGAATGTAAACTGAATGTAAATGTTGTTGCGTAACTCATTATGCATTATGTAACTACATTAATACATTTCAACAATACAACAAAGAGAGTAATGACATGATTTCTGAGGGTTAAACTTTTATGGAGGCAGAAAAATCCAGTGAAAGCGACCACACTGGTGAACAGCAGTTGAGTGAGATATATTTATTCATCATATCTGCATGAACAGGCATCACATGGCTGTGTGGGGTTAGCAGTCCCGAGAGCGAGAAACAAGCGCAAGATCACTAGAACTAGAACACACCACAATACAACCATTCATTATGCAAATAGTAAAGAGGGAGGAGACAGATGTGCAGTGCTCTGATTCGCTGTCAGGCTGCTTCATTTGCATAATTACTGACAACAATGCTGATGAGCCATGAATGAAACGTCTGTTCTCCTCCAGCATTCCATAAAAATCTCACATTTGCATACAATTCCTGCAGCAGTTGAGTTGCTTTGATCTTGTTTCAATCTGCTAATCTGCTCCACAGCCCAAAAAGAAAAGACCGTTTGGGATTCTGCAAAGTAACCATGTAAAAACGTACAGAATTTGCCATAATTGCACAGCTGAAAAATTACAAGTTGTTGTGGTTTTAATAGGCTGGCAAGGTAGCTGGTTTATGGCAGTCTAGATAAAGTGAGCAGTTTGCGTAAAGTGTGTATAATGTACAGTTTTTGTTTTGTTAAATAAACTTCACATTATATTACAGCAGCATTCAACACAACATATTTTTTTTCCAAAGGAGAGTGGACTAACATTTTATGAGCCTTGACTGCGTCCAGATTTGATTGTTGTTTGTTCCTCTGATTGGCGTGATTCATGTTTGTGTTTGGACTGTGCAGGAGTTTAGTTTAGATTTTAGATTTTTATATCTATTTTAATATATTATTTCCTTTTCATTTGATCATCTTCCATGATCAAATGAAAAGTGAATGATGCAGCCTATGAAACTTTGCTGGCTATCAAGCTATCTTTCATCGCTGTAAATGCTAGCTAGCATTATCTTACAGGTATGCCAAATTAAATCAGACCTATATCGGGGGTTCTCAATCTTTTCCACCCCAAGGCCCACCTGTGTATAACTACAAAGCATAGCAGCCCACAGGAAAACTAAACTAAAATAAACTTCTTAAATGCTGACACTGAAAACCTGAAAATTAGGTCCTGAAAGAGATCAGATCGGCCATTCTGGTTTGCAAAAGGTGCAGGTATGATAAAAAAAAAAACATAAAATATGTTATAAACACACAGTTGTACACATAGTTGTTAAAAAGGGGAAAAAAAGAATAGAAATTTACAAGGTAGATGTGATTTGGAGATGCAGTCCATCGTGTTTTAACTGAAAATGCTCCACTGGCTTTCTCAAAAGAGTGACTGTTTGGTTTCGAGTCTCTAGTTTTGAGGGTTTTTGTGAGTCATTTGAAATAAACCTCACTCCATTCTCTGGGCTTTGGGATTAGCATCATCACAATGAACAATAATGATAAATGTTACCTAATATCTGCTTCTCTGTCATTGTTTTATCAATTTGAGTTTAACCACTCAGGTCGCGGATGCAATATACGCTCCACAATCCATGAACTGAAATCAAACACATCTCTTCACTATTATTTTGTGGCTCGTCTATTGTTTTATACAGCAGCTTGTGCTGAGAGTCTGTAAGAAGGCGACGAGGTGCCATAAGAAGAGAAGTAAAGCCAGCTCTACTGATGAATTCCCGCGTTTGATCACAGAGTGTGGTTCCATCAGCAGTGAACTGAAGAGGGTTCGGTTTGAAGCGGACCAAGACCCACGGTTTCTGCTGGACCGGTTCAGCTATTTGTTGCAGACCCACAGGTGGAGTGTTCACATGTGTCAAACTAAAGAAAAAGGTGTGATAAGTCCACACCAAACAAAGCGCCCTGAGAAACTTCTTGATATCTGGCTAGCTGTCTGCATCGCGCGGCCACGGCTGCGTTGTCTCAAACCGATGACGTTTAATTACCCCACTACTGTAACATTTTTATTTGTATGTCTCTATTAATATTTATATTGGTTATAATGTGAAAACATTTAATTCTTAGATTTTCAATTAATAAGTTAATCTTTTTTCCACTTATATTTTTATGACTTAGAGTGATTTTACCGGCCCACTACAAACTACTGCCTCCCTCTGAGTTTAGGCCCACAGGTAAGCTAGACTTAGTCGTGCACTTTTGAGGACAAAAAGAGATGTTCACAGCTCACCGGTTTGGTTCCGTCTCCAACAGAAAGTGGGAGCAAACAAAAATTAAAGCGAGTGTTATCACCCTCAACTGGCCCAAACAATCTTTTTGCTCTAAGTCTCAAAGTTATGCACCCATGATAGAGAGACAGAGGAAAAGTGTAGAACATTCTAAGAAGCCTGACAGAAAGATTCCTCTGATAAACAGAATCAGACAGAATAAGCGTATTTGAGATACACAATTAACACACAATCCGACACAATGCTGGCGACAGTGGGGTGACTTCAAAGCGCTAACGTTGAGTCGAGTCAAGTCAAAGTTTATTTATATAGCACTTTTTACAACAGGCATTGTCACAAAGCAGCTCTACAGAAAAATCCAGGTCTGAGCCCCGATGAGCAAGAAAATGGTGACAGTAGCAAGAAAAAACTCCCTGAAAGCTACAAGAAGAAACCTTGAGAGGAACCAGGACTCAAAAGGGGAACGCAGCCTCCTCTGGTCAACACCGGATAGCAAACAATAACATGGACAATATGAACAGAGAATAAGGTTTTGCACTGTGTATCATGGAGTCTTTCTTTGTGCTTATTTAGAGCCAGTGGTGTGAACATGTTTAAAGGTTTGCACTTAAACACTGCTAAAATTAGCATTACCTCTGTTTTGGAAGTCCGGGGTTGCTATATAATGGGCCGCTCCTTCAGGTGTCAAAGTAGCCAATGCAGCTGCACTAGTGGTCAAAGACATGTATTTGTATGTCAAAGTTCACCAAAGTAGAGCAAAATTTTGTGCACAGCATTTATTCACTCTGAAAGTTTGGGATGTGAAACCATTTGTCACAGCAAATTCTATTGAAATGAATGTAATTTCGCTAGTGAAATTTTGGCAAATGTTAGTGTGACTGGGCCTTAAATCTGCAAGCTAATTAGACACATAGTAATTTTAAGTTAAGTCAGCTTTAGCTACTATATTTGATGAACACATTTTCTTGTGCTGTTTGTGGTGCTGTGTGGAATTACATAGCTCAAATCAAATGAAGAGAAAGAAAACATTATTATGCTAAAGATGTAGTGAAGGAGGAGGCTGAGACAAAAGGATAGAGACCCATAGTGGATGTAAAGGAGGATGAAGCTGAGATAGAGGAGGCTGGAGAGGAGACTGAAGTGAAGGGAAAAGAGGCCTCATGTAAGAGGAGGACAGCAGTGAAAGGGCAGCACACTGAGTATACTCATCTCTTTTTGCTATATTGCACACTGTAAATTGCAGTTTATTATCTGTTGTTCAACAAATACAGCTCTGAAGACACATTATGGTTTTGATACAGTCAGTGTATATTGCATTAAGCTGTAATATTAGGAACTATACAGCAAATATGAAGCCAGTACTGTAATATCATTATGTAGTTATTAATTTTGATCGTAATTATTCTAAAATGTGCAAAATGTTGTAAAACCCTTCATGAGTAAGTACAGCACTGTGCAAAAGTCCAAAGGTTTCCAGTCAAAACTGCCATTAAGTACAACATATTCATTTTTCAGCATCATGAAAAAAGCAGTAAACATATATTTTGCATAGAATTACATGGAGGTCTCAAGAACTAAATACAACACAAGATTTTTTTAGCATTTAGTGTTTTCACCCTTTGCTTTATTACAGCTTCCATTCTTTTCAAAGACTTGCTTTCGGTTTATCAAAGAAATCTACACCTCCAAAGTTCAGTCTTGGAAGTCGGTTGCATTTTCAGCTTCTCATAATCCAAGCAATCCCAAACACATCCAATAATGTTGAGGTCTGGAGGGTGGAGGTCTGGGGTGGTCAGTTCATTGTTCTGAGAACACCAGTAGCTTTCTCTGTTTGGTTTGTAGATGTTCTTCTTTTGTGTCTGTTTCCTTTTCTCAATCTCAGGCCTTCTTGACAGCTATACATCAAAGTTAGCCAAGTCAAAGTTTATTTACAGGCATTGTCACAAAGCAGCTTTACAGAAAAATCCGGGTCCAAACCCCCCATGAGCGTCACCAATGGTTACAGCGGCAAGGAAAAACTCCCTAAGAACAAGAGGAAGAAAAGCTTGAGAGGAACCAAGGAAACCCCTCCTCCTCTGGTCGACAGCAAAACAATAACTGAAGAGCAATACATGCAGAAAATAAGGTTTGACCATTAGTATGAGAATAAGATACGGAAAAAGGGAAAAGCTCACATCCTTTCAGACCCATAGTGCTGAGTGTCTTCCCACAGTGGAGGGATGAACAGAAACACCTGTGGATGTTTTCAGACCTGAGGCAGCTTGATTTTCTCCTCTCTCTCAAAGATGAAAGCTTTAAGTGCTGTTTATCTGTAGCTTTTAATCATTTATTAGACTCCAGTTTTGGAAACTCCTGATTTCCTTTACTTATTTTCCTTTGACTTTCACCTTCCTTATGCAAGTGGATTATCACATATCTAATCTCCTCAGAAATATCTCTTTAAAAAAAGAAATAACTTACTGTCGGTTTGGACTGGAAATTAAATAAATGAAATTTGGTCTCTGAGTTTTGCACAGTACTGTGTGTCCGACCTTTTGACAGGTACTGTATAACTAGTTTAAGAACAGGTAAAAATAGGTATTCGTTGCAGAGATCTCTCAGCCAGCGGACATACAGGCAGAATACATTTATATATTATGCCACAACAAAACCCTGTATCTCCAAAATGGTAACTTAATAGGAGAAGGACAAACTATATTTAATTAACTTTAATGTTCAGTGATGTAACAAGATCTTAATCCATTCACCATGAAGTGTTCCCACAGCGTAAAGACAGCTGATGTTTCCAAATAGTGTACAAAATAAAAACTGACATGAAAGAGAGTTATGAGGTTTGGATATGGCAGAGATGATATGCTGATATGAACATGTCTTTATAAAGTCGGCTACCAATCTAACCTTCATACGCCGGCAGCCGACAGCGGTAAATGCCAGAGGATAAGCCCAATAAAGCATCGGTAAGGCTCTATTATTATTTTAGTATTCTACGGCAAAACAGCTTTCATTTTTACTGGGATTTCACTACAGAGCGAAGCCTCCTGGGCCAGACTGCAGGGGCAGGAGCAAACGGCCCTCCGTTAGACTGCATCAGATAAGGAGGAAGCAGGGTGTCAGAGGCACGTCTCCTTTCAGGACAGCGGGAAAGAGCCCCAAGTGGAGAAGCTTCAGATGAAGGCAGCAGAAACAGCTGGAAGCACAGCTGCTGAGGGTCATTATACTCTCACTGCACTAAAACCCTTAACACAGACACAGCCTGCCACTGCTAAAGAGACCACCTCTTCCTCTCTTCACTCTCCACACATAAGTGAGAGCTCTCTAGTTCAGTAGTTAGTAGAGCTGTTCAATTCCAGAAATTCTTTTTTTCTTGTATTTTTCCCAGTTTTCTGCCCATTTTGGTCATATAGTCCACATTTGGTCACTAGTTAGGACTCCCCCAATCACACGATAACACCAGCACAAGGAAAGCGAAAGGTAGCACAGGCTTCCTCTGAGACCTGTGAAGCACCACCGCATCTTTTCAAACGACCGCTAATGCAAAGTCATTGGACTGAATGCACTCGGAGGAGAACGGCAACCGTCAATTCTGTTACGTCAGCTAATCACAATTTAAGAGAGCGCAATTTTTTAAATCGCAAGAGCTGCATTTTTTTTAATTATAGCCTATATTATCAAAAACGTTGTCTTAAGATTTAAGTGGGAAAATTTAACCTAATAACACAGAGCTTGTGAACTGCCTGTAGATGAGTTAGACCAATCAGAGGCAGCCAAACCTCCATGTGTTGTGAAATCACAACCACAACGTACTGGCAGTCTGGCACACTACATTCAGGTGTCAAACTTCAAACTAGAAAAAGTTGATATTCTGGTCTTCCTGGCAAAAAAAAAACTGAGCCTTAATTTATAGAAAATAATTGCAATATTAATCGCAGTCGCAATATTAGTCAGAAAAAACACAACTAGATATTTTTCCTAAATCGCTCACCCATTACACTGTAAGTGCAGACAATATTGTTTATATTATGTAAATGTGTGTTGTAATTGAGTTGTCAGTTTCTCAGTTGTTCTGCTACCAGGGACAAAATTTTTATTCAAGAAAAAACATCATTTACTTTTTTCCCATCATTTTGTCATTTTTTTGAAAAACTGACTCAGAACCAAAACATTCAATACAGAATGTTGGTCAAATGTTAATGTAATTCATCCATAATTAACTAGTTAATTGACTAGTTAATTACATAATTAAATATAAAGATATTACATCACGTAAATAAAATGTATGGCTTTATAAAAGGTATACTGTTAAGGAAGGAAAGGGTTAATCCAACATTTACTGTACTATAAAAAGGCTGCAGAAAAATCTCTCTCATTACTGGACAGCAATCTGTGGAACTACTACACAAAGGAGACAATGGCAGAACAGCAGTGAAAGCCTGCTGTGACCAGATGGCAATTCTTTGGGCTAAATCACAATGAAGATGTGTGTCTTTGTGTGTGTGTGTGTGTGTGTGTGTGTGTGTGTGTGTGTAAGAGTTATCTTTGGCAGTCTATACTGACTGTGTTTGGTAATTATGGTGTCAGTAGGACACAGTGAAACAGTCGTGTTGTGGCTCCTTGTGAATGTAAGTGCTGGAGGCTGAAGTTAGTGAGCTGCAGTCTGATATTGTAACACTGTTGTGCTTCAGGCAGGGACACACACACACACACACACACACACACACGTTTGTTTTTACACACTGTCAGGGTGAGGTGTCTTAGACATGTCCTACATGTACTACATATATGTAATTATACAACAGCCACAACCTGATTGGTTGAGAAGTATTCTACTTGTGCTGTTTTTTCTGATAACGGAATGTTTTTTTTACAATCTTTGTATCTGCTTAGCACCGACTCGCTTTACACTGCAGCTAATCGTTACTACACTTTTACTTTAGCACATATAAAAACAGACACAGAATTTGGTCAGATTTCAAAGGACAGTGTGACAGCAGGTGTACATCAAATCCCGAACTAACTAAGCTTTTTTAACGGCAGCTGATTTTGGACAGAAATTTTCAGAATACATTTCAGCAAACAACATGCGCTGTGAATCACTTCAAAGATTGACTGATTATTGAAAAAGTTGAGCTGAACCTGATATTTTATGGTTCCACCTGTACAGTAAAAGGGTACTACGTTTTGTGGCGGAAGGGATTGCCAGCATTAAAACACATTTTACACTCATTTTTACTATATATGTAAGTACTTATATGTAATAATAATAACATGTCCCATCTAAGTATCTATATGTAATAAGAATTTTCTAAGCCTAATTCCAACCCTATTGTTAACCTCAGTTTAAAGAAAGGGTTTTGCTTTGTCAGTTTTTAAAAACAAGACATGGATCTTCTGTAAAAAAGCAATTTACAAAGTCAGGAGTATTTTGTTGGTCCCTGCTGTTTAACTTAGTTTTTCTCTGATTTTCCCACAAAGTTGGGATATTTTTGTCCTGCAAATATACAAAAACAAATAATCAAACCCACACATGCACACACACACACACAGCTAGGTGTGACTCATCTGATGTAGCAGAGAGGAGTCTGACTTTCATCCTCTTTAATCAAAGAGCGCTACACAGTGTCCCAAGCCCATCCATATGCATCCGCACTTCACTGCTAAACCATCAGTGTGATTTCATCACCTCACACACATGCAACTCTGTGTGCCTTCTAGATTTTGTCACTGTCAGAAATAAAACTTTGCATTTCTGAAATAGTAACTTATCTACATACCTACAAAAGCCTTTTATGACAATTAGCATAAACCTACATAAACTAAACTTCTAGAAAATCCTACTCCAACAAGCAGAAGTTAGTATAGAGGCTACATTTTTCACTTTGATGTCATTTTACCTGCCACCTTGTTGGAATAAGCTTTTATAAATGGCAGTATAGGTTTATGTCAGTTGTTCTGAAAGGCTTACGTAGGTGTTGTGTATTGTTATGAATACTGCCCTTCAGTAAAGTGATACCCTTTGATGTATTTTATTGTAATTCTTATTCCAAGTATATCTGGACCATTTCTACTGATCCACTGATCATGCAATGTTCACACAAAGCAAGGAGAAGCTGATCTTTTTCAATTAGAATAACAAAAATAAAAATGCGTTTTCTAGTATTATGGTGATGATATGCAAAGGTAAGCATTTTCTACCCTGATTCCCAGCTCCACGTTCTCTCCTCCATAGACTTCCATGCCTTCATCCAGCAGACCAATCTCCTGGAAGTACTCTCGGTCCACCACAAAGCAGCCAATCAGGGCTGGGCTCCTGTTAAAAGCAGGAAGACAAGCAGACGATGATTCATCAGCTTTTCCTCGGGTGAACTTCAGGTACATGCTGTGTCTATGACATCTACGAGTTACAACACAGGAAGAGTGCTGGACCGGCTTCATTAATAATGCACAGGTACAACAAAAACAAAGAGCACTCAGACTTCCTGAGGCACGTTTTCATCCAAACTCAATTACAGCACTTCTGAACGTCTCTCTGAGTAATGGCTCAGTTTTCTCATTCAAACATCACTAAGAAGAACTAATCTCTCAAACTGCTGAGTGTCAACACTGACACTGATACTGCATAAACTGTCCACTTTATTACAAACACCTACTTTTTACTTCCACACGCTGACCACTTTATAAGAAACACAACTTTTATGTCCACACACTGATCACTTTATCAGAAACAACAACCCTTTACTTTCACACACTGACCACTTTATCAGAAACACCTACTTTTTACTTCCACTCACTGGCCACTTGATTAGAAACAACAACTTTTATGTCCACTCACTGACCACTTTATCAGAAACACCTCCTTGACCACTTTATCAGAAACACCTACTCTTTACTTCCGCATACTGACCCCTTTATCAGAAACACTTACTGTTTACTTCCACTCACTGGCCACTTTATTAGAAACAACAACTTTTATGTCCACTCACTGAGCACTTTATCATCATCACTACCTTGGCCACTTTATCAGAAACACCATTTTTTTCCTCCTCTCTGGCCACTTCATCAGAAACACCAATTTTATGTTCACTCACTGACCACTTTATCAGAATCACCTACTTTTTATTTCTACTCATTGACCACTTTACCACTTCATTAGCAACACCAACTTTTATATCCACCCAGTGGCCACTTTATCAGAAACACTAACTTTTACCTCTACTCACTGGCCACTTTATCGGAAACACCAAACTTATGTCCACTCACTGGCCACTTTACCAGAAACAACAACTTTTACTTCCACTCACTGGCCACTTTATCGGAAACGTTTACTTCCACTCACTGAAATGCAATAAAGATATATATATATATATATACATTTAATTCCTTTTAAAGCTGCTTATGGTGACGCAGGTTTGTTGTGGCCATAGCGATTACTGCTTCACGCGTTTTACACACTTTCCTTCTTTGGGAGAGAACAGACATCACATTTGAAGTATTTTTACAGGTTAGTAGATCAGGACAGAATGATGTTTCAGCTGTGCACATCTGTTTGTATTTGAAGTCACATCGATCTATTAAGCCTTTAACGATGTGTTAATCATACAAACTCATATTGTGATAATGAAAAAAATATCATTCATCATGCAGACCTAGATGAGAGAGGCCCACCACCCAAAAACATCCAACCATGAGCAACTCTGTTATCAGAAATTGATCTTTAATGAAGGACTGGAGGATGGCTAATTGTATATCAAAGGATGGGCTGCATCTATACACTAAGCAAGGCCGAGCTACAGAAAATGGTTCCAGTGAGTGTATGTTTTTGAATCAAACAAAAATAACGGAGTGAAATTTGCCGCAGATTTACTGAATGCAAAACTATAGCAACCAAATTCAAGGACAAGCTCCCAGGATATTCAGTGAAAAACAGGAATGATCTGAAATGACCTGATTCAAACATCTACATCATTTCCACATGAATAAACAGCCAAAAGCAAGTAAACTCAACTCATTACTTTTTTCAGCGTAGAAAGAGAGTAACTATTTTGAATCACAGGCACGAATCCAATAGTTTTTCTCAAGAGATTAATTATCTCACCTAGCGCTCTGCACGGAAGCTCACCGAACCTACATATTTTATACTTATTTAAAGTGAAATTATCACATTGGCTGATAATTTTGCTTCCATCAACTCTTCATTTCTGAAATATCACATTCTTTTTTAGGACTGTTTTTGTTGCCTTGCCAGCCAAGGCCTAAACTGTATATGTAGTAGGTTAGTTTTTGCTTTCTACTTTAGCTCTGCTGGTGGTGTTGCCGTCCCACCTGATGGGTGCAGTGTGATTCTTCTGGGTCCACCAGGATTTAGGTGGGTTCAGGTATCGACACCACAGCTCCCAGTCAAATCCCTGCGCTGACAGAGGATACTCCTCCACCTCAAACGTGTCGAATTTGATGTTGTCGAAGGAAGGCGAGATGACCCGCGTCCGGTCTTCCTGGATCCTGTGCAGGATCGGCTCAGCCCTTTTAAACACCAACACACACAAACAAGTCACTGAGTTGCTGCATAATTTTAAAATTAATATAACACAATTTCCACAGCATAACAACACACAAATATGGCATGATTTAAAGGGCTTATATCACTGAAAACAGTATTTCTTCACTTTTTTGAAATAAAGGAGTTTAATGTAATATGTAAACACTGTTGTTTCAAAACATTCCACTCGCTCCCCAATCCATAAAGTCCTAATATGGAAATTATACAAAAAGAACCCATTTTGAATTCCTTGTTTTTGTGATGTCACCAAAAACATTTAGATATATGTACCAGCAGTATTTAGCTCCACCCACACACACTGAACTTACAAGGAGTGTTTCAGCCCTCACGGCTTTTTGAATGAGGCACAACAGAAGACAGCCTATCAGAACAGAGTTGATTTGCGTACACCATTCTTAAAGGCAAACAGCCTGTTTAATTCTGAGGGATAAAGAGATGTGGCAAAAAGGCCTTAGAAAAATAAACCATTACATTTTTGATACATAGCTGTCATCTGGATATTTCTGGTTGATGGACACACTGGTCCTAATTCATCAAGGTCAGGAAAAAAAGAGTGCAGATTTGACTGCCTTTAATTATGTACAAACTGATCTGCGTCTGATTCATGAAGCTTTCATGCGATGTGAAAACAAGCAGGAATGATGAATCAGCTTCAGTGCGTGAATTCAAGCAACAGCCTAACAGTTTACATACATCATTTACATATCATATCACACAGCAAGAAGAAATCTCTTTTAAACCCACGTACGCAGTTTTGACATTGACCAATGTTTCCTTATTTGGGATTTGTTCTTAGGTAAGAAGAGAATCAACACACACTCAAGAGCACAAAGGAACGAACAATTCTGCAGTTTAAGAACACGTCATGAATCTGATGTAGACTTTTCTCAAGAACTAATTTAGGAGAAAACTTAGGAAGATACTGATGAATGAGACCCAAAGTTATTTTCAATTTTTATTCTACTATTAGAATTAAAGATAAAATTGATAATGCTTTTGGTTAGTTACCAGTAAATCAAGCACCTTTGTAGACTGTTCAACTATTATGCTCAAATTTACATGCACTTTGAATGTAGTGAGTTTGATTGTATAGATATACCAAAAGTTGAAACTGTTAAATAACCTTAAATGTTTATCTATTTGGGAAGAACTAGGTCAAGCACATTACTTTACATACCTACTGTCCCTCACCACAAGCATTTCAATGCACAAATGTCCTGACATGTTGTGCAAATGACAAATTCAAAACCTGAAACTACTGTACAATGACAGCAATGAACAAATCTTTGTTGTACAGTACCATCAAATAATAAAATTAACAATAATAAAATATAAGGCAGGGATCTCAAACTGGGGGATACCTCGTCATTTAAGCATGTCTTAGTATTCCTCTTTTTAAAAAGACTGAAACAGACATTTTGTCAAGGACCATCACATCTGACCTGTCATGGCTGCTCTCCACCATGGCTCTGCTCCAGGTCAGCTCCAGTCCATGTCTGTTTTGCCTGCTCTATTCTGGCCCAGCTCCACCTCTACATCATCACTGATTGTCTTTGACATATGGCAATCACCTGTGTTGGTTGGCTGCGTTTCATAGAAATACTTCCTCTTGATTTTAGTTGCTTGTGGAAAACTCTTTTTTTCATAAGTCCAGTTTTCCGGCTTGCAGTATATCTACTCTCAGTCAATCTTTTGTGAGTATGAGTTTTCAATGTGTATTGTCCCTACTCAGCATGTCCCCCTGCTAAGGGCAAATGACCCTGAGGAGGGACTTAATAAAAGAAACTCAGCATCCTGTCTTTACGAGTACAATGTTACAAGGACAGACTAGCATTTGCTGTCAAAGGCAGGCCAGCAGATGTGCATGTCCAGTCTTTTTTTGTAGATGTACTGCAAATAGGTTATTTTTTGTTGTTTGTTGTATCTGGGCCTGTTGCCAGGTTACAGGCATGTAATCAGTCAAGTGAAAAAAAAAAGAAAATGTGGGTTCCTGTTTCAGCAGCCTGTAAGAAAGCTATGTAAATACATAAAAACTGATTTGCAGATATTTAAGGACGAATCTGAAACATGTGAGGGGCCGTATAAAGCTGTCTTGTGTGGCGAATGTGGCCCTCATGCCAGTAAATTGAGACCCCTGGTTTGAGATGATCTCTCATTAGTTGATGTTGTGCTGAATCTATAGATTTAGCTATAACATGTGAGGTTAATTTCACTAAAGCTTGACATCACTCCAGTCAAGCTCAGCGCACACTTTTAAGAGACACTTAAAAACGTATCTCTTTAACTTAGCGTTTAATTAAAACTGTACATCTCTCGGTATTTGTGTTTTTAATTTGATCTTTGGCATTTTCTTGTATGATTGTAAAATTAGTACTCAGAATTTCTTGCATTACTGTTAAGTTTCATCACCTGTCTGTAAAGCACTTTGAGCTGCCACCAGCATGAAAAGTGCTATATAAGTAAAGATCATTATTATTATACTTTTATTATGATTATTAAAACTGACATGATCGTGCAAAAGGTATGCAATAGCAGAAAGTGAGAATTAAACTAAAGTCAGATTTGATATCAATCAGATTCAAATGGAGTTAAAAGCTGGAAAACCGCCTGACTGTGGTAGGGCAACGTAAGCAACCTCCAGCTTTTATTTTCTGGCAGGAGTCTGAATTTGATTCTATGAGACACTGGATAATGAAGGTAAAGTTGAGTTCAACCTGGAGTGACATGTAAGTGACTACTGTGTTATGCCTTGTGTTTTTGCCTGGTCTTGTGTGTTTTGTATTCATTCCAGATTTCATCCCGTGACTTCACCCTTTCCGCTCCCGGACCCTGCTGATCCATTCCATTCCATGGTTTCCTCTCCTCCTACCTGCTTAAAGAGACCCGGATGGCTTGGTTGAACAGGAGACTTCCTCGTTGTGTTGCTGTTGTTTTTGTGTGCATTTCGTTACCCTTGAGTCCTTGCTTGTTACTGACCACTGCTTTGTTTTGACTACGATTTAGCCTGACCCTAAAACTGTATATATCTTATATATATTTGTAAATAGTAAATGTGAACCGGCTGTAGGGAGTGGCTGCCATTTTGTTTGGGAAAGGGTTTGTCTGTGTGTATGGTTAGTCAGGGAGGTAGGTTAGCATACTGTCTTCTGTTTCTTTTGTTTGTATGTAGGGTAGGTAGTTTGTGTTGGAAAGTTAGTGTGGGGTTGTTTGTTGTTTTGGCCTGGGCCATTCCTGACGTTGTTGCCGGCGTGTGAACTCATATCACTGTTTGTATTCATATCAATCATATAATACAGTCTTTGAGCTTAATATTTATGTCTGGTGTGTCGTCTCCTCACCCACATCATGTTTAATACCCACTATATTCATATTCTTACGGCCTGACCTAGACCGGGTCGTAACAACTGTAAGCAGGAATTTGGCTAACACATCAGGCAAACCCTGTTAGCGTATGCAGATAGAAATGAATTCACTTGCACTCTTTGTCTGGCAGCATCAGGCATCCAGTGATAGCAGACGGTCTATCAACAACATGCTCTCCACTTGTCTGAAATTGTGCTGATCTTTCTGAAAGTACGCTCTGATATTTACAGATATTTACATTTTCCTGCTATCTCAAACTGATATATGATGTATTTATTGTAATCTATAAGAGCAAAAGGTTGAAGAGTTGGTGTCCTACTAACCCAACTGTGTAGCCACAATTCCTATAATGCTGCATTCCTACTAATAATACTAGCTAAAACACTCACTGGTATTAAGTCAGGCTCAACTAAAGAGAATTCAGGCTTAATGCAGGAACTGGCTTCCTCTGACTTCTACACTTCTGCTCAGCCCATTTAAACACTAGCAACGTAAGCAAGTGCCTTGATTGTTACAATCAATTAAAGTGACACAATATTGTGTTTATACATTAAACTACTCACCAAGCTACGGTGGTGAGGGGTACTCATCGTCAGTTTCTCAAACCGAGCAAACCTCTGTGATATCAGTGTAGAGGATTGTTATCATATGCCAGTGAATTAATATTTTGAACTAAATATTTATATTACTATTACGCAGCAAAACTTCTACTGTACAGCCCTGCGCTCACTCTCTGGTTTAATTTTATCTGACTTTTTTGATTGGTCACCTTGTGAAAAATGACTCATGATGAGTGGAGTGTTTCCACTTAAACTTTTTTTTAAGTTGGTTGAGGATCTGCGGTGCAAAAATCCACAATGCACAGTGGAACAAATGGAATCTGCATCCTGCCGTAGCATACAATGCTGTTTTGGGCAGAATACGCTCTGCTGTCTGAATGCAGCCTTAATCCTCGCTGGCTAGAAGATCCCCCACCAACCATGTTGACCAAGGGTGTCCATTCTTATCCATGAAAGGATGATGTGGCTGCAGGTTTTCACTCCAATAAAGTAGAAGCAGAATTCAAACAGCTGTAATGGTTTGTGGGTGGGTGTGTGGGGTGTGGCAATTAATAATTCACTAAAAATCTAATCTAATTCTGATTGGTACAAGGAACCACCTGACATCAGCTTCTTCCAACATGATCCAATCCAAGTCAATTTCAGGGAAAAATAAAAGTGCAACTGAAATGACCAACGCTGTTCTTAATTTGACAGCTTATACTAAACTGTCACAGGACCCTTTACCTAAAAGCATAAAGAGATTAAGGCCGTTTTGACAGGCCCTTTAATGTAGGTCTGAAATGTTAAGTACCAAAATCTGACCACACAGTTTTAGAGAGGGACACTGACGTTGAAGCACATTTAAACGCTCCAAGCTTATTTAATACACCAGCTTTCTCCTCATCAGCTCAGGAGCTGAGTCATTTTGGAATCCATCCAAAGCCTTCTGAGGTATTTATCATCTCACTGACAGGTTGAGGGGGAAATAATTAACAAGTACATAAACTCTTTAGGAGGGATGACAGCTGAGCCTCACGCAGTAATCCCAAGAGACAGCAAAGCATTTGGGTTCTAACGTCAGATGATGGAGCCTCAGTGTGTACAGAGGAGGGGGTGAAAACCACTACATGTCCTTGTTGGGCTCAATTACAGTCCAATATCAACTGACGGAGGAACGCAACCTTAATTAGAATATTGAAGGCAATCGAATTACTCAGCTGGGACAGCTACAGACAGGAGCGGGTGACACGATAAACTGTGAGTTTCTCTCTCTCTAAAGAGAACTTAGTCATATTTATTATCTGTTTTATGAATAAGAAGCCTACAAAGCAGAACAGAGATATTGATCAATAAAAACCGCAGCTGACATGCTAAAGTCTAAATTTACGCTCATTCAGGTTCACCTGGGGCTGTTATCAATGAACAGGGTGAAGCCTTTTCCCACTGAATACGCTACAGTGAGAGTCTAGTAATGAAGTATTCCAGAAAAAAAAACGTCTTCAGTTACAATACAGTCAGTTAATATGTGGTATACTGGTTGTTGTCCAATTGAATGAAGTGAAAAATATTTTTGAAACTTTTAAAATCACTGGCCTGTAGATCTGCATGGAAAATAAAATATCTCTACTCACCACCCCACGTTAAACTCCACATGGGCATCAAATAGGGCCACTACAGGTGCGGATGCAGCCCTCCAGCCACTCACACGGGCCCGGATTAGGCCTTCCTGCCTGGTGTGGCGGACCACCTTAATGAAGTCAGGATGGCGCTGATTAGTCTCCTCTACAAACCTCTGCAGATTCTCCCTCAGCTCATCTAGAGGAGAGAGAGAGAGAGAGAGAGAGAGAGAGAGAGAGAGAGAGAGAGAGAATAAATGGAAGGAAAGAAAGAAAGAAAGAAAGAAAGAAAGAGGTTTTAAAAAGAAACACAAATTAATAAAAAAGAACAAATAATTAAAAGAAAGTAAAATAAAAAAGTAAGAAATAAAGAAAGCAAACGAAAGAAAGAAAGAAAGGTTGATTTACAAAGAAAGACAAATAAAGAATTAAAAAGAAAGAAATAATGACAGAAAGAACAGAGAAAGACAGAAAAAGAAGGAAAGAAAAAGACAAAAAGAAGAAAGAAAGAAAGAAAGAAAGAAAGAAAACAGCAGAAAGAAAATGAACAGAAGACAGGATGTCAGTCAGTTGAGTCACAGACTGAGTGAATGAAGATCCTCTGTCCACATCGTCTCTCAGTGTCTTGCTGAAAGTTTGTGTTCGAGTCAGTCAGGGCTGCAGTGTTTGAACACTTATGAAAGGTGACAGAGTGAAGGAGTGAGGCGTGAGGAGTGAAGGAGTCTGGCCTGAGCACTTTTATTACATTCTAATCTAAATTCACCCACGCGCTCCTCACTGCACCGGAGGACTGTTTACTCCAATAAATCACATCACTCACTGCTATTTGGCTTTTTATTGGTGTCTGGGTGAAGGCCAGTGATTGCTGCTTTCCCATCTGCCCGCCGTGCTGTGTGTTTATTAGCTGGGTGGTCGTCCCCTCACAGTGCGGTGGTGAGCAGACGGTGTGACCTGGGGAGCTGCCCAGAGACTCAGCCTTATATGAAGTGGAACGTCCAGCAAGAAAGTTAAATGCCCACACCGCACTGCGGTGACATTAACAACAACATCGGCCGCAAACGCAGCCACAGTCTGCTCTAAAACCCCAGCCTCAGTGAAACTTAGGCCCAATCCCATTTCACCCCTCACCCCTACCACTTAGCCCTTAGCCCTCCGTTTTGCGCGATCACGTCTAGGAGTAGGGCGTCCCGATTTTTGTAGCGATAGAGGGGAAGGGCAAAGTGTTAGGGCTACATGAGCTTTAAGTTTTTCAGAGGCACACTCCAAAAGGAGTGTTATGAGAAAAAAGAAAAACAAGATGGCTGTGCAAGCGAACAATGAAACCCACAAATGTGAGAATTTTCTCCGTTAAAAAATACGATAAACATTGTTTTACCTTAGTTTAATGATGTTTCAATGTATTATGGTCCTTTTCTTCATAACAAGCATTAAAAAATGGTAATGTCTCGGTAGCTAGCTAGCTAAATTTCCCATTCCACCTTAAATAGTCCAGCAGTTCTGACGCCTGCAGTGCCAGAATGTGACTGCTGCTCAATTTAAAGTGGAACAGTAAAATTCAAACGAGAACCTGGTGAAGAGCTGGCTTCATCTTCATATCACTGAAGAATTAGGGGTGGGCGATAATAAATAATTGTCCCCCCTCTTTGAAGGCATATGACTGCCTAATTGTAACTAAAGCCCAACAGTGGGGAGCTGAACTTTACCCTCCTCTGCTATCACTGCAGACTGGCAGGGTCGCCTACAGAGCACCACTAGTAGCCTGTTAATGAAGTAATGATCTTCTTTATGTGAGGGTCCCGTTTCGTAGAGGAAGTCTTCAACTCAGTTCCAAGGGGTTAGGGTGACACTCAAAAACAAGGGGTAGGGGTAAAAATAAGAAATAGGATTGGGCCTTAGAACGCACAGTCTAGATAAGGGTCGTCCAATTCTGGTCCTAGAAGGTGTTGGTCCACACACACACACACACACACACCTTCTAAGCCGCTTCTCCCAGCCGCCATTGGTCGGAAGGCAGGACACACCTTGGACAGGTCGCCAGTTCACCACAGGGCAGACAGCAAGCAAGCAAGCAAGCAAAGCTTATTTATATAGTGCTTTTCACAACAGGTGTTGTCACAAAGCAGCTTTACAGAAAAATCAGCATTATAGAAAGGTCCAAGCAACCATGAGCAAGTCAGAGGCGACAGTGGCAAGGAAAAATTCCCTAAGAGAAACAGGAAGAAGAAAACTTGGAACCAAGACTCAGAAGGGGAACCCATCTTCCTCTGGTCTACCGGTAGGCAAACATTGTTAGTATAAAGACAGACACACACGTTCACTCACACCTAGGGGCAATTCAGCATGTCCAACTGGCCTGACTGCATGTCTTTGGACTGAGGGAGGAAACCGACGCAGACATGGGGAGAATATGCAAACCCCACACAGAAAGGACCCTGGTCGCCCAGCCGGGGAATCGAAACCAGGCCCTTCTTGCTGTTAGGTGACAGCACTACCCACCACGCCACCGGTGTTGGTCCAGCTCAGGCAAATTCTTTAAGTTAATATATGAACAGTTAATACATAAAATGTGAAATACTAGTGAACCCCTCAAAATTCCAGTCTTATAAAATACTAAGGTTTATTATTCAGTACCTACAGGGACTTCAGTGCAAACTCGTTGAGCTATTCATAAGTCATAGAAGTGTGTAATTAAACTTTAAGCCCTTTGATAGCCTCATGGCCTTTTAAGGGGTTAAACATTATGTGCCGCATGCAGATCTCCCAGTAAGTCTACGAGGCTTGAAGCCACTGTCCGGTCAAGTCAAAATGCTGTTGAGGGTAAACAAATGTACACTTTTACAAGTATTTCTTTTTGAGCAGAGTGACTGATATGACTATTTATCCATTTGGAAAAAGGATCCACATTGCTACTGCTGTATGTATGAGTGGCCAGTGTGTACGAATTATGACGGTTTTTAAAGCCACAAAACCATAATAACGACCTCAGTGAAAACAACGAAATACAAAGCCAATTGTAGGAAATGAGTCCTTTAAAGCAATGCCCCCAGCATGGACATAAGAGAGTCCACCTTTTCAATATATGTAGTTTTACCTGTTGCTTGTCTACACAAAAGTTCAAATACAGTGCTTAATGTGTCCAAACTGGATAGGATGAAGTAAAAATTCTCTGGAACTAAAACTGTTCCTGGGGTCACGACCCCTTTACCCAAAAAAAAAATGTCACATTGAATAAAAATTCTTTAATTCACGACCATTATCAAACAAAAATACCACATTGTCTTGTACCTCTGTGGTCTTGAGATGACTGCCCAATCGCACACCAGAAAACTGCCAAATGCAACATGGTCTTTTATGATTAATGTCTTCAATAAGCTAAATAAAATAAATGACTTGATTATTTATCCATTTGTAAAATGGACATTTGTAGAAGTTGGTTAAAAGCAGTTAAAGACTGCAGCAGTGTTTTCTAGTACAGACACTGTATGCATGAATGGCCAACGTGTAACTGTTGCAGTCACATCACAGCATCCCTCACATCGCGCAGAAACAGTATTTATTTAAGTAGCTGCCTAATCTCCCACATAACAAAACTGTGTTTCTGTTATTAAACTGGTGCTATGATTAATACACAACATAAATCTCACGCAGGACTCAGACTGTTTATTTTGAATTTCGAGTAAACCTCAGTCCCCCAGCATTAAAATGTTCCTCCTAGCTTCCAAATCACTCCTACAGCCTCGGTTCCCAATATTACAACTGACAATAAAGAGTCCACACTCTAAAAGCATCAAACCCAGCATTACAACAGACAATAAAGAACCTGCACTCTAAAAGGATTGTTCCCAATATTACAGGACAATAAAGAACTTACACTCTTAAAGAATCAATATCAATCTTTCAGCACTCTAGAGTCTACACCACAGGCAGAGCGGGGAGAAAATCAGGCCGGGCATTTGCTTTACAGCAGGCACCCTATATGTGTCTGAAATAACATATAAAATAAAAACACATTCTCTATAGAAAGGCCTGGGTCTGCTAATGATAGAGAGGATATCAATTATTGCATTTATTTTAAAGCAACAACGAAGCAGTTGTGTAAGTCTGGGCATAATTATTGTGCATGTGTATAAAATTCACTGTAAACATTGGGTTCTGCAGCACAGCAAGTAGCTGAGATCATAGCAAATAAAGTTACTCTGGCCACCAGTAAACGGTTGTATGTCCATTAAAATATTGCCAGTAAAAATACCATATGCCATTAGAATAAGTGTAAATAAACATAAATACAGTAACATGATTTTCTTATTTGAAAAAGAAGTAGCTGATAACTTCGGAACCAGTTTGTGGAACAAAGTTCTAGATTTCTCCTCAAAGCCCAAATCATCACAGATTTGGATCTGTTCAATTTCATCAGCAGAACTCCTAATTTAACATAATGGAGAACTGATTAGCCAAACTAGGTGTTGGACAGTGACTACCAGCGTTACCGGTCTGCCATGAGGAGGTTTCGAAATGATAAAACGAAAACATTGTCATACATTAAATCAATAATAATTCTGCTGTTTCTATTTATTTCAATATTTGCATTTTCCTAAGCAAATAAATGTTTACTGCCCAGACGAATTGCTTTTTTAAATTCTAAATTAATTCAGTTGCACCTCGTATATATAGTACTGTACAAAATTACAAAATTAATTAATCTTGTTATTTTTATTTAGATTTGTTATGAGTTTAATGTTTAAATAAAAAATGCTGTCCCACGTTTTCATGTCACTACTGAAACACAAAGAGTCTTTGTAAACGGGTGGAGCATTATTTTAGCCACACACCTGCATTCTAGAGCAGGAAGTGAGACTGCATCCCTGTCCCTCGTGGCCACATGGTGAGCAGTTAGATCCCACTGTTTTGAAGTAAATGTGTCCCAAAGTCTGAAAATCAGTGTGGAACAGTAAGAATTGTCACTACCAAAACATTATTTTCTGCAATTATGTGAACATTTTTGTATTTAATCAAAAATATTATGGTTTTATGTGTGCACAATAGTTCAAAGCTGTGTTTGCTAGTCATGCACTGGCTAGCGTTTTTTAATTACCCTCAAAATTAGCTAAACCTGTCATTACAAGCAAACAGATTTTTCTTCTAAAGTCCGTCAGTTAAAAGTCCAAAACGGGTTTTCATAGGATGATCCAGATAGACGAACACATAGACAGACAGACAGACAGACAGGCAGTCAGACAGATCAATGGGCAGATATATAGTTAAATTTGAGTAAACTTGTTTTGTAGGTTAAGAGTGGCTTATTCTTCTGGGCTGTTCCTTAACCAAATGCAGCAAGTCTAAGATTTTTTCACTGAACAATACATAGACGATAAACAATATATATAACTCTAACAAGACAAAAGATGCGTACATGTAAGCGTCCTGCAGTTTCTCCAAGTGAGGCAAAAGCAGCACAAAATGTGTTTCACATCCAAATTCCTCAGGTAACAGGTCTCATCCATGCACCTCATAAATTCATGCTTATATCTACAACCATCAGACACTGCTGGGGTTTGGTAAACATGACATGATGTTCATGTAATCAGTAGCAGCTGAGAAGTTGGCCTGCTATGAGGACCTGGCTCTGAGACCACAGCGTCGTCTAACACAGCTGACCAAAGAATGAAGAAGAAGCAACACGCGTGGCAAGCGAGCTGGTGTCCATGCTAGACTAAAAGCTTAGTCAGTTCCTTCCACATTTTTCCAAATTTGACCACTCCTTGACAACAAACTGGACCTGCTGTGTTTATATATACTGAAACGTGACTGAAACATCCCTCACTCAGCCTTTCAGCTAAACAGGATAACCTTTGCGTGTTTTGCACTGTTCGAATGCTGCGTTATGTTCCCTAAACCAAGACGTTAGAATTCTGGAGCATCTACAACATGAACGCATATTTGTTTGTACACTTAACTTATGTTCACTGCTCTCCCCACTGTCACCATCACCACCAGTAACTCACAGAAGGTCAGTTGATACAGAACTTTGTGGATTCTGCCAGTAAAGCTTCTCTTCTTACCATGAGATTTCTCTGTACCACCTTTTCTGTTTTCTTTCCATCTCAAACTAGCCTACACCGCCAACCCAGGAGATGGAGAAATGAAACTTTGGTCGATATTGTGCTTAACCAATCACATTCAAAGAAGAGGCAGGAGGGATCACATCTCAAGAGTAGTGGTAGCCTGTCTATGTGGGTCAGAATGAGAGAGAGAGATGTAGAGAGATGCACTTTACAGCCCACACAGACTAAAATTGACCAGCTCTCCGGGAATATTTCAGAACTTCACGATCTGCCCTTAGTCTTCACTCTTACAAACATCATTACAGCATGCGCTCTAGTGCTGATACTCATACAAACATCTCAGAAAACTGAAATATCTCCACACTTTAGAGCGGGGGTGCCCTGTTTTTTTGTCATGGGGGCTGTGCAATGTTTGTGGTGGGCCAAGGATCAAAAACACACAAAAAATGTGCAAATAAAGAAGGTAGGTAGGTTTAAAATGCAGTTTTTAAAAATGTGTTTATACAATTTTTTCGTTACTAAAATACTGCAAAAATTACATTTTAAAAGGAAAATAAGAAATAGGAAATAAAAATAATATGAGAATATAATCATCTTAAAGCAAGAAAACATATAGCTGTGTGCAAATCAAAATGGCCATTAATAAGCAGGAAACATATTTAACAGAAAATTACACAGATCTCAACACTCAACAACAAAATATACTTTTTTTCAACATTTCATGTGCCACTCTTTGCCTTTTTTTACTGCTTCCATTCTTTTCAGGAGACTTGCATTCAGTTTTTCAAATAAATTTGCAGGAAAATCTTTCCATCTTACAAGTTCAGTCTTAGAAGTTGGTCGCATTTTCTGCTTCTCACAATCCAAAAGATCTCAACTGCAAACTTAGACTCACCAGTCTATAAAACCACCACATCTCAGATGTTCAGTTTCTCTGTGCAATGTATTTTCTTCTCTTTTCTCAGTGAGGGCTTCTTGACAGCTACCCATCTTTTCCGTCTTATAGTGCTGAGTTGTTTCTTGCCGTTGTGGAGCTTGATTTTTTCCTTTAAGCTTTAAGTACTGTTTACAGAGCCCTGCACAAATATTTGCACCCCTGGTAAACATGAGCAAAACAGCTGTAAAAAAAAACATTCTTTATTGTCTATCCTTTCTTTATTTCAAGTACAATGACTGAAAGAAAAAACTTGCATGTTTTAATGAAATATATCGCTGTTGTCGGAATAAAACCTCGTATCTCCATTTTTGTTGGTGGTTTTCAGTTTTTGACATAATTTGAAAACATTGTGAGTAAATTTTATGATGAATGGACCAACAGAAACGGCCCAAAATGACTTGGAAAAAAGTCTGGTTCCATTGAATTAGATTAAAAGTAAAGTACGTTTTTTCCTTCTCCTGTAAAGTTATCATTTTGGAGATACGAGGTTTTCTTCTGACTTTTCTATCTATGTGTGTCACAACTGGAAATCCAATCCCCAGAAATTCTTATGAGTGAAACCTAACTGAAGTATATTCCCATTCTCATGTTATATTTTTAAGTTCACTTGAGTGATTAGGACGCCCTAAATGGTCAGCAATGAGGTCCTATTTCACTGGGGCATAAATACAAGGTGACACACAGGCCAAATTCCCTCAGTCATCCATCACTATGAGAAAGACCAGAAAATACAGCAATGATAACCAATGAAATCAGGAAATGGCTACAAGAAAATAGCTAAACAGTTCTAAAAAATGCCAGGGCAAAAAATATCAGGGCAATAATTTAGAAGTTAAAGTAACTGGAGATGTTAAGAATCTGCTGGGAACAGAATGTATATCTATACTGACCCCAGAACATTAGATAGGCATTGGGGTCAGAACATCTCCCAAATTAGCCTCTCCTATCAAGGACCAACAAACTCAAGTGGCTACAGTATACCAGACATTACTGGCACTTTCAGTGGGAGCATATTCTATGGTCAGATGAGACTTATGAATTATGGTTTTGCCATGACTGTCCCAGTCTGTTGACCCAAACCCTATAGAAAACCTGTGGGATGAGCTAAAGATGAGAATCCACTAACGTGGCCCTCGGAATCTGAAGGATCTAGAGAGATTCTGTATGGAAGAATGGTCTCAGATCTCTTGCCATGACACAGAGCAGTTATTTTTGCAAAGTGAAGCTGCACAAAGTATTGAACGAAAGGGTGCCAACAACTGTGACACATAGATTTGAGAAAAATGTGTATTTTTTGATAAGATTGAGGTCTTTTCTTTCAGTCATTGAACTCCAGTTTTAGTAACTCCATTTTTAAACTTATTTTTATTTTACTTTCTCCTTCCTTGTTCAGGCAGATCTTATATATATCCTTATATCTCCTCAGAAATATCTCCTGAAAAATAAATGACTTGTACTTCATGGCTATAAATAAGCAAGTACATATAAAATAAAAATGTAGTCTCTTTTGCACAGCAATGTATATGTAATATATGTTCTCTCATTGGGTGACGGGGTTGGGGTTACAAAGTTTACCTAACCCCGTGTCTGCCTGTAGACCTCTCTTTGGGCAGTCCAGCTCCAGTGTCTGTATGCTTAAAATGACACCTATGCTATTGGCCCACACTTTTAAACAGGACTGCTAGGATAATGAGGTTCTGCATGTAACAGTTTCTGTTTTTCAACAATAAAAGTAACAACTTCAGTTTACTATTGCATCAGAAGCACATGCATGAAGGTGCATTAGCTGTACATTTCTTATCTCTGGATGACGGTAACACAGGAACAGAACACAGACAAATACAGAACGTGAATTTAACATAGTTGAAAGCATTCGGTACACAGCCTTATCGTCCTCTGTAATAAAACAGATATAAACACGTGACTCGTTATACAATATTGACTAACCAAATTACCTCCAGATCTGCACAGCCATCGACTCGGCCTAATCTGGGTTTGTTGACTTGTTTACCTGTGGTGCAGAGGGACTGTTTATTCACAGGAGGCTGTGTGGTGAGCTGAAATCAGTCGGCTAATAGAAAGCTGTGTGTGTTTACTGGTCTGAGATGTGGCTTCACTAAGAGCACCTGAGCTTTTCCTCTCAGCAGTGGGCGATACCACAGATTTACAGATACCAAGCAACACAAGGCTTATATTTCAATACCACGCCAACAGTGGTATGTTTAAATCTTCTTGTGCTCATGAAAAAGGGAGGCTATTGTGCTTTCTACAGTTAAAATCAGTAGACGTTTGGAAGCCTCTGCATTAATATTAAGTAAATTGCCTATTATACTGGTTAATGGAGTGAAATAACAATAGATCAATATATAGCACAATATTAATAACCTATAATAACAGTAGATGATTCACTCCGCCTCTGACAGTGTCTGTGAGTGTACGAGAATCAGAGGGAGAGGACAGAATGCAAAGAACTTCCTATTTCTCACAATTATTTTCTACAGTTAGGCAATATGGCACAACTATATTACCATGGGGCTGTTCACATC
Source organism: Colossoma macropomum (assembly GCF_904425465.1). NCBI lineage: Eukaryota > Metazoa > Chordata > Actinopteri > Characiformes > Serrasalmidae > Colossoma > Colossoma macropomum. Next base: position 8,159,759 of record NW_023494788.1, on the reverse strand, counting down.
TTGCATAAACGTGTGTCGTGTCTGGATTGTATCTAGATATACAACGACATTTCCAAAACAGTTGGGATGCTGTGCAGAATGTAAATTAAAATAGGATGCATTGATATGTAAATCATTTAAATCATATTTTTAAAGGGAAATACTTCAAAGACAACATATCAAATGTTGAAACTGAAAATTTTTATTGTTTTTTGAAAAAAATATGCCCATTTTGAATTTGATGCCAACAACACGTTCCAAAAAAGTTGGGAAAGGGGCATCTTTACCACTGCGTTTCATCACCTCTTCATTTAACAACACTCTGTAAGCGTTTGGGAACTGAGGAGACCATTTGCTGTAGTTTTGAAAGTGAAATGTTTTCTCATTCTTGTTTGATATAGGATTTCAGCTGCTCAACAGTTCACAGTCTCCTTTGTCATATTTTTCATTTCATAATGCGCCAAATGTTATCAGTGGTGACAGGTCTGGACTGGAGGCAGGCCAGTTTAGCACCCAGACTCTTTTAATACGAAGCAATGCTGTTGTAATACATGCAGAATGTGGTTTGACATTGTCTTGCTGAAATAAATAAGGCCTAAATAAATAAAAGACGTCGTCTGGATGGCAGCATATGTTGCCAAAACATGTATATATCGTTCCTTCACAGATGTGCACGTCACCCATCCCATGTGCACTAATGCCGTCCTATACCATCATGAATACTGGCTTTTGAACTGTGCACTGACAAGCTGAGTGGTCTTTAGCCCAGAGGACATAGTGGTTTGGGGATAACTCCAGCCTCATGTTTCCTCCATCTTGCGCTTCTTGTTTATCCTCAGTTTGTAGCAAGTCAGCACTTGGTGGACACATGTCCGCTTACATAATTGTAAGCAAATAAAGAAAAAACATTTCATTTACACTTTTAAATGTGGTCAAGATTTGTCTCCAGCCACCTCTGAAGGGACCCAATCGTAACCTGATCACAGTATGTCCTAGCTGCAGTCAAGTGAAATCCAAACATGATTGGATCACTGAAAAAACATGATGCAAGTTGTTAACTGCTTTTGGTACTTGAAGACATTTTCACTTCAATGATATGTATCACAATATTCCATTTCTCTGAGGTTTGATACGTTGGAACAGATAGAGACTGCAGAAATGAGTGGGACAGTTTTGGGCCTTATGATTATTTTGGAGTTCTGTGTTCTAAACAATTCCGATGACGCACATTCTCTGAGTCATCACAAATAAGATAAGCTTTTTTTATCAAAATCATTTGGGAAGGCACTTGTGAGTAACAGAGAGGGGAGAGAGAGAGAGAGAGAGAGAGAGAGAGAGAGAGAGAGAGAGAGAGAGAGAGATTAATTTTTGGAATTTTTGGCATTACCACCCTTTTTTTGGGCCTCAACCCTACTGAGGTTTCAGCAGCTGAATGGTGTTGATTAAAACACTAAACTTAGAAGAACAGATTATATTTACCTTAATAATTCCACATGCATCACACTTATGAGTGGCTATATTCTATGCACAGACACACATAACTCCAGCAACTGAAACTGGATGTATTTTCCTTTCAACTGAGTGGTCAGCTTACAGTGAACATGTAAACATTACTGATACCTTTAGCCAATTAGTCAATGTGACATCTGGGTTTTGATACTTTGAATCAGATCAAAGCCAGTGATTATTCAAGTGAATTGGATTTTTCGTCAGGTAAATTTTACTCACATGACCACAGCTTTGGCCACCTCAGAGCCGTTAGACCTTTTTAAATTAAATATCAATATTTTCATGTGAAGATCAATTCTCAAACGGAAGCAGAATCAGAATCGGAAGCATTGATACATCACAACTGCTCTGTCTTCACATACTCACCAGAGCAGCCACTGTTAGTAAGGCACGAGCATTCTGTTCTGAAGCCTGTAGTGCAAAACAGCTTGACAAGTACAAAACCACAAACCATTCTAGTACGTGATTTGCCGTTATCTCTGGAGGCTCACAAGGCTGTTGTTCAACATTCTTCAGCGTCTGCTGTCTGCTGTGAAGGGAAAAGAACTCCCTATACATGGACAAAAACTCCCAATACAAGTAAATTTGAGCGAGCAAAACACGTGATGGTCAGCAGAGTGGAAATCACTGGAGCAAAGTGCTGTCTAAGGAACACAGCACAAAAGTCTGAAATCTTGTGGCTGACAGGGCTGTATTTTCTGTGCTCAACAGTTCTATCAGTGTAATAACAGACTGTTCAGCACTCATACACCCAGCATACAGCGCTATGGCATCTCCAGTGCATTCAGTAATACACCCCAAACCCCCACAACACTCTCACTGCGCTCTGAAAGCACCTTAACTATTGCCTTCAAACACTGACCTCTTAGAAACCTGAAGCTGTTGTCGTTTTGTTATACATGAAACATACTTTATGTAAATATTTAATATATAACATAGGCGTATAATTATATGTAACATACTATTGTATAATTGATTAAACAGTTGATTGCAATACTATGCAAAAGACAGAGACCACCTTCTCTTTTCATTAATTACCAGTCAACACAGCCATTGAGTACAAGTTATTCATTTTTCAATGTAAGAGGCATTCAAGACAGTACAACACATAGCGGTAATTAATTTGCTCACTTTTTACTTTTGCTCATCCCACTGCCACTTTAACTCTCCCAAGGAAACCCATCCATTGCAAAGGAAAATAAGTAAAAAAACAGAAGTTTCCAAAACTTCAAAGCTATAGAGAAAATGGACCCCTAACACCCATGCAAGGCCTGGTAGACCACCAAAATGTCAGCATCAGCATTTAAAGCTTTCATCTTTGAGAGAGAGGAGAAAATCAAGCTGCTTTCAGATCTGAAATCATCCACAGGTGTCTCTGTCCATCCTTCCACTGTGAGAAGACGACTCAGCGCTATGGGTCTGAAAGGATGTGTAGCTGTCATGAAGCCTCACTGAGAAAAGGAAATAGAACACTGAAACTGGATTGAGATGTGGAGGGAGGTTTTAAGCACTGATGAGTCTAAATTGGTATTATTTGGATTGTGAGAAGCAGAAAATGCAACCAACTTCTTAGACTGAACTGTGTGGAAAAATATCCCTACAGATTTTTTTTTAACTGAAAACAAGTTTCCTGAAAAGAATAGAAGAGTGGACACACTGAGGCTTCTGTACAATTTTCTGTTAAAGGTACAGTGGGGTCCAAAAGTCTGAGAGCACTAGTGAAAATGCTTCTATTTTGCATTACTTTCTAATGTAATAGAGATTTTCATTACAAATTCTATAATCATCATAACAATTTGAATGAAAAGTACAATCTTTGAAAAATGTACATGAATTTTAGAATTTCTTGAAATAGAAATGTGCAGGTAAACATAGAAAATGAGGCTTTACTAGTTAGAATACAATCAATACTCATGGCCATTAAACATGCGTGGGTCAAATCCAAAGTTAGCCAGATACAAAGAAGAACAAACATAACAAAGACAGGAACAGGGAAACACAATGCAAAAAGGGAGAAGGCAAAGGGCAAAGTGGAAAAGTCCAAAAACATAGTCAGAAACACAGGAAATCAAATAGGAAACACACAGAATGGCCCACTCAGCAGCTCTAGTGAAAGAAGCAATACCTCACAACGACTAAACTAAAGCCTTGGCTTTAAATACTATCTATCACAGGTAATATGACAAACAAGACAGGGACACCAGATTAGTATTCAGACGAAGGGGATCGATGAAATGATCACCAAGAGGGTTCTGGGACTTGGAGTTCTCCAAGGAGCCAGTTCTGGAGGGATGTGTGACTCTTAGAATTTAACAGGACGCCCCTTTGCTTTAATGACAGCTTGCACTGAAGCTTTTATTAAAAGAGACTAAGTAAAATTTTAAGGCCTTAACATGGTCAGTGTCACAAATCTGCTTAAATATGCTAAGTGACATTCTTGAATATATCCTCTTCATTTTTATAACTTCTTTCCTTTTAATAACTTTTCTTTGTTTCTATTTTTTTTTAATTCTAAAATGTTCTGTTGTTTATTTCTAAGTTCAAATGAAAAAAAAAACTACCAGATTTTCAATGTGGTCTCAGACTTTTGGACTCCACTGTATGTATTTTTCCATCCAGTTATGAGGAGTGCAGCAGCCTCTCTTCTTATCAGCCATAAATGACTGCTGCCTATCCTCCAGGTATACTAGTTCTACTTCTAAAAATCTCTCCTTCATCCTTTTTTGTTTTCACAGCCCGGTTATTCAGTTATAAGGGCTGTATGGTTATACTTTTTGCACTCTACTTTCAGCACTCTCTCACAGATGCCATTAGATGACATTATCCACAACATGCAGCAGTGAGGCGTTCTTTCAGATGTTAACAAAGCAGCTTAAATGTCTGTAGTGGAGCTATTTTTGAAGCAGAAAGGGAAAATGTGTAATATTCAGCATATAAGAAAGTGAGTATGAGGCTATTACTCTTTGAGTCTATTTTCTGCCATTTACCGCAAGCAGCATTCCACCAAGGCTATGTAGAAGATAGATTCCCCACATTTTTCACTCCCAAGTCCTAAACGGGTAAAAAAGAAAGTACCTCAGAAATGTTTTGCTTTACTGGCCGTGCTGCTTCTGGGTGAAAATCAGCATTCACCACCGTGTTCAAGACCAAGGACAAGCTGCTGCATATACATTAGAGCTATATGAGCTTATAGCGTACTTAAAACACTGTAAGATGGTATTTAACACTTGTGTGGTGTTGATGTTTTTGTTACTCAGTGGTCTGGTGGACCGCTGCATTACTGTTTTTTTAAATCAACACAGCCATAACAATTTATGTAAAAATACCAGATGTTTAAAATATCACAAGTGGCCAGTGTAGGGTTCTCCTTTAGCAGCTGTAGCCAGTCAGCAGCCTGTCCATGATGTCCACCCTCACACACACACACACACACACACATATATACAAACATATACACAGACACACACACACACTAACAGCAGGCCATGTAGGAGGAGAACAGAGTGAAGGGACACAGCACCTCCACACTTTTATTCCCCACTGGTTCAGCCTAACACCACATGTGTAATATAAATGTGTGGGGGGTGAACAGTGTGAAGGCACTGAAAATGTGTTATTTTATATGTTCTTCACAGGAAATGAGCAACGGCCAAGCAATCTGAGGTTGAAATAATTATAAATCGCATCATTTTTTATTTTGATAAACACTAATAATGGGTCCCACAGACCTGAACACCACACAAGGGTTAAGGCACTATAAAATGTTTATTTCACAAAAGTAGTAAAATTAACTTCTGTCTAAAAATTCAACTAAAAGTGTCAATTTAAAATGTATAATATTAGGCCCATATAAACTTAGAAATAATATAATTATATAAAATATAATTATTACCTAAATCATCAGGTAGGTCAAACAAATTGGATCAAAAGTCAATATTAAGCACACTATGAAATGGTCATATAAAAAAGTATGTCAAAAGACACAATAATAAAATGTATCTTCTACATTCTACAATTACAAATGTGATACAGACTGAAAGTTTGGAATCCGCACTCAACAGATCTTTTCCGTTTGTTTCAATGGGCTATGACTGAGAAGTGATCCATTTATATTCACACCACGCTTTTGTAATTGCCTGAACTGCAACATTTAAGGGTTATATTCTGTGATCTTGTTAGAGTAGCACAATTAGAAATCTATTTAAAAAGTCAAGCTGCTTGTTGCTCACTATGTAATTAAACACTGGGGTGTGTGCTGAGTGCATATGTGAATTCCATAGCAACCAAACACAGCATCCATAAGTGTAGGGTAGCACAGAGAATGCAAATACACATGTGCAACCTGAATCGCTATGCAGACAACACAACACTTTCTCTGCTGCCAGTGTCATTTTAATACAAGAACACTGCAACAGCAGACACATCTGCACATGCTTATAATGCCCGCAATGTAGCACCTGTCAGACAAACAAGCAGCCCTATGGCATAGTAATGAGCGCTCAGTGTGACTGCGCATATACGCCCCCCCTCTCTCTAGTGTCCCACAGGACGCTCGGCTGATACGCACCGTTGTTGCTGTTGTCGTCAACCAGGATGATCTCCTTCAGGAGGTGGGAGGGGGTCCTGCGCATGGCCGAGTGAATGGACCGCAGGATAACGGACAAAGCTTCGTTGACAAAGATGAAGATGATGCTGACTTTGGGAAGGTTGGCGTGGTAGGAGATGTTTCTGCACCTGGAGAGGAAAAAAAGAAAAAGCCTGACTAGCCTCTTCAGCCTGGGCCCCTAGAGGTGTAGAAGGCAGCGTCTACACTTTAATTAGTTTTGATAGCAAGGATATCACCAAAGGCTGCACATCAGCTTTATAAACACTAACACACTAACTAACTCACATCCTCTCAGAATGTGAAATTTACCTTCTTACAGTTCTTCCACTGAAAAGCATGACATCTTCTTGAAGTCTACCTGAATTGACCTTCTTTACCTTGTTCGTCATATTAAGTGCCGTTTATCACTTCATATTTTATATTTAATGCAAAAGACAAAATTTCTGAATTCCTGTAATCTTTCGTCAAAATGTAATGACTTTTGTCCAGCTCTAAAACATCTTCTGATTGTTGATTATGTCACCATGCACCAGTGGCTAGGGAAAAGTTTAAGTCTTAGTTCAGCACAGTTTAGGTTTTAGCCTTGCAGTTTAGGCCTTAGTCCAGCACAGTTTGGGCTCTTAGTTCAGCACAGTTTGGGTCTTAGCCCAGCACATTATGAACCTAAGTCCAGCACAGTTTGGGTCTTAGTTCAGCACAGTTTGGGTCCTAGCCCAGCACATTATGAAACTAAGTCCAGCACAGTTTGGGTCTTAGTTCAGCACAGTTTGAGTTTGGGTCTTTCTTCTGCACGTTTTGAGTCTTAGTCCAGCATTGTTTGGGCCTTACTTCAGCACAGTTTGGTCTTAGTTCAGCATAGTTTGGGTGTTAGTTCAGCACAGTTTGGGTTTTAGTTCAACACAGTTTGGGTCTTAGTTCAACACAGTTTGGGTCTTAGTCCAGTTCAGTACAGCTTGGGTCTTAGTTCAACATAGTTTGGGTCTTAGTTTAACACGTTTTGACTCTTAGTTTAACACAGTTTGATCTTAGTTGGTCTTAGTTGAGTACAGTCTGGATCTTGGGTCAGCATAATTTGGGTCTTAGTTCAGCACATTTTGGGACTTTGCTCAGCACATTTTGGGACTTTGTTCAGTGCAGTTTGAGCATAAGTTCAGCACAGTTGGGGTCTTAGTTCAGCGCTGTCTGGTGATTTTGCTGGTCTCTCGTAATTAACTGATGAGCTGAATCTGCACTGGATCCAAGACCCAAAGGCCCTCCAGGACCGGAACTGATGACTGCTGGCCTAAAGCCAGAGGTAAAATGAGTGGAGCCATTTGCCTGGAGCCTCAGACACCCACTAAGAGCACAAGAGAGTGGGCACGTTTTCTGCTCAGAGCAAGCTGAAAGCTTTTTTTCCAGCCGTCTCCCAGACTGCCCCTGCTCCAGCACTCCGCCAGCTTTTCGCCTGATATAGAAAAGAAATCCCAACTGGTGGGAATTAATATATTTTCATCTGTTTCTCCTACATCTGAAACTCGGAACTGCGCTCTTGCGATTTTTCATTAATGTCACTCGAGATGAATTCAATTTGCTCAACATGGTGGAGAACCCTGCATACAAATCGAGGGGCACAGAGAAAGAGAAAAGAAGCAGAGAAGTAGCACTAGCCCAACGGTCAGGGTGAAAACCTTGGCTGTGAACCAAGTGGCTATGGGTTTGGTTCCAGCTGATAACATGCGGCTATTTCATACTGTTCCCTTGAGCAACATACTTAATCCCAAGTTACTCCAAGGGCACCATCCATGTCACTGGTATCTGTAAGTCAGTTTGAGCAGTGGTGGCCACAGAAAAGAGAGATAGTTTAGGCTTCCTTCACATTACATGAATTGAAGTTTTTTGCTCAGATCTGGGAGATGCTCTTTCTTGGTTTCCACAACTTTAGTTTGTTCTTAGATTAGCTGTAGAGCTACCACTATCACATATATTAGTATTCAAACAATCTACTCATTATTTTGATGAGAAAAAACGACCACATGATAAAAGTTGACTTATCTGAACAAGAACAAACCTTTCAATTGTAGGCATTCAAAGATTCAAAAATACCTACATAGAAAAAACACAACCTAGGAAGCCTTTAAAAAGATTTCACAAAGAATATGTATAAATGTCCTATGTGACAAAAAATACATATACATGGGTGTGTCCAGCAGGCTCTGTTTTTTTGACCAGTCGAAGAATTAAATTTATGTGTTATCATCAAGCAAACCAAGGTGACAAAAACTTACAGTATGAATAGTCTTGGTCAGAGACTGTATCGCTCTGTCCTTTAACCAACTTTTACTACATCATCAATGACACCAGAAAGCAGTGGCACAAAGCAAAAGCAGATCACAGCACGGGGGTTGAAGTGGTCTATGCCTTTACCACGAAACATCACACATGATTAGGCAGAGAGAGTGCATCATGCATAACAATTTTCGGCAAAAGCCTTTATGTGCATTCAGGAAACATAGCAAAAATGCAACCTGTGCAGAAATATGAGGTTGAGAAATGTGGATGTCATTCTATTTTACAGCAAGAAATAGATGAAATAGATAAGTGCTAGACAATGAGCTATAGAAATCCAACATTTGAAAACATCGGGAGGCTTCTGATAACTTGGCAGCTAGTTTGGAAGTCCAAAGATTTTTTTCCCCTCTCAAGATACTAGATCATCTGAGCATTTAATTCCAATAATGAACTAGAAATTCACTTCCTGTAGTGAATATTAGTCAGAAGGGGCAAACTGGGGCCAATATTGGGCTAAATTCTAATGTAGAGAATGCCCAGCTTTAACTGGGGCTTTTACAGATCTAGTATTTCTGCCTTTGTGTTTGTATGTGACCCACATCTGTCATTAGTGTGAACAGTGCGCCCTGAAAGTACCCGCAAGCAAATCTGAAGGCCAGTTTTCCAGAGAGTAGAGCGAGGTTATATATTAGTTATATGTTCATATATTAACCATATACCTAAGTGAGTGTTTGAAGAATCAGTGTGTTTGATGAATCAAATAATGTTTGATGAATCAGTTAGTGTTTCATTAATCAGTAAGTGTCTGATGAATCAGTGAGTGTTTGATGAAACAGTGATTTTTTTAATGAATCTGTGAATGTTTTATGAATCTGTGAGTGTTTGATGAAACTGTTTTTTTTAATGAGTCTGTGAATGTTTTATGAATCAGTGAGTGTTCGATGAATCTGTGAATGCTTGGTAAATCAGTGAGTGTCTGATGAATCAGTAAGTGTTTGATGAAGGAGTGATTTTGTGGAACTATTTACCCGTCTGGTCTGAGATCAGGAATGGCTCTGTCTAGAGAGAGACGGTCACTGAGGTATCCATTATAACCGTAATACTGGAACTTCTGCAGGGCCACCCGGCGGCTCTCCGGGCCTAGGTCATGACCCCAGCGAGCGAACAGACGAGAGTCAGAGAGCGAGAGGCCCGTTGTGTCCTCCCCATCCTTCAGGGGCATCTCTGTGGAGGAGAGAAAGCAGAGTAGATGCAATTAGCCTATAGGGCCCTGCGTGGGGGGCTGTCACTGACTTCATGTTTCTGAAGAATCTGATAGCGAGAGCACACAGAGGGCAGCTGTCGCCTGACTTCTCTCACACTCTTTAGGAAGCCTGACAGTATTTTCACACATATTAACCTACTTTTGATTTGTTTTTTTAATACACGTCTGACTGTATTATTTAGAGAAAGACTTGAAACATAAAAAATATAACTATGTCTACATCTAACAACATGCAGCTAAGGAATGTATATGTTTCTCTATAATCTGCTTATTGTGGTGACTAGAGAATACAACATATTGCAATCCAAAATATAACAGTGATCATAAAAATAACTAAATAAAAGAAAGTAAAAGTAAATAAATAAAATAAATAATACAATGAGAAGGGGCTAGGAACAGACGAAAGTAAAGGGAAAAGAAACAGCTGAAGAAAAATAAGCCAAGAAACAAGACATTAATGCTCAGTAACCCAGACTCCAAATTCAGACTTCGTGTAATTTAAGATCTCCCATATTTTTAAATATTTAATTTATAAATTCTTGATCTTCTTGTTCTCTAGGTAGGTCTTTTACAGAAAACTACTATATAATTTTTTGAGAGACTGTACATTTGCTGTCTTATTTATTGTTTTTTGGAAAGCTAATATTTAATTTCTCAGTCTGGCTGTGATGAGAGGAATTACAGTAAAGCTGGACTTAACTAAATACCACAAATTACAGTATTAATGTAAAATAAAAAAAAATCACATCTCATGGTTTCCATCCTGACTCCACCCTCTCCTCCGCCTACTCATTTGTGTTTCTGCCTGTGCGGATGAATCTGATGACTGCAAGCGTATTGAAAGAGTATTCAAAGAGAACTCAGTCAAAACTTCTTCATTAGTACAATGCTAATTCTGCATTTGAGACCTAAACATTGAGCCAGGCCTTTCTTTTGAGGCTGTGACTTTTAAATGATTATTTCAGGCTTTACAGAGTGACTTGCAGCAGCTCACTGACAAAAAACTTTTTTTCTACCTGACTCAGTAACGCTACTTCTTTCAATTTTAACAAAAAAAAATCTTACATAGTACTGCTTAAGTGTTAGTTTAATGTTAGATGTACTGAGTTCTTCAAACAAAGCCATTTTCACGGATGAAAACAGTGGATGTGATTTTTAATGCGCTGAAATGTTTGCTCTGAAGTGCTTTTTAATGAAACACTCGTGCAAAAAAAAAGCAAAGTGGAAGGATTCATCAAGCAGGGCACTTTGTCGCTCCCTCTGGTGCAAATATAAAATCTCATAGATACCCAGAACATCGCTGCTGTTTCCATTTTGGTCAGTTTTTCAGTTTTTGACATAATTTGCCAGCGCCTGTTGCCCTTTAGGCCGCTTATGCTGCTGGGTTGTGGGGTGTGTGCGTGTGTGTGTGAGTCTGTTTGTCTGTCTGTCTGCCCTCCGATGGACTGGAGACCTGTCCAGGGTGTTTCCTGCCTTCTGCCCAGTCACCGCTGGGATAAGCTCCAGCACCCCCCGCAACCCAGGAGGATAAGCTGCTTAGATAATGTGTGTGTTGCCGTTTACATTGTGTGTAAATTTCATGATGAATGGACCAAAAGAAATGGCCCAAAGTTTATTTTTTCCTTCCCCTGTAAAGTTATAGTTTTGGAGATACAAGGTTTTGTTCTGACAAGTTAATTTAATTTACCTTTAATTTAAGCTAATTTAAAATACCTGCAGTATTAAATTATGAAAATGGGCTGAATCAGCTACCATAACAGAATTGGCAGTTAGCAGTGTCCTCCAAGCACATTCAGCTGTCCAATGCCACTGTGTTAGCAATGGTTCGAGAACATGTGGTGGCGCTTCACGTGACTCTAAGGAAGCTCGTGCTAGCCTTCACCCTCTAGCACTGGTAGCATCGTGTGATTTGAGGAGACCCAGTTAGCGGGTGGAATTGGACATAACTAAACGGTGGAGACAAATGAAGAAAAAGAAAATATTGATATTTATCAATAGTTTTGTTCTGATTTATTGACTTATCGTCCTTGCCCTATGTGTCACTGTGTGCCCATCTAGGAGGCAGTGGGTGGTGGGCTTTTTACTTTTAATGTAAGTCAATGGAACCAGACCCCCCCCCCCCGAGTAATTTTGGGCCATTTCTTTGGGTCAATCATCATGAAATTTACACACAATGTAAAGGGCAACAGGCATTTTCAAATTCTGTTAAAAACTGAAAATCGTCAAAAATGGAGATAACGAGATTTTATTCTGACAACACTGATATCAAGTACTGGAGGGAACTGTCTGTCTTGAATAGCTTTCCTTTGTCCATCCCTGTTTGCCTTTGTTTCATTTCTTTTGTCTTCTTGTTATTTTCCCCAGTTTTTTTTCATTGGAAATAATAATTAATGCAAATTTGCACATATGTCCACTCGCCTCCAGGCCTCGCATATGACATCACCAACACTTCTTGAACTCGGACTCACAAAGTTAGCTGTACATTTCTTTTGCCCTTTTTGCTGTGGGAATGCAAACCTTTTCATTTGCACTTTCTTTGCACAGCATCACTGAATCATAATTGGCGAAATGAGATGGTAATTTCCGCCTCCACCGCCATCAACAGCAAATACTGAAGGACGGCAGAGCCCAACGCCACTGCAGCCGCAGTTCACTCGCTGTACTTCACTGCCGAAACAAGCGCTGAAAGGCTGATGCAGGTAATTAAGGGATGCTAATTAACAGCAGAGGTTATTTAATTTTAGCCTGCACACTGTGCCAGTCCTCAGCTCTATCGCCTCTGCAGTGACGGAGCTTCAATCTAACACAGCCTCCAGCTGACCACAAAGGACCACAGAAGACTTATAAACAAGCCACACAGTCCTGTATGCACAAAATACAGTCCATTCAAGGCAATTAGCCCATGTTTCCTCCCATACATGACTGCTTTCTGTTGAAGCTCACATCATACAGCATTATAAAATCCTCAGTAAAATGAAAATGAAAAGCATTCAGAACTCTTCCTCAGTGACCTTGACTAGAACTGCAGCAATGCATAGCAGAACGACTGTCAGTAAATAACCGACTGTCAAATGTAATTTGGGTTCCATACTTTTCCACTCTTCACTACCCCACTGGAGGTTAGAGGTTGAGTGAAAATGTTCTTTTACACATTTCATACTTTCCAAGTGTTTTGAGGACACCATGAAGTAGTTTTCTGACAATGTCTCTGTTGACTGACCACACAAACATGATAAAACATAACTGAGTGTAGGTTGTATCTGAGTGTAGGTTATATTTCAATAGGGATTTTATTTTGACCAAACTACTAAAGTACTGGACTAAACTTAAATTTAGTTTAGAAAGTCATACTAAACCATGGAGTGTTCTTCTGGGCCCAGGCAAGGCTAATGCTTTCCTAAGAAGGCTTTCTCACTAGAAAATTATATTATTCATTTAGTCATTTTTTTGAGAAACAGATTTATTTAAGCTTAGCCTTGGGCTCAGACATGGACCACCGAGGAATCACCATCTAGTCAAAAGTTTAGGCCGGGGGTCGGCAACCCAAATGTTAAAAGGACCTATTTTGTCCTTTCAACAAAAATGGAACAAGCTTCACAACATTTTATGTCCATTTTACCATCTTGGCTGTAAATATGTCTCATTATGTGTTAATGTTCCAGTATAGGCTAAAAAGTAAAACATATACAACAACACAGACTTACGCTGCTCTGCTTTAAGCTTTTAGCTCAGCTATAGCTGCTTTTCTCGCATCTCTGGCAGGAAACTTTTCCACAAAAGTAGAACAGTTTCTTGTAAAATGTCACTTAATGTTCATTTTTACGAGGCTGAAGTCAGCTTCTCATTCTTGTTTGAATTTTTCCGTTCCACCTTAAATGGTGCCTGAGGTTTCAGAATGTAACTGCTGCACCATTTAAGGTGAAACACGACAATTTGAACAAGAAGATGACTTCAGCTTCACAACTTTATTTTTAAAGTTAGACAGTTTCTTGTTGCAGATTAAACGTATCAGGAAACCAGCTAAGGGCTTATAAATGCAAATAAGTCAATTTGTCACCAAATTATCAATGTTTATCTTAAATCTTTCTCTTTGCCTTTTTGTTAGCTACTAGCTAGGCAAGACTTGTGTGTGCTATGTGACCAGCAGTCTGCGTGCTGATCTTCAGGGTCAAAGTTTGGTGAACTAGCAGTTATAGGCTACATTAACTCCAGCGTTTAAGACCACTTATGCCTAAAACTGTGTTAGAACGATCAGCAGAGCTGTATTTTACTGCAAAGGAGGATTATTTTATTTATTATAGAAAATCAAATTCTTTTGTGGAACTGCAACAGGGCAGTAAAAGAGCCGCATGTTGCCGACCCCTGGTTTAGGCCCAAAAGTCACAACCAGTCACACTGCAAAAAATGACATCCTGGCAAGTAAAATCAGCTACAATCTAGTCAATATATCGAATAGTTTACTTGTAACAAATTTTAAGCAAATTATCTTATTTCATTAACAGATCATTTTTCTTTCCTTTAAGCATTTTAAAGCAAGAAAAAATATCAGTCAATGGAATAAAATGTAGGTTTGAAATATGGGTCAAAACTATACATCTGCCCAATGCTGTTATTTATTTATCTGCCAATATGATATAATTCTACCATAATTGTGCATACCTAATAATCACGGCGTAAAATGATGAGTAAAAAGTGTCTAGAAAATGGTTGAACAATATCAATCATATTAATCATTTCTTCCTTTTTGCAGTCCACTGTAACCAGCAGGGACTGCAATTGTGGCGCAGTGGGTAGTGCTGTCGCCTCACAGCAAAAATGGCCTGGGTTCGATTCCTGGTCGGGTGACCGGGGTCCTTTCTGTGTGGAGTTTGCATGTTGTCTGCGTGGGTTTCCTCCCACAGTCCAAAAACATGCAGTCAGGCCAATTGGAAATGCTGAATTGCCCCTAGGTGTGAGTGTGTGTGTGATTGTATATGTATGTCTGTCTGTCTGCCCTGTGATGGACTGGCGACCTGTCCAGGGTGTATCCTCCCTTCTGCCCAATGACAGCTGGGATAGGCTCCAGCACCCCACCGCGACCCAGTAGGATACGTGGTTTAGATGATGTATGTATGTAACCAGCAGGCTGTTTTTATACTATAACAACACAGGACCTCCAACAACATCTGCAATACTGCAACCAACAGGTACATTTACTGTGTGTCTTTCTGTAAACTCAGCAGCCCTCCTGAGGCCAGAATGTTCGAGTTCAGCTCAATTTCTGACTGATACAACAAGGCTATTCGCTCAGACTCTCTCCTCCGCTTCTCTTACAGCAACACCTATTGATCTGGACGACTATGTCAACTGCTTAATCGATGCAGTTACACTGTAGAAAGAGAAGGCAGACAAGTTAAGACAAACCAAAGAGTTGAGAGACGAATAGAGGTGAGACAACAATACAGACCTCAGTATCGACCTGGGCTGCATTAACCTGGTAAGGGGGTTTGGGTTTGCCTTCAGCGGAGGAGAGAGAGCACTGAAAATCTCTGAAAAACTCTGTGTGGGCCTGCTGCTTCAGAAGTGAAAGAACAGCTACATAAATTTAGTCATGATAAGAGCAAAAAACAGTTGTTAATTTTGGGTTGCTTTTGCTTTTTGTTGATGTATGACATCATTTTAGAGCAGGACAACCACAAAAATACTCAAAATGAACAGATAAACTAAGTACTGTTAGCAAAAAGAACATAATACTTATGAAGAATCTGTGGTAAAATATCCTTTTCCAAACATCAAAAACTTGCTTCATCTACTTAATTGTGAATCAGACATTAAATATGTGTCAAAACCAGAACCAGGATTTTCATTTTGCGGGGACTTGTTACAAGTTGGAGGACCTAGCTAACAAGGATTATACCAGAGACATCGCTATGGTGAGAATGACAACTATCAGCCAGCTTACTTCACTCTAGTGAAGTAATAAGAAAATAAAGCCCAATTACCATAAGCTGAAAGAAAAAGTATATTAAAGTTTAACTATAAAATATGAATGTTTACCTGGCATTTAACTGCATATCACAGCAAACAACAGACACAGTGAAACCACAGTGAATTATATGCTAATTTATCTAATTCCAAGGAGATCGACCTTCAATAGCACTAGGTGTAGAAGTCTAGGAGGACTGCTAAGATAATGATAACAATTAACGTGTCTCAGTTTCAACTTTATCTACTCGCCATTAAACTCATGTGCTGGGTAGCTAGGAACTAGCATAACTCACAAACAAGAACAGGTGAGCAGCTACAACATGTTCAGTGGCATATATACCTATATATATATCAGGACCACCACAGAGCAGGTATAATTTGGGTGGCGGATCATTCCCAACACTGCACTGACACTGAGTGTTAGTGTGTGTTGTGCTGGTACGAGTGGATCATAGTTTTTATAGTTTAGAGTTTGGAGTTTTTAGCTGTGTCCACTCACTATCCACTCTATTAGACACACCTACCTTGTTGGTCACATATGGTCTGGCGGCCAGGATTTCTGGTTTTCTTCCAGGTGGCCTGGGTTCGACTCCCGGTATGGGAAGCTGTTTGACCAAAACGTCCAACGTGCAGCAGTCTACACTGCATCCTCAGTGTACTTGGCCTCGTTCTGCAATTTCCCTTCAGGATCAATAAAGTTCTATCCTTCTTGGTCCTCCTTGTAGACATAAAGTCAGAGACAGTAGCTCATCTGTTGCTGCACAGTTTGTGTTGTTCATCCTCTAGTCCTTCATCAGTGGTCACAGGACACTTTTGGTTGGATATTTTTGGTTGGTGGACTATTCTCAGTCCAGCAGTGACACTGATTTAAAAACTCCAGCTGTGTCTGATTCACTCATACCAGTGCAACACACACTACAACACACCATCACCACCACATCAGTGTCACTGAGGTGCTGAGAATGATCCACCACCCAAATAGTACCTGCTCTGCGGTGGTCCTGTGGGGGTCCTGACCACTGAAGAACAGGGTAAAAGGGGGCTAACAACGTATGCAGAGAAACTGATGGACTACAGTCTGTGATTGTAGAACTACAAAGTGCTCATCTACGGTAAGTGGAGCTCATAAAATGGACACTGAGTGCAGAAACAAGAAGGTGGTTTTGGTGAAGTGGCTGGTCGATGTATACACACACACACACACACACACACACCCACACACACACACACAGTCCCACCGTAGCTACACCTAAGTCTGATTTTACCTGCACTGGGAGAACTCTGAAGTGGGCTAAACGCTGTTCCCCCCTGCTGCGCAGCATGCAGCGCTCTTCACAGGAAAGACAAACGACGCTGAAACTCAACTGCGAATCATTCACACTAGGTGGCATATTGGATGGATGTTCATGCCAGCACTGATTACTAGAAGACATGCATAGGTGCAACAAGCTCCGTTTAATGAGATAATAACATGTCTTAGAGGAAATAACCAAGCAATTACAATCAAAGCAGACATATTTCTAAGATGCATGGATGCAATTAGTTCTTAATCACTGGTCTTACTAACACATACTGGCTGAGAAGCACAACAAAATGCCCTTGTAGCACTACAGCAATGAAACAGTGTGACATTTTCCATGTTTATGACATTCATCAGCCCTAAATACTGCTGAATCTCCACACATACACACAATTTTTGTGTCATAGTATGTAATTAGTTGGCAGCCATTCTGTTTTATGGCCCAAACAGGAACAAGTGAAGCAAATTTCACTAAATGGGCTTTTTAATATGGGCTTTTTAACTTCACTGGATGATTTGCAGTGGAAGTCAAATGTACACAATTTTCACCTTACTAGTCAGCCAGTCTAGACATTTATGGTGTCAAAATTTTTTATTTTTTAGTTTTGCACTGGAGCTACGAGGCTACTGCAGATAAGAAAGAGATCAATTAAATTTGAGATAAATGAACAACTCGATGCAGTCTAAGGCAAGTGTTTGATTTAGGTATGCAGCTTGCTAACTGATAGTCATAAGCTTCCATTACTTAGCAACATCAGTCTTGTAGCTCCAGTGCAAAACCAATGCAAACTTCAGACACCATAAATGTCTTGGCTGATCGGCTACATGTGGGGTAAATTGTGTAAATTAGATTTTTTTGGCCAAAACTTGCTTTTATGTTCATGAAGATGTTGCTTTATAAAATCTACAGTTCTGTGCAAAAGTCAGAGACCACCTTTCATTTCACTGCCAGTCAAAACAGACATTAAGTACAAGCTTTAGGAGATATAAGGCATTATAAACATGAATGAATTACACTTTATAACCATGTTTTGAATGCATTATGAGTTTCTAACATAATGCATTTTAAGTAGTGTTCATAACCTGCCAGTGCCAATAAAGTCAGTCCTAGCTTGCAGAGTGTAAAGTGAGACAAATAAGTTTATTTACTTCACGGCATTTCCAATATTTCATTTCTCACCAGGGGTTTTGTTAGAGCTATAACTTTGGGGCTTAAGTCCTGAATATTCAGATGCCCCAAGCAAGTTGTCCAGCCCAGAGTTGTTACTTTCCATGAGCTTTTCTTAATCACCGCACTCACTTTAAAAATTACATTACATCATAGCAATCCAAGTACCCATCACGACTCAGCGCTATGGGTCTGAAAGGATGTGTAGCTGTCAAGAAGCCGCACTGAGAAAAGGAGACGGATATAAAAGAAGAGCATTTGCAAACCAAAGAAAGAAGCTGCTGGTGTTCTCAGAACAATGGAGTGACCAGACCTCAACCTCACTGAATGTGTTTGGCATTACTTGGATTGAGAAGGAGAAAAAGCAACCGGCTTCTGAAGACTGAACTCTGGAAGTGTGGAAAAATATCCCTGCAGATTGAAAAAACTGAAAGCAAGTCTCCTGAAAAGAATGGAAGCTGTAATACAGGACAAACTACGTACAGAAAATTTTGATATTATATTTAGCTGTTGAGGCTCCTGTGTTATTCTCTGTTTTCTACTTTTTTCCTGACAATGGCTGTGTTTACAGGCACAAGATACATACAAGATTTTTGCCAATCCAATTGAATACATTCTTCTTATAGAAGACTGAGGTGTTTATATGCTCACTCTACTCAACAATCTGATGAAAAATCTCTGTTTACATGTTCACTACAAGTTATCCAATCCAAAATTTTGTGCATGCGTAGAGGGCCACTTAGTGTAGACGTTGCCATGACAACGAGCATCACGTGCGACTCAGGAAAACATGCTTCACACGTACTTATTAAATAAGGGGCGAGAGGAAGACGTCGTGTTCGGAGACACATGAGCTGGATGCCCGTCTCACCACCGTCTTTTAAAGAGCGTAAACTTCGTCTCCTTTGCAGACCAGTTTCTGCTCCCGCCATGCTGAACGCTATAAACTTTCACTAAGACGCGAATGCACACGCGCAGAATGTACTTAAAACTTTCCGACTGGGAATGTAATCGGATACAGGTGTTTACATGGTTATCATTCTTCTATTTAACGGATTATTTACAGGATTATCCACCTCGTTCAATCGGGTAGAAACTGTATTCCCAGTGGCCTCAGTTGGACTAGTCTAGTTCGACTGAGGTGAATACATTTACGTATTCTAATCCGATTGAGTTATTAGTCAGATTATTAACAGATTATCAGGCTGCATGTAAACGTGGCTGATGAAGAATGAATAACTTGTACTTAACGGCTGTTTTGACTGGAAATTAATCAAATAAAGCACAGAAATGTAGAGGGAGAAATGTTGTCTGCTCACTGTTCATGACTCACTCCTTGAACGCGTAAGGAGAAGAGAGTGACCCTAAAAGATCCCTTCACCATCTCCAGGCGAGAGTGCCACTGGAGTCTCATGTCACGGCAGGCAGCTGGCATCAGTGACCTTGCCTAAAGGCTGCTGGCTGCCACTCTGCGCTGCCTCGCAGGACTTTATATAACACACAAACACAGTCTGGGGCCGGAGACAACAAAAATATATTTTTAGAGACATCATTTCCATTTTCTCCTGAAATGCTTTTCTTTGCCATGAAAACGAGGCTCTGGAATATAAGCGAGTGTGTGCATGTGTGAGAGAGAGAAAGAGAAAGATATTGAGAGCGCAACGCTTCTGTGCCCTCTGTTTGTATCTGGTAGTGGAGGCGACTGAAAAAGGCCGGCTACATGCTACAAGCCTAATGAGCCTCATAGCCGATCTAATGTTTCTCCATCAGTCAGAATAACGCTATCAGCGGCTGTGCAGAGACGCTGAATAAACACGGCTTTAATGACAGTCTCCTCAACAGCAGGCTAACCTTAGCTGTAGAGCTATTTTCTACAGCTCTACTGAGCCAAAGAACAGATATAACAGTTATTACAGATTAAACCTCGCTGCCTCCAGAGTTTGTATTGATGTTACTCTCCTTACAGGCATTTTATCTCCTCCCAGGCTTTCATCATTGCCTGAATGATGTAAGACTCATTTGGAAAGCACAAGTTCATTAGCTCCTTTGTTATCCCCGTAACTGAAGCTGGGCATGGATGAGAGAATGAGAGGTAACAGGATGCGGCACTGAATTAAATGAACTCTGCAGCGTACCGCCCTGAAGCTCTGATAGAGTCATACTGCACTAGGCACAGGTTTTAACACTCAAATTGCACAAGGCATATACTGAATTGCCAGTTTATGAGATAGACAAAGCTTGTACCTACACTTATTGGCCATTTTATCAGAAACAGCGACCATACAGGTGCACTCTGTAGGTCTACAGTTACAGATTGTACCTTAGCTGTTAATATACACAATTTGTGAATCATCAAGTGCACATCTGTGAAGTTTTGATGATCGTTCTATAGTTGCGTTCCAAAGCCTAGGCTGCAGCCGAGGTAGTGCGGGTCCTCTGTACGACTGTCCTATGATGACTCCTCCTTAGTAGCCTATCGGTCACTCATATGAAACAGTTCTAATGAGGCAGCAAGGTGACATCACCGGAAAGGTCCCGCCTCTTGAAATTGCGGCGCGAAACTTGTGAGGGAACTGATGAGGGAAAATGGAGCCTGTTGCATTGAGTTTGTTGCTTTTTCATTTCTTCACAGAAATGGAGGAGATGTACATCAGTTGCATCCTTGAAATCACTTAGAACGAAGGCTGCATTTCTAGGCTGTTTATGAAGGGTCCTTCACTTTGGAACAGCCTTCTATGACGTAGGGGCCGAGAAATGCAGCCTACCTTGACTGCAGCCTGGGCTTTTGGGAATGCAGCTTATGTTTTTATTCATTACAGTGCAGGTTGTAAGTTAAGCAAATACTGATTAAGTAGAAGCAGGCTTTTGCCAGTAAGTGTCCTCTTATCCATACCACGGTAAATGGTTAAACAGGGCTGGGGGGTTCCTTTACCTCTTTGACCAGTAATTTTGTAACAGTCTGTTACACTGAAGAGGATGTGGGAGCAGTCACAGTGATAGCATATGCACTAAAATTGAATCTTTCTCGAGTAAATGGATGCAAAAAAGTGCATTTCAGTAAACACTGTGGACCAGATTTCTGAAAACTGGGGACATTTTCTGTTCAGCGATCAACATATCATTCAAATATCCAATGTTTTTATCTATGAAATAAAAAAGGGGGCAGTTCCACTTTCATGTATTTTGACTACGGTAACTGCTGTACTGTGATAAACTCTGGTGAAGGCCGACTGATAAAACTGAGTACTAACTAAGAAACTTTGTAAACCATGTCAGAAAATCATACAGTAGCCTATCATGGTGAGTAAAGCTACAGTAAACTATGGAACACTCAATAAAGAAAATGGTCAGCATGCATGGGAATAAATTACAATAGCCCTATAAAAGATTTATATCTCTTGCTTCCCCCCCTTGCGGGATTCGTTGCTTTTTAGAAATAAAGTCACAAAGTAAAAAGGGTCTCAAAAGTCATTAAGTCTAGCAGCTCAGGCAGGGATGAGGCAGGGATACGTTTACCACAAAAGATTCAGTGGTTGTATGAGCCCATAATTCATATTCATATTAAATAACACAGACAAAGTTGTTCTAGAAATGGAGCTGCGCTGGTTAAATGTGCTCCAGAAGACAGATGTAAAAAAAAAGAGGATACAGAAAAAAGACCCATGGCTATAGCCCAACAGTCTAACTAAACCCACCCCTGAGCTAGCTACAGACGGCTGCTATCAACATATGCCATATGTCACACATTGATGGCTAAAAAAGTGATGCAGTTTTAAAAAATGATGCACTACTTGTAGATCGCATGGTGGCCTACATTCAAGTAGACTGTCTGCTTATAAAAATCAGATACCTGGCAGTATGACTGAAGTCCCGTAACCCACCCCATTGTGTATAGTTCTATATTGTGTATAGTTCTGCTTGACTGGCACAGCAGGCTGGCTTTTGTGGACAAAGGGATGTCAATCAGGCGTGCTCATTAGAAAACTGGGCTACACCCACACGGATACTGTAGATCTGATCAGCACGTCCAGCTGGTTTTTGAGCAGTGTTTCATTACATTTCTGTCTTATTTTTTCATTCAACCTTGGATGGTTAATATAACCTTCACAGGTTTCCCATCATGCAAGCATTTTAATGTTTTACTGCATGCTCTCTGGGACACCGCAAACCCTAAAGCACACTCCACATCGCGCTGCCCTGAAGGCAAGCTGAGGTGCACAAGTCTCTGCTGCATCTCTCATCTATCAGCACTTATTTACGAAGAGCCTCATGCTCATCCGTTCCTGATATTCAGCCTACATTAGAACACGACTCATATCACCTATTTTCAGCTCTCTCTTCCGCAGTGAGCGCAGAAAGCTGTTTGTTCAGGAGGTCACTGCTGTTTGGTTGGTGTCTGCCGCTCCACTGCTGTCTCGCTGGCTCTCAGCATGCCAGAGCAAATGTTTGGAGTGAAGGCCGCCATCAGGCAGCTTATTCTACATGCTGCGGAGTTCACGCAGAGTTAAGCGTTACGTTTACTCTTTTGTCCAAATACGTCTCTTTCCCTCTCTCTCTCTCTCTGCTTCTCGCCGTCTCTCTCTTCTCCTCAGCTGCAGATCACCTCTCAATGCGGAAACACAGCCAGCGATATGCATCATGTCAGGAGATTAGCCTGAAGGGCAGTCGAGAGCTGCCAGAATAGCCCCTCGTCACAGCCCAGCACGACCAGCTGCCCACACAAACCCTGCCCACACGCAGGCCCACAGTGCAGCTGGGTACAGAGACTGGCCTCCTGTACCTCTAACAGATGGAGTGAATGTAAAATGATGTGAGATCTAGATTCAAACTGTACATTCAGCTGAACATTATTCTGTTGATTTTCATGTTATTTTTCTGTTGAGAAACATTTTGCTATTCATTTTCCAAGAAAATGATCAAATCGACCCACATTTAATCATGTTATCGATAACTTTGTTCAAAGTGCAGATTCGAATCCATACCAATCAGTTCCAATCTGTATCATATTTTAGGGATGAATCAGAATGTCTGAATATCTAAACAGTCATGGAAGTTTTGAAAATCGAAGAGCAGATTAGGATTTTCAATGTGCAGTTGAGACAGTCATTATACTTTCTCATTAGAACATTAGAACCATGAGATCTCTTTGCTCCAAATAATAGGGGTGTCTTGATACGCACGCTGAGATTCCTTTTCTTGGATACAGGGGTTGCAAGATGAATGAACGAATGAATAAATGAATAAATAAAAAAATAAATAAATATGTGTGTGATATATGTATATCGCTGCTGTTGGAACAAAAGCTTGTGTCTCCAAAATGGTAACTTTACAGGAGAAGGAAAAAACATACTTTACTTTTAATGTAAGTCAATGAAAACAGATTTTTTTTCTTTCACATACACACACGAACACAGTCAAAATTGCAAACTCAAATCTGTTGATAAAGAATGTAAATCTGATTTCAACATAATTCATTACATATTGAATTATAATTCATGTAATTATTTACATTTAAACAGTACAGCAAAACAGCAATAATGAATCTACACTCCGACCCAGCTCTGTCTCTCTGTCACATAATTGCTTGGGGGGGGTATCAGCTCTTTTTCTCCCTTTATTTTCTAAGTAAATGGTTTTACAGCAGGTTTAAAACACACCAGCACAAACAGCAGATCTGTTCATTACGACAAAACGACAATCACAAGTTTTTACTGCTGTATGTAACATCTGTTCACTCTTTGTCCTGGTCTTTCTGTTTTTGCCTTTTTCTTGGTTTCCCTGTGCTGTGTGTTTTTCTATGTCTGCCATGTGCCTTTGTTTTCTTGTGACACGTGCTTTTGTTGTTATGTTAGCTCCTCCCCTGTCCTGCCCTGTCTTCACCTGTTCTTTGTCTTCTAGCTCCGCCCTCTCATTGGTCTCAGGTGTTTCTCGTTTTCTCTTTTAGTATTTATACCCCTGTGTTTGCTTAGTCCCTTTGTCTTGCACTGTCTATATACCCTGTTGCTGTTTCTTGTTTAGTTCTGTTTTAATTTGTTTTGACTTGTCATAGATTTATCTGTTCCACTAACCTCTGCCACTGTGTTTTTGGATTCTGTTGAATCTCATTTAAATAAAATCAACTCGCATTTGCATACTTGCCTCAACGTATCCTATGTTACACTGTTTTCAGACACAAAGTTAGTACAGCACAGGGGCTGCTCTGCAACTACTACACCAAGAAGATCAAATGTTTTAGTAAGTTATTATTTTAAATATATAACTGTAAACATATCTTGAGTAAGTTGGAAGAAAATGTGTGAGCAGCCCTGGTCAAATTACAGGATTTCCTTAGTTTGAATATTGAACATGAAGCTAATACATCATTTTTTCTTTACATTTCATCACAACTTCTATTTCTTTGCTGGGTTTAACATATTGGAAAAAATAAAACAAAATACAAAACAGCAGTAATAATTCTAGACTAGGACGAGTATAACACAGATGTACTTTGAGTTCACAGTTTCAGGCCTAAAACTTTTATTACTTAATTAGCAAGCAAAGCAAAATTTACTTTTCCTTTTAGGGATTAATGTTTAATCTCCAAACATCAAACAAACCTCGTTATCGGCCTGAACCCAAATTGGCAGTTTTCGGAGCAAGCTTGTTAAAGTGATAAGATTCAGCATGCGCTAATGGAGTGAGAGAAGAGCGAGGACCAGCTTTAGCCATAAACTACGCGTTAAAACACTTTCCACATGCTTTAGATCAGCAACGCATCCAGACAACAGGATAAAAAATAAAATTAAAATAAAGTCTTAACTGCGCTTATTCAAAGTGTATAGCAGGGGTGTCCAATCCACAAGGGGCCGCTGTGGGTGGAGGTTTTCATTCCAACAAAGTAGGAGATCACCTGATCAGTAGTTTGAAGACTGAAACCAACTGATTAAACAAGGGGAATCAAGCTCGCTCCAACTTGTTTTGAGGGAAAACCTGCAGCCACACTGGCCCTTTGTGGATAAGATTGGACATCCCCTGGTGTATACTAATGTTTTCTTTAAGTGTATTCATTTTAATAGGCTGGATAATACCTGAAAATAATCAGCACAATATTTTCTTGTTGAAAAACCAGGGTTATTAATTATATCATAACCCAACCCTCTCTTTGAATAGAACGCAAAAGTGACTTGCACGCCCCCTTGTGAAGAAACATCAGACTACTACACATGCAAGTCAAAGGACTATATGGAAAACTCCAGTTCCCATGAATCAGTGGGAGATCACATGACTCTTCCACCAAAAGACATTTATTCCAGCGCACCACTTCACTTGCTTTTTCATGTATGCCCTTTTAGGTTTTTGAACTTGGACTGGTTACTGGATTCTCTCCTGATGTCCCTTTTGTCTTGGCTATCGTGCTCAGTGAAGGCGATTATCGCCTTTGGAGCATCGTCAACGGCTTATTTGTCAATTGCTGATATCTAGTTAAATCGCCGAGGCCTAAACTAAAGCAGAGCAAAGTAGTTGTGCGTGTCCAGCTTTAGAATGTCGAGCAGAGCATGGATGCTGTCAGACCAAATCCACTAATCAGTGACTATTCCCTCTGAGTTGGTCAAGGCCTCATTGTGCTCCTCTGAAACTACACTTACAGCAAAATATTCCAATCCAATGACCCTCTCCTGCGCAGCTAACAAGCACAAACGCACGGACCCAGCCGAGCATATCTGGGCCGATTGTAGGGGTTTAATTGCTGTTTCGGATGCTTTTGTTTTCACTTTTGTGTTGTGCGTCAGAAGCTGCTGAAGTGTTCTTTACACAGCCGCAGCAGATCACATTTAATTGTTGCCTTGTTAAGCTAAGAGGCAGAGAACAATGCGACCCGGAATATCCCATCGCTCTCCACACCGAGCCCTGAGAACTGAAAAGAATTTTATTAGCAACTCATTACACGTAAAACAACAGAGGAGCTGTGGACGGCAAAGGCGCCGCAGGTCACGTGACGCTCCCTGCGTGCGAATAACAGTAAAAGTTGTCCAGAGGAAAGTGCACAGTATTGCTTCCTCAGCAGTACAGTCTACACATCATGAATCCTGTTCAGCTCAAAGAAATTCACCACGGAGGGTAATCACTCCCCTGGCGTAGCTGCAAATGGCTCTGTGTGGGAGAGGCCTAGACAGCCCGCTTCTAACTCTACTGTCTGAAAAACGAACCAGTGTTCGCCACGCAGAGGCAGCTGTGAAGCATGAATGCGTAATATTCAATAACTGATTGGCGATGTGGGCAGGACGATGAATGGCTGAGGGGCGAAAAATGGCTCTGCAGGAACAATGACAAGTTGGAGGTCACAGCAGAATGTGCACATTTACAGCCGCACATGAAAAAGAAATCGACCATTTAAATACGCAGGATTTTCACCTGGGAAGGAGAGAAAGAAGAGTATAAAACATCAAACTGCCCTGTGAAAAGAAAGCCTCCATAAGCACTCTCTGTTCTCATCCCTCTACCTCAGACTCTTTGGGGGTTTTTGCTTATTTGATATGTTTTAAAGCAAAACTGGGTAAAAAGCTGTTGTTTTTATTACGATCTACTCTCTCAAAAGGCACCACAAAGGGTTCTTTGAGCAAATGCAATAGAACCATTCCCAAAGAATTGTTTGTAAATGAGATGTATGAGTGTGAAGAGCTTTTAAAAGGTTTAAGGGTTCTTCTTAGAACTTCTACATTTCTCACACACATTTCATTTACAGAAGTGATTCTCTAAAGAACCACCCACTGAAAGGTTCTTTCAGGAACCTAAAATGGTTCTTCTATGGCATCACGCTGAGAACCCTTTCTGGCAGCTTTATTTTAAAGAGTGATTTAGTAGTAGGTATTAATGTTTAGTTTATTAGTAACATTTATTTACTATAAAAATGTAGCCTTAAACTAAATTTGATCAGCAAAGGTTGTTTATATAGAAAAGATCTTGTTCAGACATGGAACATATTTAAAATAAATAAATTACATATGTGGGAGTGCCTTAAATTATCAAATGGTAAGACGAATGCGTAGTGCAGAATTTGTGAAGAGGTTGTTGTAGCATGGAGGAACAACAGGTCTGATAGATCATTTTAAAAGTGTAAATCTAGTGATTCTTATCTGAATACTGCTGCAGGTCTGATAGTCACTGGCTCCAGCTCTGTCACATAATCGCTTCAGGTGGAAATATTAACTCTTTTTTCTCCCTTTATTTTCTCATTAAACAGTTTTACAAAGGGTTTAAAACTCAACCAGCAGATCTGTGAGTTATGAAAAATAACAATTACGATCATCAAAAAAAACAAAAATAAAAACATTTTTACTGCTGTATCAGAGAAGAGTCTCCTCCACACTCTGTTAGTACAGCACAGGAGCTGCTCTGCAACTACCACACCAAGAAGATGAATTATTTCAAATATACAGTTGTGTGCAAAAGTTTAAGCACCCATGGTCAAATTACATGTTTTATTGGTTTTCAAAGTGAAAATAAGTTAACAATTCTGTGGGGAACAAACATAAATATGGCATTTGTCTGCTAATTTTAGCACACAGTTTTTTTATTTGCTGGGTTTAACATATCATAAAAAATACAAAATAAAGCATTAAACGTGTCATAACTTTTTCACAGGCCACATTTTATGTTTTATTTTTTCCCTGGTATGTTAAATACAGTAAATAAACTAATTGTGCATTACAATGTGCAGAAGTGTGTTCTCTGTAGAAGACGTGTTAGCTTATTTTTACAAAGGACCAGAAGCACCCAAACCTTTTCCACTGTAGTTTAGAACACTGTAGAAAGTGGCCGTGTGATTTGACAGGATCTCTATAGAGTTTGTGCTTTGGACGAATGTATGATGTGCAGCTGGTAATTGGTTAAAATGACTAAAAACGATTTAAACATTTGTGTTTTATTTATTTTTATATTGAGAATGAGTATTCAAGTACCTTTTTGAAAATATCAACGAGAATCAAAACTTGTAAAATGCAGTTCAGGACAGCCCTAAAAATGTACCTTCTTGAAGAATTGGCAACTTTTTTGTTGATTTTTATTTTTATACATCATTTGAACATGGTAGCTGTCCTTTATTTTGTATAAAAACGTCAGAATTAATGCATAAACAGAAATGCTCCGAAATTACTTGGAATAAATCTTATTTACAGTAACTTACATTAAAAGTAAAGAACGTGTTTGCCTTCTCCCGTAAAATGACTATTTTGTGTGATGGGACACACTGAGTTTTTACTGTTTTTATGTAATTTGTGTTTTTACGTAAGTCTTTCTAAAAACTTCTTAGCTGTTTCGTCATTCTTCTAAAACTTTGATGTCTTGATTAATAATTAGCAGATTGCTCGATTACCAAAATAACTGATAGCGACAGCCCTATAATAAAATTATCAGCTCCATAACTGATTCACTAGCTGATTTACTGCCTATGTAATGACTCAGCAATGTAAGAAGCTTTTATAGTGTAATTGCTGCCAAACGAGTCTATGAAAGCAAATGTAGCTGGAGGACGATGGAGGACTCAGTCACTGCACAGCACCGTTACCTGAGGCAGCGTCCTAAAGCCACAGGGGCCATGAGGTAGAGAACCTGCGTCCCCTAATGGGCTAAACGCTACATTTGTGCACCCACTTGAGCCCCCACCCCCTCCTCTCCGCCTCTGCCTGAGCTGCTTATGTGGCTGGACAGCTTGCAGGCAGTCCCGGGAAAGTATATTTAATTCATTTCCTCGCAGAGGCAGATTTCACTGCAGCTCTCTGGAGAGAGAGAGAGGGAGGGAAAGAGAGGAGAGAGAAAGTGAAGAGACAGATAGAAAGGGTGGAGAGGGAGGGGAAGAGAGTGCCAGAGAGGCCGGATTGATTCCCTGACCTGGTGGAAGCCAAGCGAAAGCTAGGGGGAGCAGAGCGGAACGCTATCCGGCTGCCCATCTGCCTGAGTAGAGAACAGGCTGGACATACGCCAGCTTTAGTGTAACCACAGGGAGTGGGCAAGAGGAGGGGAGAGGTCAGAGTCAGACCAAGGCCTACAGCTATGCAATATCAAATGCATTTATTGTCAATCTCTGCCTTATGTAAAGGATGCTAAGAGCTGCATCCTCTTCTAAACAAAATTCTGCTCCAACAAAACGCAAATGAAAGCCATTTTTTAAATCGCTATGAAACTACATTCTCAAAGAGCCGAGCCTTAAACCCAATTACTGACACAATCAGGCCCAAATCTATTTCTCAAACAGCTGACAGCCTGCATGCTAAGATGAGGGAGGGCACGGCCAGGCAGCGAAGGGAAACCTCTCATTGGGAAGAAGGCCACGATCTGGGCTCCACTCATTAAGAGCTGTTATCTAACCATACACCAGACTGCTCGACCTCCTGGTGCCACCGTGGCAACAGCGAAAAGACATCTCAGCTGAGAGAGCTGCCCTCTTTAGAGAGATATTAAATGGCCTATTGAGAACAGATGGTGGATGGGATCTGTCAGAGGTCACAAAGGCTACGATGTCTAAAACATTTATATATGATAATACATCTTGGTGTTAATCTGAAGTTTTAATCAAGGTGGCTAAATTCAGCCAACTACAGACAAGAGTTCCTGGAAGCTTTGGCTAGCAGTGAACCAATAATGTTTTGAGTTGTAGCCAAGTGTACTGCAGCCCAGTGTTTCTCAACCTGCGGGTCACGGACCACCAGTGGTCCTCGGGCCTATACTCAGGGAGAGGCAGTAGTTCATAGTGGGCTAGTAATGGCACTGTAAGTCATAAAAAAGTGAAAAAAAGATTAACTTAGGCCTGATAATGAATAATCGAAGAAGCAAACATTTCCAAATTATGACTAATAGAAATATTAACAGAGAAGTATAAATAAAAACATCGCAGCATGGGCTAATTAAACAGTTTAAACATCTAATTAAACATCAGTTTGAGACAGGGCAGACAGCCAGCCAGAGATGGAGAGGTTCATCAGGGCACTTTCTCCTACCTTGTTCGGTGTGGACCTATCAAACTATTTTCTTTACTTCGCTCTGTCAACGACAGACGAACCAGACGATATCAAGTAAGGTTTATTATTATTGTTGATTGTGATGATGCTAATCCAAAAGCCCAGTGGGTGGAGTGGGTTTATTTTCCTACTCCTGTAGGAAAGCCACAAGAGAACTTTCAGTGAAAATGATGACCTGCAGGTCCAAATCACAGTCCATTCTTTTTTATCTTTTCCTCCTTTTCTGACATCTCTGCAAACATATTTTTGTTCTTTTAACAAGCAAATTTTGTTTTCTATGATCAAAAAAAGTTCATTTTAGTTTTCCTGTGGGCCGCTACGCTTTATAGTTAAAATCAGGTGGGCCTTGGAGTTGAAAAGGTTGAGAACCCCTGCTGTAGCCTACTCTACAATACTCCACTGTGCTCTTCCCTACCCTGCTCTACCATACTCCACTGTCCTGTAGCCTACTCTACAATACTCCACTGTGCTCTTCCCTACCCTGCTCTACCATACTCCACTGTCCTGTAGCCTACTCTACAATACTCCACTGTGCTCTTCCCTACCCTGCTCTACCATACTCCGCTGTCCTGTAGCCTACTCTACAATACCCCACTGTACTCTACCATACTCCACTGTCCTGTGGCCTACTCTACAATACTCCACTGTGCTCTTCCCTACCCTGCTCTACCATACTCCACTGTCCTGTGGCCTACTCTACAATACTCCACTGTGCTCTTCCCTACCCTGCTCTACCATACTCCACTGTCCTGTGGCCTACTCTACAATACTCCACTGTGCTCTTCCCTACCCTGCTCTACCATACTCCACTGTCCTGTAGCCTACTCTACAATACTCCACTGTGCTCTTCCCTACCCTGCTCTACCATACTCCACTGTCCTGTAGCCTACTCTACAATACTCCACTGTGCTCTTCCCTACCCTGCTCTACCATACTCCGCTGTCCTGTAGCCTACTCTACAATACCCCACTGTACTCTACCATACTCCGCTGTCCTGTAGCCTACTCTACAATACCCCACTGTACTCTACCATACTCCACTGTCCTGTGGCCTACTCTACAATACTCCACTGTGCTCTTCCCTACCCTGCTCTACCATACTCCACTGTCCTGTAGCCTACTCTACAATACCCCACTGTACTCTACCATACTCCACTGTCCTGTGGCCTACTCTACAATACCCCACTGTACTCTACCCAACTTCACCATATTTCACTGTCCTGTGGCCTACTCTATAATACTCCACTGTACTCTACCCAACTTCACCATATTTCACTGTCCTGTGGCCTACTCTACAGTACTCCATTGTACTCTACCCCACTCTACCATACTCCACTGTACTGTGGCCTACTCTACAATACTCCACTGTACTCTACCCAACTCTACCATACACCACTGCCCTGTTGCCTACTCTACAATACTCCACTATACTCTACCCAACGTTTCCATACTCCACATTATTGTAGAGGTGGCTACAGTACAGTACCATACTCCACTGTTCTCTACCCTACTCTATTATACTCTTTTTTTTCATCTCAATTTTACCCTACTTTACCATACTCCATTGCACCGTATCCTACTCCACTATACTCCACACTACTATATACTACCATACTCTATTCTACTCTACCCTACTCTGCCATACTCCACGGTACTCAACCTCTACCATACTCCACTCCACTCTACCCTACTGTACTCGACTCTACTTTATCCTGCTGCATCCTATTATAGTCCACTTACTCTGCTTTATACTAACTGACTCTGTAATATACTTCCCTATTTTACCCTACAAATACTCTACCTTATTTTTTATCTTAATTCTTCTCTTCTGTACTCCAGTCCATCCTTCTCCACCCTACTCAACATTATTTTAGTATGCTCTGCCTTACCCAACCTTACCCTACTATACCTTACCCAATCCTCTCTACTTCTCTACTACCACACTACCCTACCTTCTTTACTCTATCCTACTCTAACATGCTCTGAATTCCATCTTACCCCACACCAATCTGCTCCACCCTACCAAATCCTGCCATACTCAGGACTACCCTACACAATTCTATCCTATCATACTGGACATAACACTATTGCACCCTGACCAGTCTTACGCAACCCTACTCCAACCTTAATTAATCCTTAATTAACCCAACCCTGCTCTTTTCTAGTCTTCTTTCTCCATCCCAAACATGCTAATATATACAAATACAAATACCAAACCTTTAGAGCTTGTAATATTTTAGAGGGAAATTTCACAGCAGCTTGATGCTTTGAGAGTTAGTTTTGTGTTTCAGACGGTAAGTATGTGCCCTCCGCTGATCTGAAGGCTCTTGATGTTTGTGAGTGTCACAGTGCCACTGATGTAATCAAAATGCAACTTCTCTACACTTCATAGAGACCCGCCGATGCATCTGAACCTGGTGTCAGAGTGAGCTCAGCTACGCTCCACAAACGGCCAAAAAAAGAGCAAGAAATGCCACAACCCTGACAGATCCCATTCTGTCAATCACCTTGTGCAAACTGTGAGAACTCTTCTGAGGAGTTTTCAAGTTGAAGTAGCCACGGCTTCTATTGCATGAGTTCATGAGTGGCCTTTAAAAGCCCGGCTGGAAGTTGCAGAATCAGCAGGTAGTTGACATGGCCCTGTGGTGTGCAATGGGGGTGCAGGTTTAACAAGCATCAGTTATTTTAGGTCCACTAATTGAAAAAGAGTGAGTCATGGCAGCCACAGGCAAGGCTTGTGTCCGGTTCACATTGCTGTTGTTGAGGAAATGGCAAGAGGGCTGCCTGTAGATCTATGTAATCAATGTTCTCCAAGTGTCCAGACACAATAATTTGATGAGGCATAATTATTGAGGAATAATACATGGACAAGTATGTCAATTTTCCAGTTACTTGACAAAGTCAGTCCTAGCATCTTTCTTTGACAAAATGCACTGAAAAGTGAAGGACAAAAATCTAAATCAATCTAATTATTCAAATCAATCAATCACTATTTGTAATGCTAATAATAAAACATTTGATGAGGTTGGAAACTGGTCATACTCCCAAATTACTATTCCAAAGTCAGTGCTTAATTTGTGCCGCATCTCGTTCACGTTAAATAAGTTCAAGCACCAATCTGAAGACATATATCAAGAAAAATCGCAATAATATTTTCCACAAACAACTCAACGAAAAAAAAATAAATATATATATATATATATATATGTGTGTATGTGTATATATATATATATATATATATATATATATATATATATATATATATACACACACACATATATATATATCATAACTAAAAGTTAACTGAATATTGTGTTAACTGAAAAGTGGCATGTATCTTTTAGTGTCACGCACCCACTTTCACTTTCAACTCCTTTTTGAAAGTGCAGTGACAGAAACAAAGGTGTTTTCACATTTGGGCCATTTCAGCACCGCTGAGTCATGGTTTCTTTTGCATATGTGAACATGCCAAACGAACTCAGACCCATCTAAACGGCCCCAAAAATGAGCCAACAAGTGGTCTGAGATCTCAAAGGACCAGAAAGAAAACTGAGTCCTCTTTATAGTTCACTTACATTATGAACACAAAAAGAACTGAGGTCATCTGCAGTTGGTTCCCTTCCAGGTTCACTTTAACAGAACACAGTTTGGTTCTTTTAAAACTAACTATATGTGAAAACACTGTAAAAAAACAACACAGACACTCGTTATTAATGACAAATGTGCCACTACTGCTGTGATTTTTTCATTTCTCAAATTGAGCTAAATCACGGGCTTGTGAAACCAGCAGGACGGCAGTTCTTAACAATAAATTTGTGGGTGGGCTGAACCTTGAATTTCACTCATGCAGGTGGTGGCTACTGCACTTCACCATAACTATGAGGAATCAGAAAAAAAACTGAAACTGAGAAACAGAAAGCTCAGAACACAGAAAAAAATACCTCCCTTTGAGCAATGATTTTTTTCTGTTACTCTGGCACTTCTGCCTTTGGATATAATGAACCACATTCAGAGTTGGATAACAGTCTGTAGTTATTGTATAGTATAGTTAATGAAATATGATCTGCTTGGTTACTTTGGTGCTCTGAATAATCAGTGCTCATGCCTCCATGTGGTGCAGATGATTTTGGAAGAGGTTCAGAAGAGGTCACGCATAGCAAATGCCTCATAGTTTTGGTCATCAGCTAAACTGGAATTCTAATCAGTCAATATCAAAAGCTGAAAAAGTTCTTTTTTATTTGTGGTTTTGGTTTATTTGAGATTTTAATACAGAAAGATAATTTGAGAAGTAATTTAGGGTGGGCCTAGGCCAGCGGGGTTCAAAAATATTGACACCACTGCTTGTGACATCGATTTATTCACTAATTATGTTTAATAAGCTGTTTTTAGCTTTGGGAAACCAGATCGATGCTTAAGAACCTCATTAACACACTCGTTAACTAAAGATTCAGGGTTATGGGGAAATCTTTCTGAGCTGCATGTCTGATGCACTTTTTAAAAAACTATTCCAGGATTTCCCCTCACCCCACTGACCTGCAGAATCCATCACTACTCAATGTTTCTGGACCTCATCTCTTACAGATTAAGCCCTCGGCATAGTGATGCACCAAAATGAAAACTGTAACCCGAAAAAAAATGACAATAAATAAAACAGTTCAGATAAAATAACCTTAATAAAACCATTACAACATGTACACTGATCAGGCATAACATTATGATCACCTCCTTGTTTCTACGCTCATTGTCCATTTTATCAGCTCCACTTACTATATAGGTGCACTTTGTAGTTCTACAATTACAGACTGTAGTCCATCTATTAGAACTGTCAATCTGTTAGAACAGTCCATCAACCAAAAATATCCAGCCAACAGTGTCCTGTGGGCAGTGCCCTGTGACCACTGAATAAGGACTAGAGGACGACCAACACAAACTATACAGCAGCAGATGAGCTATCGTCTCTGGCTTTACATCTACAAGATGGACTGACAAGGTAGGAGTGTCTAATAGAGTGGACAGTGAGTGGACACAGTGTTTAAAAACTCCAGCAGCACTGTGGGGTCTGATCCACTCGTACCAGCACAACACACACTAACACACCACCACCACATCAGTGTTACTGCAGTGCTGAGAATGATCCACCACCCAAATAGTACCTGCTCTGTGAGGGTCCATGGGGGTCCTGACCACTGAGAAACAGTGTAAAAGGGGGCTAACAAAGTTTGCAGAGAAACAGATGGACTACAGTCTGTAATTGGAGAACTACGAAGTGCACCTATATAGTAAGAGGAGCTGATAAAATAGACAATGAGTGTAGAAACAAGGAGGTGGTCATAATGTTATGCCTGATCAGTGTAGGATAAGTATGTAATCAATGTCCTCAACAACAGAGAACTGCTGGTCATCTGAGAAACTGAATTTCATCACTTTTTAGCCACACTTTGCTGTTTGGCTCTGTGGTTTGTGAATTTCTTCGTCATTTAAAAGCTGTTGGGACGGATGGCGTGTTCTCAAGTGGTTCCAAAGCTGTAGCGGAGAAGTTCTTTGGTCTTGATCCAGTTTCCCCACTTGACCCTTAGCTCGAACAGAGATGACATATCTCTTGTCTAATCTCCCTTGTAGAAACCGTGCAACAGTCCTACATATCCAACATTTTCACTGTTGATCTGCTGTTACTCAAACTATTTGAACACGTCTGCACTGACCGGTGAAGGAGTTCCCACTTTCATTACCATTAAAGTTCTTTGATTTTGCGCTGAAAAACCCATTTTCAGCTGAAAATATTCAGTGGCTGACATTCTGGTGCATCCCTACAACAGCATAAACCTATTCAGAAGAAACTGTTTTCTGGCCAGACTGAATCAGACAGACAGACAAACTGCCTGGTGATTACGGAAACCGGTGAACTATAAAAGCTTAAAACACTCTTTAGGTGACATTTCTGCATCCATGCTAAACCGTGACATTAAAAAACTGTCATTTGAATAAACGCTGCTACTTGAGGGTGTCTTGTTTTTGAAACCGTGCCACAGAACACATCACCATTTAAATGGTTTCTGTTCCCAATTTCACACTGTTATAGAGAAATGTCAGTCTGCAATTAGAAAGTAATTTATTCCACCTTTCCCAGTAGGTTTAATAATGAATCTAATCACACACAAACTACATCCAAGAGGCTCCTAACTTAGAAAATGTGCCACACAGGAGCTACATAAGCTCTAGGGTTGTTTTCTTTAGCCTGTGTTAGTGTTTGAATCGTGACCAACCTGCGGTGATTTCTATAGTGATAGTTATATCAGCATCTCTGGTTTCTTTTAGCAACACGTATGTTAAAATGCATGCTATTTTTAGGGATGTGTGCAGAAGCAGGAGGGTTTCAGCAGTGACAGCACTGAACTGTGGAGGCAGGACTATTCCCAGGCCTCAAACTCGGGAAACACTACTTTAAAGGAAACTATGGCTTCTTTCAATACTTCACACACAGGATGTAAACATTTTACCTCTCAGGGACAAAAAAAGGAAAACAAGTACATAGATCCCTTTCTCTTTCTTTCAGTTCTCTTCTCTCTTCATCTTCACGCTCTTTTCCTCTTGGATATTTGTTTGTCACAGTCTTTCATTTCGCTTCCTTTTTGTCCCCTTTATGCATTTAATATTATGCATTTCTGAAGCAAGGAATAGAGTACAAAGCCTTTGCTTAGGGGTCTGCAAACCCCCAAATGAAGCTTCCCACCTGCAGGCTGATAAATTCTGGCTGATTTAGCCCACACATGTTCAGACTGATGAGTATAAAAGGGGACTCCACCCTCCATACTAGGAAGAAAGCATGAGAGCCATTCATCTCTATGTGGAATATATGGACCATGACATCTCTGAGGTATTGTATAGAGGCTAACATACTATGGGTGCATAATGGCCTAATGTTTCTCATTAAAGACAAACCCATATGGAGCCTAACTACATACATATACATCATCTAAACCGCTTATCCTTCTGGGTCGCGGTGGGGTGCTGGAGCCTATCCCAGCTGTCATTGGGCGGAAGGCAGTATACACCCTGGACAGGTCGCCAGTCCTTTGCAGGGCAGACGGACAGACATACACATTCACACACACACTCACACCTAGGGGCAATTTAGCATGTCCAATTGGCCCGACTGCATGTTTTTGGACTGTGGGAGGAAACCGGAGTACCCGGAGGAAACCCACGCAGTGCTGCCCGGAGCCTAACTAACCAAATAAAATCAAGACTGACTATGAACTGTGCTAAAGACCATGAATAAACGAATACAAAGGTGCTTCAGTGTAATCCACATTCCAGCCTAATCCGCAAACCTAGCACTGCTCATCTATACCAAGTGGCTTCAGCTACATGGTGAAGTTTTATGTCCTAACACACATCAAAAAACTGTGTCACCCTAACCCCTTAAAAAGCCAGGGACCACCGGCAAGCCCAAAGTTTTATTTCACACTTCTATAACCTAAGAACAGCTCGACCAGTTTGCATTGAAGTCCCTGTGGTTACTAAATAATAAGCCTTAGTATGTAATAAACCTGTGATTTTAAGAGGTTAATAAAGACCTGAATGTGTTTTGAGAGAGTTGTGAGAAGTTTTTGGGATGTATTCACAGAACAGATTTGGGTGACTATTGATTTCTAGGATTAGCAACATCAGCCTCGTAGCTGCAGCGCTAAACAAAAGAGGAAAAATTTGGGCACCAAACACGTCTTGGCTGATCAACTCCATTTGGGATAGGTGGAAAATTGCACAAGCTTGATTTCTCACTGTACCACTACTTTAACAATAAATGTGCCAAAAAGGTTTCTTTGGAGCGGCGCCATAGAAGAACCACTTTTCACTTTCGCTTTTCTCTTTAGGGACCCAAAAAGTACTTCTTCTACAGCATCCAAAGAACCGTTTCTGGCACCTTTATTTTCGAGAGTGTAGCCAACTCTATAACTCAATCTCCTCTCTCTCTGGGTTTGCTCATCACACCTCAATGGTTCTCTGCTCAATGAATCAGTAGTCACAGTCCATTGCCTCTAATTACTACAGTATATGCAGCCCATAATCCCTGAGAAAAGCTGATAATTATGAGCGAGGCAGCTCAGGCCTTGTCTCCAGAGCTCAGCTCATAATGAGAGAGCAGCCTAAACCATTCAGTCCAGACACCTTTGGTGACCTTCCAACGATGAAGGAGGAGAGGCTGGATGAATTATATACGTTCATCATTACGTCCCAAAGGCATCCAAAGGCAAAGCAAGGATGCTCACCCTGAGCACCGCGTGCCAAAGTCATCATCATCATTACCGACATTCAGTGAGAACAGTATCTATCGCAGCACTGCCTTTCAGTCGCAGCCAGGTACACCGTGTTCTTCCAGCATTTACCTCCCTGACTAATCTGTCTGCTCTCTATCTCTCATCCGCTCTGATATCTCTCTCACTCTGCATCTGTCTGTCTTAGGGCAGTCTCGCGGGGCCAGACATGATCTTGTAATGAGACTACATGCCAGGGGACAACTGTGAAAGAATTTAGGCTAAATGTGGGGGGGTGTGCAGACTTTTTAGAGCCACCTCTCCAAGACCTTGTGAAGAAGGAGCTTTGTGTCACAAATTACCTTAAGACGATATGCACTGTGAATCAAATACAGTTAGATTTCCCGCTATAAAATGTGTTATAATGGAAATGGTTTCTATAGTTCTGTTTAACACAGCCCATGATATTCCTAAACGTGATAACCACGAACGAAAAAAGGGTGGCAGACTGAATGGTGACAGGTCGTCAGCAGTGCTTAACGTGAGGATCAGACACTCATGCTGATATATCAAATATGCAAACTCATTTCTGCATCACCCAAATGTGTCAGTTACAGGACTCTGTAAGCCAGTTTTTTATTCTAATTTTCCGTTCCGAACTGCTGCGCCATTTACACTAGAACAGAAATTCTGGGGCCGGATTCATGAATGATTTCTTAAGAAAAAAACTTGCGAAGGTTCTTAAGATAAAAACTAAGAAGTTCATAACAACGAGCCTCATTCACCAATATAAGTTTTTTCTTTAAAATGTTATTGAGGAGGTCCTAAGAAAAAGTCTACGTCAGATTTATGACGTGTTCGTACACCGCAGAATCGTTCGCACCTTTGTGCTCTTGAGTGTATGTAGGTTCTGTTCGTACCGAAGAACAAATCCCAGATAAGAAAACATTGGTGAACGTCAGAATCTTTGTGAAAACTGCGTAAGTGGGGTTTAAGAAGAAATTTCTTCTTAAGAACGGTTGATGAATGAAGCCGATTGTTCTTAAATGCAATTCTCAAAAAAACTGTTCTCAACTATTCTCTTAAGATAATCTTAATTATTTTCTTAAGAAAATCTTCTTTGTTTTCTTATGCATGCTACATTGTATTTCACGGTGTACCATAAACGATGCAAGATAGATTTTGAATCTGTATTAACTGTTATTTACTTCAGTATTTAGTTGAATACACTCAGAGGAGCAAAATGGAGGAAAAACATCAAACCAAGCCATTAAAAAGTCTGGGTAAAGAAGAACTAGAGGCTGTTTTGGAAGAAACAGCCAACAGGAAAAAAATCCTTCTTGGAAAATATGATAATTGGCGGTGACAGAAGAGGATGGGCAGGATGTGCTGACCTTGTCAACTCTTACAGCCTAAGACAAGTGTGAGGCTATCGTAAGGTTAAGAAACCATTTAAGAACAATGTTTTCAAGAGCACCACAAGTTCTTAAATTTTTTCTTAAGAATATAGGTAAGAAAAAAAATTATTAAGAAGAATAAAAGTTTCCTGTTACTTTTTTCTTAAGAATGAAGTTAAGAAAAAAAAAATTTCTTTCTTAAGACACTTTTGTGAATTCGGCTCCTTCTGATTCTGAACAGACAAAACAAATAATTCACTCCGTAGGAAAACAATCAGATACTGCTTTGCACCTCTATTCAGTTGTGGAGTCTGCAGTTTGCTGGAGTGATTGAGGAACATTAGAAAATCCTCTCACACTCACTTCAGCCAGAAGGTAAGAGCAACACTTTACACAGAATCACACATTTAATATTGAGATGTATCGTATCATGATGCGACAACATGTGCTGTCTTGTGAAATGTGCATATCGTTACACTCCTACAAAAATTACCTATAACAGTGATTTAAGGTATATAGCGTTTGGCCATGAAGCTGTAAGACTGCACACATTTCACATGAGTCTGTCGCAGTGTTAGGGTTGTTAAAACAATTTAAACCATGTTTGGTGTTTTTGCCTCGGTAGTTAAGTGACCTCATCCTGCTCTTGCCCCCGAATGCAATCGGCATTGGCTGATCACGGTAAAGGACAATCAGCAATCAGTACTGACCTTACAAAACGCTCGGTCCATCTCCAAGAGGAAATGACAGAAATAGTTCTTTTGATGGAACTAATAAAAAAAAGTCGACAGTCGAACTGATTAAACAAACAAGCTCAGTCCTAGTCTCTCTCTCTCTCTCTCTCTCTCCCTCTCTTCAGCAGTGGATGAGCTGTCAGTGGTGTGATTGGCCTTGTCTTCTCTCTGATAGACAGTACACTGCAGAGGCGGTGTTAAAATGTCACCATTTCTGAGCCTCTTTAGCTTTTTATGAAGAATGCTAATAAACGCTGCTCCCTGGACCCGCCTGAGAGATGAGGACAACCGCCCACCAATGACCACAGTAACAACAGCAGCAGTTTAACTGCTTATTATACAAGCTGCAGAATTCAAGCTGTAAACTGGTTGGTAACTAAGGCTGAGCAAAGGCAACAAATATTTCCTGAAAAAACACTGGGGGTTAGGGCTGAGCGACATGGCAAAAATATCATATCATAATATGGGGTGATTCAAAAAGATTCATCTGATTTCAAAATGATTTCTTTCACTTGTAAACCATTACAGAACAATGCAGTAAATTGTAAACGGTTTAAATGAACATAAAGTTTATTCTGTAATTTTACGCATGCTCAATATAACCTCCTCCAGCTTATCGGACAACACCAACATGATTCGGAGATCATTCAGTGTTGTGGAACAACGACAAACGCTCTGAGCTGTTGGGGGTTCACCGCCCACGAAAATCACGCTGCACAGTTATGACTGATTGACTCTTATTGAAGTGGAGAACGCAAAACGCTTTCTGCTCAGGGGTCTCATCTCCTCACAGACTGAAGGGAGCCGTCTTCCAGTGACAGTCAGAAGCTCTGTGACGGCCTCTTTCAACTGGTAGGTGATTTGTTCCTAGGCGCCTCACGGTTGCAAAATTATAGCGCTTTGAAATCAGATGAATCTTTTTAAATCACCCTGTATGTAAACACGTTTAATAATACATATCACAATATTTTGACACATAGACATTATGCACTAAAGCACTAGTTTAGCATTTTTAAAAACTGCCATCAAAAACTTTGGGCGCAATGATTTTTATTCAACTGCACTAAATCCAATTAAACAAGACTAATTATACTTAGTTATACTTATAATAATTATACTAATTATTTTTGTAATGAAACACACAGTTGGCCAAGGTTCTTTAATTACTGACAATAGCCACAATATGCTCACGAAAAGGTAACAAAATTTATCACAATAACCTTAAAATATCACCATATTGCCCACCTTATACTGAAAGTCTGTTAGGCTACAAAGTATAACTTTTCTAACATGTTTGCTAACTTAATTCACCTATTTAATCTTAGATATGTGTTTTATGGTATTCAAATCTGTAACAATAACATCCTAAAGGTATTACAACAATCTTTTCAACTGAATAACTTCAAAAACAAGATTCCAAATGCACCAAAACTAGCCAAGCCTTGTTCACACACAGTTCAGTGTATGAACGTCTATTTCTATCTTTTTAGATGTTTTGTAAGTAGGTAACTTTCCAGACATACCTGGTACATGTTCCACCACTCCCCTTACACTTCCTGTCTTTGTTAAACAGCTAAATAAATAAGTAAGCAAATAAAGAGATAAATAAATAAACATATGCTTGTGGAGGGAGAGGACTAATAGGACCATGCAGTGACATTTGGGTTGAGCCCCTCAGGTTAACCTGCATGACGACGCGAATGCTCTTCTTCACCAAGTCCTCACGGGTCAGCACATGAGACGCCTATTCATGACAAGCAGTTACCATGGTTTCTTCTAGTGCTTTGAAAATAGCTTTAAGGCCTTTTCTATGTGGTTTTTTTTTTGCTTTTTTAATGTCAAAGTCAGACTGTACACTGCTGCAAACACACTGCTACTACATACAATAGACTACAGTCTTAAAATGATGTTTCTTTAAAGGTTCTTTAGGGAAGAAATGGTTCTGTATAGTACCATGAACATTTAAAGAAGTCTTTGCATGATTAAAGGGTTCTTTGTATCATTAAATGAAAAAAGCGTTCTTCTAATGTTACGATGTCAAGCCTGTAACAATAGAAGAACCCTTTCCTAAAAGGTTGTATATAGAATCATATAAAACACGCTCTCCATCAATCTGAAGAACCCTTTCATGAAGCAAAGAACCCTTTAATTATGCAGAGGGTTCTTTTGAGTGTTCATGGTTCTATATAGAACGATTTTCTTTATGAAAGAACCCTTGAAGAACCATCCTTTTTAAGTGTGAGGGAAATGCTGTGGTGATGTTTAAATAGACCACAGTCTTAAAAAAGACGGTTCTTCAAGGGTTCTTTCTTAAAGAAAATCAAGTGATATATGTGTTGTAGATGGTTCTATACAGAACCTTTTTGAAAAGGGTTCTATATAGCACTGAAAAGCGTTCTTCTATTGTTAGAACACTTTTGGGTGCTTTTCAAAAAGGTTCTACACAGAAACATCTACAGCACATTCTGAAGAACCCTTAGGTTATGTACATGACAAATATAGGACATCAGTTTCAGCCCAGAATTCTCATATCGGTGCATCACTAACACTCACTCATCACCGCTCATCATCTGAGCTGCTTATCCTCCCGGGTCACGGGGGGATCCTGGAGCCGATCCCAGTGGCAGGAAACACCCTGGACAGGTG
The DNA here is from genome assembly GCF_904425465.1 of Colossoma macropomum. Lineage (NCBI taxonomy): Eukaryota > Metazoa > Chordata > Actinopteri > Characiformes > Serrasalmidae > Colossoma > Colossoma macropomum. The sequence goes on along the minus strand of NW_023494788.1, from coordinate 8,116,674 downwards.
GCCAGTCTATCACAGGACAGCATCCCTAACAGTTATTATTGTGATGAATTACATCACATTATGCTTTTCAGAGTATATGATGACTACGGTCAGCACTTCTAGAGCACTGAACAACTGCATGTACAAAGAAAGAGATTTAGACCAAATATACAGAATCAGCAACAACAAATAGTAACTGCAAAAAATGCATGGAAACAAAAAGCTGACTAGATGGCAGTTTATCATGACATCATCTTATTTTATTTATTAATTTTTACCAAATGTTTGAATGTTCCTGCTGAAATGTTTATGAATAGTTTTCCATTTACTTTTTAAAATGTGGCCCTGTTGTTTTGCTGGTGCATTTTGTCCATTCCAGTGTATTCACAAACTCAGAAAAACGAAATATCATGATACATATCATGCTTCATTATATTGTCATTAAAGTACTGTGATGCTATATTTATGGCATGTCGCCCACCACTTAGTTACTGAATAATTCAGAGCAGTTACTGGATGATAAGCCTTAAGAAGAATAATCGAATATTAAGCCTGGAGTTAAAGGGGTTAATTAATTTTATGAAGTAATAACCTTTCCTGTCATCAGCAGCTAAACATCCAGCGGAGAAATAGCGATGCAAAGTCAGCACACTGTGACACTCAAGGTTATCACTGCCACTCACATTACCCCGGTATTGACATTCACTCCATCTGACTGACTACTGTTGGCCCTGGTAAGAAGTAATTACACTGATCAATTCCTCTGCTTCAGTCTGCGTTGAGATCAGTGGAATAAGAAATGGAAGAAAACGACCTGCGCCAGTGGAAAATTGCATCAGCGACTTTCATTTCAGAAGGAATGCATTAAAGCCTCGGAGAGAAAAGTTTGCGTCAATAAAAACGTAATTAACTTCCGATGAAGTCACGTGTAATATTCCAATCATGCTAATACATGCTAATGATAGGAACAGAAAAGGTTCAGAGTAAAAGGTCAGTCCAACCCAATTATAACCCGATTAGCCACTGATTCAGTGGGGAGATTAAAACCAACTGTGAACTGTACTGCCCATGCCCAGCAGCTACTGAGGCCTCAATCAAAGCTCTGAAAACAAAACGCCAGACCAGAAATGACAAGCGTGCGAGCTTGTTTACGCTAAATACACAAAGGCAGGGTTTGAATAGCCGTCTATTCCACTCGATTAACTGTACAGCAGGACTCTAAGCGGATGCAACAAACCAAAAAAGAACAACTAACAGCCTAAGGGCTTCAGATTCTTCATGGTTCACATTTGTATTTTATGCTGTCTTTCTTTAGAGCAGAAACATTAAATCACACAATGAGGCATCTGCAGCAGTTTGCCACAGGGAACTGAAGGGAATGTAATTTGGTCATCCTAAGCGTCATTTGATCACCATTCTGTGATTTTAATTAACTCTCCGCAGGATGAAGTGTATGACATTCTGAAACATCAGACGACAATGTCAGAGATTCTACAAGAGCTTCTTGCAGCCCATTGCTCCTCTGGTTCCACTAAAACTTGGCCTTTCTTGTGCTGATCCTGCAGTGCAGTTCTCCAAAACAACCGTGTCAACTCACTGTCCTCTCTTTGGACACAACTGTCTGTAATTGTAGAACTACAAAGTGCACATATATGGTAAGCGGAGCTGAGTGTAGACACAAGGAGGTGTACTTGGTGAAGTGGCTGTTCAGTGTACATGCCTAATTGTACTTTATTGGGCAGACTTTTCAGTAAGTGCTAACTTACATTACATTTGTGGGCTAACGACAGGCATGTTGTCTATGAGACAATGCTGATAAATGCACCATCATCCCCTCCTTTCAGCTTTGTGAGATGTTGGATTGGTTTAAAAATTTCACTCTAATTAGAATGGTCTAAATCCAAGTCTATGGTCCCATCACATTAACCCTAAAATTACTCGTTTGTCTCCAGATGTTCTTGTTGCAACGCAACGTCTGGCTCTGCAAGACTAATCCTGAACTATTAAGTTCAAAGGGGATATAGGAATTGAGCATTCAGCAGTGTAGTATGAGCTTTATCTCTGCCACTATGAAACAGTGCGCTCTGTTTTTGGTTCCTAGATAATTGTTCCTACTAGAGATGGAATAATGGCGGCAGTGCTTTCACTGCAAATAGACAGTAATCACGAAGACCAGACACTGTTTTCCTCACATACTGACTGCACAGACATAGGGATTCAATAAAAATGAGCACACAAAGGATTTCTCACCAGGATTTTTAATTTTAGCGGGAACACATCTGATTTGTGCTTGGCATAATGAAACCATGGCAACCAATGGTCAGCTGGAGTTCTGACAGATGAGCGGTCAGCGATTTGGGCGACAAGAGACGAAAAATCGCTGCCGGTAAACTCAGCTCATTAAAAAGCTTCACTCCACATGTGAATGACTTTTCGCCATTTTTCTTTATTTACTTGCTGTATTTTCTTCTTTCGTGCTCTCAGTTTCCAGTGGCTGTTGCAAGAGTCCGTTAATGATTAGAGTGCTCTGGCATTTTCAGATCATGTGAAGCATTTCATGTGACGTCCAGGTGGTCCTACAGCCTGGAAATCGAGACTAATCACATCTGACATCTCCAGTCCGGCCCACACAACACCTTCATTGTACTAATGATGTGCTCAGGGAAAAAAGTGCTAAATCATCTCAACACGCCAATACATCACAGATAAACTCTTCTCTTCTCTGCATCAGGTTAGACTACTGAGCATCACATGACCTGCACTGAATAAAACCTAAATCCCCGCCTTTCATTAGAGGTCATGTGGGAGAGGATTACTATAGCTCCAGTCTGATTACATGCTGATCTCTTTTCTCTGGAGATCAAACGTCAGCCAGATGGACAACAACTGAGAGAGCCTAAGCTGATAAGCCCACTGTTACGCACACAAGGCACAACAACTGGCAGCTTCTAGTCTCCATTCTAGTTGTTGCGAGTTGCACATTTAAAGTTCTAAGGAGTTGAGGACGTTACATAACATTTTCATCTATTCAAACAAAATGTATTCAGAAATCCACTGAAAAGAATACTGACTCATCACTTATTAACTTCTTGATACAGGTAATTTATGGAAAAAACCTAAAACTAAACCTAGACTTAAACTTGCTTACATCACAAACACAGTCAAGAAACCATGGGTCACTGCTCCCCTTCGTAACCATCAAAAATGACACCAAACTCTTGCAAAAAGTAAAAAATTAGCCTATAATAGAACAGAAATGTAGGGAAAATATATAGATATGTTATCAAACTATATACAGTGCTGTGAAAAAGTATTTGCCCCCTCCTGATTTCCTTTAGTACTTGTCACAGTGAACAGTTTTAGATCTTCAGACACAATTTAATTTGGACCTTAATAAACACATAACACATTATTTTAAAATACAATTTTATCTATCCAATATGCAAATCACCCATGTGAAAAAGTAACTACCCCCTTAATTACTCAAGCAAGTTTCTTTTCTTTGATAATGAGATTCAGCTGATAGACAACTGACAGGAAAGAGTCACAAAACATTTCTAGTTTCTAGGACATCGCCGAGCCACAGCTATTATCTACAAATAGAGAACCCTAAGAACACTAAGAGTCTTCTCGGGAGTGGTCAGCCTGCCAAAATTTCCCCAAGGGCACAGAAGTAAACATCGAGGAGGTCACCAAAGGTTCCAGGAGAACATCAAAGTAAATGCAGGTCTGTCTAGCCTGAGCTAAGGTCAATGTTCATGACTCTACAATAAGAAAGGGACTGGGCAAAAGTGGAATTCACAGAACAGCAGAACAGAAACCATGAATTCTGTTCTGTATCGCAGAATCCTGAAGTACACTGTCCGTTCATCTGTCTGTGAACTGCAGCTGAAATATAATCAGGTTATGCAGCAAGTCAATGATCCAAAATAGAAAAACGCATCTACATCTGAACAGCTGAAAAGAAACAAAATGAAGGCTTTGCAGTGGCCTTGTCAAAGTCCTGACTTGAACCCAATAAAGATGCTGCTTAAAAACCTACACCTATCACTGAATCAAAGCAGTTCTGCAAAGAAAAGAGGGCTCGCATTCCTCCACAACAATGAGAAAAGCTGACAAGAATCTATAAGAAAGCTGGTTGCAGTTACAGACGCTGAAGGCCATGCAACAAGTGATTCATTTAAAGGCAACTTTGCTCCTTAAATAAATGAAACAATAATAAAAACACTATATTATGTATTTAGTAAGATTCTCTTGGAATAAGTTTTCATTTTGTTTAAAGATCTTGAAGCGTTCGCTGTGATAAAATGCAGAATAGAGAAACTCAGGAAGGGGAAAAGATATTTTTCAATACACTATAACAACTGTAAAGTACAAACTAGGGCTGACCCAAACTGCACTTTTCAGACTTCGAAAACGTCTTGGTAATTCCGAACAATTAAACCTAATTTTAAGTAAGTTTGTTGCCACAGTGCCTTCCGCCCGATGACAGCTGGGATAGGCTCCAGCACCCCCAGCGACCCAGAAGGAGAAGCAGCTTAGATGTGTGTGTGAGTGTGTGTGTGTGTGTGTTGCCACAGTAACAAAATATATACAGTAAGATCAGCTTCTTGCATGCCTAAGCCTCAACTGTAGCTTCTCATTCAAATACAGCTTTTATTAGCACATACATGCTAAGTATGGAACGAATAAGAAGTATAAGAATACGTTTTGTTTTAGTTAGGTTTTTTATTAAAAGTTATTTGGGTAGTTCGCCTTTTTTCATTCATGGAAAGCAGAGCTCAGAGGACACAGCCTGCGAGGCAACGAGGCTGCTGAAACTGTGATCACATCCACCTCATGGAATGCAGCTCTCGGGCCTGCTGCCCACTAGGGTCTTTGGCTGGAGTGAACTTCACCCCGTGCCAGACTCCTGTGTCTGCAAGCACTGACGACAGCCGCAGCGCCGGCGTTCCCCTTCTCATTCACTGCCAGACGTCACAAGCTTGAGGCTCTGAGCTTGTCGTTTTTGGTCTGGCCCTCACTAGTGACTAGTGGTCAGATAAGGATGACTGTAGTAACAAATTTAAGATGATTAATCAAACTTCATGGTGTACCAGCCTCTTAGCAGAGATTTTGCACTGAGCATTTTTCTTCTTGTTTGTTTCTTGGGCATTTTTGCAACTTTAGCTTCAACGGCAGTTTGGAAAGCGGCACAGTATGTTGCACTCTAGGCCGAAATAAGATGCCCAGCATGAATTTATAATGCAGTCAACTAAACCAGAAGCTGTCGAGTACTAAACAGAGAATCTAACAAGACAAATGAATACTGGAGAATTAGAATTATGTGGGCTAGGGATGTACATGGGTACTCAAATACTTGGTTAACTGTACTAAGTGCCAGTAGTCAAAAACTGAAATAGTGTAATTTGGATATTTATTACGTTTCATTGCAGGAAAACAGACAAAACATACAGGCTAACAATTCAGTGAAACAAGACGGTTTTGCTTGTTATATCTTATGTTATACTTTGCTAAATGAGTGACTGAACATGGGCACATTGCCAAGGATGTGTTAACCCTCTAATGCACGATGTTGCCTCAGGGCAACAAACTCATTTTCCTCACTTTACAATAACATTACACATATCTAAAGACAATGATAGGATTAACAATCAAGGGAGGAGTTTGAGTAAGTCAATAAAAAGAAGTACTTGGTCAGACTACCTTTTAGTGAGCACATTTAAAAAGTCCCTCAGCTGTTTCTGAATAATAAACATCTTTTAGAGTGTATTCTACTTTGTGCTGCTGTGTTTTTTGTGCAATACCAACTGTCACCTACGAAGGTAAGCCTATAGCCCTGCATTGTTTTCGGTCATTATTTTCGGTTTTGTTTGCTGTAGTTTCTCCCTCCCTGTGGATAACCGGACATTCGTTCATGACCTCTAAAGGATACTCAAATATCAAAATTAGCCAAAATACACATCCCTAGTACAAACATAAGCAAGTCTCAGACCTGATCCAACTCAGTGCATCAGACAGTGAATATATGATTTATAAGAAGCCAACTGGCTCGAATTTGAAAGAGGACAACTGGGTCTAATGTGGAGCAACCTGAAGCCCAGGTGGTCCTACAGCCTGGAAATCAGGCCTAATCATGTCTGACATCTCCACCACAATAAATATTTCCCAGGATGCATGTCTAGACCTCATCAATACCCAATCCCAGCATTTGTATGCAATGTTTATCATAAAAGCCTTTTCAGAAAAGGAAATTCTCCAACAATGATGAGGGCCTTGAGTGCCAGACTGCAGAAATTCCCTCATTCCAGAGTCCAAAATCTTTCTCACCCTTTACAACACCAAACATTTACAATAGTTACACAATGACTTTACTATCCTTCATTAGTGCAACATTTTTTTGCGAAAGACAGCACATTAAAACACTCAGAAGAGGATCATAGACTGAGGGAAAGAAGTCTTTGTCAAACATTTCTTTCTGCTTCCTGCTTCTCGCTTTTCCTCTCACAGCTATGAAAGCACGGCATTAATACGAGACCTAGTGAGCGCTGAAATAAAAGCCGACTTTCAAAAACTCACAACAACGGCAAAAATCACCTTGAGGCACGTTACTGGATCCATCACGGGGAGGAAACAGATTCAGGATGCAGAGTGCAGGCTATGTGGAAAAGCGCCCAGCCCTAATGATCAAACAACAGCCCCATAACGAGACAGCCCAAAATAAACTAGCCAGGCGGAGCCTGACTTGAAAGTTTACAGCAGAAGCAAAGTGTACGATATGAGATACGAGCGTCGTAGCACTCCGACACCCCACTGATCCCAGCACAGCTGTGTGAAGAAACGTGGAGAGAATGAAGAAGTTATTTTTGGTCGTTGGTGCAGATCCGGCTCCCCGTAGACCAACAACAAAACAACCAGCCCACTTCTCTCACCGCGAAAGCTCCACTTTTGACAGTTTTGACTTTTATTACCAGTAACTGAAAACGAACTATACCTTTACGCCCTCTAGGCATTTTGTAGCTTTGGAATTCAAAATCAATTCTAAATACCTTGAGGTTTCTGTAATGATTAGGCCAACTTGTTCTTCCTAAAAGGCTGTAGCCTTGGAGGATTTGCACACTAGCAATGCTCCTTCCACAGCAGTTATCTAAAGGTTATCCAAACCAGCCCTCAAGGACTTCACAGTTTATGTTATAGTTTTCTTTTCTGGCTCCCAACACAACTGCCTGGCTTAAATTAAGGTTCTAGGTCTGGCACATGTATTGCTGAAAGAAGATGACTAATATTCATGGATACATAATTGTGCAACAATCCAAATTAGGGTCCAACTGATAGGACACTTTCGAAGCCAGCACTGATACTTATTTTACGGGCAAAAAATTCCGTTAACCATTGGGGGATATTATTGTTGGCCAAATAATAATTTGACATTTATATTTTACATTTATACTCCAATACATTTTTAATATTCAAATGAACAGCAGAGACTCACTGCCTTAAATAATATAAACATTGTAGCTCTGGAAGCTACAATTTTTTTCTTATTTTTCATCAGTTCTTTTCATGTTATAGCCAATGACTAATGACAATAACAAGTCATTCTGATGCTGAAGGTTAAAATTGAATACATTTTACATGTTTTTGTTATTCCCGGCAGACATTCATTCGGCAGGTGAAGCATTTGATTGACAAAAGCAACCAAAATCTGCACAATATCTGTGAAATTGTATCTGATATCGATAAAACTATAAGTCAGTATTGGCTGATATTATCAACCAACCGATATTGGGCACTGTCCAAAAATCATCGATGTTGCATAGAGATTATGTAAAAGCTGACAACATTGATTATGAAAACATGCTGAAGTGGATTTTTATTATTGACGTTTCATTTACTTAAAAAAATGTGCCCTGTTACAATGTTCATATAATACAATGTTGTATTATACACTGTCTTTAGATTTAAAGACAATGTGAAACACTGAGGTGTTTGTTAAACATTTCAAAACCGACATAAACATTTGAATTGGTTTGGTGTGGTGTGCACTGCTTGTTGGACAGCGCTTCTAATTACTGATTTGTTTGTTCTGAGATCTCCTCCTGACTCAAGTGTTGTAAATCATCAGACCATACATTCTGAGACCTTCCCTGGATTGGATTCCTAATCACCAGGTTATTTGTTCTGACACTTCCCACTGACTTCAGGTGGTCCTATTCACTGCATAAATCATTCTGAGACCTCCCCCAGACTATGATTGATCCTATTCACTGGATGATTGTTTCTGAGACCTCCCCTGGTCTATGATTGGTCCTAATTAAAAGGTTAGTTGTTCTGAGACTTCCCACTGACTGTGGGTGGCCCTAATTGCAATGTCCTTCTTTCTAACACCTTCCTCTGACTGTGATTAGTCTTGTTTACTGCATAATTTATTCTGAGACCTCCCCCCTGACTGTGATTGGTCCTATTCACTGCATAATTCATTCTGAGACCTCCTCCTCGCTGACTGTTCCACTGCATGAAGTGAGCATCTAGCAGGGCTAATACGTACACCAAGTTCTTATTTAAGTATATTCACAACAGCATGTTTGGTAGTTGTTTGGTTTTGTTTAGTCTGGAGTTAAAAGAGTAAGCTGTTAGTTGCAACTCAGCTAGAGATTTTTGGTCACACCTAGAATTAGTTAAATCTTAATGATTACTGCATGCCAAAAAATCCCAATGATGGCATTATCCTGAGATAAAATCATCACTTCTGCAGAAATTTGCTTGACTGAACAGACACCAATGGAATGAGTGGAGGAGGATGGCGTTGACATGGTCCAGGTATACTTAATAAGGCCGTACTGTGCAGCAATCGATTACTTGTGTAGAGAGTGGGTACAGGGTGAAATGAGGACTGGCTTGGGGTCCTTGAGGGCTGGATTGGGGACCTCTCAGCCCCTGAGCTCATAAATATGGAGTCCTTTTGTGCAGGTTGTGCAGCGGTTCTGCCTGGAAAGCTGCTACTCCATCATGCTCTGGCTGCACAGGAGAGACAGAGAGCTTCATTAACAAAAGGCTTGTTATTGTAACTCGCAGTCATCCTCAGTTCAGCAGCCTCCCGTGCACCCTCCCTGCAACTCTGACCTGAATGACAAAGAGAAGAAGCTGACATTTGGTGATGAAATCAATTTCAGCCTTGCGGCTGGTTAAAGACCTTCACAGTGAACATCCTGTGTCTGTTTTTACAGCTTTGCAGATGAGCTGAAATAAAACTGAGGGCTCAAGGATGAAAAGTTTAACTTTATTTTGTTGTCTTAGTCACATATTTTTCTTTAGACATCCTTTTATTTGCCTCTGCACTTGTTCTTCTTCTTCTTTCCCCAGTGCTTGACAAACAGCATTAGCTGCTGCTGGCTCTGAGGTGCAACATCTACATTCATGCTGGTGCTCAGTAACCATGGTGTTACCACGGTGACCTTACACCCACTACCATTTACTTTCACTAATTACTGTACAGGCAGTGGAAGAGAGCAAATGGACGAATTCTGTATTTGCTAATGTGCTCCACTCTGTCTCCTTCAGTAAACCGCTCCACAGCCTGTCCTAAAGCAGAGCATCTCCACAGACGACAATGTAATCAGACAGTTCAGATGAGCGTGAAAACCGGACCCTCTGCTTTTTAATGGATTCTGAGGGAAGAAGCGCCACACTGGCATGAACCTCCGCCGCTCTGCTGTCTGAAAACTGAGGGGCAGACGGCACGCACAGCCGAATACCTCTCAGAACGTGTCTTTGCCATATGCTTCAGAAAATTCAGCGGATATTTGATCACGCTATGAATGCACAGCCTGCGGAAAAATCTAATTCACTCAGCAGCGCAGCACAGGATGGACAAAGGAAAACAACAACGCCTTTAGACTTGAAAGCACATTTCAAACATTTACATACCCACCAATTGGTGGAACAAATTACAAGCATGTTATAAAAGACAGTGAAATTCTCAGACCAGCAGTACAGAATGAAAAGATGCAAAATACATTTTTCATACTGCACCTAGAAGTGGGCAATATGACCATGTGCTCAAACTGCTGCATTTGACACTACACATCCTACAAAGCTTCTTAAGAGAACTTGGTTGGCTGTCTGGGACTGTGTTAAACTGGTAAACCGGTTAACAATATTTTGTTAGTACAGGTGAAAATGTCTCAGGTAAGCAGGATATTCTCTGTGGTGTACTACAAGGCCCTACACTTGGCCCACTTTTATTTCTTTGTATATATATATATTTGCATTTTTATGTATATATAGATCATAATCAGTGCATTACAGCTGATCTTGTTTCAACTGTGTGTTCTAAGTTTTGGCAGATATTATTGGCCATATTGGCTCTCTCCCAAATGTATCATCAATGTTGCATCAATTATGAAAAAGTAGAGGATTTTTATTGTTGACATGTTACTTTGAAAAAACACAATTAGAATTTTTTAAGGTACGTTGATATTCACGGCAAAGGAAAAGAAGTTTAACAATAAATTGCATGACAATATATCATCAGAGTATATCATCAGAACTTCTAGAATACTGAACAACCGCATACATTATAAAAAATACAGATGTAGACCAAAGTGCTGACTGGACGTCAGTACATTATATCATTTTTTTTTATCTATGTTACTAATTGCCTGAATCTCCTAAAATAGGTTATTTTTGCAAACACTGAATTAATTTTTTTCAAGTTGCTCCAACTTTCGCACATTCCAGAAAAATGAGATACCGTGATACATATTCTTTATCAACTATTTAAAGTGTCACCTGCTACTAAGTTCAACCTCATGCTCTAACCTGCTTCATGTGACCACAATGTGTTGCCAAAGCTTGTTGTCAGGACGCTTAACCTAAATCATGCAATGGACAGTTGGAGTCACTTACTTCTGTCCTTTAAAATATATTTTAGCCTTTGACCCTAAACAGTCACTTCCAGTCCAGAGTAACTCTCTAACAAAATGGCCCAATCTTTTTAAGCATTTTTTCGAGGCACCAGCTGCCAAGCATGTGACATTTACCAGCATTAATGATATACAGTAGTATTAAACCCAAAGATGATCATACAGTTTCAGATTTTACATCTGGTGGAAGTAAATAACCTCCCTACAAAGTACACAGCAAGGCAACCCATGTTTACACAGTTATAATCTGAACAGCAAACAGTAGCAATTTACTTAAAATACGGTTAGGGTTACATACCAGGGGTGAGATAATTTTTTGAGATTTTTACATTTTAACAATATTGTGATGATACTAAGCCATGACGACACTGCTCACTGGCATCAGGATAGGATATTTTCTTACAGCTCATCCCTTCCATCTGTACAACACTGCCAAGTGTTTCAAACACTTGCAACAGAGAGCTGTGCACTTCAGTGTGAGTGATTATGGCACTGCAGGAATTCCTGAAGGAATATATGCGTTATTGAACTAGAGGAGACCAACCAGTTCACTTCTGCTCCATGTGAGGTGCACAGATATAATTTACAGTCAGGACACTGGAGAAATGTCCGCACCAAAGCATAGGCTGTTGAAGATGGTTTCAGGATAGCCAATGCTAATATAAATGACAATAAAAAAGAGGTTAATTTGCACCCTGTGGCACACACTGCAAGTTCAGCTGTTTCATTTAAAGGGCCCATATCCATATCCTATGAAAAGCACTCAGAGGTGAAACACTCCTTATAACTTTACTATGAATGGGTGGAGCCTGGAGGCTGGAGAGACTATAAAGCATTTACCTGAGTTGAACGTGAACTAATTTTTAAGGTTGATAAGCCATTCTTTACAATACACCAATTTCATAAAGACAGCAAGCTTATCTAGATTCACAGAGGCACTGCTGTAAATACATAATGGCCCACAAAGACACTACTACATCTTTAAGTGGTTGTCATTGTGAACCTAGTCTCGCCCTCAGAGGTCTGAGATGGCCACAGCTATTGGAATTTTGTCAGCTGCACTCTGATTGGTAATGTCCACTTTCACATGTACGCACTTCTGAGGAGCAGTTCCTACCAGTCTGATGGTAAACAAACTTCTGCAAACTGTTTCCTGCTCTGTGTGCCATGACAACAATAAGCCTTTCAGAGTAAGATTTAGGCCCAAACCCATTCCACCCCTTGCCCCTACCACTTAGCCCTTAGCCCTCCGTTTTGCACTTTCACATCTAGGGGTAGGGTGTCTCGATTTTTGTTGTGATGAAGGGGTAGCGTGGCCCTTCAAACTGAGTTTTTTCACTTTTTTATGAGGAAAAAAAGAAAAACAGGCAAGGTGACTGTGCAAGCGACCAAAGAAACACACACATGTAAGTATTTTCTCCATTAACGAACTATGATAATCATTGTTTTATCTTAGTTTAATGTCATTTCAAAGTATTATGGTCCTTTTCTTCATAACATGCATAAAAAATCGTAAGCATTTGCTAATGTCTTGGTAGCTAGCTAGCTAAATTTCCCATTCCACCTTAAATAGTCCAGCAGTTCTGATGCCTGACGTGCCAGAATGTAAAAAAACCCCAGACTTCAGCTTTATATCACCAAAGAATTAGGGTTGGGCGATAATAAATAATAGTCATATCCTCCCTCTTTGAAGGCATATGACGCCCTAAATTTAACTAAAGACCAGCAGTGAGGTTGCAGAACTTTACCCTCCTCTGCTGTCACTGCAGACTGACAGGGTCACCTACAGAGCACTGCTAGTAGCCTGTTAATGAAGTAATGTTTTTTAATTTGAGGGTCCCATTTCATAGGGGGAGATTTCAAACACTACCCATTGTGACTCAGTTCTGAGGGGCAGGTGACACTCGAAAACAAGGGGTAGGGGTAAAAATAAGAAATGGGATTGGGCCTTAGTTGCTAGACTGACAGTGTTCACAACATCATATTTTTAGAAGTTATTCAAAAGTTTTCTTAGTAACAGTCAGCAGCTAGTAAACAAAATATCTTTGCATGTTTGCTGACGAACATGGGCGCGTTTTTGTTGTAGCACTGTTTTGACAATTACCTTCACAGTTTGTGACTGGTCATTTTTCACGTCAAATGATGTTTTCTTGTTACCTCTTAAATGGCAGGACCCACCGGTGGGTCCAAAGTTTTACTACACACTTCTACAATAAATAACTCAGCCAGTTTGCATAGTAGTCCATGTAGTTACTACATAATAAGCTGTAGTATGTATTAAGCCTGAGATTTTATGGGGTTAAAGTATGCAGTTCTTGGCCACTTTGAATGACGTAACACACCAGATTCTACGATGATATTAGGATGTCTGGCTTGTGAACCTGTTTCTCACTGATCACTTAAGTTTCATAGGTTTTCTTTTCCTCCCTAGGCCTGGTACTGTCCCCAGCACTGTACAAAACAGCCAAGTGCAACACTTTTGCTATAAAAGATTTAAAAAGTACAGCCTTAGGCAACGGTTCTCAACCACGGTCAAACTTACTTACCCTGCACTGCACCAGAGACTTTCAGCAGCTTTTCCTCCTCGAACACGGTTGAGACACTTCAAGAAGAACTTGACAATGACCTGCTGAGCTCAATCTGGCAGTTTAATGTAAGCAATATAAACTACTCAAAGTCAAGAATAAAAAACTTAAAGGACTCTTATCTGCAATTCATGTCAAGTAAAACTCATTAAGTCTTATTAGCACCTTCTGAATGTAACAGCTGTGCTCTGGTTAATAAGGAAAGGTAAAGAGGGAGAAAGTCTCCGCTAGCTCTCATTCTCTCTGCCTACAGTGTCACACTAGAGCCCAGCTGAGTTCCTATGTGTCCATCAGTGGAACACGACACCAGCTGCGGAGATTAATGTTTGTGCTAGGACTCTGCCAAGTGCTAAATTTAATCTGATCAACACCACACACCCCCACCCCAAAGCCCACACGGAGCTTTCCCCTCACACCAGCTCAGGACCACAGAAATGCAAGAGACTAAAGATGTGGAAGTAACTGTGCAGTATCGGTACACAGTTCAGAACAGAGTAACTGTCCGAAAAACATCGTTCTGTATATCAGGGGTTCCAGTCCTGGAGAGCCTACACTATGCAACATGTTGCGCTTTCCATCATCTAGCACACCCTGGTAGAAAGCATTACATATGCAGAGCATGGACTTTTAGAAACCGTCTAAAAGGTTCAGTAACAGGAACAGCCTGTTTAATTCTAAGGGATAATGAGAGAGTGGAAAATGGTCCTGTAAAAATGAATTATGACTGCTTTTGGTACATAAAACCACATAAACAATGTAAGTGGACCACAAGATGAAACACAAGAAACACAAGAAAATTGCAGGATGCAGGCCCTTCAAAACTGTATTTTAGTATCATGTTATAAAATAAAAATAGAAAAAGTTTAACTGCCTTTTTTATGCCTCTTTGTGCCTCAGCCCACCAAAAACATTGTACTTCGGCCCGCCAAAACATTTGTGCACCCCAGTCTACAGCAAGTTAGTGCAGAAACCACTGTACAGGCACTGTTTTCTATAAATTGAGGCCCTTTTTTAACGAAGAAGACCAACATTCGCACTGTTTCTGGGTGTTTGTGGTTGTGATGTCACAGCTCACAGGTGTTTGGTTGCTGGATGTCAGGTTTAGGGGATGTGTTTGAGTAGTGGAACCACAAAACTGTGCTGGACACTGGCCTTCTAGGACCGGCGTTGTGCACCCCGGATCTAACTCCTCTACAAGCAGTACACAAGCTCTGTGTTTTTAGGTTGAATTTTCCCACTTAAAGCTCTTTGATAAAGTACACTCTTTAAAAAGACGGTTCTTCAAGAGCTCTTTAGTAAAGACAACGGTTCTATATATACCAAAAAAGGTTCTTGTATTGTTATGAGGTCAAACATGTAACGATAAAAGAACCTTTTTGGTGCTACATAGAACCGTTTTCAAAAAACTTCTACACAGAACCACATACAACACATTCTCCATCAATCTGAGGGACAACTTCAACATGCAAAGAAGCCTTTAAGCATGCATATGGTTCTTTACAGAACCAGTCTCTTTACTAAAGAACCCTTGCAGTTTGAAAATTGCAGCCTTTTAAATTGCGATTTCGATATAAAATGATTAATCGTTCAGCCCCAGCAGAGAGAGATCCACTCTAACAGCATGCACAAAAAAGTTCAAGGCTCTGACTAGCTCCTCGTGCGTCAAAACTTTTTGGAGCTCTTTGCAGCTTTGTGCTGCTCGTGCATCTGAAGTCCACTACACTGTGCCGCTCCTTATTTCTTTGTTGACTTCGTGTTATATCGTATTGCATTGTTACTGTTTTCCAAAAGAGCCGCTGAAATGAATGCACCTCATTGGCTGAGCGGTAAAAAGTTCAAACTGAACTACAGTGAAACTACAGGCCCGAGAATGACCCCCCCCTCCACCCCCCACACAGCTTCCCCCGTGTCCGCGCGCGTGTGTCCGTACCTTGGATATGCTGCTTGACCACGTTCTCCAGCCTGTCCAGCCTTTCCAGGATCCGCAGCGTCTCTCCGGGGTCGTCCTCCAACTTTCTCTCCGGGACTTTGGCGCTCCCGTTGGAGACGAAGCGCGTGATCCACCCGGCGTACAGCAGGCACGCGATGTTGGTCATGCCGCTTAGGATCACGCACGTCGACACCAAAGTTTTGACTCTCCTGGTGCACGCCATCTCACTCCGCTTCAGAAAACCACGGAAGACACCTTCACGCTCCCGCTCTCGTTTCCCCGGCGCGTCTCACGTGGAGCCATTGCAGCTGGGCGCGCGGTGCTTCTCTCGCCGGTTCGGTGTTCGTTTGCGCGGCGCCAAGCGCGCGCAGCCAAGAAAAACGCGCGCACGCAGCCACGCACGCTCCTCACTTTTCCAGCCTGATTCAGACTGAAGTTCAGACGCGCTCAGTCAGCGGCTGAACTTCATAACAGCTTCGCTCTTTATGCCCGAGTTCAGATGTGAAACCACACCGGCTGGAAAACTGAATTAAAGCGACACACCGGAGTCTGTTACGATGGAAATAATCGATAAGATCGCCTTAAAAAGGATGCAAGGTACAAAAGAACAAGGTAAACACTGTTTGTGTAATACTGCATGCATCCACAGGAGGGCGAGTGCTGCTCAGTTCAGTTTTCAAATACTATTTCTAAAAACCGTCCAAATGAGAAAAGGAATGTCCCGTTTAGTCATTAAAAGCTATAAATAACTCGTTTCGTATGTCATGTACAAAATAAAGAAGAAGAGACATGAGAATCGTGTCGTAAGTTCTCAACTCTGCCGGCTAGTGAAGGCAAAGCGCCCCGCGCGCACCTCAAAACAGCTTTTATTCCCACCCGTTTTCCGACAAACTCCGCCTACCGGCTAGTAAACTCACAAGCAGTCCGCTCGAGCGTTTAAATGAATAGTCCAGCATTGTTCTCCCCACAAACACTTTTTTCACTTTCAGCAGACCTTTTTGTTTTAAACAATGCTGGTGATGTTTTGGTGTAAGTCATGCTTTCTGTGAGATTCGTAGTCTTAAAACTCTGGGACTATTTTACCGCTCCACACTTGTTTGAATGTTGTGGGTAGTGATGCGTCTCTGCACACCTTCGCTTCTCCCTGCAGCGGAGGAACACAGGTAACTGAACTGCAGCTATGGGCAAGTAATGATTTCATGCTAAAATATGCTAACATAGTCATTCATAACCGTCTGAGTAACCAGAGGACAAGATGTTGTTGAGCTGTTTTAATGCTTAAATACAAGTAGACGAATATATTGAAGCTGAAACTGGATGGATGCTCTGTGGAAGTCATTTTGCACCATATCTTACTTTAGAAGCACATCCAGTATTCAAATTCTGCATGAAAACAGTACATAACTTTTTTTGTCATTTAACAGCGATGTTGTCACGTATTTGTTGAACAGTGTCGGTCTTGGCCTATAAGTTCTTAATCCCCAGAGCTCAGTTAGCTGTACTGCTGGAGAAGGACCATTAGAAGCTATTAGAATCAAAACCAAATGGTTTGTGTTGCCTTCTAATGGGAATTGGCTTAATGGTTTCCATTATTGACCACTAGTTTCCTGTAGAACACCTGTAGATCCCATTAGGAAACCATTACATGCATTTAGAATCAGCCATTGGTCACCTGTTAAATCATTTAGAATCCTTTACATTCCTTTTCATTGTGATATCAACCTATTAAAAAAGCCACAACACATTACAAAACCCTCAGGAACCTACGAAGCCCTGCTGGTGATAAATAAATAAAGATAATGCGTGGCCACATCATATTAACACATGGGAATGAGATCCTAATGCATGGCCTTGACTTAGTAAGGTGAGGGAACTAGATAATTAAGTTGTGACCTTGACTTAGTAAGGCATGGGAACGAGATCCTAATGTATGGCCATGACTTAGTAAGGCGTGGGAACAAGATAATTAAGTCGTGGCCACAACTTAGTAAGGCATGGGAACAAGATCATGCCTTATTAGGCTGTGGTCAAGGCTTAATCTCATTTCCACGCCTTACTAAGTCATGGCCATGTCAAATTATCTTGTACCCATGCCTTACTAAGTTTGTGACCACGACTTAATTACTTAGCGTCTTAATTATCTCGTTCCTCGCCTTACTAAGTCATGGCCATGCATTAGGATCTCGCTCCTACACCTCAAGTCCTATTTTCTATGTTTTATAAATGTGTCATCATACATGTACATAAAAATATTGCGCATTGCCATTGGCCACAATTCCCATATCAGTGCATCCCTACAAGTATGAGCTCCATACTTGACGTTTACTGATGTGATTTAAAGCATCATTAAATTACACCATAAAAATACAGCAAGTACACAAAAAGGAACTACAGGAATTATTTTCACTGTAGTGGAATATAGACAATCAAAACAATGCACATTTTTATGATTGAAAGTATTTTGAATAATAAATAAGGGCATATTTAAGGAATATTATTTTCAGTTTGGCATCCAAAACCAATGCAGTTGAATTGTCACCTTCAGATTGACGCATCATTGATCACAAACCTTTTTCCTATCTCAGTGTCGCAGGTCAGCCAGCCACAGAGTTTAGGACTAGGATGAATGGCATTTTTTCATATTTTGTAAAGGAAGCATGGAGCACAGACGACTTCTTATTGCAGTGGTTCTCCTCCTTTATATGCTTTATAGCCTATAAAACAGCCATCTGCACCACGCGGACTGTATACAGACATAATACACTTTGTTCAATACAGAATACAGTGGGTACATTTTTAACAGAACACAGAACAGGTTTCATTACAATGACAGCGAGGCCTGTCAGCATTAAGAGCAGGTCCTGCTGTGAGTCAGGCACTGTAGTGAACTGTTGAACGCACAGCAGATATTCACTTGCACTGGGGGCTTCCTCACAGCCCTTTATCCTCAGTGGACCATGAACCTTTCAGATGAGAGTGTGAGTAGTGAAGGAGGAGGGAGGAGCAACACTAGGCTAACAGACAGGCTCCAGAGAAAGCTAACCCCAGGCAGCGGCTTTGATCATTGTCACTGCTGCTGTAATTCTAACTTAAACTCACTCCTGGGCAGTTCTGAAACCTCTCTGACAATGGAGGGAACAGCTGATATCATGAAATATAAATGATGACCACTGAAATATTAAAGGCTTGAAGTTTTGTCTCTATGGGGATTAGGGGCCCATAATTACACCTGAGAGTTGCAGCGGTTCATAAGAGAGATCCATGAATGATTTATACTCAAAAAGAGAAAGTGGCAGAGTTAATTCTGATTTAATGTGAGTGCGGTAATAGCTGTAGCTATGTGGCTAAGGTTGCACTTTTTAAAGAGGAGCAAGAAGACATTGTAAGAGGTTTCACTGCAACACCTCATTCTACACCTGTTATACTTACATTCTTACCTTTAGTCAGCATTTTAAATGGGTTTGAATTTGCCTCTGTAGTTTTGCACTGGAGCAATAAGGCTAATGCAGCTAACAAGTAATGGAAGTTTCTAATAAGACCAGCAATAAGCATCTTCCAAACTGCGCAGCTAAGTCATCACATGCTTCCTTCAGATCATGTCAAGTTGCCGCAAATACACTATGTAGATGCTGCATGACAAACAATTATCTATAAACATGGATATAAGTACCTCAAGTAGTATTTCAACACAGTAGTAAAACAGTAGTAGCATGCTTATTGAAGCCTGAATTTTGTATGTACTTTTATTCATTTTTTGTTGATAACAATATACCATACAGTGCCAGAAACTAGAGGTCTGCACTCCCGTGGATTCACGCGGGCCCCGCCACAATAACTTGCAGCACAGCACTAATTTTCAGTGTTGTGCACAGGAGCGGGTGGGAAACCAGCCCACTGCAGATGGGAACAGGCCGAAGCACGCATGAAGAGAAATCCCACAAATTAATGAATAACTTAAATAAAGTAAAACAACCACTAAATCATATCTGAGCGAAACAACGTGCAATGTGCTCCTTAGTATATGGAGCTTCAAACAAGCTGGGACGCCCCTGCGTCGGAGCGATGAGGTAGGTGCCGGACAGCCATCGTGACGTTTAACCTCCGTTTGCAACTCCCGGGTGCATACCCCCGTACCCCTTCATGTGTCTGGCAGAAAACAGAAATCACTTCCAGCATTGCATGTAATGCAATCGATTACACATATGTCAAGGTATTTGCTTCATCCTAACGGGAGTTACAATAGAATATTCAGGGCCTCTTTCGAGTAAATCTCCCTGCAGTGTATATATATATATATATATATATACACAAATACACACACAAAAGACCGTTCTGTGGTTTAATTCCTGCTTTTACTGGGAATAAATGGCGTTAAGAAGTTATGAAGAAATGGCGTTTGGTGACAGTACTGTGCAGGTGGGAGCGGAGCAAAACGTTTCGGTCGCGGGCGGGAGCGGGACGAATGATTACAATTTTCTGCAGGACCGGGCAGGAGCAGGACTACAAAACTGAAAAAACAGTCCCGTGCCGATCTCTACCAGAAACCATGTAAACAATTCTATATGAGATTACTTAACAACTGGACACTGTTTGAAGCAAGTCAAGCAAGATGACTTAAGCATGCAGTAAGCGGCGTATTTTTAAAACTTTGGCCTTCACCAAAGTTTTGGCACATTTTTTATGTTTACGTTTTTCCAATATGTTAAACCCAAGCAATTAAACAGAAATTGTGCACTAAAATTTCCAGAAAAAAATGACATATTTTAGTTTATTCCTGATAGAGGGTGTGCTAACTTATTTTCACTTAGAAAACCAGGAAAACATCACCATTTCAGGATAGATTTGTTACAGGGCTGGATTAGATTGGCTCTTTTTCCCTCTGATATCTGTTCAAGCATTTTCTGCTGATATTGGCCCAATTCTTATACCCATCAGTGCCAATATGCCGTCTCTACTGTGCACATATACATAGTTTTCCGAGCGTGTAGTGCAGACTTATCATTTTAACATAACCTTTATTCTTCCAGTATCTGTTTTTAGGGCTTTCTTTGTGGTAGTTTTGTGCAAATGACATTCCAAGCAAAATCAACAGTGCCGAACAAGCTCCCACAGAGTAAACCGTATCTAATAGAACTCTGCAGGTGTGAATTTAACTCTGTAGGAATTTGTTTAATTCTGTGTTTCCCTCGCAGTTTGGAAAAGCAAATGCACGGCGTTTGGGACGTTTCATGGCTGGATACATAAGCATGGGGCCCGTGTCTCTGCGCCTCATAAGATCAATGAGAGAACACAGTCTGTGCTCATGGCGCCCCAGTCCCCCACTGCAGAGAGATATTATTGGGCTGTAATTTATACAGAGAGGTCTAGGGTATTTCAGCACTGTAGCAGAGGCAGCGTCTGGAATATCAATAGCTATAGGCTTTCTCTCCCACACACACTTACGGCCGTGGGGAATTTACTTAAGCAAATGAGACAAAACGAAATACAGATGATGCATTAATCTGATTAGGTTGAATATTAGAGCTGGTGTGAAGATGCAGAGTGAATTGACTTGACCTGTTTGATTGTCTGTGTAACAAATGATGCACATTTAGAAAGTTAAAAAAATACATTTGTTTACCCACCATATTTCGCTGACTATGCATGCTTTTGGGGGGTAAAAGGATGTCAGTAGGACAATCAGAAAATGACCTGTGTCTGTGGTTTTAACCATTGATCATTGCTGTAGAAAAAGCAACACACCTGTTGTTTATAAGGGAACTGAGTGATGCATGGAAATTCATAGTGTCTGTATCTTAGAGTATGAGGCCTGTTGGGTTTTGCCAGTCAGAAATAACTTATGCTAGCAGCACTCTTAATTAAACCATGCCATAGTGAGTTCAGTAAATGGTGATCAATACAAATGTGCCATGATTCCAGTGACAATACAATAAATAACAAACAGTAAAGATTTAGCACCAGGAAAGACTTTTAAAATAAACATTTCACATGAACTCCTCAATTTAATACAGTTCATAAAGAAGACAAACAGGAGACCTTTAGCTGATTTTCCCCAGGAGCCCTGCAGTTAGACAAAATGAGCATGCAGAGAAAGAGGTCATGATTTGGGTTCTTTCAGATAAGAAAGTAAATGCCCTTGCTTTTGTGCAAAAAAAATAAATAAATAAATAAAAATTCACTCATATTAGCATTAAGCACAGAACCTTCCATTATGATCTGAATAGCTTACAGGGCCCATATCATGGAAAACCAAAACTGAAATAAAAGAGTTTGATGTAGAATGTAAACATAAGGTTTCAAAACAACTAATAAGCAACATACAGCTTGTTTTGAACTAATTGTTTTTGTGATGTCACAAAAACCAACACATATACACTATATGGACAAAAGTATTGGGACACCTACACGTTACACCTACAAGAGCTTTTATGACATCCCATTCTAAAACCACAGGCATTAATATGGAGTTGATCACCCTTTGCAGCTATAACAGCTTCCACTCTTCTGGGAAGCTTTCTACAAGATTTTGGAGTGTGTCTGTGGGAATTTGTAAGGTCAGGCACTGATGTGGGATGACAGGGCCTGGCTCGCAATCTCTGTTCTAGTTCATCCCAAAGGTGTTTGATGAGGTTGAGGTCAGGGCTCTGTGAGGGCCAGTCAAGTTCTTCCACACCAAACTCGTCCAGCCACGCCTTTATGGACTTTGCTTTGTGCACTGGGGCTCAGTCATGCTGGAACAGAAAAGGTTCTTCCCCAAACTGTTCCCGCAAAGTTGGAAGCATAGAATTGTCCACAATGTCTTGGTTTGCTGAAGTATTACGATTGCCCTTCACTGGAACTAAGGGTTCTAGACCAACCCCTGAAAAAAAGCCCCATAGCATCATCCCTCCTCCAACAAACTTTACAGTTGGCACAATGCAGTCAGGCAGGTAATGTTCTCCTGACGTTCGCCAAAACTAGACTCGTCCATCAGACTGCCAGATAGAGAAGCGTTATTCATCATTCCACAGAATACATTTCCACTGCTCCAGAGTCCAGTGGTGACATGCTTTACACCACTCCATCTGACACTTGGCATTTTGCTTGGTGATGTAAGGCTTACATGCAGGTGCTCAGCCATGGAAACCCATGTCATGAAGCTCCCGGCACAGAGCTTTTGTGCTGATGTTAATGCCAGAGGAGGTTTGGAACTCTGCAGTTATTGAGCCAGCAGAGCATTGGTGACTTTTATGCACTACGCTCCTCAGCACTCGGCGACCCCGCCCTGTAACTTTACATGGATGTATGTCTAGGTTAGCAGCAGAATTAGGCCATGCTACACAGTGTATTTACACAAGCATGGTAACAAATACAGTGTTGTTTTATGAAACAGAACGCTATCGTGGATGTAATGCTGGCTTTCTACCAATAGAGCCAAAGTTAAAAATGAACATTGCTGTATGACATCAATACCAGCATAGAGGTATATATGTAGCTATATATTCAGCACTGTTTAGAAATATTTAAACTACCATAATACACTAGCTTGTAGCTGAACACCTAGCGTAGTTACTCAGTAAGCGTGAGGCTGTCTGTTTCGTGTGTGTTGTCTGCCCTCAGTTTTCAGACAGCAGAGCCGTGGAGGTTCATGCCAGCGTGACGCTTCTTCCCCCAGAATCCATTAAAAAGCAGAGAGTCCGGTTTTCACGCTCATCTGAACTGTCTGATTATATTGTCATCTGAGAAGACGCTCTGCTTTAGGACAGGCTGCAGTCGGTAAGCAGTGTTTTTTTCTGTAGAAGATAAAGTTGTATGAAAAAGTTTTGGGCACCATGGGCCAAATTATATATTTTGTAATAAAGAAAAGAAAAGAAGTAAACAAACTCTGTAGCAAACTATTTAGTATTCACTACATTCATTACATTATTTTATATGGAATTAACTTTAAAAAAGGGTCAAAAGTAATTGTGGCATATGCAAAAGTTTAGAGACCCTAGTAGTTGTAAAATGTTAGAACTTAATTCATTACTAGGCCTTAATTAAGTCATTAAGACTGGAATTGTCCACTGATGATTATTCAGATCTTGAGCTAACACTCAAGAGCCATGGATTCCACAAAGCTGCTGGCTGAGGATCTGAAAATGGAGCTAATAGATGCCTGTAAAGCAGGGGAAGGCTTAGTTCCAGCTTGCAATGTCCAATGTCAGAAGTGTGATTAGGAAATGGCAAGTAAGGGGCACTGTGAATAACTGTGGAGAACTGTCAAGGTAAGATCTGGGCGACCAAGAAAACTCTAATATTGCTCACAGACTGCTTATATGCTGGCCAAAAAGGAAAAGCAAAAACCCCACATGACAACAAAGGACCTGAGGAAGGTTTAGCTGACACAGGAGTCTACTGTGCGAGTAAGGTTGCCTTCTGGTGACTTGTTAATGCAGATTATGTTTGTGCAAGTAATGCTGCACAAACATAATCTGCATTAACGAGTCATCAGAAGGCAACCTTACTCGCAACCTCATCATAAAAATCAACATCTGATATATGCAACACAAAATCTAGGCAAGCCAGAAAGAAAACAAGTGCATTTTGGAAACAAGTGCTGTGCTGATCAATTAAAAATGGAACACTCCACAATCACCAAAGTATATTTGGAGAAAAAGGAGAAGCATTTGATTTGAACTGTTTAGTGTGGGGTGGATCTATTATGCTTTGACGTTGTGTGGCAGTAGCACCGGAAATATTGCAGAAGTAGATGGAAGAATGGATTCCACTAAATATCAGCCAATTCTGGAAGTAAATGTGACACAGTCAGTCAATAAACTGAAGCAGAAAAGATGCTGCCTTCTATAACAGGACAATGATCCAAAGCTACTTCAAGAAACACAAGCTGAAGCTTTTGGAATACTATGCACAGTCCCTTAACGTGAGCCTCATTGAAAATCTGTGGGTAGATCTTAAACATGTTGTGCATGCAAGACGGCCCAAGAATATCGGAACGCTAGAAGCATTCTGCAAGGAAAAGTGGGTGAAAGTTCCTAAAAGAAGAATAGAAAGACTCCAATCTGGCCACAAAAAGTGTTTCCAAGCCGTGATATCTGCCACAGAGGGTGTTAGTTCTGACTTAGTAGGGTGTCCAAACTTGTAAGTATTTGTCCATTAATATTAATAGTAGTTTGCTGCAGAAGGTTGTTCCACTTTCACCTCAATAATCAGCATATGCAAATATGCAAAATTAAGTGAACAGATTGTTAACAAAATATTTTTTTCCCCAAATTGTTCCAAATGATTACAAAAAATAAAATTGCTTTCTCTCTCCACTGCTCTCTCTCTCTCTCTCTCTCTCAGTGTAATTGACTTAGGTGTTTCTGAAGTTTTGGGATTTACCAGATGGTGAAATTATCCTCAAAGCACATTTGGTTGAGGAGGTGTGTTTTTCCATCATTAGTTGACCATCTGGAATCTGTTGCATAAATGCTGGCTGTGTTCTTTTACTATGTTGCCTCGTAGAGTAGGGATGAAAACCTTTATCACTAAATTACTTTCCGAGGCTCCACTGGAACACCTGAATTGCTGTTTCCTCTGGGTGCATATATTTATGAGTTCATTTCAGAACAGATCCAAATCTCAAGAGCCGACACTAAAGCAGACCCAGACTTCTGTTTGAGGAGCTCTTGCTTTGTTTTAATGGCACTTTTCAAAGAATGAAGTGGCAATCTAGCGTGCTTGAGAAAGACGGTGCTTTCACTAAGATGAGACAGTCCAATAATGGAGACTGAGGGAACGGCATTAACCGGAATCAAATGTACTCTATTCGTAATCCTAAAATGCATATGAATTAGCTCACAGTAAGAGAACGAAGCACATTAGGCTGTCTTATTAACGCAGAGCCATGTTTTATTTCCATATTACACCTTAATGAGCACCTTTGAAGTTCCTGCTGCTTTCCTCCATCATAAACTCTTCTTCATCAGTGGACGCATTCTCCGCGGACCAGTAGGCAGCGAAAATCTCTCTTTTTAGCCGAAACCTTTGAGTCTTGCATAGTAATGATGGTTAGTCATTTCAGAGGCACCTTTAGCTGCATGTGTGAACCACAGGTAAAGGATGATTTCTTTCCACCGACGTCATCCCAGCACTTTATGCCACATAATTATTTTTGCTCTCAAACGGAACGAGCAAAAATGCACTTTTTTAACATTTCCAAATATTGAGATTATGTGCATGACTAAAGTGGAAATGTGGGCTTCAAAAAGATGAGGATTTTGAACTCTCATTTAGAGTTTATATTAGTTCTACGTCTTTTTCTGAGTCCTTCTTTGGCAGCACTTTTAAAACCAGTGATGGGTCTGGACACTAGATTAGTCACAATGGTGACTGGCATCTTTATGAAAAAGACATTTGGAGGAGTAATGTACACAGGACAAAGCAGATCGGTTTGGGACGTTTTTGTTCTGACGCCATTCAGTTTTTTCATAGGGAAAGTCTGCTGAAACATGACTTCAGAGGTCTGTTGTCCAGGATGGAAAACAGTCATTTGTGCCTGTTAGCAGTCCAGCAAGAGCTGAACATGAACCTGCTTATATAACCAGAAAGCCACCAGTCACAACCCCCTGAGGGCAGGATGCTCAGTAAGCAGAACTTATTCGCATGAGATTAGTGCTATAATTTATACAGTCTGAAAAGTAGACTGAGACCACATTAAAATCTGTGACTTTTTTATTTATTTGGGTCATTCTCCATTTGGAGTGGGAATTCAGGCGGATACATTTATCAATTTCTTTCATCGCAAAACTAAATAATCTTAACATTATATATAAACATCTCCTATTATCCTATATGCAAAAGGAGAGCTTAATTCCAAACATATTTTACGGTCACTGGTGTATGAATATGGTGTAACACCAGAGATGGTGACTCCAGTTAAAACTGAGGATTTTGTAAATTGGCAGACTCATTGACGTCAGGTGACCTTGTGCAACTATTTAAAATAAATAGTAATAGTAATAAAAATGATATATGAAATGATTATTTTGACAACATTTTAATTACCCAGCCATTAAAGCACATAACACCGGTGACACAGACATTATGTGCTGCCTGATAAACAAAATTACTTATAAGTGTGGACTTCTCATGCCTTGAGATGCTTCCTCTCTGATGAGCCTCGACCCAAAGAAGCAGTTTAATAGAGCTGAAAATAGTATGTTAAAATGTAACATAAGAGTCCTGATAACACCAGTGACCAAAATCTCTGTAACAAATATTTTTTTTAAATAAAATAGATATTTTTAAGCATAGTATAAAGTTAATGATATAAAAAATAAACATTAATCTGTTTTATACAAATTCCTAAGTTGAGCCTCTTAAAAATATCGTTTTATATTAAAAATGGTTTCTCAAATGTTTAAAATCGTTTATGAGATGAAGAAAAAAGAAATAAAAAAAATCAAAGAAATCATAAGGGCAATATATTATTTAATCTTAGGTCAAATGTCTAAACATACATACAGACTTTTGGAGCTGCGCCTAATATTTTAAGCATCTTTTTAAGCCCTGCAACAATTGTGACGTGGTTTTCGCATTTTGAAAAACTGAAAACACAGAAAGAAAAGAGATGACAAGTAAACTGAAGATTCGGGATTCTGCACTGTTTCTAGGTCACTACTCAAACTGAAATTTGTGAAATTGACCATGTTTGGGTCTTTGTACAAAAGGGTCATATGTTTTTAGTCTTATCCCTTGAAGCTTGTGACGACTGTCAGGTGGATTTGATCCACTGATCAGATGCTTTTGTCACTGTTAGAGATCAGCGTCCCTGCCAGCTTGACTGCATGCTGTCATTAAAGCAAAAAGGGGGACAAACACTACGAGATCCTGAGATTCATGATGAAATTTCAAAGATTCTACTGTTCACTCAGATTGTTATGCTGATAATATAATTTTTAATGAAAAACTTATTAAAGCACTAGTGGTCTCTCCACACCAGCACAGCAACTCACCTCAGCAACAAGAAACAAATCTGGAGAAAATGAAAGAGAGTGATGAGTGATGTCCTGCTGCTACAACCTTTCACCCCTACTTTACACTAACCGGCCACTTTTTTGAAAACTCCTACCTTGTAGCTCCCGGAGTCATCAGGTTATAGGCCCCCTTTTTTGTGTTTTTTTATGATATCACAGTGTGGTTACATTTTTGGAAGAACATTATTGGATGGTTTGACCAAGCTGCATACTCTGGGGCTTGTGGTATACCAAACTAATTGCAGGTTGTCTAAGTTGTAAGTAACTGTTTCACTATTTCTGTGATGTTTGTTGCCCAATATAAAGTTACATTATTTGTCATTTATGTGTTGTTGTTTAAAAAAGATATTTTATTACATACAGTGATTATCAATTACAAGATTACACACACATTAACAAGAACACAGGTTAGCATAAACCCGACCACGACTGCAGCATTTCCTTACAAAGCATGTATTTACCCCAGTGAGGACAACATAAATTGAAAGAGGAAATGAACATAACAACGATGAAGAAAACAACACCAGCAAATTTAAAACTAAAACTGTCAAGCATACTATAAAGTATACTGCCATGGCAGGCCTGGAAATGTTTATGGTCCATTTATATCTTACCTTTAATGCCTTTATGGGATCGAGTTGACAGTTCACAAATCAAAACTGAGAAGGACAAAGCAGCTTTTATTTTAACTCAGGCTGTTTTTTTATTTGTATTTGACTTTATAAATGGGCATTCTCTACTCTGTTGAGATACTAGGTCTTGCTTTTACAGATCCCCCAGGCACATCCTTTGTGTATGCCAGTGTTCACACTATATATATTTTGCAGTGGTGGCCCATCGTTGCAAAATTATTGCTGCTGCTTGCTCAGTATCAGATCGCATTTCAGGGAAGTAGGTGAATATCAAACGTTGGAATTTTTTCGACCTAACTCTGCGCATAATCTAGTAGTCTATACTGGACAGCGACTCAGTCTGAATGGACTTCTGAAGCCAGTGAAAACTGAAAGCATGAAAGAAGTACAGCAAGTAAAAAAGAAAAATGTCACATATGTTTAGCGAAGCTTTTTAATGAACTGGGTTTAAGGTGTGAGCACATTCGAATTTAAGTAAACTCTAAAAACTACCAGACTAATCATGTCATTACTTGCATTACCTTCACTTTAATATGTTCACCTGCTGCTTCTTTATTGTATCAGCACAAACAACAGAGAAAACAGCAGCAGTGAGCTGCACTACATCTGTTTATTGCATCGCCTAGTAATGAGAGAGTGCCTGAGTTTGTGTGAGTTTGTTGAGTTTGGTTTGGTTCAGTTCAGCTTAAAAATTCAGCTTCAACTTAAAAATTGAGTTGTGTGTGATCCCAAGTCGTTTAGTGCGTGATCCCCAATATTTCAGTCGCCCAAATAAACTGGGGTTGGATCTTTTTAATAATATCTGGCAACAGTGGCCCTGTGGTCAGAAATAGACCAAGGATGAATGAAGCAGAGGGGCTGAAAAATTCTATCAACGGATCAGCAACAGTCTGCAACTGTACATCGGTATAGGGGACCTATAAGGTAGGTAGAACTCATAGTTCACTCACAGTGAGTTTGAATACAAAGTAGGCATTTCCGATAAATTGGTCGATGAGTGGACTTAAAAAGTGTTTCTGATAAAGTGGCCAGTGAGTAGACGTACAAGGTAGATATTTCCGATAAAGGGGCCAGTGAGTGGAAGTAAAAGGTAGGTGTTTCTGATAAATTGGCCAGTGAGTGGAAGAAGAAGGTTTTGTGGTTTTAACTTAAAAAATCAGTTACTGGACTGCCTTAAATTTTTGAGTTAGTTGAACTTCTAACAGTCAGTGAACAGAACAAGAATCTATGTCTCAAGTTCTGTTGATGTACTATTTGAAGTAACTTTTCAAGCAACGTTTTTTGAGTTAAAACACAGTGTGTGTGTTCCTGATAATGTGATCGGTGAGTGGAAACGCAAGGTAAGTGTTCTTAATAAAGTGGACAGTAAGTGAGTGTTTCATTTTGACCCATTTCACACTGACAGGCCACGTGGTAGCATATAATTTTTATTCTTACTTTAACCAGATGATTAAAATACATGTACAAAATCTGACAAGCGTGTACATTTGATGCACAACTAAAAAATCCTTTTCTTTTCAGAAAAAAGCAACTGCACAGAAAACATGTCTTGATTATACAAAAGGCTGAAGCATCCTAATCCTTGAAGAACGAGATACAGTATGAAAGGGTGGGTTCTCACTGTTCGTGCTTAAATGCCAGAAGCATGCATGAAAAGCTGTTTGAAATGGTGCATTAAAAGACTCCAGCCTTTTAGTGAGTGAGCATCTCGGATGAGAGCATTTAGAAACACTTAAAGTGAGCTTTTATAGCTTCTAACAGCCTGATCAAAAATTCAAAAGCGGTTGTGAATCGTGCTGGATTGTGGTGGTTGAGCTTCTGCATTTGGCTCCCGTTGCTGCTTCACATCAAAACTTCCCACAGAGCGCTTAGTCACAATCGTTTATCATCTTGCTTTTAGCAATCATCTCTCATTTTGAGCTTGTGTGTGTGTAAATGTTGCCCCTCAGCAGGGTGCCTTAAGGGAAGGCTGTTTTAAGACGGCCTTTATCGAAGATGTTTGCTCACTGCAGACTGGGAGCCAGATGAGGGAGAACAGGTTGATGGATTGCACCTCGAAATCAGTTATATGAGTCAAAGCAAATGTCCCCAGGTACTGGTTTCTACAAGGAAATTCCACAGACTCCTGCCTGAGTCATTGGCAAATCAGTGATATGTTTAATGCTGTTATTATGAGCCTGGTGTGATAATATAGGCAGTGATTAATCACAAGCACAGCAAAGCTCACAGCCAAAGCAAACGTTTTATTTGGACGAACCGACCTTTAGACGTACATATCGCTGTTGTCGGAAGAAAACCTCAGTTTTTGAAAAATTTGAAAATACCTGTTGTTCTTTACATTGTATGTAAATTTCATGAAGAACAGACCAAAATAAACGTCCCAAAATGACTTGGAAAAATGTCTGGTTCCATTGACTTGCATTAAAATTAAAGTAGGTTTTTTCCTTCTCCTGTAAAGTTACCATTTTGGAGATACGAGGTTTTCTTCCGACAACAGCCATATGTATTTGATGATTTTAACAGTGGCAAACCATGACTATTAAATTGGGCCATAATTGTAAAAGCTTGATCCAAAACATTCCACCAATGTTTGAAAATTTCAGCATAATGAAGTGGTTAAGATGTAAACAAAGTCATTCAGAGTGGTTTGGTGTGAAATGCTCTGTTCTAGAGAAACTTACACAGTTGAATTGCTCATAATTGTGGTGATAGGAACCAGATGTCCACCTCTAAAAGCTCGCTAACAGAAAGGTATGACTTGAAATAGTCACAAATAAGCTGTCAGATGTTTGGGGCATTGTTTATGATAGGGGCAAGGTTTAAAACTAAAATTATTTTTTTTGTAAAAAAAATACATGCAGACTATTTTCTGGATTTTAAAATCCAGATTTACCACTGTTTTAACATCATCAACATTGCATATATAAAACCTCAGAAGACGTGTACGTTCACTGGTGGTTTTGCATAGTAAATAAAATGACTATATTTGTGTTTTAGACATCACAACCCCTGGTTCCCATCACTGTAAACATGTCTGAGTTTATCTAGAATGGAGCATTTCACATTAAAACTGAGAAACTAAAGTTAAAACTAAAAATGCTGAATGCCTTTGAAAACATCTCAACCATTGAATCTTACATAGATTTTGAAAAAAAAGTGGACTTCTCCTTTAACAGATATTTGACCTTGTATCAGTTTTACAGTGATTTTTTCAGTAAAGAGTCCTGGCAAAGAGCTGCCACCACTGCTTTCTATTTCTGAATGAAACACATTGGTCAGAGTACCACTCATACCTGCACTCAGTGGAGAATTTTTATTTTGGAAAATTGGTCAAATTGTGAATTAAATCGTGACTGGTTGATTCCACTGTCTGATCCGAATTATGTCAGTGGATTATCTGACACTTTAGGCCTTAAGTTCAGCTCCTGAAGTCCTAACCAATGGGAAAGCTTGTTTGGCTGTATCTACCTAGACACCAAAACATAATGAAATCAGAGTATTGCTACAATACTGGCCAAGTTTCAATATAAAAAGCATGATGATTATAATAAATATGAACTAAAAATTACACATATGTATTTTTTTTATTTTACATAAATCATTATGCCCATATGCCTTGAAGGCCGTGAGCATTCACTTCTAGATTTTTGTGTACATTCCAGTTGCATTATGTTAACAGAAGCCTTAGGACTGTATAGCTTTGATTCCTCCTGTTCTGAAGAGCTGTGCTCGAAATGACTTAAACAGCACAAACTAACCCCAGGTCACCTCGAGCACTCCTCTCCTACGATAAATATATCTCTTTCTGTTCACAAGGCATATGACTTTGCTCAAATTTGATGCAATTGGTGGTGATGGGCTGGAAAAAAGAGGTCAGTCTCCACCAGCTTTGAAGACAGAATTCTGGATGGAATGTGTAGCAAAACATATCAACTGTCATGATAACTGGAAAAAGAGAGAGAGAAAGGAGAGCTAGAGACACATAGAGAGAGTAAGAGGGGTGCTGGGGAGGGGGATACAGCGGGGGTTTGGTCTAAACAGTGTTTGGCCTGAAGTCAAATCTGTTTATCCCTGCCTTAAACACTCCTGTGGGTCTGCGCTTCAGTTCCTTACTCGTAACTACAAAGCTTACACATCAGCTTCCTAGAGTTACCAAATGACAAGTGTTAAAGGGCCCATATCCTATATTTTTCTTGTATTTTATTTTTTTCCCTGAGGTTTGCTTATAACAGTTGTGTGGTTTTATGGACCAAAACAGTCATAATTCATTTTCCCATTTTCCAACCTCTCCTTATTCCTTAGAATCTATCATGCTGTTTTTGTTACTGTGCCGTTAAGACTGATACATGTTAATGAGCTCTGTTCTGACTGGTTGCCCTGTGTTGGGCCTTATTCAAAAAGCAAGATGTCTGGGCTGAAACACTTTATAACTTCAGCATGAATGGGTGGAGCTAAACTGCTGTTAGCTGAATAGATGTATACATATACATATTTCAGAAACGAAAAGGGGTGAAGAGAGACAGAAAGGGGGCAAAAAGAGGGCAGGCAAATTCTTCTCATTTCCTTTTGAAAGTAGATGAGCCTAAAGTGCCAAACTGTAAATATGTTGTAGTAATGTGAGCTAGCTAGGTTATCTAATTAGCCAGTAGCTTCCTTTGCAGTCATTTGTAATAACCATAAACAAGCACAGGATTGATTCCATGCAGAAAGTACATTTCTGTTACATTAGCATTGTCTGTTAGCAGTTTTTTTTAAATAGATAATGTACCAGACAGTGTTGCTGCAATCACAGCCCAATGAAGTTCAGCCTCAGCCCAGCAGATAACCTGAAAAACACACAGTGTTAGATCCAGAAGCAGCCACAGTCACTGACTGAGAAAGAGCAGCACCTCTTCCTTTTCTGATCCAACTGCAATGGGCTCACTGCTGTGCCCTGGGCCCAAAATTTGGATACTGGTACCAGTGTGCTGCAGTTGCAGGCACAAGGCTGGGATTACACCACTGATTATACCAATTATTAATATTTAATATTAGATTTTGAGACAACTACGACACAAAAAACGACTTAACAATGAAGTTTATTTTTAGCACTGTGTGTTTTTCATGTTATCTGCTGGGCTGAGGCTGAACTTCATTGGGCTGTGATTGCAGAAACTGTCTGGTACATTATCTATTTAAAAAAAAAAATAGTTGTGATCCTGCGCTGCTGCATAGAAATACTAACCTTCAGGATGTTCACAGTGGGAACACCAAGTCTGCTTGTAAGTAAGTTATAACACCTAGAATCCATGTTTTTTTGATGTTCTCAGCCTAATAGTCAGTATAATAAATAATAGTAATAAGCACAATAATCCTTCATTTTCTATACAAAGAAACAGACACTCCAGAATGCAGTCCATTTTTAATTTATTTATTTATTTCTTTATTGATTGATTGATTAAGTTTCCTGCTGGTGTGTATTGATGGAATTAGACGTTCTTGGCCATCATGATGGAAGACGGTCTTCTGTGCTTCTGTGCTCAGAACCTGTCGTTTCTCCAGTAGGGAGGTTCTTTTACTCTTCTGATAGCTCTCCTCCTTCATATCTACCACTCAGTGAGGACAATAGATGGAAAGCACCAAAATGACATATTGAAAAAAAGAATGCTGAAAAGAACCTGCAGTCAAGTGTGCAAGTTCTGTTCGGGTTCTTTTTTCTGAAGAACAGAAATTAGTTCATAAAAACAATGCACACAAAAAACTGCTTTCGAATGGTCTCCAACAGCTTCCCCCGTAAGTTAATGGAAACTGATTTTATTCTAAGTAATTTTAGAGCTTTTGTGTTGATCCATTCATTATGAAGTTTTCACACTATGTGCAGGGCAGCTGCTACAATAAAATGATGTAGAAAATATAAAATTTTAAAAATGATTTTTAAAAATAATTTATCATACCATTTTATTTGCTGGTTTCATTTTTTTTTTTTACTATTTGTTCTTTTTCATTTCTTTTTTCAGATTTGATTTCACTTGGTGACACTTATTTAGTACATTGTTCTACTAGATTTGTTTATATTCAATTTCCATGTAATTGTTTGGGATGTAATGTCAAGCACTTTGAGCTGTTCCAGTTGTATATTGCTATATGAATAAACTAATAACAATATTAATACTAATGATAATGACAGGCTAATAACAACAACAATAATAATAGTAGTAGTAAAATAAATGTTTTGAGTTTTATAAGTGTAGTTGTGTTATTTCACTGTTTATTATATTAAATTTTTTCCACTATAAGTTAATAAATGCATTTAATTTAAATTAAACTTTTTATTGAATAAACCAGATTATATTATATTGAATTATATTTAATCATATTAAATTAAATTAAATATATACACAGGCTATATAAGTAAATTGAGTTATTTATTGAACACTGGTGTTTTTATCATGTTGTACTTTTTCATCCTTTTTAAAGCAGTAAATCATTGCAGGTCGTCTGTAGTGGCTTTAAAACAACACACTTGTCAAATTTATTTCCACTATAGAGCAGTTCCTGCACTATGTTTGGGCCCAGCAGGACTAGACGAAACTCTTATGAATAAATAAACTGAAACACAAATGAAAACTTGATTGCTAAATGACACATTTAACATTCCATTTTTTATTTATTTCTTTAATGACTGATTAAGTTTCCTGCTGGTGTGTATTGATGGAATTAGACGTTCTTGGCCATCATGATGGAAGATGGTCTTCTGTGCTTGGCACGTGTTGTCTTGAGGGTCAGCGTAAATTGAGATCTCCAGCCTTAGCGTCCTCTGCTACTATGACTCCCAATGCCCTTGGTCGCCCATCAGGTTCACGAGCACTGTCATCATACTGAGAAGAGTCCTCAACGTGCTCATGTGTCTCCTGTTCTGGATCTTTGCTCTGCACCTCTTTTCGTTGTTCAGTCTGAGTCTCAGCTGTCTCTGCTGGGACGTCCTGTTTGAGCTCAGTGTTTTTCCTCCTTTTAGTGCCCCAGCACTGCCTTCTCACGAGGTTTTGGGACGACTCCACGTCTCCTCTGCGACACGAGCCTCAGAGGTTTTGGACCAGCAGGTGGTGTCGGCTGAGTGTGTGGATGTTCAGCAGAGGTGTGGATCTCTCCACTCACAGCACAGTGAGCTTGGTAAGCCGTCAGGGGTTCGAGCAGCGTCCTACTACCAGCAGTCACATAGATTTGCTGGGTTGTTGTCGACTGAAGCCTGGATGAAGCTCCCCTTCGGCTCATCTTGACAGCTGCACCTACGACACTCAGCAGACTGGGTTCTGCAGGACGTTTGCTGCTGATGCCGGTGCCTCGGTTTCCTCTGACAGTCTGCATAGGCTGTGGTGGAAGCTTGGTGGGTGCTCTGGGCCTTGGGCTCCTCTCAGGCTTCTTCACAGTGTGGGGTTCTTTTTTCCAGATATCTGGCAGAAGAACATCACTGCACATTCTATGAAGAGTGATATCACAGGGTTCCAGTCTCAGCACCGCTGGCTGCAGAACCTGTCGTTTCTCCAGTAGGGAGGTTCTTTTACTCTTCTGATAGCTCTCCTCCTTCATATCTACACTGTAAAAAATGATGTCATATCTACTTAAAAAAATTACTTCATGTGGTAACAAGCAATTTAACTAGTTTTATTTAAGTCAAAAAGATGCATTAATTTTAATTAATACAACTAATTTCACACAACCTAAAATATGTAAGTTTTATTAAAGTAAAACCTTCATTCAGTCAAAGATAACTTCTTTAAAATTCAAAGGAAGTCTGTATTTCACTTTAACCTACAATATTAGGTAAATATAACCTAGTCACTTCAGGCATATCCAAGTTAAAAATCTTAACCAGACTTACCCACGTGCTTTTCTTCAATAGGTAACAAGCAAATAAACTGATTACTTTCAATAGTCAAAATTAGTTTGTTTCAAAGAATGGCAATTATGACAATGTATTGGTTTCAAAAAAATTATTGTATAATTATTGTTGTATTTTTAGTATTGTAAACCAGAAACTCAGTGCAGTTTAGGATATCTTGATTAGTTGTCATTTTTTTTGCTTCCTCTTAACTAAAACATCCAAATGACTTACAAAAAACTAATTAAATCAATAGGCCGTTTTACACAAACAAGTCTAACAAAAGAAACAAAGAGACAATGTCATTAAACAAAAATGTCTTGCTTTGATGATAGTTCATTCTGAACAGACATGGCAAAACATTGAAGAATGTCAACAAACAGGTCTCCTCATGCTTTAACATCAGTAGCTCATTTTGAAATGATGTGCGGAAAAAGTTTAAAAGTGCTGACAAAAAAAATACTAAAGATCCGTGGTTTGACAACAGTTCATGCTGAACAGGCATGACAAAATGTGTAAAACAATGTCACTGACTTATAAGGTCTTCCCTTGCTTTGATATCAACCGCACATTTCTAGTAGACATGGCAAAAAGCATGGCAACAACAGACAATGACACTAAAGAAAAATATCTTCAATCCTCTCTCTCAGCGTAAAGTAGCTTGGTACATAAAGTTTGTACTTTGCAAGATTTCTTCTGAGCCTCCAGGTCCATGAAGATCTTTTGGAACACCTCGAAGGTATATTTGAGCTCTTTTGGATAGCTCAGGTTCAGTGTGTACACAAGACCAAACAGCACGGCTCAAGCAGATGCTAATGAAGTCAGTTCATTCAATACCTCAACACCTTCAATGATGATCCCCACATCTTCCGGTGTATGAAACGGTTCTTCACCTTCCT
Organism: Colossoma macropomum; assembly: GCF_904425465.1. Taxonomy (NCBI): domain Eukaryota; kingdom Metazoa; phylum Chordata; class Actinopteri; order Characiformes; family Serrasalmidae; genus Colossoma; species Colossoma macropomum. The sequence goes on along the minus strand of NW_023494788.1, from coordinate 8,079,867 downwards.
TCCGAAAAACAAAGATGGCCATGGTCAGTTTTTGCAGGTCACGCTCTGCCTCCTCAGCTTGGCTATTCTGTATGGGAATTAATATAAAAAACAATACATCTCTGAAATTGTGCTTTTGTCGCCAGTAGCATGCCCACATAAGGAACAGGGGAAAAAGTGAGCAGCGATCTCGAAAACTGCTGCTACCTAACCAATTGTGTGTACATTCACTGATTCTCCGAATTATGCAGTCGCTAAGGTGTCAGGAGAGTGAGGCAGGAGAGTGAGACGTACAACATGAACGTACTGAAGCGGCCTGTTGACAGTTTGCGTTGGTAATCCTCTAGTCCTTCATCAGTGGTCACAGGACGCTGCCCACAGGACACTGTTGGCTGGATGTTTTTGGTTGGTGGACTATTCTCAGTCCAGCAGTGACACTGAGGTGTTTAAAAACTCCAGCAGCACTGCTGTGTCTGATCCACTCAGACCAGCACAACACACACTAACACACCACCGCCATGTCAGTGTTACTGCAGTGCTGAGAATGATCCACCACCCAAATAGTACCTGCTCTGTGAGGGTCCATGGGGGTCCTGACCACTGAAGAACAGGGTAAAAGGGGGCTAGCAAAGTATGCAGAGAAACAGATGGACTACAGTCTGTAATTGTAGAGCTACAAAGTGTACTAATACAGTAAGTGGAGCTGACAAAATGGACAATGAGCATAGAAACAAGGTGGTGGTCATGATGTCATCCCTGATGTATTTTGTTGTTGTCCAAAGGAAAACGTCTCTCCATTTTTTTTATCTTCTTTTCGGCATCAGTTGAGCATGGCAGTTGTCCCTTACTTACATTGCATGAACATTTCATGACGAATGGATCCAAATGCTCCAAAATTGCTTGGAATAAAATTTATTTACATTAACTTAGTGAAAGCACAGCATGTTTTTGCCCTCTCCAGTAAAGTTACCATTTTGGAGATATTCATTTTCTTTGGACAGCAACAACTTGCAACACAAGATCACTATGTCACAGTGCAAAACCTTGGGCAAAATCTCTTACATCAATGATGCCGGGTTTGAAGTCTTTTAAAGTGTTAGAATTATGCTTTCTATGTCTATGAGATTAAAAATGGTCTATGAGATTTAAAATCCATTTTTGGTTACATATGAACAACCCAAGAACATACAGCACACAGTTTCATGGTTTGAGGTGAACGCCTCCTTTCTCCAAGAAGAAAGCTGATTGCAGTCACAAACGTGATAGTTGTATACTGTATGTTGATAAGGCTGCTCAGTAGAATGGCATCTTAATAAATGGCTCAGTAAAGCATTCTAGGTTTTAACACGACAAGAGCAGTTCAAGTACGTACATGGAAACAAATGACCTAGTCCATAGTGCTGATGATCAAGTCGGTAGTGTTTAAGGAGATCAGATCTTCTTTGAAATTCTACATCACAGTCTTTCCATTTCCACATTCATGGACTATACTACAACATAAAAAAATATGGTACTAACCCACTTGATTAGCATTATCGTCTGCAAAAGACTGTGTGTATTCAATTTAGGTTTTGGGGATACAGGAACTTACCATTGGCAAGTCTTTGGTTCAATCCCTGCTGACAGATGCCCAGTCTCTTGACAAATGCACTCTCTCTGCTGACATAAACAAAAGGTAACATCAGAAAAGGCAGAGCAACACATCAACCATTTTGTTATCTAAATAAACATAGATCTAAATCATCTTCGAAATCAATACATACTGCAAAACTAGAAGGTATTGCTGATTACTACCTTAGAATCCAAGTTGGTGTGTTTATGATGTCAACATAAAACAACTGCTTAATAAAAAAGTAACAGCAAAATACACTTTATATGACATATTATTGACAACATTGGTTAAGATTGACAATGGAGCCAAGTAGAGCTGACAGAATAAAATTCAAACATTTTAATAAACATGAAAATAGTTTGATAAATGTAGAAATGTGATTGAATGTTTAAGCCTCTGTAATGGTTTCTAGTATGTTTCAGGCCAAGACGGCTACCGCACAGAAAAACATACTAATGCATACGTAAATGAAAGAAACACCATGTAGGAATACATTTTGAAAGCGTTTCAGCACATCATCCTGTCTGAATAAAGCGATATGCCTACAATAACGCCACTGCAAACCTGACGTCGAGTCGGAACCACCAAAAAAACTGAACATTTTTTTTTCTTCTTAATGAACCTAACTACGCATACCGTCGCCAACATTCAGCATCACATCGCGCCACTAAGCATTTTGCCATTACTTCTACATACGTTAGACCACAGTAAGACAGTCCATGTTTTATGTTGCCTCAGCTAACAGTACTAGCCTAGTCCTTTTTACCTCATATCTTTCAGTCTTAAAACAGCGAGCCCGTGAAGAGATAGTAAACTGAGGCCAAACGTGATAAATGTTGAAATGGAGCGTGCAAAAACCACCATGAACTTGACCTTTTTTGCCACACTCACTGAGACGCATTTGACGTAAGGTTAGTAGCCAGTGCTTTGTAACTAGCTTGCTAGGCTCCATGATGATATGCTACGCTAAGCGCCCGGTACGCTGTGGCCTTCGCAGGCTGAAATCAGTTTCTCTGCTTCCAACGGCAGACTCGCTTTGATACTTCAAACGAGGTGCTCTGTTATAATCACGTAATGCTTATACATGTACAAGATAATGAGGTTAGTTGATATTTAACGTTGACTCTTTGGCCAAGCTGTGCAGGCTTAACGCTGCAGCCACCTGCGCCCAGTTAGCTAGAAGTTAGCGTCACGTCCCTTAACGTCGGCCGTCCTCACGTATTGTGCATTTCCCCTTTCTCTCTCCAGCTGAGGAAATTCAAAACACGTAAGCTCCCGTGCGTAGGTGGAGAGAGAGAGAGAGAGAGAGAGAGAGAGAGAGAGAGAGAGAGAGAGAAATACACAGTACTTGGAAACGGCCGATGTTAGGGGACGTGACATGTTAGCCAGCTAGCTAATTAGATAGCCAACGGTATCTTTGCCTCGGCTGCGTGCGCACTTCCATTCAGACATCCACTCACTGTTTCACCAACCAGCAAATAAAACTATATTCAACAATATTTACTATCTATAATTTTTACAAAAACGTTCAGTGTTACAACAAGTGAGATTTGAATTGGTCGGTTTTATCAGTCAAGTCGAAACGAACGCGAACATGGAAGGTCGTTATACAAATGAGTGTGCTCATGTTTTGAACAAACTGCTCAATGAGTAGCTACTAGCAAGCTAGCCAACGAAGCTAAGACAATATGTGACACATAAACCAATTGAGCTTGTAGCTGTACCTGTCAAAATATTTTGATAAAATTTCCATCTCTATATTAATCTGTTTTAGTTAAACAGTCCGTGGCAACTAGCTAACTAGTTAAGTTAGCTAACCTAAGTTAACTAGTTTGTGCTGCTGCAAGACAGCTAGCGAGCTCTGCTAGCCAGCTAACAGTAGCTAACTAATATTATCCAGCTAGATTAATTCAACACATAACACCACTTAACCTACATTGTCTATATGTCTAACATATTATCTAGAATAAATACATTAATGGCTTAAAGAGCTTACCTGGTGGAAAGGCTGGAAAAGGCAATAAAACAACCGTTGTTTGTGAGGGAAAAATGGTGGAGCTGTCCAAAGGTGCCGCTCTGATGAGGGGAATGAGAGGCGCGCATGCGTTGCGTCTGGCGTCATCATGAGCTAAACATAATTTAGTTAAGTTACGCAAAGGTAAAAAGTGAAATCATGTCAAACAGTGTCAGTTTAGGTGGAACCAAAGCAAAAGTATAGCTAAGATGAACGAAACCATTTTTTAATGTTAATCCAAACCTCACAAATACTTAAAATCAACCACAGCCCTTTTCCACTTTTTACAGTGTAGTGGCTTTAAAATAACACACCTGTCAAATTTATTTCCACTATAGAGCAGTTCCTGCACTAAGTGTGGGCCCAGCAGGACTAGACTAAACTCTTATGAATATATAAACTGAAACACAAATGAAAATTTGATTGCTAAATGACACATTTAACATTCCATTTTTTATTTATGTCTTTATTGATTGATTGATTAAGTTTCCTGCTGGTGTGTATTGATGGAATTAGATGTTCTTGGCCATCATGATGGAAGATGGTCTTCTGTGCTTGGCACGTGTTGTCTTGAGGGTCAGCGTAAATTGAGATCTCCAGCCTTAGCGTCCTCTGCTACTATGACTCCCAATGCCCTTGGTCGCCCATCAGGTTCACGAGCACTGTCATCATACTGAGAAGAGTCCTCAACGTGCTCATGTAACTCCTGTACACGATGACCTGGGGAGCTGGACACACGTAGACGGGGAATTCATGTTTGAAACAAGTCCAGGTTAATGCCAAGTGTCCCACAGAGCTCTGCTGTTGTCCTCCTAGATCTCCTTCTCCGGCGCAGATAGACCACAGGAACTTCCTGCTCAGTTACAGAGGGAGCAACATCAGGTTCACGAGCACTGTCATCATCCTGAGAGGAGACCTCAACGTGCTCATGTGTCTCCTGTTCTGGATCTTTGCTCTGCACCTCTTTTCGTTGTTCAGTCTGAGTCTCAGCTGTCTCTGCTGGGACGTCCTGTTTGAGCTCAGTGTTTTTCTTCCTTTTAGTGCCCCAGCACTGCCTTCTCACGAGGTTTTGGGGCGACTCCACGTCTCCTCTGCGACACGAGCCTCAGAGGTTTTGGACCAGCAGGTGGTGTCGGCTGAGTGTGTGGATGTTCAGCAGAGGTGTGGATCTCTCCACTCACAGCACAGTGAGCTTGGTAAGCCGTCAGGGGTTCGAGCAGCGTCCTACTACCAGCAGTCACATAGATTTGCTGGGTTGTTGTCGACTGAAGCCTGGTTGAAGCTCCCCTTCGGCTCATCTTGACAGCTGCACCTACGACACTCAGCAGACTGGGTTCTGCAGGACGTTTGCTGCTGATGGCGGTGCCTTGCTTTCCTCTGACAGTCTGCACAGGCTGTGGTGGAAGCTTGGTGGGTGCTCTGGGCCTTGGGCTCCTCTCAGGCTTCTTCACAGGGTGGGGTCCTTTTTTCCAGATATCTGGCAGAAGAGCATCACTGCACATTCTATGAAGAGTGATATCACAGGGTTCCAGTCTCAGCACCGCTGGCTGCAGAACCTGTCGTTTCTCCAGTAGGGAGGTTCTTTTACTCTTCTGATAGCTCTCCTCCTTCATATCTACCACTCAGTGAGGACAATAGATGGAAAGCACCAAAATGAGATATTCAAAAAAAGAATGCTGAAAAGAACCTGCAGTCAAGTGTGCAAGTTCTGTTTGGGTTCTTTTTTCTGAAGAAGAGAAATTAGTTCATAAAAACAATGCACACAAAAAAACTGCTTTTGAATGGTCTCCAACAGCTTCCCTGATCGAGTGAAAGTCGAAAAGTGATTTCTTCTCTAATGAAGGTCCTATATATACCCCCATGTGTCCCATTATGACATCATCAGCATGCCCATATATGGGCATGAGAGTGATGTCATAATTTATGCATTCATCACTTTCCCTGTAAATAGTTCATACTGATTACATCCTAACTTAGTTGCTGTCCAAAAAATATCTGTATGACCATATTTGGGTAATTTATGTTCCTATTGATAACATCAGAACTTAGTCACTGTCCAAAAAACAAGAATCTTTTACAGGAGAGGAAAAAATGTTCTTTACTTTGAATGTAAGTTCATGAAAACTGATTTTATTCTAAATAGTTTTAGAGCTTTTTTGTTGATCCATTCATTATGAAGTTTTCACACTATGTGCAGGGCAGCTGCTACAATAAAATGATGTAGAAAAAATTAAATTAAAAAAATGATTTTTTACTTTATTTGTTTATTATATTTTATTTTTTCATTGTTTATTCTTTTTCATTTTTGTTTTTTCATATTTGATTTCTCTTAGTGACACTTAAGTACATTGTTTCTACTGACTCAATTTCTATGTAATTGTTTGGGATGTAATGCTAAGTACCTTGAGCTGTTCCAGTTGTATATTGCTATATGAATTAAGTAATAACAATGATAAGCTTATATTAATAATAATAATAATAATAATAATAGTGAAATAAGTGTTTTTTTATTTGTATGTATTTTTGTTGTGTTCTTTCACTGTTTTTATTATATTAAGTATTTTATATTATAAATTATAAATTAATAAATGCATTTAATTTAAATTTATATTAAAAACATTACATTATATTAAATTATATTACATTAAATGAAATATATACACACAGGCTATAAATAAGTAAATTGAGTTATTTATTGAACGCTGGTGTTTTTTATCATGTTGTACTTTTTTCATCCTTTTTAAAGCAGTAAATCATTGCAGGTCGTCTGTAGTGGCTTTAAAACAACACACTCACCAAATTTATTTCCACTATTCCTTTCCTGCACTATGTTTGGGCCCAGCAGGCCTAGGCCCACCCATTTTTATTATAGGCCCACACATTTTTATTATTGGCCCACCCAAAATGACTGCTCATGATTACTTTCAATATTAAACTCTTATGAATGAGTAAACTGAAACACAAATGAAAACGTGATTGATAAATTACATATTCAACATACCATTTTTGATACCAATCAAAATCTCAGTTGAACTAATAACTACAACTATAGCTATAACTATGACCATAGCCATAACCATAATCATAACTATAACTGTAACTATAACAAACTGTAACTATATCCATAGATATAACCTTAAATATAACTAACTATAAATAAAACTAACTATATCCATAAATATAACTGTAACTGTAACCATAACTTTAACTGTAACTATAATTGTAACTGTAACCATAATTATAACTAAAGATATAACTATAACTGTAACCATAACCATAACTACAACTGTAACTATATCTGTAACTATAACTCTAACCATAACTATAACTGTATCTATATCTCTAACCATAACGTAACTGTAACTATAACCATAAATATAACCCTAACTATTTCTGTAACCATAACTATAACTGTAACTATAACTGCACCTGAAACTATAACTGTAATTAAACTATAACAGTAACTATAGCCATAACTATAACTATAGCTATGACTGTGTGGTGTTTGAGCACTGTGGCCTTCGCAGGCTGAAATCAGTTTCTCTGCTTCCAACGGCAGACTCGCTTTGATACTTCAAACGAGGTGCTCTGTTATAATCACGTAATGCTTATACATGTACAAGATAATGAGGTTAGTTGATATTTAACGTTGACTCTTTGGCCAAGCTGTGCAGGCTTAACGCTGCAGCCACCTGCGCCCAGTTAGCTAGAAGTTAGCGTCACGTCCCTTAACGTCGGCCGTCCTCACGTATTGTGCATTTCCCCTTTCTCTCTCCAGCTGAGGAAATTCAAAACACGTAAGCTCCCGTGCGTAGGTGGAGAGAGAGAGAGAGAGAGAGAGAGAGAGAGAGAGAGAGAGAGAGAGAGAAAGAAGGGGAAATACACAGTACTTGGAAGCGGCCGATATTGGGTGACGGCCGATGTTAGGGGACGTGACGTGTTAGCCAGCTAGCTAATTAGATAGCCAACGGTATCTTTGCCTCGGCTGCGTGCGCACTTCCATTCAGACATCCACTCACTGTTTCACCAACCAGCAAATAAAACTATATTCAACAATATTTACTATCTATAATTTTTACAAAAACGTTCAGTGTTACAACAAGTGAGATTTGAATTGGTCGGTTTTATCAGTCAAGTCGAAACGAACGCGAACATGGAAGGTCGTTATACAAATGAGTGTGCTCATGTTTGAACAAACTGCTCAATGAGTAGCTACTAGCAAGCTAGCCAACGAAGCTAAGACAATATGTGACACATAAACCAATTGAGCTTGTAGCTGTACCTGTCAAAATATTTTGATAAAATTTCCATCTCTATATTAATCTGTTTTAGTTAAACAGTCCGTGGCAACTAGCTAACTAGTTAAGTTAGCTAACCTAAGTTAACTAGTTTGTGCTGCTGCAAGACAGCTAGCGAGCTCTGCTAGCCAGCTAACAGTAGCTAACTAATATTATCCAGCTAGATTAATTCAACACATAACACCACTTAACCTACATTGTCTATATGTCTAACATATTATCTAGAATAAATACATTAATGGCTTAAAGAGCTTACCTGGTGGAAAGGCTGGAAAAGGCAATAAAACAACCGTTGTTTGTGAGGGAAAAATGGTGGAGCTGTCCAAAGGTGCCGCTCTGATGAGGGGAATGAGAGGCGCGCATGCGTTGCGTCTGGCGTCATCATGAGCTAAACATAATTTAGTTAAGTTACGCAAAGGTAAAAAGTGAAATCATGTCAAACAGTGTCAGTTTAGGTGGAACCAAAGCAAAAGTATAGCTAAGATGAACGAAACCATTTTTTAATGTTAATCCAAACCTCACAAATACTTAAAATCAACCACAGCCCTTTTCCACTTTTTACAGTGTAGTGGCTTTAAAATAACACACCTGTCAAATTTATTTCCACTATAGAGCAGTTCCTGCACTAAGTGTGGGCCCAGCAGGACTAGACTAAACTCTTATGAATATATAAACTGAAACACAAATGAAAATTTGATTGCTAAATGACACATTTAACATTCCATTTTTTATTTATGTCTTTATTGATTGATTGATTAAGTTTCCTGCTGGTGTGTATTGATGGAATTAGATGTTCTTGGCCATCATAATGGAAGATGGTCTTCTGTGCTTGGCACGTGTTGTCTTGAGGGTCAGCGTAAATTGAGATCTCCAGCCTTAGCGTCCTCTGCTACTATGACTCCCAATGCCCTTGGTCGCCCATCAGGTTCACGAGCACTGTCATCATACTGAGAAGAGTCCTCAACGTGCTCATGTAACTCCTGTACACGATGACCTGGGGAGCTGGACACACGTAGACGGGGAATTCATGTTTGAAACAAGTCCAGGTTAATGCCAAGTGTCCCACAGAGCTCTGCTGTTGTCCTCCTAGATCTCCTTCTCCGGCGCAGACAGACCACAGGAACTTCCTGCTCAGTTACAGAGGGAGCGACATCAGGTTCACGAGCACCGTCATCATCCTGAGAGGAGACCTCAACGTGCTCATGTGTCTCCTGTTCTGGATCTTTGCTCTGCACCTCTTTTCGTTGTTCAGTCTGAGTCTCAGCTGTCTCTGCTGGGACGTCCTGTTTGAGCTCAGTGTTTTTCCTCCTTTTAGTGCCCCAGCACTGCCTTCTCACGAGGTTTTGGGACGACTCCACGTCTCCTCTGCGACACGAGCCTCAGAGGTTTTGGACCAGCAGGTGGTGTCGGCTGAGTGTGTGGATGTTCAGCAGAGGTGTGGATCTCTCCACTCACGGCACAGTGAGCTTGGTAAGCCGTCAGGGGTTCGAGCAGCGTCCTACTACCAGCAGTCACATAGATTTGCTGGGTTGTTGTCGACTGAAGCCTGGTTGAAGCTCCCCTTCGGCTCATCTTGACAGCTGCACCTACGACACTCAGCAGACTGGGTTCTGCAGGACGTTTGCTGCTGATGCCGGTGCCTTGCTTTCCTCTGACAGTCTGCACAGGCTGTGGTGGAAGCTTGGTGGGTGCTCTGGGCCTTGGGCTCCTCTCAGGCTTCTTCACAGGGTGGGGTCCTTTTTTCCAGATATCTGGCAGAAGAGCATCACTGCACATTCTATGAAGAGTGATATCACAGGGTTCCAGTCTCAGCACCGCTGGCTGCAGAACCTGTCGTTTCTCCAGTAGGGAGGTTCTTTTACTCTTCTGATAGCTCTCCTCCTTCATATCTACCACTCAGTGAGGACAATAGAAGGAAAGCACCAAAATGAGATATTCAAAAAAAGAATGCTGAAAAGAACCTGCAGTCAAGTGTGCAAGTTCTGTTTGGGTTCTTTTTTCTGAAGAAGAGAAATTAGTTCATAAAAACAATGCACACAAAAAAACTGCTTTTGAATGGTCTCCAACAGCTTCCCTGATCGAGTGAAAGTCGAAAAGTGATTTCTTCTCTAATGAAGGTCCTATATATACCCCCAGGTGTCCCATTATGACATCATCAGCATGCCCATATATGGGCATGAGAGTGATGTCATAATTTATGCATTCATCACTTTCCCTGTAAATAGTTCATACTGATTACATCCTAACTTAGTTGCTGTCCAAAAATGCTGCTACAATAAAATGATGTAGAAAAAGTTAAATTAAAAAAATTATTTTTTACTTTATTTGTTTATTATATTTTATTTTATTTTTTCATTGTTTATTCTTTTTCATTTTTGTTTTTTCATATTTGATTTCTCTTAGTGACACTTAAGTACATTGTTTCTACTGACTCAATTTCTATGTAATTGTTTGGGATGTAATGCTAAGTACCTTGAGCTGTTCCAGTTGTATATTGCTATATGAATTAAGTAATAACAATGATAGGCTTATAATAATAATAATAATAATAATAATAATAATAGTGAAATAAGTGTTTTTTTATTTGTATGTATTTTTGTTGTGTTCTTTCACTGTTTTTATTATATTAAGTATTTTATATTATAAATTATAAATTAATGCATTTAATTTAAATTTATATTAAAAACATTACATTATATTAAATTATATTACATTAAATAAAATATATACACACAGGCTATAAATAAGTAAATTGAGTTATATATTGAACGCTGGTGTTTTTTATCATGTTGTACTTTTTTCATCCTTTTTAAAGCAGTAAATCATTGCAGGTCGTCTGTAGTGGCTTTAAAACAACACACTCACCAAATTTATTTCCACTATTCCCATTCCTGCACTATGTTTGGGCCCAGCAGGCCTAGGCCCACCCATTTTTATTATTGGCCCACCCAAAATGACTGCTCATGATTACTTTCAATATTAAACTCTTATGAATGAGTAAACTGAAACACAAATGAAAACGTGATTGATAAATTACATATTCAACATTCCATTTTTGATACCAATCAAAATCTCAGTTGAACTAATAACTACAACTATAGCTATAACTATAACCATAGCCATAACCATAATCATAACTATAACTGTAACTATAACAAACTGTAACTATATCCATAGATATAACCTTAAATATAACTAACTATAAATAAAACTAACTATATCCATAAATATAACTGTAACTATAACTGTAACTGTAACCATAACTTTAACTGTAACTATAATTGTAACTGTAACCATAATTATAACTAAAGATATAACTATAACTGTAACCATAACCATAACTACAACTGTAACTATAACTCTAACCATAACTATAACTGTATCTATATCTCTAACCATAACGTAACTGTAACTATAACCATAAATATAACCCTAACTATTTCTGTAACCATAACTATAACTGTAACTATAACTGCACCTGAAACTATAACTGTAATTAAACTATAACAGTAACTATAGCCATAACTATAACTATAGCTATGACTGTGTGGTGTTTGAGCACTGAATTAAATCTATAAAACATTTCCTTCACTATCCACAGAATGGAATACATATACTTTACATGAGGGCAGTAACCCTCCACTCTTAAAGGGAGTGAGAGGAGTTGATGTGATTGGATATCACATGCACGTCTAAACTTCAGACTATTTTCATATTCATAGCGTAAGCAGAAAAATAAGGCTTAAACTGGAATGTGTGGGTGTGGCAGATATATTTGTAAACAACTGCACCTGTAAACAGGGTTCGGAGTTAGATTGAATACATTATTAAAAGGCGTGAAGCAACAGCCAATCAGATCAGCTCCTCTCATTCCCTTTGAGTGGCGCGTGAGCACCGGCAGCAGCACTGTGATATTCTCCTAACTGCAAAGATCACTGCCTACATTCAAAAAAGAGGAATATTTATATTTAATGAATAGAGAAAAAAAAATAAAATGAAAAAAGGAAAAGGAAAAAATTAAATATTGAAATATGAAGATGAACAGTGTTTTATAACTGCATCAAGCATGACTCATCCAGGAAGATTTTTGTTGCTAGACATTCCATTGATTCTGTTAATTACAGTCCTGTGCAGTGGTTTGAACACTCCTGTTCTAATGACATGTTATTGATGAAAATAAGTTAACCCATCCTCTACTGTCTGCAAGTCTATACATTTGCTGAAAAAAATCATATAAAATATCCTGTAACTTTAGCACAGACCACATTTTATGTTTTATTTTTTCCAGTATGTTCAATTCAACAAATAAACAGTAATTGTGCGTTAATATAAAATTAATATGCAGAAGTGTGTTCTCTGTAGAGAATGTGTTTACTTATTTCCACCTAGAAAATCATGTCATATGACCAGGGGCACCCAAACTTTTGCATATGACAATGTTTCATGGGTAACAGACAATGAGTAGCAACAGTTTAGTTTTTTTTGCTAATTTGTTATGAAAAAATACTAAAATCAGTGGTATTTACATAGGAATTGGGAAAAGGTATGTATATTTAGGTGGGGTGATATCAGCAGTATTCATATACAGAGTCCCTCTTTGAGTAATTGTACACTTTTGATGTCTGTATTGAAGTCGTTAAGAGTAGGTCTGAGGATAAAGTAGCACCAAGTGCATTTTGGGACCAAGATGAGTTCAAAAATACCCTTGAACTGGCAGACTTGGAAAGTCACACCAACTTTGGTACCATCACTATCATTTCTGATCTCCAAAATAGCAAATCATCCTGAATGGGCTTGTGTCCAACCAAATTAGTGATAATTCAGCATTATATGGCACGAAAATAAAGCCCTCTGTAAACATATTTGGTGGAAACAGCAAAGACATCATTCTCAATCCTTTAGATCAGTTGTTACGCTTATGGTGCATAATGCAAGTCTAATGTTGGATGTGCTACTTTTCCCAAACACTAATGTAAAACAAAACAGGACAGTGGGCCATTGCTGGAATTGGCAATTTCATGGTTTGCAAACATGTTGTTCTACACTCCTCTGAAACAGGTTTAACATCTCAGTATCATGGCTAATGTGCCTCAGGCAGGAGTATATAAGAGCACCTTAATCTGGAACAGGTTACTGTACAATCTATCAAGATAAAGTCCTTATCCTTGCTGTCTGGGCCTTGAGCTGTCTGTGGCCTTGCATGACCTCAGCAGAGAGCATAAAGAAGCAAATGATGGCAGTTGCTCTACTCTCATTACCATCTATAGCCATAATGATGCACTCAAGATATGAAGCCTGACCTGCATGGAATAGTAATTACCATATATTTTGCTTTTCTCAGGGATTTTGAGGCACATAATGATTTAACACAATGGACTGTAACTCATGTTTCATTTGAAAAGAGTGAAGGACGGGGCACACATTTTTCAGCATTTGTACCTCTCAAAGTCTAAAAATGCCAGGTGCAACCATCCAACAATGCATGCAGATTAAATAAACTATGATAAACAGTAATTGAGTTTTATCAAGTTCAAAGTAAAATAGCCTGACCCGACTTCATGTTTGAAACTTTGAACATCATAACTTATAAATGTAGTGCAAAACCTTTATCCATAAATTCTGATTTTCTCAAATGTCACACAGCACAAAAGACAACAAAGACTTTTATTCTGACATGCTTTTAAGATGCATCATAAAGAAGACCCCAAGTGACCTTTCACTGTGCAGTGCTAGGGTCAGCAGCCCTTTGAGAAATGATAAAAAGGCTTTTTTGAATCATGGACAGATTATGGTTCAGTTTACCAAGTCAGGTAGCGTGACCACAGGAAGACCATGAAAATGTGTTTTTTTGTTTGTTTGAAAAAATAGATGTGTTTAACAAAGGATAAGTGTGCAATGACAAATGTACACTGCCAACAATGGCATCTTATCAAGTAAAATTATCTTAACATCTCAGTAATTATGTGCAGATTGTTGTAAACTTAATTTAAGATTATTTAACCCATTTCTAGACCTTTGTTTACTTGTTTTAAGTGATTTTATTAAGTAAATTTATTTCACTATATTGGCAGATAATTTTGCTTATTTAAGAAATTTGCTTGAAACCAGTAAAATTATCTGCCAGTATAGTGAGATAATTTTACTTAATAAAGTGACCCAAAACAAGTAAACAATGTCTAGAAAAAAGACAGATAATCTTATAATCAGTGCACAACCATCACAAATTGGAACATTTTAGATATATCAACTAGACTTAAGATCATTTCACTGAACAAGATACTATTTTTTTTGCAGTGTATATACAGGAGTTCAAGACTAGTTAATACAAAATTTGTTAGTGTGTGATTGAACACAAATAACACAATTAATAGGTTGTTGCAGATAGAACCATGCACATCATATCATTTTAATGCCGGGCGCAGTGGTGTGTGCCTGTAATCCAAGCTACTGGGAAGATGAGGCTGGCAGATCTTTTCTCGGGACAGTCGTAGGCTGGAGGTTTGGGAACCAGCCTTGTGACTGGAAGATTGCCGCTTCGATCCCCTGAGCCAACAGTATGTGACTGAAGTGCTCTTGGGCAAGACACCTAACCCCCAACTGCTCCCCGGGCACTGTGGATAGGGCTGCTCACTGCTTATTAGTGTGTGTGCTTTCACTAGTGTGTATGTGGATGTTTCACTGCACAGACGGGTTAAATGCGAAGGTGAAATTCCCCTGTTGTGGGGTTAATAAGGATCACTTAATAAGATTTTTTAAATTATTATTTTAAATGGCTTTTTTGTCATTGACCCAAGTACTTACAGGTAATAATATGTGCCATATGTATTATATATTGAAATACTTGTATGTAATAATACAGTGTCTCATTAGTATTAAATTTGTGCAAGTACCCACGTATAATAATATCACACATATGTTTTATATACATGGAAGTACCTATGTGTTAAAAGGCTTTTCTAATCCTAACCCTATAAAATAAAGCATGGCTGTTTGGTGAAAAGCACTTTACAAAGTCAGCATCTTTTTGCATGTTTAGTCATTGTAAGTCACTCCTATTTCTCTCTCTTTTTCCTAAAATATATATATAAATGCAACACTTTCAGCATAAGACATATTCTCTTCACCCTCTCTTTCAAAAAAACTCTCTCTCTCTTCATCTCTGAACACAGCCACTCCGTTTGCCCTCTCTGGAAGCTGATTAATTGCTTTTACAGCCACTTCAGTTCCATAGCAGATTGATTCAGTGCATGCAGTAGAAGCACCTCAGAGCACTCAGCCCAGTTCTTCTCTCCCTTCTCACACAGGACCACCATGGAGGAAAAATCAGCACTAAAGAAAAGATAACATTAGAATCCCACAAACACACAAAGGCTAATGCTGTTAGCATTTCTGTACACTCTGTATCAATGATTTGCAAAGCCAGGGGCAAAACTAGGAAACTAGGATCCTATGTGCAATAGTGGGGGCCCGAAATGAAAATGACTTTTCATGAATAAATCAAATGACAGGGTACTGTGAGTTGACTCATTGTTGATATGTCTTTTAATATGATGTCTTTCTTTTAATTTGAAAATAGAAGAATGTATTTCATTACAGCAAATAGGTTTAAGGCAGTAGGATGCTAGCGTTACTACTACCGAATGCTGATTAGTTGGTGAGCTGATCAGCTTATTGGCTGAGTGAAGTGGTTTGTGCACAATGACGTTGAGAATGTACATAAAGTACGGTTAGAAAGTCTTATAACTGCAGTTCACATTACATCACATCACATCATCTAAACCGCTTATCCTTCTGGGTCGCAGTGGGGTGCTGAAGCCTATCCCAGCTGTCATTGGGTGGAAGGCAGGATACACCCTGGACAGGTCGCCAGTCCATCGCAGGGCAGACAGACAGACAAACACATTCACACACACACTCACACCTTGGGGCAGTTTAGCATCTCCAGTCAGCCTGACTGCATGTCTTTGGACTGTGGAGGAAACCGGAGAACCCGGAGGAAACCCACACAGACACGGGGAGAACAGGCAAACTCTGCACAGAAATGACCCTGGTCGCCCGGCCAAGAAGTGAACCCAGGCCATTCTTGCTGTGAGGTGACAGCGCTACCCACTGTGCCACCGTAGCGCCCGCTGCAGTTTAGAAGCACTGAAATTTTACCAGCAGTGTTGAAATAATTTATGCTGTTCTGTGTTCATAAAATTAGTGCATTTTTCTACATAGGTTGTAAATACTTAATCATTTTATGATTCTGCACAAAAGCACCATAGAAGCCCATTCATTTTGGACTCACTCAGGAGCGCCCTCTAGTGTTTAACAACCCATATGGAAAAGAAATAGAAGATTTTTTTAGCCTTTTTAATATGTGAGATACATTTCAAATACAGCGTTTCATTCCAAAATATATACTAAATATTAAAACACCATTAAGCAAAAAACTTTTATTTTCATTTCCATACATTTTCAATTTTACATCTATTTCTTTTTGGTAAAATACCCCTTTTCATGCCTGAGTCATGGTTAGGCTGGTATGTTGGCTCCCAAATGAAAGTGACCTTCAATTAATAAAAAGAGTCGGTACTCAAATGTAGGATAATGGTTAAAGTGGGATATTAAAAAGTTATCATAGATACTCATGGGTCATGGGTCTAAAATTGCATAAATAGTCATACAAGAAGTTCAGTACATGTGGATCCATCTCACTACAGGCCCCATTGCGATTGTCCACCCATAATACCAGTATTTATGCCATTTAGCAGACCCACACTGCTTGCCTTTAGCTTGTGTCAAAGAAGATGGACGCTTTGTAGATTTAAGACTGAGGAGACAACATGGGCACATCACAAATCTTACGAGTGGAAGGCTGCCAGCAGACTGAAAGGTCACTGAAGGGAGATGGTGAGTGATTATAAAGCATATCATTCGTTTTGTCCTGAAGGAACATTAGCAAAGCCCAAATGGGTGAATGATAATGAGGAGTCAGTCAGTCAGTCAAAATCCTGCTTCCCTTTCTGCTCATGAGTTCAGATAAACCAGACTGCTTGCAATAAAGTAAACTTTCTAACCTTTTGTTTTTTCGGTAGCGGATAGTGTGCGTCATTCCGTATTTTTAGCCTGTTTTGGTGACCTTAGACTTGTTATATCAGAAAGGGAAGGTCTAATATTACCCCCTCCTTTGGCAGTTGACCTTAGCTGAAAACCATTAACTTTATCCTGACCCCCAACTTGAAGTGGATTTCTAATAAGCACAGTCGCTATAATGCTAAGCCTGTCTCTGCTCTCTGCCATACTTCTAGCCAATCTCATCTCCTCACAATATAATACCCAGTTCCTAAAAAATTAGAGGGCTTGGAAATAGCGTTATTATTATGGATTACTTCTTACCTGTGAGAGGTGTGGGACATCAAATCACTTACTGTTTGCGTGATTGCATCGTATGTGTGCATACTGGGTCGCAAGGCTAGCACACACATGCTAATCCTTGGGAATGATGAATAATGATGAGTGTTTTACTGCAGTGAGAGGTGGGCAAAAGTGAAAAATGAACCCTCTTTGAATAGATGAACACACTCCAACAATACACTTCCCCGCTCTGCCGATGATGAGCCATACGTTTTGGGTAATGATGCAGCTTTTAGCCACCAGAGATTCAACTCTTCAGAAAGACTGAGAATGTTTGAGGCTTTATTCGGAAGTATTCGAGTGTATTTAGTGCCAGACAAAAACTAAAGTTGTTACCTCAATACATCATCCTGGAAAGGCTAATGTGCGTAACAGTTAATGAAAGCATAACAGCTTGCTAGCCTGATTTCATTTCCCTATGCTAACTGGTTTATGCTAGCATTTATTATGAGCAACTTTACTACTTTAGAAGTTTTTATCACCAGTGTTTTTAATAGTAAGAATGGACTGAAAGCCAAGGTATGGCTTCCAATATGTTTAAAAGTTTTTATGGGCTGATTTAAGGAACACTCTTTGCTCCGCTCAGGGTTTTTTTTGCTAAACTAACCTAATCTACTCTAGGCCAACGCACACTGGAAGTGCCACACCATGCAGCTTCACATTGCATAGCATTGCATAGCAGTCAGTAGGGAGGGGCACCAATTCTATTTTGTACTATCCCAATTCAAATACAGATACCAATACTTAAAAAGTCTTCCTATGCATATAAAAAGGTCAATTTTTTCTGATTTCCGAAGTGAAAACCAGTAAAAATGTGGACATCAAAAATTAAATTTGAAAGCTTTTACAGTAGTATTAACTAAACTGCTACATAAACTGATTCTTTAGTGAAATGACTCCAAGTTATGCGCCACGATAGAGTAATCACTGTCTCATTTGGCTGTTTGTGCCAGCCTGTGTTTTTACTTTTTCTAGTTATTTACTGTTTCACCATCACCAGACTGTTTCACCAGACGCTTGTTCACCCTTAGCCTAATGAAACAGCATATATTTAGTTCACTGCTGAGATTGGCCACTTCCTGTTTCCCCTATTATATCAGAAACATTACTGCAAAACGCTTGAGGGCACTCACAGGCAATTTCTCAATGTATGGGGGGTGAATGAGGCTAAACGGCTAAGGATAAAATATTAAACATGTTTCTAACCATTTGCACAGGACTTTCCATTAATTTTGGAAAGTTAAGTTGTGTATTCCATTAAAAAACAGTATCTTCTATTTTTCTATAGCAAACACGTTTCGGGCAGTAGGATGCTAGCATTACTGCTGCTGAGTTCTAATTGATTAGTAAGCTCATTGTCTCATTGGACGGGTAAAGCGTGTCATACTCATTGAAGTCATGAATATACACTGTTAAAAGTCCTAAAATGATTAAAGAAAGCAGAAAAGAAGGCCCTATAACTGGATTTCAAAAGCAGCAAATATAACACCAGTGTTGAAATATTTTATGCTGTTCTGGGTTGAGACCAGGGTCCTTTCTGTGTGGAGTTTGCATGTTCTCCCCATGTCTGCGTGGGTTTCCTCTGGGTACTCCGGTTTCCTCCCACAGTCCAAAGACATGCAGTCAGGCTGATTGGACACGCTAAATTGGCCCTAGGTGTGAATGTGTGTGATTGTATATGTCTGTGTTTTTGCCCAGTGATGGACTGACGACCTGTCCTGGGTATTTTCTGCCTTCCGTCCAGTGACCGGTGGATAGGCTACAGTGCCCCTTGCAACCCAGAAGGGGAAGTGGCTTAGATAATGTGTGTGTGTGTGTGTGTGTGTGTGTGTGTTTGTGTTCTGGGTTGAGAAAACAAGTGCATTATTCTGTTCCATAGGAACCCATTCATTGTGGACCTCACAGTGAGAGCACAGATAAACATCAATCCCTGGTTCGTTTTACTCATACAAATTTCATGGAATCAAGCTTTCAGCATCATTTAGTGAATTGATCATGTTTGGTGTGAGATAACTAACGCTTCACAAACTCACTGGTTTTGAACTAAAAAGATCTGAGGACTGAAATGACTAGGCTAATAATATTAGCAGAGGTAACAGGCCATTAGTATTTGTCTGTATATCTTAAAGAGACTGGCTGCCTTCCTCAGTGTAAATTTCAAGCCACATGTTGACTCCTATCGATTTCTGTGGTCTCGTTCTGGGTTTAATTTGTTGCAGTAATAGGAAAATGCTGAGTGGTGCGCTGTGGCAGTCCTATGAGTTGAGGCGCGGCTGTAGGTTGTACTACATTTCAGCTCGTTCAGATTATAGAACATGTGAGACAGACTGCCTTGTAGTTCCTCATAAAAACGACTGAGTGAAACACTCGGTCTGACTGTTTTGAAGTCTTTTGTGCCTGAAGAATAGCGAGATCACAGATAGCATTTCAAATCGATCTGCAGTCAAACATCCTCAACGTGATATCAAAGCTTGCCCCGCAGCTTTTTGACTCAGACGGTGAAAATGATCTGACTTGTGAACAGGAACAGAACACAGACATCAATAGCAGCTCGTTGGAAGCAACAAAGATCTACCATGACGTTTGAAGAAAGACATGTCAGCGAGGAAACTTGTCATGTAGGAAATGTATAGAAGAACCTGTAGGAGTGATAAACTGTGGAAGAGGGTGGAAGGAGTCATCCTGCCTAAAGAAATTTCTAAAAACCAGTTTAATGGATCAGCAGGCTTTGTACATAGCTCCTCCACTTTCTATAGCTCACTGGCGCCACTTTTAATGGGCCCCAATAAATCACAGTTTCATATTTATTTATTTGAGTGCTGTTATTCTTCAGCCACACTCCAGCAAGTAAGTGTTAATTACTGCAGAGCTGTTCACTCAAGTGGAGCTTACATAACCAGGAAAACACTCACACTTTTTGAGTCAGGAGAAAGAGGAAACGAGAGAGAAAGAGAGAATGATAGAGGGAGAGGGCTCCTACTGATAATTGCTCTAGATGTACTTTATTACATTGGTTACACTGAAAACTGTATTTTCTGCCCCAGTTCTCACTTTGAAATCACCACGAAAGCACCATGACTTCTGGCCATTTCAACTCAATTTTCAACATTGTTCGGTGAACTAGCGATGGTCCCACTTCACCGCACGGATAATTACAGTAACGCTGAAGCAAATTACATCTAACTTGCTTTCACCAAGGCCGCAGCAAGAGGCCTCACAAAGCAACATATTTCAGTGGCGTGAGCCACGGTTTAATTGTGTCGTGAGTCATACCGCGAGGACGGAGAAGAAGGCTTTCTCTTTCAGAGGAAATTACTCACCATCAGGCAGCTTGTTTCAGGCAGCTTGTTTGAGTGGTAATCACTCAGGCTGCTGTGATGAGCATCTAAAGCTGAGGAGATTGGAAAAGGAAGCGGAAAGTCTATGCGAATGGGTATACACAGTTTTTCCCCCAAAAAAAAATTTCACTGAAAGATCTCATTAGGCATATTTCTGGACACCAGTGAGTGCCTATAGAAAGAACTCTCCCAGTTCCTTTATTCATGAGTTCAGAGCATTTCATTTTGTTCTTGTTCTCTGTTTATGCAGTGTTATTTTCAGCAACCCAAACAAAAAATATGAAAGCAGATATTGGCTTTGACACTTGAGCTGGGGGTCAGTGCATTAAATGAAGCAGCCAAGCAGCTCACTCTGTATTCTGGCCTTATTCAATAACAGCCTGTGGTTCACTCAGAGATGCCTACCAGCCAGCCCTTTAGACAAAGACGCAATAAACCGGATTCATTAATCTCTAATCTAAAGACGTTGATGTGACGCTCTTGGTAATACAACTGGGAATAACCCTCGTCTACACTCCGTGAGCTTGGCTATTTCATCGTGTTTATGTGGACACAGTGGGATCACCTTTAGACGACAGCAGCTAATACTCAGCTAGGATGCAAGCAGAAGAGCTCATTCTCAAGCTTTTATAATGAAACAGTCAAGTCTCTGCATTTAAATCAGTTACAGAATTCACTGGGAAGCGGTGGTGGACAAAGTACACAAATGCTGTGCTTGAGTGAAAGTAATGATACCCTTGGTAAAGTGGTACTGGAGCAAAAGTAGGATCCCCTATTTACATTCTACATAAGTTAAAGCACAAAAGCTGTTGATTTTAAAGGAGTTATGAAATAACTGGAGTTTGAGAGGAGGACCATGCCTGAAGATCCTCCTCCTTCCAGTCTAGCATCCTAAATTTACATGTCTACCTTCTGTTGCCTGTGATAAAGTTTTCATACCCCACTACATTCCTATCTCCTCCCTGTTCTTCAGTTCTAGCTCCAGTTCTATGTCTGTTCATCATCTGTAAAAAGCTATTATCCTTATCCACACAAGCCTTTTGCAAAATAATACAGCACTTTAATACAGTTTTTTTTTAAATGTAAAGAACCCTTGCACTCATAGAGGTGGTGTTTTAATAGCTAATTCCTCTTGGGTGGGTTATTAAGGTTGTATAGACTGATACTTGTGTCAAATGTGTTACTATAGCACAGAGATCACATTTTTTACATTGAAAACAAGGATTTCTCAATACAAAAGCAATGCATGGGGTGCTTTTGTAGCACTTTAGTTTTGTAGGTCACAAATGAGTTATCACTGTCCAATATATTACAACATGCTAATGAGAGGATTACGACATGGTGACAAGAAACTTGTTTACAGCCACAGAATATGCTTTCCAACTAGGCTAAGGTAGCTTACTTGTTTGAAATGTTTGGACTATGCAGTAAGCTAGTAAGCTATTAGCTAAAAAAATAAATAATATTGATTTTTCATATTACAATGGTGTCAAATTGATCTTCTACATTTATCTTAAAAACTATCAAATATGGTGCAGAGCTGTTCTAGTAGCAGGTAGTATTGTGCTGCAGTAGCTTAGCAGGCTACGGCTTCACCACAGCACAGGTCCAGAAGCCTGCTTAGGCTCACTACATCTTCAATGATGCAGGTTTAGAGAATACAGTCTCAAAAACTCTGAGTGGGTGTGTATTGGTGTATTTGTGTGTGGAGCTGTTGTGCTAATTTTGCTTCAAAACCCTTGTTAGCACTACAAGCTAGCATTAGCTTAGCAAGAACGCCTAAACAGCTTTACATGCAACCATGCAGTCTCATTCCAGCTCAATGAAACATCAATGAAGCAAGATAGAGAATGAAGAATCAAAACTGAGCAGACAGACCTGTGTTTTTTGTGGGTGGAGCTTGAGCTACTTTTGCTTCAGTACCCTCGTTAGCACCAGAGGCTAATGTTAGCTTAGCAAGAAGGTTAAAACAGACACATTCAACCACACAGATTCATTCTGGCTCACCGACACTGCAGTGAGGTTAGAGGACAAAGACTCAAAACTGAGCGAGTGAAGTCAAGTCATGATGCCACGACAGAAAGACAGAATATTTCTGATTATTAAAGTTATTAAAGTGGAAACTTATTTTCTGCTCTGCCTCATCTCATCTGTTCAAAAATTGGCAGTGTGTTCAAAAAAGCTTACTTCATAAAGCCTGCGTACTTATTGTGCCCACAAGTACTAAGTATTATACAGAATGTGACCAACATGATCTTTCCCAGAACATCAAAGATACCCAGATAACATTCGGCTCTGGCAAAATAGAAATCTCAAAATAGACATCTCAGAGCTATCTTCATGATGTGCTGCATCCCTAAAGTGCAACGGGCGTCGTTTTGGAAGGACATAACTACTGACGTAACTACCCGGCTATAATAGGTCTAGGTTCCTCAAGACATTAATAACTGCAAAATGAAAGAGATTTATCCAAATGCTGCTGCACTCTCCAACACTGAAGCCACACCAGCTTTTTCTGCTGGTCTTGAGGTGGATTTCCTGACTTCATCAATTTAATAGAGTTAACTAACGTACTGTGAATATAACATGGTTAAATTTGGTCTCAGCCAAACAATCCGTTCAGCATTGGCTTTTCAGGCTCTTGTCTGGACTCCTGCCACTATTATTTAGTCAGACTAGCTCATATTACCCACTATGAATGTAATGTAATAATACTATACATTACAAAATAGTGCAATAACAATCAACAAAACAAGTCATACAAAACACAAGTAAAATATAAAAGAAAAACAAAAAGAAAGAGAAAACAGAGCACATGAAAAATGGAAAATAACACAGTAGGACAATTTAAAACATAAAATAAAACAGTAGAAAGACGATTGAAAACGGAAAAATCACACTGAAAGAAAAGATCATTTGGTGTATCTCACACAGACCTTAATCGACTCTGTTCTGGTAAATATCTGCATCCCTGCCCACCATGAAACTCCACCATAGTATTGTTCCAACCTAACTGATCTTTAAATTTGTTAAATAGTGTCTTTTTATTAGTTTTTAAACATTATGTATTTTAAAAGTCACACTGGCCCATCTGTTGTCCAAAATATAAACTTACATACTGAAAAGCGGCTAGCAGCAGTTATTAAGTAGTGATTGGAGGGCTGAGGAAAATGGGGTGGGTCTTGAGATGGGTCTGATGACTTTCCTTGTGGTACGGCACTCGGCTCGTGTCGTCTCCTGGATGCTGTACTGTACGCTGCTAATGAAGAGTACTATGCAGTATACAGTACATACTGGAGCAGTATGCAGTATACAGTACACAGCATGCTTATTCGAACAGAGTAGTGGGGGGAAGGGGTAGAAGCCTTTCGAAACAAGAAGCCTTTACATTTTACATAATCATGCATATTCATAGATCTTTGCATTCCTAATGAGTGTTGAGGTTTAGGGACGCTTATTTCATTTTTTACAGTTTCTTGGGCATAACAACAATAAATGTAAATATACATTTTGCAACATACATTAATTTGTTTTGATTTATGACTGTAGGGGTACTTTAATCACATTTATTCTAGTTTGGACCACCCCTTCCACATATAGTTGTAGTATGAGAGGAGACTGAAGAAGGCGGGAACTGGACTGGAGTTCCATAAAGTGGCTTTTGGTTTATGCTAGGAGTAACAAAAGCACAAAAAAGCTTAAAACCAAAAAAACAACAAAATTTCCTGTGAATGTTAATGACGTTGCTGTATGGCCATAGATAGTTTTTTAGCTTCTATATGGGTGCAAAAGGTCAAATCTGCTATTGAAAAGCTATGCTGTGATTAATTAGCTTCCTTTTATTAGTGCATCATATTCCTTTGTATATTTTAGACAATCCTGGGTTCTCTGGTTTCAGTGTAACGAGAAAGTAGTGGAAGATATTTTACTTTGAAATGTAGTGGAATGAAACTAAAAAGTCTCCAAAAATAGAAATACTTTAATAAAGCACTTGAGCAAAAGCGCAGAGCAGCAGAGCAGTACACACACACACAAAAAATCACACGTACTTCATTACTCTCCACTGCTGCTGGGAAGAGTGAAAAGATTTCACAATGCATCACTCCTAGAAATAATAAATTTTGCAGAAAACAAATGCTTGCATTCCTCTGAATATTTACCATTGCACTGCGCTGAGTCTGCCAGCTGGTTAGCTTTTTAGCTTCTTATCAGCAAAATACAGAAACTTCATTAGAATTAAGTTTGGACACGATTTCACTTTGACTGCCAAACCAAATACATAAACAAAGCCATTCATTTCTGAAGTATGGATTTTGGACTTCTCCTTCTCACACACACCATATGGGTGGCTTGCAGGATGAGCGGTTTATTTTGAGAGATCTGTGCAGATGCATGGAGATAAGAGTCATTGTGCATCAATTTTTTAGATGAAATATTTATTTTGAAGTTGTGTCTGTGTGATTTCATTGGTCTGTAAGGAGAGAATAAACAGAATTTAAATGAGCTAGATAGCCACCGGCTCAATTACAACAGGAAAATAACATCTCTTTAGATGCTCATGGATGTGCTCAGTGCTATTAATACATCTGGTGCTGTAAATGAGTCTTTGATAACCAGAAGTAAAATTCTGGAAATAAATAAATAAGTATTTGGTAATGTTATCAAATAAAAACATATTATTAATGATCTGTGTAAAAGCTTGTGCTGCCTGAGTTTGAGAAATCGGCAAACCAGTTTAGTGTAAAGTGCTGTGCAAAAGTAAGAGACCACCTTTCATTTATTTAACTTCCAGTTAGAACAATCATTAAGTACAAGTTATTCATTTTCAGGAGATAAGTAGATGAGATATAATAAAATGGAAATAATAGATAAAGTATATAAAATAATATAATATATTATATTATTATTAATAATATAATATTAATATAACATTATTTATTATCTAGAAAATAATTTCCTTGCATAAGGAAAGGGACAATTGTGAAAATAAGGGAAAAACCAGGAGTTTCCAAAACTGGAGTACAAAATGATTAAAACACAGAGAAAGTGGGACCCCTAAGAACCACCTGCAAAGCCTGATAGACCACCAAAATTGTCCCCCATCAGATAAACAGCACTTAAAGCTTTCATCTTTGAGAGGGAGGAGAAAATCAAGCTGCTTCAAATCTGAAAACATGCACAAGTGTTTCTCTCCATCCTTCCACTGTGAGATGACAACTCAGCGCTATGGCTCTGAACGGAAGACTGACCACCCCATAGTCCAGACCAAACATCACTGAGAAGCAGAAAATGCAACCAACTTCTATGTCTGAACTTTGGAGGTGTGGAAAAATGTCCCTGCAAATTTCTTTAAAAACTGAAAGCAGGTCTCCTGGAAGCTAACTTGTACTTAATGGCTGTTTTGTCTGGAAATTAAATAAAGGAAGGAAGGCTGGTCTCACAGACAGTTGATAGTACTGTGTGTCTGAGCTTCTGGCCCTCAGTGTCATTCGGACAGACTTAGAGAGTCTTTAGACGCTGTGGCCAAGCACAGACACTACAGATGCCTCATAGCTGTTTTCTCCTAAAGGAGAAGGAGAAAGGCTGAGCGTACTTCGAGGACATTCAGATTACATTTAGTGAATGAGAAAGCCTGAACCACAGCACATGAACAAGTGCCCTCGCCTGCAGGAGAGTTTAATGCTAATGACCCTGAATCACTTTGTCTGGGTCTGAGTGGCTTTGAAGAACACTAATAAGGATAGTTTTTCGTGTGTAGTGCACGGTCACAGAACTCTCCATCACAACACTACCAAGCTAACCTCAAGACTATTACAGACCAGATTCTTACTGACGCAGCTCTTCAAATCTGAATCAGTGATGCTGGAGTAAAACTGTTTATCAGTAATAAATCCACTCTGAAACGAGACGCAGATTTTTACGCACGAGAGAGGACTTACATTTAAGTGGGTCAAGCATGTTTTGGGGTATTGCAGGTTATCTGATTGTTTTTAACAGGTAAATTTGACAATAATTTTCCAGACATACTTACAAAATGGATTATTCAGCAAACTTAAATACGAAAAATACATGAACTAAATCCCTATTTTTTCACAATGATGAATCATGAAAATGACTATATATTAGGGGTGCGGGAAAAAATCGATTCTTAGATGCATCGCGATGCGGACGTGAATGATTCTGAATTGATTCACAAATGTCAAAAATCAATTTTCTAAATATTTAATTTATAACGTAATGTTGACAGAACGCAAAAGGCAGAACTTGGAAGTAGGTAAGTGCAGCGGCCGGACAGTCTGTGACGGCACACAAGAAAAACACACATGGATGAGCGAGAAATCCGACCGGCTCCCTCTGCATTAAAAGCCAGGTCAGGTCAGGAGTCACAACACAAATGATAAGAAGAGCCATTTTGTCGTTTCAACAAAAATCAAACCACCTTGGGAGCCGCAACATTTAATGTCCAGTATGTCTGAGTATGTGATAATGTTCTAGTATAGACTAAACAATATAAACGAGAGCGCAGATTTACTTTAATCTGCTTTAAGCTTTAGCTATAGCCGCTTTCCTCCCATCTCCGCCAGAAAACTTTTCCTCAAAACTAGAGCAGTTTCTTGTAAAATGTCTCTCAACATTCGGCTGTCTTACGAGGCTGAAGTTGCTTCTTATTCTCCAGCTTCTTGTTCGAATTTTCCCGTTCCACCTTAAATTCTGACTGAGGCACCGAATGTAAATGCGGCACCATTTAAAGTGGAACGAGAAAATTGGGAAGAGAAGCAACTTCATCTTTGCGACTTTTTACTGTTTGAAAGTCTCTCGTTGCAGATTTAACTTGCCAGGAAACCAACTGTGCTGCTTACATATGCAAATAATGCATCGTTGTTATGTGACCTACAGTCTGCACACCAATTCTCAGTCGTTGAGAAACAGGGCTTTTGCGCTATGTTGCACACATCCCGTCTCAAAGATACTTTACTGATAGCGATCCCCCCTCCCCCCCTTTCTCTACAACGAGACCAAAACCAAAGTTATAAAGACACTAAAAACGGGTAGGACGGCTGTAACGTCTGCGTGGACATCCATTACCACTGGATCTTATTTCACCGTAACTGCGCATTTTAGGGCAGATGAGTGGCAGCAGCATCTTGTGTGCTCCAAAGGCAGTGAATGAGAGCCTTCCAGTTCATTTGCCATATCACTTCCATTTGATTTATAAATAAAAGATATTGGAAGTAAATTCATTATGGATCATTACAAATACTTTGCTTTAAAACTACCAAGTCCACACACAGTGAGAAAATAGAAATGATGTATAGAAAAATCGTTTTATAATCACATCGCAGCCCTCTGAATCGTAATCAAATTGAATAGTGAGGTGCCTAGAGATTCCCATCCCTACTATATATGCATATATATTTCGGGTCAATTTAATGTGTTTTGGCAAAATAGAAGGCCAGATTTTACAAAATCGGAAAGCTGATACACAAAGTTTTAAGTGATATCCATATTTTTTTTAACAAAATTGATGGCTCTATGATCTAATATGATGCAGTCGTATGCAAAAGGTTTGGTCAAATTACATGTTTTGTTGATCTAAGTGAAAATAAGTTAACACACCCTCTACAGAACATTCTATGTAAAATTTAATGTAAAATTACTGTTATAATATCAACATAAGCATAAATATATAATGTGGCCTGTGCAAATGTTTGCACATTTTGCACATTTTGTTTTATTTTATCTAATATAGTAGACTCTAAATTGTGCACTAGAGTTTGCAGAAAAATACCATATTTAATACTGTTATTATCACTTAGGAAACCAACAAAACGTCATTCAAACAGGGTTATTCAAACATATGCATATGACTGTAGATCTATTAGGATAATATGTTTAAAAAGAGATTAAGAATATACACTGATGTAATGTGTCAGTATATAACAAAATGTCATAGGGACATGAAATGTACCCATAATTATTGAATTAAAGACGCTTACTCTCTGTGGCAATGATCTGATCAGGGAATTGCAAAATACCCCGAAATTGTGAACAACAAAACATAGGCACTTGTAGTAAACTTTGAAATATTACATGAATACTTGAAATATTAAATATTTAAATGCCCACAGGAGCTCAGTCAGTTTAAATCTACCTATTTGCTTGAACTAAATGCCTGGCATCTTTTCTTTGCTGCAAGTTCATTCATTCTTGGGCTCAGTTTCTGAGCTGCTGAGCTGACGTTAAACATTTATGTTGGTTGAACTGCAGCTGAAACACAGCGTGTATTTGGTGATACGACTGGTGTGAAATTGTGTAGAATTGAGGTATAACCGCTGTCGCATAGATTGTTGTTGGGGGAGGAGAGTCAGAGCACACATTGCATTGCAGTGCATGCTGGGGACTGTATTGCAGCACGTTGTAAAACAGGTCAGTATTAATAGAAAATTAAAATACTTTTGCAGGCTGGATAGGATTGTGTTGTGGGCCTGATCTGGCCTGCGGGCCTTGTGTTTGACGCATGGGTTGTAGATGAATGTAGCGTTAGGAGTCTTTCCCAAGGACTGTTATTGGTATAGCATGGTGTGCTTCTCCAGTTTACAGCACAGAGGGCAACAGAGTTACAGACCACACAGAGTTACCCACTACACAGAGTTACCCACTACACGGAGTGACCCACTACACTATACCAGCTTATAACAACACCTAAAGGTAGCTCTTTGTATGCTCTCAGAAAGCTGTGAACATACCGCTTTGTTTCTTGCAGGTCTGTTTTTGTTGCAGGACCATCTTAAAGATCTCCTGCCACTTCACGCTGCACTAAAACAACTGCCTGTGATTGGTTTTTCTGCATGTCAGTCAGATATTTACTGTCAAAGATGGTGGTTCTGGGCCATCTTAAAGGGGAGTTTTTCTAAATTTCTACAGAATTCATTTGTTGAGATGTAAACAGTCATTTAGAGTTGTTTAATGTTAAATGGTTAACTGTACAGAAACTTACTGACTCTGATTTCTTTACAGCGCTGGTGACAGTAAAACGTCGCTGTTCAATTTACTATCCAAACCCACCAGTGAACCTACATGTCTTAGTTTTTCATATGGAATGTTGATAGTGGAAAAATAGTAGTATAGTAAATCTGAAAAAATTATGTTTTCTTTGGTCACTATTTTGTCTTACTATGTC
This sequence comes from Colossoma macropomum, assembly GCF_904425465.1. Taxonomy (NCBI): domain Eukaryota; kingdom Metazoa; phylum Chordata; class Actinopteri; order Characiformes; family Serrasalmidae; genus Colossoma; species Colossoma macropomum. The sequence continues at coordinate 8,050,046 of NW_023494788.1, read as the reverse complement.
CTACATTTACCTCTCTACCAAATATATTTTAAGCCAAAAGCTTCCTAAAATGAAATCGTATAGCAGTGTCTCAGATCAGGTGGCAAATTCCTAACTATTTCATGAAATAGCTTTCTGCGAGGGAGCTTTTAGAGGTGGACATCTGGTTCCATTCACTAAAACTGTGAACAATTCTGACTCTGACCATTTCACATCAAACCACTCTGAATGACCGTTTACATCTTAACCCTTGTGTGGTGTTTAGGTCTGAGGGACCCATTTTCAATGTTTACTAAAAGAAAAAAATATATGATTTATTATTATTTCAACCTCAGATTCTTGGCCTTTGCTCATTTTCTGTGAAGAACATATAAAATAGCACATTTTCAGTGCCTTCACACTGTTCACACCCTACACATCTATATTACACATGTGGTCTTGGGTGAACCCACAGGAAATAAAAGTGTGGAGGTGCTGTGTCCCTTCACTCTGTTCTCCTCCTACATGGCCTGCTGTTAGTGTGTGTGTGTCTGTGTGTGTATGTGTTTGTATGTGTGTGTGTGTGTGTGTGTGTGTGTGTGTGTGTGTGTGTGTGTGAGTGGACAACATGGACAGGCTGCTGACCGGCTACTGCTAAAGGAGAACCCTACGCTGGCCACTTGTGATATTTTAAACATCTGGTATTTTTACATAAATCGTTATGGCTGTATTGATTTACAAAAACAATAATGTAGTGGGCCAACCAGACCACTAAGTAGCAAAAACATCAACACTACACAAGGATTAACTGTTTAATTATGAAGAAATTTTGGAATAATTCGTTTCTCCCTTTGAGAAACAATATGCACTGGAACTTGATCAGTAACAATTCTATGAACTCATAGGAAAGGCCCCAGTAAAAAAAAATCAGTTAAAAAAAAATAAGAAAAGTTTATGACACACTAAGTAGTGACCGGTGGGGGTGCCTGAAGCAAAAGCACAAAAATGCATAAAAAGGTTGCCACTATTTTCCACTAGAGATATTCATGGGCAGAAAGCTCAGACCTTTTTTTATTCATTCTTATGAAAAATTAATGTGCAAACTGTCTCTGCTATCAAGGTCCTTGCATAGATATGCTTTGTATGTAACTACTTCAGTGGTGACTTTGCATAATTTTTAATTTGCTTTCTTAATAATAAAAGCCTTACAATTTATTAAAAGGCTATATTTGTATTGTTCCAAGCCTTTCTGGTGTAGCATGTAAAATTCTGCCTCTTTCATATTCATTTTATTTTAATTATGAGGGTCCATTTTGTCATTTTCTGTCATTGTGTTGGTCTAAAACTGTCTGAAATAGGGAGTTGTTGTGAAACATTTACTGTGTTGCCTTTTCAGTGCCACCATTTCTTTCTCTGGCAGGGGAAAGTGAGCTGGTGGATCAGTGGCACTGCGAGCGGGTTCATCTGCTGCTGCCTGCATGTTGTGTTAACAGCACTCAAGCAGAGAGTTTCCCCACTAAATCAGGTCTGACAAGGCAATTCCCTTTAATTCACCTCTCTAATTAAGATAAAGCCTCGGCCTCCTTGTTGTCAAATAAGAGCGGTAAGTAATCAGTGAGTTGTGACGGTCAGAGCAACATGCAGCTTTTCTCAATTGCTTCAACACAGTCCATGTTTACACTCACATTTCTGAAACAGCTCACTCCACTAATACCATGTCTTACCGTTTTGAAAAAGCACAACATGCCTTCATAGGAAATTTGCCCTAAACAAATCAACAGCTGTAGAAATACAAGCTCGCTCGCTTTGTCTGAAAATTACTGAAATAGATCAGTGAATCAAATAAATATATTTTCCCAGCACCAACAAACAAGGTCAGGCATCTTTAGAAATCTAAATAAAGCTACGAAGTTTTCTCAGAAGAGACGAATGAAACGTCAGAACAGTACTTTGCATTTCAAACCACTGCACTTCACCTCCGAAATGCCCTCAGAGAGCCCAAACCCTGTACACCAGTTCCACAAACAAACAATCAGTTTAATCAGAACATAGATGTTGTGATGCACGCTCGCTCGGCACGTCAACAGAGCAAAGCTTCTACCATCCCAGAGATGTGAGAAATACACACGTAATATAATTCAGATACATGCAAATACATTTCTAGAACAGAAACATTCAAATTTTGAAGCGTGCTGATCAGAGACTGCAGAACATCAGAGTGCTTTCAGGTTATGGTCGTGAAAGCACATGTAAATGAGGCAGTTTCATGTCAGAATCAGATCAGATCAGAATCAGAATCACTTTATCACTTGGATGTACGAGGAAGTTGTCTCGGTCTAATCAGTGTTTATGCAAATGAGAAGCGCAGAATACAAATAGTAAACAAACGAACAAATAAATACAATGCACAGAAAAAATGGTAATATATACAATCAAATATAGATTTGTATGCAAAATCTCAAACTCGAATTATATGTTTTGTTGATTTCCTAAGTGTGTATATATATTATATATATATATATATATAAATGTTATTGAATGCATAGTGAATCGAATAACTGCAGAAAATCTGATTTTGTCAGTTATTCGATCAATGCTTTTATATGCACTTGAGAAACCAGATAATGGGGAAATTCCGGGTCTACATGAGTCAGGCAGTAATCTGATTTCTGCTTTGCAACCAGCCAATAGACTCACAGAGGAAGATGTGATGTAAACATAATGTAAAACTTATGTATATAGTGTAGTTTCTTTTAAACATCGTGCCACTTTACCTGAAAACATAAACACACATCATATAGAAGATGAAGAATATTTAAATTCTTAATTTCGTCAAGCATGTAGTTGGTTTTATTGTTGCTCCAAAAGTGTTTTGCTGCCATTTCACGACAACGTTGCTTGTTTCCGGTCTGTTTTCGCACATACACAGTTTAAGAAATCTGAAAGAAATACGGGTAAGAGTTTATATGCACCGAGAAACCTGAATATTGAGCTAAAATCCAGCTTTCTTCATCAGATTTCTTAATCGGATTTCTAGATCAGAGTACACTGTTTACACGACCATTTGAATAATCAGATAACTGCAAAAATCAGATTATAATCAGATTATTGAGTGCATGTAAATGCACTCAATGTAAAGTAATAAAATAAGATTTTGAGTATTTTTTTTTAACCATTTCTATTCTTCATTAGCCATTTATCATGAAATGTTGTAACACAATGTAAAGAGCAGCTGGCATAATGGTGTGCTGAAAAAAGGAGGAAAGAATAAGTAAACAACTATTTGTGTATATTCATATGCATAAGAGCTGAAGGAAAATTCCACACATTTTTCAAAATTGCTGCACAATTAAATGGATAAAATGTAAACAAAATCATTCAGAGTAGTTTGATCCTAGAAAAACGTTCAGAACTGTTCACAGTGGTGCTGATAAAAACCACACATTTAAAAAGCAACGTTACAGACAGTTATTACAAGAAATTAATACACCACCTGATGCCTGAGACATTGTTTATAATAGCTTTGAGAAAAAGTTGTGATTTTTTTAATCAATTAATGAAGGAGAGGTACATGCAGAAGAAAACATTTTTTTTCAGATTTGCCACTATCATTATCAGCAATACATATAAATATTCAGAAGACTCTTGTAGGGTCACTGGTGGTTTTGTAGTAAGTAGTAAATAAAATGCTATAATTGTGTTGTAGGCATCATGACCGCTGGTTCCTATCACCACCACTGTAAAAAAGTCAGCAGTGAGCCATGAACCATTTCACATCAAACCACTCTACATCTCAACAATTGAATTATGCAGAAATTTTGAAAAATTGGTGGAATTCTTCTTTGAGCAATAGCATGATGGTAAACGCATGGATACTTTGTTCAACATTTATAATCATATGGAGCCCTGATGGTGACACCCCATATAAATAAAAATAATGCGTTGCCACGTGTGGAAATGAGATCCTAGTGCGTGGCCACGACTTATTGAGGTGTGAGAATGAGACAATTAAGTCATGGCCACGACTTGGTAAGCCGTGGAAATGAGATCATGCCTTACTAAGTCGTGGCCACGCATTAGGATCTAGTTCTCATGCCTTACTAAGTTGTGGTCACGACTTATTTATCTTGTTCCCACGCCTTACTAAGTTGTGGTCATGTATTATTTTTGTTTATACAGGACGTCACCAGCGGGGCTCCGTACAATCTTGATGTTGCCAGATGTACAGTTAAATAACTGTCTCATAGAGAGAGAGAGAGAGAGAGAGAGAGAGAGAGAGAGAGAGAGAGAGAGAGAAAGACTTTAGTCTAAACCTTTGAAAAACTTTTTTTATTGTTACAATACCGACACGCCTCCTCTAATGTGGATGAAAGTTTAGAGTCTAGAACATAAGAACGCACTTTCCAGTACAAACTTTTCCTCTGACAAATAGTGACGTTTGAATTCACTATATTCAGGATTCTCTTTCATCTTATTGATCTGCAGAAACAGAGCCTCATGAAATATTCAGTAAATGGATCAACAGGAATTATGTATAACTGGGATCAATGCGAGAAACGTGAATAATAAAGATGAGAAAAAACTATTGGTCCTGTCTCTAGACTCTTTAATGGCAAACTTTCACCTGCACCGTTTGAATTTGCTGCTCAGGCAGGATTAGAGGCAGACAGCTCTGTGTCTAGTCTCTGGCTGACAGGCTTTACGTAAGGTCCAGGTAGGATTGAGTAGAAAACGTCTGACGTACAGTAGCTGCTTTTGATCAGTTTGCAGCGCGTCCCTGAAGACTCTCTCAGAGAAAGTCTGTTGTTACTGTAAGGATGTGAAAGACCACATTTCATCTCTCGCTCAAATATTACAGAAAGCCCAAGGCTGCATGGAGCTTAAGGAAAGAACCTGATTTGCGATTAGACCTTGAAACGATGTTCATTTACCTCCATTAATTAATTTTCCCTATCACAACACTGCAGGAAACCCATTAAAAGCACTTTCTCTCACTGTCTGCCTCTCTCTCTTGATTCTGAGGTTATTGTAGAGCATAGGCAGTGACACCTGTTTGTGTTGAAGCTGAAGGAGAGAGATGACTGTTGTATGGTCTCTGGCATATTATTCAGTTACTGATCTTAAAACTGCTTATTCAATAATTACTATACATTATTCAGCAGCTACAGTGAAGTTGATGTGTAAGCAATGTAGTTATGAGAGTGCAGTGTGGGCCCTTAGAGTTTAAAGGGTTAAAGGCTTGGTCATCTATAGTAAAGGCCAGCAGAAATGACACCCAGCCCAGCTCCAATATCAAAGAGGATCCTTTCTATTATATCCCCTTAAAACCCCCTCAAATGCTCTTTGAAGACATTTGGCAAAGCCTTCAAAGGAAATGGCTAACAAAACCTGGGGGCCTGAGGGCCAGGAGATCTTGGAAGTCAATCACTGATCTGAGAGCAGTTCAGCCCAGTGCTGTTTTAGTGCCGAATGCCCACTTCGGGGAGCCTCTGGAACACTGTGGTCATTTCTGATGGAGTGGACTCTCAGGATTGTTGCAGAGATTGGAGATTTGAAGAGGTGGTTACTAGACTGTCTTTGGGTCAATATATCTTCGCTGTCCAAAGAAAAACAAGTACCTCCAAAATGGCAAAAGCAGAAGGCAGAAATGTTCTTAACTGTTACTGTGAGCTGATGTAAAGAGATTTTATTCCAAGAACAGAAACATTGAAATTTTGAAGCGTGCTGATCAGAGACTGCAGAACATCGGAGTGCTTTCAGGTTGTGGTTGTGCCAGCACATGTAAATGAAGCAGTTTATGTCAGAAGCAGATCAGATCAAAATCAGAATCACTTTATCACTTTCAGGTATGAGGAAGTTTCCTTGGTCTAATCAGTGTTTATGTAAATGAGCAGTGCAGAATACAAATAGTAAACAAATACAAATAAATACAATGCACAGCAACAAAAGGTATCCCAAAATATACAATTAAATGCAAAGGTTTAAAGGTTTAAGCTCGTTTTGTTGATTTTCTGAGTGAAAACAAGTGAACACATCCTCTACAGAGAACAAATGTAAATACATTATTTTTTCTCCATGTTTTAGTGCACAATTTCTGTTAAAAAACAGTAAATATAAAATGTGCTATAACTTTTGCACAGGCCACATTTTATGTTTTGTTTTGTTTTTTTTCCCAATAAGTCAAATTCAGAAATAAACAGTAATTGTGCATTAAAATGTGCAGAAGTTTTCTCTGTAGAGGATGTATTAAATTATTTTCACTCAGAAAATCAACAAAACATAATCTGACTAGGGACACCCTTTGCGTTCAACTGTACACACACTTGGACAAAACAGGTGCTAAAGCTGGTTGATACAGTTAAAATGTAATATCGCGATACTTCAAGAAGTTTTCACGATACATGATAAGTCACAATTTTTTTCCTGACAAAAGCAGAAGGCAAAAACGTTCGTAACTGTTACTGCAAACTGATGTAAATTATGTAGAAATTATATAGAAAAATTAAAACCAAAAACCATAAGTTCAAACCAGGAACCGTTTAGTAACCTTTACTTTTAAAAGTGTGCCAATTCTAATATGACATTCACAGTGTCTCTCAAATATGGACAGTGTCTCTCAAATATGGGTGGCATTTTGTTAGCCTTTGAATACAAGGAGGCCATTGGACTGTGTTTCTAGTACAGTATATGAGAAGATATGGATTAGTTATTCAGTTAATTATATTTAAAACTGTATATACGTTGAAATAAAACATATTTAAGATTTTTTTGAGGGGATGTGAAAGTTCTAGTACTTTATTCCTTTGCTGGAGAACAGCAACAGAGGAAAACCATTACTGAAGATCACATGACTACACTCTTCAAAAAGATGGTTCTTCAGTGTTTTTTTAGTAAAGACACTGGTTCTATATAGAGCCATGAACACTCGAGGAACCATTCGCATGCTTAAATGGTTCTTTGCATGGGGAAATTGTTCTTCAGATTGATGTAGAATGTGTTGTACATGGTTCTATATAGTACCTTTTTAAAAAATGGTTCTATATAGTTCCAAAAAGGGTTCTGCTACTGTTACGATGTCAAGCTTGTAACAAGAGAAGAACGCTTTTTGGTCCTATGTAGAACCATTTCCAAGAAGGAACCATACACAACACATTCTTCATCAATCTGAAGAACCATTTCACCATGCCATTTAGGCATGAAATGGTTCTATATACAGCTGGTTCTATATATAGCTCACAGTTCTAAATAGAACCATTGCCTTTACTAAAGAAGCTTTGAAGAACCATGTATGGTCTGTATAGACTATGGTGAAGTCTTAAAAAAAAAACTCGACAGACCTATTCATTGTAGCTGAAGTGCTTGTCTGGGTCTGCTTCATGAGAACGTGCCTTTTTATTATACTATTGTGCGTTCACTTTTGAAGACATGTGCCTGACTCAATATAAGCAGGGGAAATAAGCCCGTGCTCCCTTTGACATCTCCACAGTATCTAAGTGAAACCTGACTTGTCATTTACCTCTTCCTTTTGTCCATTATGGTTTACTACTGAATTGTCCCCACATAACGGTTCCACAAAACTATTTCGATCTCCAAACCAATCAGGTCCAGGAAATATGTCCTGCCCTGTGTGCCGGCTAGGGCAGGGACATCCATCCGCTCCACAAAAGACGACAAGCTCATGAATCCGCTCACAACAAAAGGTCCTTAGATTTTTTTTTTTCAAAAACTCAATCTGTTTCCTAAGGTCTCCTCTCCGTTTCATTATCCCAACTCCCTGCCAGTGGAGAGTCACAGTCTCAGCTTTTCCATTTACATCTCTCTTTCTCTCTGTGTGTGTGGAGCAGTATGGGGGATTGGAAGTGCTTACCGGGGGTGAATTGCCTCTTTCTGTGAGAGCGAAACCCTTCGAAATCCAATGACTTTGCCACAGTGTGAAACTCTGAGCTTTTGTGCTGAAATCAGACGGCACAGAGGCCAGTCACAAATCTCACTCATTTAATGTCGGGGTTTCTACACTGCAGGGATCAAGAGGATGTACAAGGAGCAGCTGTTCCTCATACTCAATGAAGCTGGGCCTACTAGCATTAGCTGTAGCTAGCTAACTGACTGACTGTCCGTCTGATACACTTCTGTCATATTAGTGCCCCGTAGCTTTGACATCTCTGGTACGTTGTCTTTCAGTGAATCGGTTTGATCAAGTCAGTTATATTATATTAACGAATCAGTTCTTTATACTGGTGATTCAGTTATATGGACTGTTGATTCACCTCTGCTCTCTTGGTGAGTCCGTTCTATTCTTGAGTCACTTCTATTCTATTGGCTAGTCGTTTATGTTCTGCCGCCGAGTCAGTTCTACTGTATTGTTGAGTCAGATCAGCTCCATTCCATTCCACATATACTGACTCACCAACTCCATTCTGTTGGTGAGTCAGTATATGTTCTATATGAATCAGTTCTTTTCTTCTGGTGAGTCAGTTCAATCTACTGCTGATTCACTTCTGTTCTGTTAGTGAGTTGATTCAACTCTATTTGTGATTTAGTTCTGTACTCATGGTGAGTCATTTCTAGTTGAGTTAGTTCTACTGTATTGCCGAGTCTACTCCACTGGGAAGTCAGTGCTACTATATTGGTGAGTCAGTTCGATTTCGTTGGTGAGTCAGTTTATATTCTATTCTAGACAGTCCTTTTCTTTTGGTGAGTCAGATCAATCTACTGCTGATTCACTTCTATTCTGTTAGTAAGTGGATTCGATTTAGATTCTGTGATTTAGTTTTGTTCTATTGGTGAGTCATTTCTAATCTACTCGTGAGTCAGTTCTATTCTATTGTCAAGTCAGTTTATATCTACTGCTGATTCACGTCTGTTCTGTTAGTGAGTTGATTCAACTCTATTGGTGATTGAGTTCTGTTCTGTTGCTGAGTCATTTCAAATCTACTCGAGTCAGTTCTATTCTCTTGGCACGTTAGTTTATATTCTATTGGCAAGTCAGTTTATATTTTATCAGTGAGTCAGTCTGCGATGGACTGGCAACATGAACGCAGGTGTTTCCTGCCTTCCACCCAATGACTGCTGGGGTAGGCTCCCCCCACAACCCAGAAGGATAAGTGGCTTAGATAATGTGTGTCTGTGTGTGTGATGAATCGGTTCTTTTCTATTGCTGAATCAGTTCTGTTCTTTTGCTGAATCAATTGTATTTTTTGGCAAATTATTTTAGTCAAGTAATTTCTATTTTATTGGTGAGTCAGTTCTGTTTTATTGATGTGTTGTTCTGTTCTACTGGTGAGTGAGAACCATTCTATCATTGAGCAAGATAACAAACCCCACAGCCAGACAAGCGTCCTACACAGGTTTGGTACAAATTATTAAATAAGGCCTATAGCAAACAGTGTTTGCAAACCATACAGTACATATGATAAGTAAGTACAAAGTGGGTACAAAGACAGACTTGTGGGCATGAAACCTCCAGTAAATAAGCCGCAAGGCAGCAGTAGTGTGTAAAGTAAATCTCAAATGCAGCATACTCTCCTACCAAAGTTGCTGCTATCCTCTAGAGAGTAGCTGTGGTATTAGGTGACTCATGCTGGCCTTTCAGTATCCAATCATGTCCTGTTGTTTCTGGCACTGTAGGTGGTTCTCAGTCCGAAATATTGAAGACCCACTTTCAGGTTAATGCCATGGTCAAAGTCCTGGCTCTATGAAGCTAATCACCATCAGGTGCCAAAGAAGGTTGCATTTAGTAACAGCTTGACTGTTTACTGCCCACTCATTATGAATAATTCATGAATTTATGAATGACTAAAGTTTTATACTGTCAAACTCAGCTCAACAGCACAGTGAAATTCACTTAGGAGTTTGAAATGTTCTCTATACAGGAGTCTGCTGTAGTACCTTGATTTATTACTGGTGACCCCTCCTGTATCCATCAATGTGAATTAGACAGAGGGCCAGTCATCTCTGGCCAGGGGCAGAATGAGATATTTGTTGTTTTTTTGACAAGGCCTTTTTGTAGCCTAAATTAGTTCCCTACAGTAAAAGCAGACATGGACATTCAGTCTCACTGAGTTGATGTGAAACGCCACAGAAAACAGCAAAACTATTTGTGTTAGTGCACTATTGTTATATAATGATAAACAGCATCCATTCACTTAGCATCTGTTGCATAACCATTTTCATAATTTGCATTTACATTTCATGTTCAGTAGTTTTGTGGGTGTTGTTTTTGTCAGTGTTGTGTTAGAGATAAGACCAAGTTATGTGACTCTGGTCTTACTGTAACAATGCAGAGATAAGATGAGGATCCCAATGCTTGAAGAGCTTACTGAAGAGAGATCAATCAATGGTATATTAGTGGGTCATCCCTATGTTTATGGACCTAGATGTTCTCCAAGCCCTGTGTCCCTTCGTTATAATTTTGGAAACAGCTCTATATTCCCAGGGCCCCAGGTTGTCTCGATTATGGTTCCGCAACATTTAATCTAAGGCTAACATAACCTACATAACACTTCCATACATATATTGTCCGATATTATATGTTGAATATGCCCTGCGATGGACTGGTGACCTGTCCAGGGTGTATCCTGCCTTCCGGCCAATGACAGCTGGGATAGGCTCCAGCACCCCACCGCGACCCAGAAGGATAAGCGGTTTAGATGATGTGTTTGTGATATGTTGAATACATAAACAATAAAAATACATTGAATTTTGGACATCTTTTCCAAACATATTGCCTTATTCAACTCTGGTTGTATGTTTCAGTGAACAAAAATGAGAATTTTCTATGATAAGTTTTGTTTTATTCCAAATCATATCACAATATTAATAACAAAGTTTGCATTCATGCTAGCAATTGAATCTTTGAGCATATCAACATTCACTGTATCTACCCTGCACTTCAGTAATGTTCTAACATGCCCTTATCAGCTTGCCCTCATTTTCCCCCTGGGGGAATGCCAATGCCATCTCGAGGGCCATTCCATTACAGCTAATTAGGTGACTGAAGCTAGCCTAGCTGAGGGAAAGTGCATTCCTATTGAAAAAGCCACTCTTTGATGTCCCCTGCAGGACTTTTGGTGACCGCAGAAACCCTTTCCCCTTTCATAGATGTCTTTAATGTATCACACTGAGGTATCATGTACCATATAAAGAACTCAGGGCCCTGGGAACATAGATATGTCCCCATATTAGCATGATAGCAACACTGTGGCCTTAAAAAGCTAATTATATACTCCAAATTTGTGCATTTGGACAAAAGTTGAGTCACAATTTCTCATTATGTTGAATGCAGTTTTTGCCAGTGTTTTAAAAAGCTTGTTTAACCTCACAACTGTTTCTATAAATTAAAAGGTTTGTGCACTGCAAGAAACATTTTGACAAGTGAATTCATCTTAAATCTAGTCAATATATCTAATATTTCTTATTATGAGATTGTTGTTTGTGTTTGTGTGACTGTGCATGTCTGTGTGTCTGACCTGAGATGGACTGGTGATCTGTCCAGGGTGTTTCCTGCCTCCTGCTGAATAAACGCCGGGAAAGGCTACAGCACCCCCTGCGACCCAGGAGGATAGGCAGCTTAGATGATGAGTGAGTGAGTGAGAAAGATTATTGTAAGAATATTATATGATTATTATATTTATTTACAAACTTTTTTTTTTTACTTATTTTTAGTCATTTTTTGAGGGGGAAAAATTCTTGAAACAAGCAAAGGTATCTGTCAGTATAGTGAGACAAAATACTTGACAAAAAAAGTGTCACTAAGTAAGCAAAGTATTTTTACAGTATTCATATCATTTTCATTTCATTGCATTAATTTTTTTGCACTGTGGGCGGAGCATGGACCTCAGATAGACCAAGTGCTATTGTCTTTCTGTACTTTGCATCATGCCCATTTAAGGAACCCTGGGGCTAAGCCGGTTTTCTCTGTGAGAAAATGAATGCCATTTTCGAAAATTGGTGCTGTTGCACTCTGTGGCAAGGCATCCTCTAAAGCTGATACAGTTTGCCATACATACATTTTTCCTCCAGATGTTGTCAGTATTCATATTTTGACTTCTGAACAACCTCACAGTTCAGAGGATCCAATGACACTTGTAAGTAAAATGTCTGTAGGACAAAACGTATCAGGTTTGGAACATTTTTGTTTATGCACAACCTCAGAGGTCTGTTGACAACAGATGTGCAGAATATTCCAGATGGGTGTAGAGTGGTAGATCAGGTGTGGTTGTAACCAGTGTTGCAGCAGATGTGCTTCTGAGGATATGACACTTAATGCAGTCATATGCAAACGTTTTGCCACCCCTGGTCGATTGATGTTTTTTTAAATGAAAATAAATGAACACGTCCTCTACAGAGAAGACACTTCTGCACAATTACTGTTTATTTCTTGGATTTATTAAAAACTACTTATTTGCTGAATTTAACAAAAAATAGTTTTGGCAATTCAATAATTAGTTTTTATTTTTTTAATACGTTAAGCTCAGCAAATACTAAATACCAAAAAACAAATATCATGCACTAAAATTAGTAGACATTTTTTTAAGTGTGCTCTCTGTAGAGCAGGGGTGTCAGACTCAACCAGTAAAAGGGTCGTATTCAAAAATCCTCATCAAATCTGTGGGCCAGAGAAAAGAATGTTTTTATTTTGTTTTTAATTAATGTTGTGCTGAAACCCAAACTGGCCATTGTTTATTCAGAATATGCAAAAACGTCAAGAGTAAAATACAGACATTAGTAGTAGACTTTGAAATATAACATGGACAATATTCAACATTTAAATGTCCCGAGGAGCTCAGTCTTTAAACCTACCTATTTGCTTGAACTAGACACCTGGCATCCTTTCTTTGCTGCACGTTTATTAAGACTTGGGCTCAATTTCTGACCTGCTGAGCTGATGTTAAGTGTTTATATTGATTAAACTGCAGCTAAAATGCATTTTGGTGATATGACTGGTGTGGAATTGTGTAGAATTGTGTAGAATTGATGTAATCACTGTCCCACTGACTGTTGCTGGGGTAGGAGAGTTGGAGCACATTACATTGTAATGGATGCTGGGGACTGTAGTGCAACACATTGTGAAAGTGGCTAATATTAATAGAAAATTAAAAACCTTTCTGGGCCAGATAGGATTGTGTGGCGGGCCTGATCTGTGTTTGACACATGGGCTGTAGAGGATGTTATTTTCACCTATTAGCATGACGTGTAATTTGACCATACTATGTGATTATGTATAAATAAACAATAAATAAAATGAAATACATAATCAGTGGTTGTCAAACATCTTTTGCAAAGAAAATCTCACATAACCTTTTGTCAGTCTGTTGGCTCTAAAGATGAGAGCAATGTGGCAGACACAGCGAGGCGGTGTTATATAGCCAGCCGCAGACACAGAGTAATGCCGAGGCTGAAGAGCTCTCAGAGATGTAGCAAAATGAAGTATTGACTGGTTGTCAGAAAAGAAAACACAATCATCTGTCTCCAGCGTGGAGCAGAAAGCAATCCGGAGGAAATGCAGGCCAAACAAATGGTGAAACAGCAGTGTGCCATGCTACAGCATGACTAAGCAAAGGGGGGGGTGTCTGGTTTCAGACCAATTAGTGAGCTCAGCTGAGTTTGATGAGCTCATAATGTTTTTACACAGTACTTTTAAAATGAACTGAACTCAGTTCTGTTAAAGTGATCCTGAAAAGAAATGCAGTATATCTGAAAATAAGAACAATTTCAGAAATTAAAGCTAGAGTAGGTGATTGAGTAGGTAGAAACCAGGAGGGGTAAGCTAGTTTTTGAAAAATCCAACTAAAAAAATTTCCCTGTTTCAGCCCTCCTTCCAAAGCCACTATCCCAAAATACATGAATGCACACGGCCTACAAAAATATACACACAGATTAATGTAAAAGATTATGTACAAGATTAACATAGCCAGCTAGCTTGCACCTATAGCTTAGCGAACATAAGCGTTTTAGTAATACATAAGGTAGCTACAGAGGTTCAGGAAAGCTACATAATTCAGGAAAATAACAAATTCCCCCATAAACAAAACAAACAAGTTCTGAATCAGACTGAAATTATTGGACGGGGTTACTTGTCCAACAGAAAATTAGCCACCTTGGCATTACTTTGAGGCCTTCCAACTCCTTCCTGTTTCACCACCGTTGGAAAACCACAATGATGTTCACTCCAGTTTGACCTTTTGCTTTATCCAACCTCTTTTGTTCGAAGCTTTTTCTACTTCTGTCTTTCTTTCTTTTCTTTCTTTCTTCCTTTAGCAGTGCAAGCTGAGGGGTACGTGTGTAACTTTCTCTGCCATTCTTGTGAACCTAGCTCACTACTTTTCAGCTGTGTGTGACTGGATGAGGTATTTTTAACAGTCCTGTGGCCGCTACAGATAAGAATATTTTCTTTTTATTGTCAGAGCTGATTTATTGATTGCTATCAGGATGTAAAGAGAAATTTCAAGAAATACAAACAACAAATGTTTCCAAAATAAATCACCTACTCTATCTTTAACTATTTTCCTTTTTTTTTGAAAACCCAGTATAAAATGATTGAGGCCTTCCCTTCCTTTGTGCCACAAAGTAGCTATGGGCAATTCAGAAAGCTGATAATATCCATATATGGCCATAAAATGTTAATATTGCACAAAGTATGGTAATGTTGCATTATATATGTTGTCTGGGCTACACACGAACAACAATTTCTTTCATTTGCCACAAAATGTATATCTAATGAACAGAAGAGAAATTCTGAAACATGGCATCAAGTCAAATTCATATGTATAAGCAATTCTCACAGCCTACTCAGCATAAATATTAAGTTAATGAACTGTTAATTTAGCTCTTGAAGAGGGTCTGAGGTCTCTGCGAGGACCCCAAAAGTAAAGAGGGGTTGCAGTGCATACTGTACTGTTCAAAAGTTTGGAATCAATGTTTTCATGAATATATGATGCTGGTAATCTACAATTTTAGTTCAACTAATTTGTAGGAAGTTGTAAAAAAACAGAAGAAATTTTCCCAGAATCAATGAATAGAACTGTACATGATTAGTTAGTTTGAGGCACAAAACTTGATGTACACAGTTTTCCACCTATCTCAGATGTAGTCAATAAACCGAGACATGTTAGGCTTCTTTAGTTTAGCACTGTAGCTATGAGACTAAGGTTGCTAACAAGCATTAGAAACAATAACCACCCAAATGTTTTCAGTTAATACATCCCCAAAACTGTCCAGGGTGTATCCTGCCTTCCGCCCAATGACAGCTGGGATAGGCTCCGGCACCCCACTGCAACCCAGAAGGATAAGCGGTTTAGATGATGTATGTATCTATGTACATCCCCAAAACTTTCCTCAACCCAAACAAACTGCATTCAGGTTTTCGTTAAGGTCTCACTGACTTCTTCTTGTGGTTAGGACACAATATGACTAACTGTGAGCTTTAAAAATGAACAAAAGCTTCACCATGTAGCTGAATGCAGCAGGCAGCCACTTTAGATAACAGGTGTTGTGCTGAATTCTGCCAGCTCTTTGCATCCATGCACATCGTAAAGGAATATGGATGTTAAAATTCAGAGATGTAGCATTACTGAATGTGGAGAAAACAGAACACACTAAAATATTGTGTGCGTGCGCCACTGTGAGTCGCCCTGTACAGCCTGAAAAAATCATTTAAAAGTCAGAGGTACTGGGACAGATTTGGCGGGAGCTTTTTAGACTACGTCATTCATCTTTACATATTAATGTCACACATACAGGCTCGAAAAGAAGGTCTGACTCAAAGTTTAGGCCTCAAAAGCAAAATCAGCATTATACTGGTGAAGATATGATGACAATAGTAGATAATTTACTCACATCCTCAGAAGACACGTCCTTCACCAAGTTTTGAGTGATTTCTCTTCAAATACTTTTTCAATGCACTCGCAAAAGTCAGATTCATCCGCTTGTGGGGGTTTGAAGCACAGCTGACATTACAAAATATTGTTCTGTATGTTGCATGCAATTACATATTTCCACCAGAGAGGTCTCCAAATCCCCAAATCTTACATAGTGTTGCTTTAATGAAGACCTGAATGCGATTTGAGTGGGTTGATATATTTATGTAAACTAATTGGGTGACTGTTGACTAGTGTTTGTGAGCAGTGTTAGGCTTGCAGCACCAGTGCTAAACTAAGAAAACAACATTTAGACACCAAACATGTCCTGGCTGATCGACTACATCTAGGTTAAGTGTAAAATTATGTAAATTTATTTATTCGCCATTTGTTTAATGTCAGAGAAAGCTGTAAAACATTGAGAATGAAGTTATACGAAAATTGGCCTAAAGAATGTCATAAAGAAAATACCATAAATGAGTGATTACAGTAACTAATAACTTAATTATTCCCATTCACAAATAACTTAGTGTTCCCAAAAAAAAAACATCTTGCAATGCCTCCTGGCTTATACAGCATATAGTATTTCAGTTTAAGTTATTATTGAATAAAATAACAGCAATCATTAAGATGACAAGTGATGCCAAACTTTAGAACAATAGTGAAGCACATCTGTATTCTCATAACAGATGTTAATTGGGATGAAATTTCAGGGACACCATGAAAACTGAACGTGTGCCTCGAACATATTTCATCAAGAAATTCTCGCTAGCCATCACGGACGGCTACTCCTGATAGAAAGAAACAGAATTAGAGCTCATTTATAAGCAGTGGCAGCTAATCATCTTAATTAGATTATCTGCGAGTAAAATATTCCACACTCAAGGTGGACTTTAGTAGGCCTGTCAGTGAAGCTGCTCCGCAGCAGGAAATACAGAGATGTTAAATTAATAGTCAAACTAATGTCTCTTATTACCTGCTATAGCAGCGTGTCACTGCCTTTACTCAGTATGGAGCTCATGCAGCTGCACTAAGAGCTGAAAAAACAACATACCCAGCGTGATTTTACAGTGCTGCATCTTTCTATAACATTGTTTATTGTTCTTTCATGTGCACGCTCGCGATTTATGAAGTTTCTGACAGCGACCGAGCACTCCGCCTTTGATTTGTTGATTAATATTTCAAAGCAAGCCCAAAATGTCAGGCCCAGCTAGGAGCATAATTATTTTCGCCATTTCCTCTCACAGGATTTAGGACCCCGCTGGGAAAGGAAAAGCGTCCTAGATCTCTGCGGGGATCAAATAAGACACTGGACGTAAAAGCAGTGGCTGGTCGAATGGAAACCAAACTCTTAAAGGCCAATTAAGATCTACAGTATGTAAGAACCCAATCACAAGCACATTTCCTTTCACATCAGCACCTACAGTCCAGTGCAACAACAGAACACTGTTCATTATGTGGAGCACGTGGGCACTAGCAAGGGTACGTTTTTGGGATGGGATTATGCTTTGACACCCACAAGGTCTTCATGATGAAAGGACAGCAAAATTGAATTAGCAGGCAGAAACACATTAATCGGAGGGCTACACATTTCTGCAAATGGATTCGCTCCAACCGAAATGAAACAAATGAGTCTAATGCAGATTCGTGTCTGTCTTTTCTTCAGAAAGCTCCAAATCGTGCACACCGTTACTCTGTGCAGATGGATCAAGAGGTAATATGTAGCTTTGGGGGCTAACAGTCAGTGATACGTAATAAGCTTTAATTACGCTGCTCAGGATGCTAATCGGTATTGCTGCATATTACAGTAATCAGCTACAACTCTCCGATTAAATGAGACATTGGGAGGTCTGTGTTCAACAGCTATGACCTTACAGAGCAGTGTCAAACAGAAACAAACAAAATAGAGAATGTACAAATGGATATGTTTTTGAAAAAATCAAATAAATGTCCGTGTAAAAATGCAAAAAGAAATATTTCTTGGTATATATACTGTAACGGAACAGAACGAGCCAGATGCTCATGGTGAAAAACAAGAAATGAGGCTCTACTTAAAAAGGGCTTGGCAATATTCATAGTGGACAGACAGGCAGTGGTCAAATCCAAAGAGGCCAAAATACAGAAAACGACAAACATAACAAACAATATCAGGCAACCAGATCTGAAAGGGCAAAAACAAGAAGTCCAAAAAACACAGTCAGAAGCCACAGAAGGCAAAATACAGACAGAAACGCTCAGTAGCTCTACAGAGAGAAGCAGTACCTCACAAATACTCTACGCTAATGTCTGGGCGTGTATACTAAAGTAAACCTAGTGTTATGAAATACATCACAGGTGAAACAGGTTAGTATTCAGGTGAAATGGAACGTTGATTGGTGGATTGTGGAAGCTCCTGTGTCATGTGATCTCCCAGAGAGTTCTGGGAAATGGAGCCTTTATGAATGTCAGAGCTGGGAGGATGTGTGACATAAACAGTTCGCAGAAGTCAGGGGCCATTTTTCCCATCAAATTACACTTCATTTTTCAGGAGATTAAGTGTTAATTAAGTAAGAAAATCCACTTTAAGGAATAGAAAAGTCAAAGTGAAAAAAACAGGAGTTTCCAGAACTGGAGTTCAAAAAAATGATTAAAAGATTCAGAGAAAATGGAGCTCCTAACAACCACCCGCAAGACCTGGTGGACCTTCTTGTTCTTAAAATCCAGGACAACATAGCTATGTTTGATTTGACAGCCTCTGCGGTTTTGGACTGTATCTATTGCTCTCTGGGTATTACATACTTGTATACTAAACCTGCTTTGTTTTTTTTTCCCTCTTTCTTTCTGTCTCCTTACCCTGTAAGCACTGCTAGAGATCAATGGGAGTGGGATTGTTGTGGGTCAAGTTTGTATTGCTGTATATGTGTTATATGTAAGTTTGATATAGTGGTTTAAAAAAACTATAATCGTTCTGATTAAAAAGACCTGGTAGACCACCAAAACTGTCCCCATCACACAAACGGTACTTAAAGTGAGGAGAGAGGAGAAAAACAAGCTGCTTCAGATCTGAAAAAATCCACAGGTGTTTCTGTTTATCCTTCCACTGTGAGAAGACAAATCAACAAAGATCTCAATAAAGTACATAGACAAATCAAACAAAGAAGCTGCTGGTGTTCTCAGAACAATGGACTGACCTCAAGATCACTGAATGTGTTTGAGACCATTTGGACCGTGAGAAGCAGAAAATGCAAAACCAACTAATAAGACTGAACTTTGGAGGTGTGAAAAAATATCCTGGCAGATTTCTTTATAAAACTGAAAGTGAGTCTCCTGAAAAGAATGGAAGCTGTAATAAAAGTAAAGGGTGGACACTCTTTAGCACAGTACTGTATATTTCAGATTTCTTCATCAGTTTCATCTTTATTCTTTTATGTGATGTCATCATTTCTCTGCTTCGACAACTGTATTTGGCTGTTTCAAGCTGTCAGTGTCAAAATAAACAAATAAAAAAATGAAAAAATTGTAATACTGTATTACAGTTTTGTGCAAAAGTTTGGGCACCCCCGTCAAATGATGTTTACGTACGTTCAAATAAGTTTTAAAGTTTTTTTGCATATTTTCTGCATATTTTCTGCATATTTGAATACACACTTTATTTGCTGAAGTAAACATATGGGAAAAAAACAAAACATAAATAAATAATGGTCTGGGCAAAAAACATGTTAAACGTGTAAATAATATGTTAAATAAGCAAATCAATAGAAATTATGCACTAAACCTGTTCCCTGTAGAGGGTGTGTTCACTTAGAAAGTCAGCAAAACATGTAATCTCACAAGGGGGTGTTGTTTTTGATTGCATATGTAAAAAAAGAACAATAACTGTCTATATAGATATAAAAATGGGATGGGAAACCTAATCTTATTTTTCTTAAAGCTGCACAGAAAATGGCAAATTTGTCCCAGACTCTGAAAACAGAATGGCACAGCCAGTGCACTGAACCTCATCCAGCCTAGAAGGACTTGCTTCTTCCAGGAAGATGAGACCACCCTTTTACTACCAATATTCATTAAGAAAGGAAAAGACGACAGCTTATGTCCCAGCTGGATACTGAACAGTGTTACAAATAAAAAACCTGAGGGCCAAATTCACTTACGCCAGGACTGTCCAGCAGGCATGTCCTTCATCTCTTCTCCTTTTGGGATTTTGACTTTTTCGTCTCATCTAGAGAGCCAAGAATCCTTAATGAAGCTTTGAACATGGCTTCATTAGGACCACTTTGCTCATCGTACAAGCTGAAAAATCGTCTTTCATATGCTGTGGTGGTTTTATTTTCAGTAAGCCACGTTTGACCCCCCGTCCGAATGCATGATCCAGCGTCAGTTTTAAATGTTGCATAAGCCTGAAAAATAAGGCTCTTTCCAAGAGCTGAGCTGAGCTGGGCTCACTTAAGCTTATGCAGCATTTGCTTCATCTTTTATTCAGGCCTTAGATTAACGTCACTGACTGAGAGACGCTGTGATTAGATGCAATCCGCGCAGAAGCCCTGATAAAACGCTGCAATGTGCTCATGACAATAAACTCCACAAGAGGCCTGCGTCCCAAACTGTGAAAGAAATGATAAATAGTTGAAGTGCTTGCCGTAGCCGGAGCTGCAGAGCCCCTGGGCTGTCTGAAGTCAGAGAGGAGGGAAAAGGCAGAGAACAGCTGCGCGGGGCATATCAAAGAACATCTCTACCCACAATCCATTTTTAATTCAATATTATTGATGTCTCAGTAGAAGAAGTACTCAAAACTCAGCCCTCTGTTCTGTGTCCACAGTCTCATCAAAAACACAGCTGTTCACTCAAAGGGAACTCGGATCCAGTCAAAAGGACAAGGCTTGGATTGCTCTTCTGTTGTGTGGACAGTTAGCACCGATGCTAGGTACACTGAGTGTCCTAAAGTTTGTGGACGCCTGCGTTTTGTCTAAAATCAACAGTATTAACAGGGAGTTTGTCCCCCTTTGCTGCAGTAACAGCATCTGCTTTACTGGGAAGGCTTTACACTAGATGCTGGAATGTTGCTGTGAGGATTTGATTGCATTCACCCATGAGAACATTAGTGAGGTTGTATGCAAAAGTTTGGGCGCCCCTGGACAAACGATATGTTTTGTTGATTTTATATGTGGAAATAAGTTAACACTTCCTCTATAGAGAACACACTTCTGCACATTTTAATGTACAATTACCAAATATTTGCTAAAGATTGGGGAAAAAATCAAACATAAAATATGGCATGTGTTAAAGGCACATTTTTATTTAATTTTTTATCTTAAAAAACAGACATTTTTCCCTGGATTCCCTGGAGCATCTTAATAGGGGGTGGGTGGATTAAGGTCCAAGGGTAAGGGGTTGATGCAGAAGCACACTTTTTGCTGTTTCACTTCAACCATGTAATATGTTTGTGATTCTACAAAAGCTAATCAAAAGATTTGGAAAAAAAAATAGACATTTTCCACTAATATTTGCAAAAAAATATTATTCCATGTAGAGGATGGTAAGTTATTTTCACTTAGAGAATCTACAAAACACTTTACCCAAATAAAAGTACAAGTATGGAGGTAAAATATTGCTGCTGTCAGAAACAAAACCTTGTATCTCCAAAATGACAACTTTACAGTAGAAGGAAAAAACACTTTTCTTTTAATGTGAGTCAATGGAACCAGACATTTTTCCAATTAATTTTGGTCCAATTCTTTTGTTCATTCATCAAGAAATGTACACACAATGTAAAGGAGGCAGGCATTTTCAAATTATGTCAAAAACTGAAAAATGGCAAAAATGGAGATACGAGGTTTTTGTTCTGACAGCAGTGATATGCTTGAGTGAAAGTAAGAAAGCATCGACATCTGAACACAGTCAGCTATGTGAAGTGACATTTTAATATGAATAAATTAGTTTTCTTTCGTTGATGGTGTGTTGACTAATTAGCAGTTCATTTTCACAGCCAATTGCATTTTACGCTGAAATGAATGTTGCTAGTTGTTTTAATTACAGTAACAATAATAATAAAATCTTCAGCAATTTAATTGACTGGCATAAGAAAAGCAGACAAAATATTATAGTCTTTGAGTTTTTTACTTTGTACTGTGAAGGTCTGTATGAAAATGTAATTGAGTAAAAGTACTTTTTCTATTCTAGTGTTCTATTTAAATAATATAAGTGCAAATCCTCCAGGAGAATACTTAATTAAAAATACTCAATACTCAATTAAGAATGCTCAATCACTATTACTCAAGTGTTAACCCATGTTAATAAATATATACAAGACATTTACAAATAATACACAAAATAAAAATAATAAATACTACATACTTTGGGGCACATGGTGGCTTGGAGGCCCAAAGCAACTGTTTGTACTGTAAAAATCATCTATCTCATAAATAAAGGTAGTAAACTGACACTGGGGCAGGACCCCTCTTGTCACTGGGGTGGTACCCTCAAGGGAACATCTCAGTACCTTTAGTCAGTGAATATAATTGTACCATAATCCACTGAAATGATATTTCCCAAGTTGTATTGACTCCACACACCCCGTCTCGTCTCCAGGCTTTTTATTTTGTTGTTCTGATTTAAAACATTAGGTTATGAAAAGACACTAATATGTACTTTTCACCTGGAAAAATTTATTTAAGGTGGATCTTAAATTGGACCTTAAATCCACTGTTGTACCTTTGAGGGAACATTTACATTGTTTGTACCTTGATGAATGAAAAATGTACCTGCACAGCACCTTTATTTCTAACAGTGTAGCAGTTAGCTGACAAGTAGCACTGAGCATAGTGACCTTAGGCTCATGTGCAGCTGCTCCAGAGCATCCCATTCTATTGGCAATGCCTCCCTATGGAGATTACATTCATACGCAAAAGTTTGAACACCCCCTACTAACATTTTCAACTTTCCATTTTCTCAGGCAGAGCTTCACTAGAGCCTAAAAAACTAGACCAGACCGAGGCAGGCCCCCACGTGTGGTGATTACCGGACTACAGAGATGGATCTGAGCTTTCTGTTCAGACCATAATCCGTGCATGTAGGTTTACACCGCGAGCCAAATCCTCCTGAACCCCCTGGTGAGCCAATTAAGCCTAACAGAAAAAAAAGTGGAGGAGCTTCATATTAGCCCAGACTCCCTGCGGTAGCGTAAAGTAACCCGTACAAAGAGCATTACTTGAGTTCCAATCGCTGCAATTGGCAGGCCAGGCTTTGTAGGACACTGCCTGAGTTTTAAGAAAACAGAGGCCAACAGAATATATGATGATCAGGGCTCGAACCGAGGGGTGAGAGGTCATCCCCCTGGTCAAAAAAGAAACTAGTGTTACTGAAGAAGAATTTTGAAGTTCGGAAAGGATGTGAGGTGCTGGCTAGAGAGAAAATACTGGTGAGTTTAATTGCTGTACATGTTTTGGTTCATTAACATTATTCCTACCACAGCTTAGAGAAGGTACATGTGAATCACTGTACCCTTAACGCTTGTGTGGTGTTGGGGTCTGTGGGACCCATTTTCAATGTTTACCAAGAGAAGAAATGATGCAATTTATTATATTTCAACCCCAGATTTCTTGGCCTTTGCTCATTTTCTGTGAAGAACATATAAAATAACACATTTTCAGTGTCTTCACACTGTTCACCCCCCACACATTTATATTACACATGTGGGGTTGGGGTGAACCAGCGGGGAATACAAGTGTGGAGGTGCTGTGTCCTTCACTCTGTTCTCCTCCTACATGGCCTGCTGTTAGTGTGTGTATGTGTTTGTGTGTGTGAGGGTGGACAACATGGACAGGCTGCTGACTGGCTACAGCTGCTAAAGGAGAACCCTACGCTGGTCACTGGTGATATTTTAAACATCTGTTTTTTTTTACATAAATCGTTATGGCTGCATTGACTTCAAAAACTAATAATATGGTGGGTCCACCAAACCACTGAGTAACAAAAACATCAACACCACGTAAGGGTTAAAATGTCTGGTCCATTCACCACTACTGTGAACAATTTTGAATGGATAAGTTTCCTTGAACAGAACATTTCAGATGAAATCATTCTGAATGACTTTGTTTATATTTTAATGACATAATTATGAAGAAATTTTGAGTTTCTTTCATTTGTGCCAGTTTTTTTCGTCGATAAAACTGAGTCCGTTGGCTTTTGAAAAGGAAAATTAGCTTAAAGGAAAGGATTTCACAATTTATGTGGGGTACTGTAAGAATATTTCCACCCAAACTTTCAGATTGTTAAAAGAATTAACATACAAAAGGATTAAATGCCAAACCACGGCTTAAATCTTGGCCCAATTCGGCCCAATTATGAGAGAAGTAAGTCAGTGTTTTGAAGCTCCAGTGGCAAAAACTCAGTAATGAACTTGGCTCCTGACAGAACAGACACATACACTTGGGGCAAGAACATGGTGGGGGGAAAAAGATGAATTTTTTACTTTAACAGCCTGGAGAGAGCCAGGCAGAGACGTGACCTCCACTCTGACCACGCTGACCCAAAGCCAGCCATGACTGGACTGAACCATTTTATCACTCCTAACCAGTGCAAGAAGCAAATTACAGTGACCTAAGAGGAGGTTATGTCTAAAGTAAATTTCAAAACAAAAGACTATCTCAGAAAACGAGTAGGGCAAAGCGGGTTCAACATGAATGCCTACAAATCCCTGTGCTTTGTCTGCAAAAATGAAAACAGTGCATTTCAAGGGGCTCAAACGCTCTGAGTACAAACATTAACCGAGTCTCATGTTCCCATCAGAAAGCAGCTGACTTCAAAGGCTTCAGCACACAAGCTGAACTCTCTCGCCTTTTGCTTGTAGCAATGCAAGAATCACTGATAAACAGTCTGCTCCTCATGGATGAAGCTTTTTAATGTAGGCCAGTCTATCTGTCGACGCACTACAAGGGCCTTTTCTGTTCATGCCTAAACCGGTCACTTTCTTTCTGAATCATTCTGTGTACGATTCTTGCTGACAGTATTGGGCTGCTTTGGGGCTATACGCAAACTGGTGGACTAAACTTTTGGTGGAAAAAAAACCCCCTGGTGAACATCTGAGTGTCCCCTGCTTAAAAAACACGCACAGGCCAGCATGCATTCCATGCTGGTTTAACTGGTCACCCTGCATTCCATGCTGGTTTAACTGGTCACCCTGCATGTTTATGCTGGTTGACCAGCGTACCAGCATCTAAAACACAACATACGCTGCTCCATTCTGGTTTTTCTCACAGGGTGCTTAGCTGGACTTACTGCATGCAGTGGTCTCACATATTTAACAGAGGCAAAGATAAGCATCAGGAGATTCAGGCAGAAGAGATTGAGCATATCAATCATTTCGGTCTAAAGGAAAGTCCGTTATGTGTTATCTCTTGCATTGTGGGTGACAGCTTGAGATTAATGTGGTAATAAATAGCCTTAAGCAAGACCAGACTAATATAGACCATATATGTGTAAATTTCTTCCAGCTTGTTAGATCTGTCTGGAAAAATGATCCTGTCTGGTTTGTGCAGCGTATATGTTTACCTAATATACCATAATATAACAGCACCATCTGCTGGACATAACGGGGATGACAGCACACATGTACACAAAATGAAATGGGATTTTTTTTAATCTGCATAATTCAGGTGTGTGATTCACATAAGTGTCATTGTGAAAAAGGGAATGCAAAATTATTGCAGAGAGTAATATATTTTTAACCACCGCCCTTCAGGGGCTCCTTATAAAATAGTAGAAAATCTGAAATTGTACAATAGGAATGTTCCTTACCTCTTGTCCTACTGAATCAAGTTATCAGGCCAAATGCTTTGTGACATGACAAAAATTGACCTCTGAAGTCCTGTCATCATTCTGTAGTCGCATTTATGCCCATATTAGGAACTCTGGGTCTAAACTGTTTTTCTCCATGACAAAAATGAAAGGAACTTTTCAAAATCATCGCTATCACACCTGTAGTGTTAAACAAAAGCCAAAAAAATTCTATTCATTTAATCATGGAGAAATACAGAGTTCCTAATATGGGCACTGACACCGACCACCAAATAACTTCAGCAACTTCTACACCACAGACTGTATATATACATAATATTAAGTACACCTCCTTGTTTCTACACTCATTGTCCATTTTATCAGCTCCACTTACTATATAGGTGCACTTTGTAGTTCTACAATTACAGACTGTAGTCCATCTGTTTCTCTGCATACTTTGTTAGCCCCCTTTTACCCTGTTCTTCAGTGGTCAGGACCACCACAGAGCAGTTATTATTTGGGTGGTGGATCATTCTCAGCACTGTAGTGACACTGACGTCGTGGTGGTGTGTTAGTGTGTGTTGCGCTGGTACAAGTGGATCAGACCCCACAGTGCTGTGTACAATTGACAAAAAGGCAAAGTGAAAGGAGAAATGAGTATATATGGTCCACTTTATTATATACTTTTTGTCAGAACACAACAGATGACTGAGTTCAGTCTGCTCACATAAGGCCAAGGTTCAGGATTATGTTACAGTGACCAAGTAAGATAGTAAGACATAGCAGTGTTGCACACAAACACAGACATGTGGGGGACGGAGCATGACATGAAAAAGCACCAAGTAAAAGAAAAAAAGAAAAAAAAAGAAAGGAATTGGGATGAACATGAACTGGAAACCAGCAGTAGTATCTTGCTCTGAAGTGGGTGCGCTCTATTAAGGTGATGAAAAGTAACAAGTCCAACAGAAGAAGCATCATATTCCACATAAATACACTCTGTCCTATGTACAGAATGCTAGTTACTGTTACACACATACTGCATTGTTAAATGAGTGCAATGAGCAGGCGTTTAATATCTACTTACACTGTGATATAGACTCCTGTTCTAGAAAACACTTTACAGTTATCCATGTAAGATGGGAATGCACATCATATTCCATACAAGCGCTAAATGTTGGTGGCTACGCTGAGATCACTGGCTGGAGATGATACAACCATTGGCCTTAAACTTGCTTTTTTGGAGTTGCTTGTCAGTCTTGTGTGAGTCTCCATGAACACCCCCCCCACAACCACCCTCCACCCCAACATAAAGCACTTGATTAACATTAAAAATAAGAAAAGTCCACCATGCTTACAGTAGAATCAATGGCTTAAAAACTGAGTAAGAACATACAGTCCAAATGGAAAACAGAAGCCCACAGGAGGCTCCGATGAGGTTTCAGTCTGACTCTCCTCCTTGCCCCCTCAAATGCCAGGGTGCTATAGGCCCTCACAGCACCAGCTTCCTGTCAGGGTGTTCAGCATGGCTGGCCCGCTGGTGCCGCACCTCCAGGTGTTTGCTCTGAACTCTGTCAAAGTGCTGCAGCAGCTCCTGGTAGTCTACCTGCGGCTGAGTGGCACGCTTGGCACTGGCTGGCTTTGGAACCTCCCTGGAAAAGCGGAGTGATCTTAAATTATACCATGCCATGTGAAGATGCTGGGAGGTTGCAATGTTGCTACTTTGAAGTTTACATTTGTGCAATTCCATTGTGGTCCAAAATAGAGATGCACTCATACTACATTTTTCAGACAGAATACAAGTAAATGTTTTTAGCACTTGCCAGTACGGATCTCAATACCATACTGAGTAACCTACTTAGAATTAAGTCATTTTTAGTGTAATTGAGAGAAATGTACCTTAACAGTTAAATCATTAAAATCTAGCTGATTTTAAAAGATGTGCATTAGCTAGCTATGCTACATTAATTACTTTAAATCGATCAGCATTGCAGTGGAGAAGAACAGGTTTTATTCAATGTCAGAAAAGAGTTCCTGTACAGCTTTAAGTAAAGTATGTTTCATAGTTTTGATCCTCATCTGGCTCAACAAAAGTCTCACAGTGACAACAGCAATCACATCCATGGCTAAAACATTTGAAGAACTCACTTGTGGAGTTTTATGTCTTGTTGGAGTCTTTTGTTTGGCTTGTTGAGCTGCAGCGGAATTTCCTTATACACTGTGCAATTTTTGAAATCTTGTTCTTTGGTGACACACTGTACATCTGAAATGACCTTTGTGTGCGGACAAAGCCTGTGATTTATATGCTGAAACTACAAAAACACTCAGTCCACCTGACATGCTATGTGAAACGCAGCTTCTACAGACAGCTCTGTCTTTGGACAGTTTGTGTCCCAACTTGTGCCACACTGTGCACTGAAACTAAACCAGGCAGTGATGTACATGGCAGGACAATATATTCTCTGTACAGCCTATTTTAGAAAGACAATTTTAAAAATTAATATATTAATGTTTATACCTCTCAATTCTGTTCCATCAAATAGAGTAAAGCACATACAAACTTTGGTAGCACATGTCAAATTTTTGCCTTTGTTTTGCTAGCCTATGTGTCTCCACCTGTATTGGGGAAGTGGTTGTGATTGTGTTTTTGTGTTTAAAAATGGGCTAAAATCACACAGTGTATGTCTGGAAATATGCCAAGGCAGAATATTTAAAGTGACCTTTGTTGTCATGGTGTCAGCAACACTTCTCTCTGTGGGCAGACCTTATTCACTGCCAGCTTGAGTCATTAGTTGATTAGCACGGCGGTACACACTAGGCTAACGTCACATGGTATCAGGTGGTATCAGATGTTGGTGTTGGTGCATTTTAAATAGGAATAAATAGGAGTTTTACTCGTTTGTTTTTTTAAATATTCCGAAGTATTAGGGCTGCAATTATTAAATATTTTCAAATATTCTATTCAATATTATCTTGAATATTGAAATATACTAAGAGAATAAGGAAGGTTCGAGATGTATTTTAATGATTAAATGAAAACAGTATTGTTTTTATCATGTCACTACTTACTGTCATTATTACAGTTTAGCACTGCAGCTGCTGACTCTTTTCATTTTCATACTGCCTCAAATATTCTTTACGCTTTGGTGAAAGTTAGGCAGGGTGTGGTGGGTGCAGGATGATGTGAAGACTTACACTGTCCTCATGAGCTCCGGGTTGGGCACGCAGCGTAGACGATGGGACAGAAGCTGGAAGGCTTGGCTCTGTGGCAGCAGCATCAGCAGGCCGTACAGAGCCTTGATCAGATAGGGGTTGTTCTCTACGTCCAGCAGCTGCAGACGAAGGTCTATGCAGATATAAAACAGCATGAGGAGGTGTAAAGAACTACTATTATTACTATTACTATTTATTAAAAAAAAAAGTTTGGGCTTAAAGTAGCAAGTTGAGATGAAAAAATTTCATTTGAACTGCCCAAAGATGAGCTGTGAATTTAGGCCATTTCTGCCCTGTGTTGTTATGAGCTATTCCAGTGGTTCCCCATTTCAGGAACAGGGATCAATTCCATTCAAGCCAGTCTGATTTTTTACAAACCACAAAAAGCATGTCATGTTTTTAAAAATGAATGCACATATATTGCTGCCATCGTTCATATTGTATCTGAAACATATGGATTACGTCATTTAATTTCTTGGAAAAACTGCCTTTTACTTTAATTAATTTCAGAAGTTCAACTAGATCTGACATAGTATTTTACCAAAAATGATAAAACAACAATTAAAATAAATGCAAATGTGAAACAAAGGTGATCTTTAATTTTATGAATTTATATTCTATTTCAACAGCAGTGTTAAAACACGTGGTTTATAAGAATCACAAACTGGCCATTTCATTTTACAGCACTTTAGCAGTGAAAATGCTTTTGTTTTTACAGCATACATCCGTAAAGTGGCAGAACAGCTATAGAGCACAAAATGTTCGACAAAAAGCAATGAGTACAAAAATGTGGAGGCTATAGAATGTATACGATGGACCACAGCTGACATGAGTTTCCCCACAGACATGTGACAGTACCTTTGGAATAACTCACTATACAGCCAAGAACTCCCTCAGTCTTTTTTGTAGAGTGGAGTGTACTCAATGTGCTCACCTTTTAGCTGGACTGCTTAAAAGAAAAAAGGTCCTTGAGCTGCTACTCAGGAAAAATGAGGCACTACTACTCTTCTTTTTCTTCTTCTGTGTTCTTCCATCATTGTCAGAGTGTTAATAAACCAGGCACTGGGGCCTGATGTGAAGGTTTCACTCCATTAAAACTGTCTGATAAAATCTTACTTGGTGTAAACAGGTCTTTAGTTCATGAAATCACACTCTGTATCTCATTTGTCTGCTTTGGATGTTAGTGGTGTAGTAGGAATAGGAACCAACTCACATGTGAAAATGGGGCTCTCAATTAGTTGCACGAGTTTGTCTACTTCGATAAGGAAGTCCACCGTCACCTCCAGGTCACCACTGTTCAGTTTAAGTTAAGGGTATAAAAGATGCTGGTAGTTTGTCAAAGATTTGAATGAAAAATAAACAAACATGCATACAAGACATTCAACGTTCAGCGATCATTCTCTTAGTTCCACTCAATTCATACCAGCAAAGACAGACACAGGAAATAAGACACATTAATGAAGGATACAACTTCTGAATGAGGTCGTATGCATGGCGGTAGTTCTGGGTCAGGAAGCAGAGAGAGACCGTGGCCACTGGATTATGGCACCAGGAGCGGTAGAGGCAGCAGAAGAGAGTACAGCTCTCCTGCATAACATAGGAAGGGGTCAGATGCACCAATGGGGAAAAACAGTGTCTGCTAGTACTGCAATTACATTTCCTCATATTGTAATTGCAATATGCCTTGCAGTATATTGAAACACACTGTTGAATCAATGTGAAAAACATCTGTAATGGCTTGTATTACATGTAGAAATGGTACCAATCCAATCCTATAAAAAAATCTATCCTGAATCAGCACTTCACTCACTCAGAGTAGCTGTGTAAGTTCTTCCTACAGGGTTGTAGAACGATAAGGAGTTTAAGCATCATGATAGCCTACTTTTAGATGCTCATCTTAAGTGAAGTGCTTCAATTAAAGGCTTATTTTAAAGCTAAGAAGCTTTTAAAGAAAAAGAAATGTTGAATCAGTATCATAAGTGGCCAATAACATCTAATTGTCAGAAAAAGCCATCTGGTATTTCCAATGTTTAATGACTTTTTGTCCTGTGTCAGTGCTGTGTGGTTCTCACAGGCGTGCGCAGGTCTTTGAGTTGGTTCCTGAGCTGGAAGAGCTCAGCTGAGGTCAGCAGAATGGTGTTGAGGGTCTGCACCATGGTGGATGCAAACTTCAGGTCCTCCTCCTTCAGCAAGATGTCTGCCATGGAGTGGAAGATGTTTTCTGCATGCAGGAGAAGACACAGCTGCCTGTAGAAGGAATGGAGAAGAACAAAGGCCCCTCTGTTTAGTGTCCTGAGGCCAGGTTCACCAGTAGTGCCTCTACAAGGGCAAATGTTTTCTGGAAATCTCAGGGTTTGCTTAGACAGACTATTCAACGGTAATTCCATGCGGGCTCTGGGAGTCACAGTCTTTGCCAGCAACACCAAAAAACATGGTGTGATTTGATATAAGTTATTAGTCATTCTTATTGACCTAAACATAGTAAATTCAGTAAACATTGTGAAATTGTGTTTGTGAGCAGAAGCATATATTTTATTGTGATTTGCATTTGGTGAAAAATGATTGTATTGAATTCAGTCTTGTTTTGCAGAAATTAAAATCCTCTTTAAATTTTTGCTATGTTTTTATCTTTAACATCTAAACAAACAGAAACCTGCTGATGCTGAATGCAAGTATGTAAGTTAGATGTAAATGTAATTCCTTGCATAGCTATGTAGTTAATAATGCCATAACATTTAAGTAGTATGGCACAATGACAGTAATAAGTCTAGAACTCTGACGGTAAAACTGCACTTTTTTCTGTTTGTTATGATGGCAAAAACATAGCAAAAATACTTCTCGATCCTCTATTCTCTGTATAATCATCAATAACAGCCAAAAAATCTTTAGGCAGTATTTCTTGTTTTTCTTTTCTTTCCTTTGAGTGCTCTATGCTCCAATCCATGATCTGAAACTCCAGTCCTATTTTTACTTCATTAATACACGCAGCAGTGAGCTGTCCTGTGAGCCACAGTGCCAGTCCATGTCACTGGTGTGCTGCCACACAGAGAAAACTTCATCAGAAAGAGTATATTTCAGTATTCATTTAACATTAAGTCATCCTGAAGTCTGTTCAAATCAAGTCTATTTTTATGGATGAAAAAGCAGAAAGTTTTAATTTTTAAATGAGACCTTTGCATCAAGTCTGATTCACTTTTGTTATTAGACAAAAACGAAACGTGGGAGGACTGTATCCACTGAACAGTACGAGTGATGAAGTTACCATTTTTTTTTTAGACAGACGCATAAGCTGTTTAACCACACACTGACAGAGAAAGTTTTTTTGGTCTTTCCACGTATATGAAATTCAGACTTCGGGTGAAAATACCTTAAAGGGCCCACATTCCACATTTTCTGTATTTCAGTTTTTTCTCTGAGCTCCACTTCTAACATTTATGTGGCTTTATGCCCCAAAAAACAGCCATTATTCATTTTTACATGGCCATTTTCCAACCTTGTTTATCCCTTAGACTTAAACAAGTCTCCATACATGGACTGTATGTGAGTGGTAAATTTAGAAACTCTTATTTTAAGAAAGTAAGGAAAATCCAGTTGTCCATGATATGGGCCCTCTAAGGCTTTGTCGCCTTAAAGAGTCTTAGATGTACGGCACTCATAACTGTAAAGCCCATGTTTATGTTTCCCACCTGATGATGAAGGCCCCCCTCGTTTCCAGAAGCTTCCTCTCCAGACTGAAGCGCTTGAGGAGGTTGATCATGAACTTGTAGAAGTAAGAGTTCATACTAGGGGTGGAGGGAGAGGAGTCTGCTCCTTTGGAACCTGCAGCAGTGGGACAATGATTCAATGAGTACATGACAAACACTCATATTTGTATGCCACTGATATCTGGGGAGTGTCATAGTGCCAGAGTTTTGTAATTGTGCTGAAAGAAATTAATGACAGCAATGACTGCTTAGCAACTTGAGTGAACATAATGCAAATCTGAGATTCTCCTACAGTAAGATAAGGAACCTCACAGACATCCATTTATTTGTATTTTTTGCCAGTCATTAAGTCTTTCTAATGACTTACTTTATCTTTAGTTTATCTTTAGTGTGGTTCGCTTAATCACACAAAGGAATTAGGTTTTGAGACTCTCTTTGTGTCATCACACAACTGATACAGGGCCAGAGTCTGAAGTTCAAACTGAAATAATTAGCCGACTTGATCACTCACCAACCCCCAGCTGCTGCTGGCCAACTTTACTTCCATCTGGAACGTGAAGCTCTGTTTTATCTGCACTGTCACATGACCCAGAGGACTCCGTTTGTCCCGCAGGGGATGATGCAATCTCCGCTAGAACCTCCAAGTCTTTCAGGATGACCTGCCAGTGATTCACATGCATTGGTCTACTGGCTTGTACAGTCATATGCAAAAGTTTGAACACCCCACATTTTACTGATTTAAAAAAATAAGTTAATCCATCCTCAACAGTGAAAAAAAACAGGGCACTTTCTGCAAAATTTTGGGCACAGTTTCTACTTGTTTGCTAAGTTTTCTGGAAAAATTAACATGAAATCTGTGCCATGACTATTGTCCCGGCCAGATGTCATGTTTGTACAGAAGTGTGTACCCTGTAGACTAATTTAACTTATTTTCACTTCAACAAAACATGTAATTTGACCAGGTGTGCCCAAACTTTTGCACACTACTGTGTATTGGATTTTTTCACTTGCCTCTTAAGAAGCGGTCACAATTAGGCTTAACAACAACAAACCATGAGTGACCGCACCATTAAGAGAGACATGCTAAACTTATCATAGTCTAATTAGCGCTCACATATCACTTGAACACTTTCTTTATGAAATTAAGGCTACGTTCACATTACCAGACTGAAGTGGCACAAATCAGATTTTTGCCTTAATGTGATGCAGATCAGATGTTTTCAGAGCTGTATGGACATTCAAATCTGATCTTTTCAAATCAGATCTGAGCCACTTTGGCTATGTTCACATTACAAGCCTTATTTCTCAAATCCAATCTCTCTGACGTGATGGTTCACACTCGTTTAGGTAAGTGAATCAAGTCTGTCATTAACGTCAATGAACTGGTGTCCTGTTTACAGGCTTTAACGTCGTGGTAACGCTGAATGATGGCACACGTGCAGTGGAAAAAAAGCACGAGCGTTCACATTAAGCTCACATGGCCACGAAACGGTTACATATCCAATCTAGGACCACATATGAAAGTGACTCAGGTCAGATTTGAAAAGATCAGATTTGTGCGTTCACACAGCTCTAAAACATCAGATCTGAGTCATATTAGGGCAAAAAACGGATTTGTGCCAATTCAACCTGGTAATGCGAATGAGGCCTTTCATATGTGGTTCTAGATCAGACACATCCGATTTGTGGCCATGCGACCTTAAAGGGGAATTCCACCAATTTTGAGATAATTGGAACCATTTCTACCAATAACTTTTTCTAAAGGTAGCTTTTAAAGATATTAAACGCTTCTGACTTCTGGTTCCCTTCACCACCATTAAACAATTCTGACTAATCTTCTCTAGAATGGATCATTTCACATAAATGCAGCATTGAAAAAAAAACTGTGTTCTCCTTTAATGAGACCACACAGATTAGAATTCCTGATTTTTTTTCCACTGTGTATGTGCAATCTTTCAGCGTTAACGTCTAACCTGAAGTTAGAGCCAGTAAATGGTGCAAAGACAAAGCATCTGACCCTTTTTCGCCTTCGTCTTGCTCTAATAATAACTTGCTGAGCGCTGATCAGATCTAATTTGATGTTACTGAGTAAGATGTGTGCATGTGGGTCATTTCACGACACAAGTTTGTTCACATTAATGACAGATTTGAGTCACTTACCTACACAAATGTGAACCAAGTTAAAAAATGAGTACTGACCAACGAGGCTTGTAATGTGAATGTAGCTTAACACAAAGATACTTTTGGAATCTGTTGGAAAAGATGAGGCACTCACTTCATCAGACTCATCAGAAAGGGTCTTCAGTAACATGGGAAACAGACTGTCTGTATGCCGGAACATCTAAAGACAAAACACACAGGTTATAAACACTTTATGTACTACAGTGTTTCACATAAAAGCATGTTTAAAGAGTCTACGATTCCCACATTGTTAACTTACCTTGCGAGGTGTCTTGATGTAGAGATGGTAGAGCCACTTCAGCACAGCAATGCGTGTCATCATTCCAGTCGAGGAGTCGTGTAAATGTCTGTCCAGAACCTGCACAATGCCGTCCAGGTCCAGGGTTACCTGAGTCTTGTCATTGCTAAAGAAATAGCACAAACCATGAATGTCCAGACAGCAGTGAATGAAGCCGTGAGATGGTCCTCATCCAAGTTTCACAAATTTGCATTCAATTGTTCATTCTAAATACATTAAACATTTGAATAGTGTCATGAGTTTTATAGTACTCAATAGTTCATTTATGAACCACCCTGCATGTATATAAAATATTAAAATAGTTGTCTAAAAATCATACTTTACAGAAAATGTACATACATCATTTACTTTAATAATATGTGAATTTGTCCTAATTCCAAAGCCCCTTCAGGCGTCCCCACAACCATACACTTAAGACTAGGTCATACCTTGTTGGTGTGAAGAAAGAAATGTTGCTTAAGCCCACTGACTCCTGAGAGGCATTCAGAGAATCTGAGAAAGAAAGAAAGAAAGAAAGAAAGCCAGCCAATGTGAGAGGAGCTTAAAGAGATGTAAATATCTGTGCATATGCAGATATGATTGTCTATACA
The DNA here is from genome assembly GCF_904425465.1 of Colossoma macropomum. Classification (NCBI taxonomy): domain Eukaryota; kingdom Metazoa; phylum Chordata; class Actinopteri; order Characiformes; family Serrasalmidae; genus Colossoma; species Colossoma macropomum. Next base: position 8,014,498 of record NW_023494788.1, on the reverse strand, counting down.
AATGCTGAGGAGAATCTGAGGAGGCATAATATAATATTTATAATATTATACTACGTTTTATAAATGTTTACGCACGGTCATCAGCAGACGTACACAAAAATATCAGCTGTTAGCATTAGCCCAGAATTCTCACACCAGTGCATCTCTAAAATATTTCTTAACAATGGATGGACATTATAGGATGAAACTGAGCTTGTGTTTTCCCAGGAATGTCCAGTTCATTCAATCAACTCAATAAAATAGACTCCTCACCTTTGTTTAAAGTTACTGATTTCCAAACGAGGCATGCTTGACGTTTACCAACTACTGGGTTAAGGTAAAATCCTAATCTACATGGCTGTGCTCCTTTATTTCCACATATACGGTTCAATTTATTATGCTGAACATGTTTCAGATGGTGAGAAAAACACTGGACACCTACATTTAAACAAAAATCAACGCACCAGATGTCACATCATTTGTAGCTATTAATATTCTCTTACTCAAGAATTGACGTTTCTTTGTCCTAAATTTACAATTAAACTAACCCTCATCATAATCTCTATTGCTGTATAACTGGAGGATGGTATGGTGTCAATAAGATCAGGGTCTGTGAGAGACATTTTAATATAAAACTATCAGTGCTTACTGTCTGCTTTTCTCTGTTCAACACCAATAAATCATGTTGGTGTCGTTTCTCTCTAAATGTCTTACCGTCTAAATAAAAGTTGGTACTTAAACTGTAGATTAATGGTTATACTGTGGAAAAAAAACGAAGCTTGCATTGGCCGGGAATCGAACCCGGGCCTCCCGCGTGGCAGGCGAGAATTCTACCACTGAACCACCAATGCTTTGCTGAAAGATCCTTTTTCCATGCCGCTGAAGAAACGAACCCGACACGCGGCCTCTTCCCTAATAAAACACAACGCCCTATGAAATGAAGAGGGGGTCGACTGCAGGACCAGCCCACTGGATTACCAGTGTCGGGGGAAGAACTCTGCTCTGCGCGTGACGTGTGGGAAGAGATACACACGCGCGCGCTGTGCTAGCCCCTCATACAGAATGTGAATGAGTCGTCTCGTGTGCAAAAAGCTACTGAAATGTGTAAAGAACGGTTAAAGTAAGCACATAAGACACCGCTGCCCCCCCTAAAACAACAGAAAGAAAGGGGGGTCAATAAAGGCGATAAATCCTTTAAACAAGCCCCCTTTATACAATAAAGACTGGGCAGGAGCCTACTAGCTAACTAGCTAGCTAACCTATATAGGTTAGCTCCCAAATCTGAAATGGCACCAATACCATTGCAAGTGCTAGTATTGAGCCGATTCAGACAGAACATTCTTCCTGTGAGGTAGGGTTAGCTTACTAACGTTAGTTTCAGCACGGTTGCCTACTTTATTTAAAATAGCTCATTTTGAAGCTTTGTAGTTTGGAATTTTGGGTCAGTACCTATATTGGCCCATTACAAGGGTTTCAAAATAGCTAGGTTAGGTGTTATGAATTAAAAAAACAGTAATGTCGTGTCAGTCTTCCTGAGCCCACGTTGCGTCACCCCCTTGTTTAAGCCAGAGGGCACTCTCTTTTCTTTCAGCAAAGCATTGGTGGTTCAGTGGTAGAATTCTCGCCTGCCACGCGGGAGGCCCGGGTTCGATTCCCGGCCAATGCATGCTTCCTTTTTCTCAACTTTTCCTTTCTGATTGTGGTACACATCCACAAATAAACCGTAATGCATTATTTTTGCCAAATTTCCATTCCTTCAATTCACAATTTAGAAAGCCACACATCACGCAAAAACAAACAGACTAAAACCATGATAACCAAATCACGAGCTCGTTTCTGCACATCTTTGTACTGTTTTGTGATAAGCAGCATCATACATACCAAAAGCAACTCCATGTATATAATATGCACAGATGAAAAAAAAGTCATTCTGATTCTTACAGTCTAAATATTCATAATCCAATTACATGATGATGGGATGTGGATTTAGAGATACTACACTTATCCATTGTCAGAGATTAGTCAACAAAGTCTGAAACCACCTGGCACCAAATAACCCAATAAGCTATTCTGACAAGCCTATAATGAGCTAATTATAGATTAATGCCCTAAAATGATTTATACAATTGACCTTTTTTTAGATTAATCAGTGTACAACGATCCATCAATACACAGTAACTACCTCTACATGCACACCAGTGGTCCCACATTAGTCTAAATCTGCTGATCACGTAAAGCCAAAAAGGAGCTGAAAAAGACGACTCTTATTTATGTAGTTTATTTTTACTTAGTAAAATAATTTACTTAGTAAAAAGGTCAGACATAACTCACCATTAAGATCCCCCTCTTTCTTACTTGACGCGTCTTTGCTCTGAGGTGAGGTTGTGGACTGTGACTCTTCTTCATCTTCGTCATCCTCAGGTGTCACAAGCTTCATTAGGCTGTGGTTGCAGGCGCTAGCAGCTTCTTTGGTGCCTGTGTACTGTGGGTTAAGGGTTTAGCATCAAGTGATCTGTTCAGTGGCCTCACCTTGAATTATTTTAGTATTATCTGGGTTTCATCTGTGTTTTGGAAACTCAGACCTAAAACTGAGCACAATAATATGTTCAGCTGGTTTGAACTGTGTTGCACAAACTTGCTGCAATAGACGTGTTTAAGTTGTGCACAAGCCTGAAAGGGTATAAACTCTGTGCATAGCATAAAAATAAGTTCAGAAGTATAATCTCTTCTAGATTTTGTTATGGATACTCTTCTTGCGGTCATCGTAGGACAAGCAAGGCAGCACAGCCGTCAGTATGCCAGAGGAGTAAGGCAGGACCACTCGGCCTGCTAGCTGGATAAACTCCCTCATCCATGTCATAGCGGTCAGTTGGATCAGGTCATTAGCTGATGAGAGAGGGAGGACGAAAGATCAGTGTACCTTTTTAAGACATTTTTTTTAACTTTCTAGGCTTGTTATGTCTCATTTTCCTGCTATTTGTAAAGTCTTGGAAAGGTAAACCATGCACTGTAATAGCCTAGGCATTAAAATAAACTGCATGATCTACAGACTTTTTAAATCCAGTCAAATGCAGTCTTAGCATCTTGTGTCTGTTATGACTTTGACAACTGAATATTTCCTTACTGAGTTTGGACTCATCAGACACCTGGCAGTGGATAACAAGGATGTTTGCCATATCAGCAAACTTGACACTGGAAGGAGTTTTCTTTATTTCCTTTAGAAATTCTCCCAAGACCACCTCACACCTAAACAATAGAAGAGATCACCTTCCTGTTAAAACATTTCCCAACAACAAGATGTAAGATAAAGTGAGAAATGTGATCAGAACCATCCAAGAAACATCTGAAGGAAAAAAAGCAGTTTTTACATCCGCCTGATCTCCTTGCTGCTGTCTCCCAATATCTGGAAGAGGCCATCCAGAATTTCAGGCAGATATTCCAAGAGGTTGATGTCCGGGACTGACTCCAACACCAAGATCTGAAGCAGAAAAAAGGTAGAAAGACATTAAAAATAAAATATAAATAAGTAAATACACTGATCAGGCATAACATCCTTGTTTCTACGCTCACTGTCCATTTTATCAGCTCCACTTACTATATAGGTGCACTTTGTAGTTCTACAATTACAGACTGCAGTCCATCTGTTTCTCTGCATACTTTGTTAGCCCCCTTTTACCCTGTTCTTCAGTGGTCCGAACCCCATGGACCCTCACAGAGCAGGTACTATTTGGGTGGTGGATCATTCTCAGCACTGCAGTAACACTGATGTGGTGGTGGTGTGTTAGTGTGTGTTGCGCTGGTGTGAGTGGATCAGACACAGCAGTGCTGCTGGAGTTTTTTAACACTGTGTCCACTCACTGTCCACTCTAGTAGACACTCCACAGTCCACCTTGTAGATGTAAAGTCAGAGATGATAGCTCATCTGCTGCTGCACAGTTTGTGTTGGTCATCCTCTAGTCCTTCATCAGAGGTCACAGGACGCTGTTGGCTGGATATTTTTGGTTGGTGGACTATTCTCAGTCCAGCAGTGGCACTGAGGTGTTTAAAACCTCCAGCAGCACTGCTGTGTCTGATCCACTTGTACCAGCACAACACACACTAACACACCACCACCACCAAGTCAGTGTTACTGCAGTGCTGAGAATGATCCACCACCCAAATAGCACCTGCTCTTTGAGGGTCCATGGGGGTCTCCGCATACTGAAGAACAGTATGCGGAGAAACAGAAGGACTACAGTCTGTAACTGTAGAACTACAAAGTGCACCTATACAGTAAGTGGAGCTGATAAAATGGATAATGAGCGTAGAAACAAGGAGGGGGTCATAATGTTATGCCTGATCAGTGTAAAATTATGAGTAATCTATGTGGGAATTCTAGAGAGCAAGAGAGTAATTTTTCCAGCATATCAAAATAATACCAAACTGTATCAGCCACCTTGTCACATGGCAACTACAGGGCTACGGCAGAGAGAATGCAGAATCATTGATGAGCACATGTTCTCAGTAGAAGAGCTGCTCCACTCACCCAAGATATGATGAACTGACGGGCGTACTGATTGTTGGAGTAGATCCTCTCTCGTAAAAGAGGAACAAAAGCCACCAGGTCAAACTTGTTACTCTCTGTTACAATGTCCTGCAGAGACAGGGAGGAATCCATAAAGGGAAGTTATGACAATCATGTGACATCACTAATGATAAAACAGTACATGTTGGGGTGAACAAACTATGTGCTGAATGCAATTTTTTAAACAGTGGAACTTAATTGGTGGTTATACATACAATATGTACAAGAAAATAATCATTGAAAACTGCAGCTGCAAAATGAAATAAAGCATTGAACATACTAGCACATGTACTGTACCAATATAAAATGAACAGGACATTCCACTCATCCTTTAAGTTTTTTTTTAATCACTAATACACTACTGATACACTGCTAATACACTTATTACTAAAATTAATCATATTTTATTAAATACTGGGCTTACTGGGAATAATACAGGGGGCTTGTTTAAGCCCAGACCATTTTCTGTTCTGTATATTTAATTAATCAAATTTTTTTTTAAATAAATCATATAAAACATGCTTGATTATAGCTGAAGAAAGATGAATCTTTTATTTCATTATGGGATATATAACACAAGCCAGAATTCCCATGCATTTAAAGCTAAATAGAGCTGCATTCTCCTTCAGATTACCTTCAGAAGGCGATCAAGAAGCTCAGAGCCACTCTTCACGTTGGGATCAGGGTCTGCTGCAAGCTGGGAAGTAAGTAAAAAAATCTCTTTTTTAGAAACATATGTTGAGACAACAGATATTCTGTTATTGTACTAACAGAGGAAACATCTCAAAATGATTGTCTAACATGGATCAAAAAAAGCAAGACTTAATTCAAGTCTCTCTGTATCGTTTACCGTCAGTTCTGGGCTAACCTATAGGTCAACGTCATTACAGCCACACACACCTTGCTAAGGCCATCAAACAGAACGTTGAAGTGGGGGAGCACAGCTCCTCTGGCCACCTTCACAATGTTGTAGAGAGCTTCGCAGGCGTAATATCGCAGACGGCTGTCAGAGTCGTTAAAACATGTGAGCACTGGCTCGATCAGCTCCTTCAGGTACAACCCAGAATCCTGCAGGACACAGGGGCACACGTGAGACACCAGCAGCAGAACATAATTCAGTTCTACCACTCAAATACATCAATGCATGCAAGGGTTACACAACTATTTGGTTTAAATGTTAAACAATTATTCATTACACACCACAGTCCTGTTGATCAACCCAAGATAACAGGTAAATTATTGTCCATAATAGTCAACCGTATGCTACACTGCAGCAGACAGGGATTTGACTGACACTGGAGTATCCTGTTAAATGTTGAGTAATTACCATCAGCCGAGAATCTAAAATTGAGCCTTTTTACCTTGTTAGCTCATGTCCTTGGTCACATTAAGCGAGATTCATCATATCATACAATTTGAAAGACCAAATTGTTTTCCTGTAACCTTCCATCAAAATTTTAAACAATCAAATCTTAATTTTAAATTTTAATCAATGTGTTTCACTTCTACCCCCAGCTACCATTGAGAGAAAACACTCGCTCAGAAATATGTTACAGTATGGATTAAATGGGAAAATGCATTATGATTTCCATTCATCTTGACTTTAAGAGTCAATGTACGTTTACATTTGTAGTTTGGTTCTCTTGGTCCGCACCAAAGTGATACACTCAGTGTGTTTACATGCATTCAATAATCCAATCATAATCGGATTTCCGCAGTTTGAATGGTCATGTAAACAGCATACTCCGATTTCTTAGATCAGAGTAAGGTCTAGAAATCCTATTAAGAAATCAGATAAAGAGAGCAGGATTTTAGCTCAGTAATCAGATTCCTCAGTGCAAACTCTTACTTTGATTTCTTTCGGATTTTTGAGTCTGCACATGTGCAAAAACGTGGTACAGGAAATAAGCAAGCAGCATTGCCGCAAAACACCTTTGGAGTGACTCTGAAACCAAATACAATCTCGACGAAATGAAGGATTTAAATATTTTTCATCGTCTAGATGATGTAAGCTCATATTTTCAGGTAAAGTGTTTATTAATAAAGCATGAAGTTTGAGTCTTATGTCACGTTTACGTCATGTCTTCTTCAGTGAGTTTATTGGCCGGTGGCAAAGTAGAAATTTGATTACTGCCTGACTCATGTAGACCTGGAGCTTCCCCATTTTCTGATTCCTCAAGTGCATGTAAATGTGTTGATTACTGACAAAGTCTGATTTCTGAAAAACTCTTAACAATAACAGGGATAATATTCAACAAACTCTCTGAAACATGCTGTACTCTGGCTAAATTGAGCTTTTTAAAACTCTGGTTTTATGTACATCTTGTTTTATGGATGTCTTGTAATATTCTACAGCAATAATAGCAAGAGTAGGTTTCTTACAGACAAAGGTTTACAAATTCATAGACGTGACATAATAAATGCATAAAAACAAAACAATGAACATATGATAAACATTAATCTCCTGAATGTGTAACTTGTGGAATCTCTTTCTACAGAATTTCAGGAACTGATTTTAAATCATTGTTGCTAAACATATTCAAACAAATGTCAGTACTTTGCCCAGGGCGATGGAGCAGGCAGCCAGGCCGATGAGGCCTCCTTTGCGACTGTGGGGGTGCTGCGACAGCGCAAACTCTGACGCCAGGATCTGGATGACATGCCGGATCTGAGTCGAATTGTTCTGAGCCACAAACTCCCTCACAAGTCTGCAGAGACAAATCAATATGTGAAATCCATGGCAAAAAAGATCAGAGGGATATGCACACAGCAAATGACTAAGACAAGAGTATGACCATCACTGCTTCTAAAAATATTACGGGTAGTTCCTTTGCTTAAAACTGTCACATTTCCTTCACACACTGGCCTCCTGGTAGTCACATGGTGGTGCTCAGGAACTGAGAAGCAATACCACTCTAATGGGTGAACATACTATGACACTGGGTGGTGGAAAAAGCCCTAAGCACTTTCATTTCTCAGCACTGCATAAAACTCCATAACATTTCATACACAGCATTCATAAATAATAGTATTTTTTCCTCAACTTGGAGAAATTTCTACTTAAGGTGGCTTTTATTTTCAGATATACTCTGTGGCCACTTCATTAAGTACACCTCATTGTATGTACACTCACTGGGCTTCATTCACCAATATCTTTAAGTTTTTTCTTAAATTTTATATTGAGAAAGGTCCTAAGAAAAAATCCACGTCAGATTCATGACGTGTTCTTAAACCGCATAATCTTTCACACCTTTCAGGGAGTGTGTAGATCCTGTTCTTACCTGAGAACAAATCCCAACTAAGAAAATATTGGTGACTGTCAAAATTTTAAGTAATTTCTTCTTCGGAACAGTTGGTGAAAGAGGCCCAATGTCCATTTGATCAGCTCCATTTACCATAGTGTACTTTGCAGTTCTACAATTACAGATTTCAGTCCATATGTTTCTTTGCGTAATTTGCTTTAACATAATGTTAGTGTCACTGCACTGGACTGAGAACAGTCCGCCAGCCAACAGAGTCCTTTTGCCAGAAAATGACCACTGATGAAGGACTAAAAATGACTAACACAACTGAGCAGCAACAGATGAGCTATCATCTCATACTTTACATCTACATGGTAGACCAACAAGGCAGGAGTGTCTAATAAAGTGGACAGTGAGTGGACACTGTTTAAAAACTCCAGCTGCACTGCTGTGTCTGATCTGCTCGTACCAGCGCAACACACACGAACAAGCCATCACCACGTCAGTGTCACTGCAGTGCTGAGAATGAGGCACCACCCAAATAATATCTGCTCTGTGGTGGTCCTGAGGGGGTAGAATGAGGTAAAGAAAGTCTAACAAATTATGCAGAGAAACAGATGGACTAAAACCTGTAATAGCAGAACTACTAATGCACATATATAGTAAGTGGGCCTGATAAAATTCGTGAGGACAGTGAGTGCAGATACAAGATAGACATATCCAATAAAGTGGCCAATGAGTGTGTCATAATGTATATGTAATATTTAACGCTCGCAGTTCAATTTGCTCAGTTAAGTTTTGGTGGATTTGTTTTTTTCTGGGTACTAATGGTGATACTTCTATTCGTAGTTAAGTATATTTGTAAACAGAATATTCTACACATTCTTCTTTCACCCAAATTACTTGTTTAATTTTAGCTCTCTGACTGCTTTGCAGCTTTATCATATTATTTTAGACTGAAAAGATCCTAAAAAAGAGAAGAACAAAACTTAGGAGCTTCACCTTAAAGGGGAATTCCACCCATTTGTCAAAATTTCACCATAATTAAACCATTCAGATGCAAACATAGTCATTCAGACTGGTGTGATGTTAAATGCTTCATTCTAGATGAATGAAATGAGTCAGAATCATTCACACTGGTGGTGATGATGATAGGGACCAGATGTCTGAAGCGTTTAAAGCCTCTGAAAGCTACATCACAGAAGATTAAACCCCAACACCCAAAACATTGTTTACAATAGTTTTAAGATATTTAAGGTATAACAAAACAAAGAAAACATATATGGTCTGGTTTACTACTATATTAACATTATCAGTCTTACATATATAAACTCAGAAGACGTGGTTCACTGGTGGTTTTGGATAGTAAATAAAATAGCTATATGTGTGTTATAGACATTGTGACCCCTGGTTCCCATCACCACCACAGAGAAACCAGAGTCTCTAAGTTCTCTACAAAGAACCATTTCACATCAACCCACTCTAAATGACTTTGTTTATGTCTCTATGACTGACCTAAGCAGAATATTTGAAAAATAGGTGGAATTCCCCTTTAACTTTAGCTAACAGGTGCTGGCTTTACTAAGTAGTTCCACTCAGGGAACTGAGTACATTTTCACTCTGCCTTCCTCTCTTAGGAGTAATAAACATCACTAGAAAGGGACTTTTAATTTTAGATGATTAGCCAGGACATCCACGTCTGATCACAAGACTGAACAACTAATAGGATCACGTGGCCTGTCAAGTGATGATTAATTTTTGTTTTCAGATCCACCGAGCCTTTAATATCCAATCCAGTGAATACAGGACAACGTTAGAGGTTTCCTACAGAAATAAACGGTTGTTTTGGACTCACTTCTCGATCTCTAGTGCTGCCACTTTCCTCTTCTCGTACAGCTTGTCGTTGAGAGCTCTCACAATGTTGGGGGTCAAAGGGGAGAAATCCTTCTCGGTATTCATTTTTCAAACGAATCCAACAACAGCTAACGTTACAGTCAACGGGGAACGGAGCAAGTAAAAGAACCGGACTCAGCCTGGTTCGATTCCAGTTTCGGAGAAAACAAAGTGGCTTTAAAAAGAATTAGCAGCCTTAAGCTTCATAAAAATAAGACTTCATACAAATCCAGCTCTGCCATTCACTCCACCGAGTCCACAGGCGGGAGTTAGTTAAGCCTGTTTTATAACGCACACGAATAAACCGTGTTTAAACCTCGACTCCTTTGACTCAGATCAAATGCATAATTATATTCAGTTCTATTTTGCTGCTGTTACTGAAGCACAGCTGATCAGGCAGCAGCAGCAGGAGGAGGAGGATGAAGAGAGTGAGTTACAGGTGATGCAGTCCCTCTTTCTCTTCCTCATTCAGCGACTTACTGAAGCGACAACAGGCCCGAAACCCGCAGTTAAAAAGTACGAAAAACCATGAGAGCTGAACAAAACGGAAGACGAAAAACCGCCTACAATAACAATCCCCACAGCCTCTCAGTGTGAACTGGTGAGCTGAGCAGCCATGTCTCCCGGCTCACATGACTGCTGACAAGCGCCCAGGCCAGATTAGTCGATCCCCGATCAAAGGATTTGTTTTGATTGGCTGAAAAGCCTTCAGGTCAGATGTGCACAAGTATGTTAGGAGCATTACTGCGGTATATTTCATACAGGAGGGGTTTTCAGGACTGTTCAACACCATAAAGTCCAGTCCGAGTCCAAGAGATGGGAATCGATGGAGTCGATTCCAAGAGTCGTTTCGTAATACAACCAGAGCCGGTTTAAGGGGAATTCCACCAATTTTTTCAAAATGTGTGCACGATTAAATGATGAAGATGTAAGCAGTGTCATTTAGGGCGATTTGATTGGAAATGCGTTCTAGAGGAACTTACCAAGTCAGAATGGTTCACAGTGGTGGGAACCAGATGTCTTAAGTGTTTAATGCGTCTAAAAGCTCTAAAAGAAAGTTACTACATTATATAGTTTTGCTAATGTTTTGAGCTAATGATTTGACGTCAGACATATATTTTTAAAAAAAACATTAATGTAATGTAAAATAGTCAATTATTTTCCATATTTCACACTATTTTACCATGATTAACATCATATAAAAAATCAAAAGACACATTTAGATTCTCTGGTAGTTTTGGACAGTAAATAAAATGGCAATTTTTTGCGTTGTAGACGACACGACCCCCGGTTCCTATCATCACAATTGTAAAGAAATTACAGTGTGCATGTTTCTCTACTACTACTCTGAATGACTGGTTATATCTCAGTGACTGAATTATACAGAATTTTTCCCCTCTAAAGGAGCATGGCCACTTTTCCCATTATGTCAAAAACATGACTGCAAAACGCCAGAGGGCGCCCACAAGCGAGTCCTCAATGAATGGGGATGAATAGAGCCAAACGGCTAAAAATAGAGCTAAATAGTTTCTCAATATTTGTCAAGGACTTTCCTTTAATTTTATAAAATAGAAAAATGTATTTCACTAAAAAAGCAAAGACAACTTACCTATATGCTTCCTTTTTTCTACAGCAAACAGGTTTTGAGCAGCAGGACGCTAGCATTACTGCTACTGAGTGCTGATTGGTTATCTTTACTGCTGCTGCATGCTGATTGGTTGTCAAGCAGAGCAGCTCATTGGCTGAATGAAGTGTTTCAACTCCAGTTATAAAGTCCTATAACTGTTCAAAAGCGCTCAAAAATATAACAGTAGTGTTAAAATGTTTTATGCTGTTCTGTGTTCGGGGATGAATGTATTCTTCTATATAAAATTGTTTAAGCATTTACAAACTATTAACTTGCTGAAATGCTCCGTATTAACCGATTCATTTTGGACTCACTCGGGAGCGCCCTCTAGTGTTTGACAAACGTGGAAGACATTGCAGAGTGGTAATTCTCCTCTCTACAAATTCTCTGATATAATGTTACCATTATGTTTTGAATAACAGGAGATCTAGACATATTCACAATGCTACCACCTCAATTGTTCCTTGACACAAAATGTGACTTTAATTACATAAAAGTCAAAATAATTTAGCTTTATTGTTTATTATATTATTATATATTATTACTAAACTGATTATTGACTGACAAGTCAATGGTAAAGGGTAGATGCTTCATCCCTGGCAAGATTTAGTGTAAGGCATTTTGTCCAAAGTAAAAGCAAATCAGTGTGCATGTTGTGGAAGAATGCATTTTCAGACAGGTTGTCCAGACAGTCATAGAATAATATTGTAGTGATGCTGCTAAGGAAGAGACAAGTTTATGCACAAGTTATTTTGCTTTATTAAAGGTGGCAGTTTGTCCATAGCCACGCCTTACACAAGAGAGAGTTTTTGTCTTGCTTCATTGACCGTCATTGTTAGACTTCATGAACTACACATAAACACAGCGAGGGAAGACTAAGAAGAATAAGAGTCCTTGTCAGACTAAACCAGATAATAACTGCTGGAGAACTAAACATGTAAACATTTTCTAAACACACTATTTTCCTCTCTGTATGGGCAAACCTGAATGTCACTTTGTCGAATCAAGTCCAAAGCTTTGGAGTTGACTCCCAACTTCCCAAATGCCTACAATCAGAGAACCGACCGGCACAATGTACCAGCTTTCCTCTGAAGACTCAAATATTATTTACTCTTCATGAGACACAGTGGTGGTGATAGGAACCAGACATACTAGGCGTTGTGAGGCAAAATGGTTTTCAAAGATTTTTTTAAGGATTTATCACTATTTACCACCATCAACATTCCATATAAAAACTCAGAGACGTGTAGGTTCATTGGAGGTTTTGGATAGTAAATAAACTGGCTATATTTTTGTTGTAGATATGATGACTCCTGGTTCCTATCACCACCACTGTAAAGACTTTAGAGTCTTCTCTTCAATGAATCATTTCACATCAAACCACTCTGAATGACTTTATTGACATCTTAGACCAAATTATACAGAAATCTGGAAAAATAAGTGGAATTCTCCTTTAAGCTACTAGACTAGCAGATTTCTGTCTCTAAAACAGGGCATTAAATTTTGTGAACATCACTTCCAGGATTTTATATATTTCCCGGGGCCTGTATTTACAACATACAACGCAGACGTGGTTCATTAAGAGAAGTTAGAGAGGCCAGTGCGCTGTAGGAGTTTATTTCTATCTTGTTCTCAGTTTCTTCCAGTTCCTTTCAGATAAATGTTAAAATATAGGCGACTTATTTTCAACAAAGTTAAAAACAACGTTGCACACTTTACCGTGCATTTGGAAAGTGGATATCTTTTGTAGTTTATTAGGTCAGTATACTAGTTAATTCTATGCTTAACATAAAATTTTCTCCTTTCAGCAGTATGTAATGTTTGTCAGTGTTGGGACCCAAACTCAAGCACTCTATCGCAGCTGCACATGCACAGTGGGATACTTCAGTGACCTGCACAACAAGCGTATCCTCATTCAGACTGGTCTCAACCACCTCTGCTCAGTCTTTCCCCTAAAGCAGGCATGTCAAACTGGGGACTTTCTGGGCCAAAGGGCTGCGGAGATCAGTGTTTACCCTCATCTGACGCTGAATTCAATTCATGAAGGTCTTGCTGATGAGCTGATCATCTTAACCAGGTGTGTTTAGTGAGGCAGTGTGCTTAAGTCTGCAGTGTTTTGGCCTGTGAGGACTGGAGCCTGACACATGTGCCATAAAGTGTGATTTCTTTTTGTATTAAATATTTGATTATGTAATAACAATACAGACATTAGTCATCACGCTGCTCTAAGCTCGGATCAAAGCACATATCATATAATTGTAAATGAAATACAGCTGGGGGAGAAATTAAATAAATAAATAAACAAATCAGAAGAAAAAAAATAAGCAGAAACTATTAAAAAAACTGACAGAGAAAAATCAAGAAAAAAGGGAAAGAAGAGAATCTAGGTACAATATTATAGATCAGATTGTTTACACAAAAATGCCAAAGTTAGAACGCAGGTTCCAGTTTTTCACAGCTTACTGTAGGAGGTAGATAAAGTGACAAAATAGGGGTCTACTTTTTTGTAACTTGCATTAAAAATACTCATTTTCATGATATGTAAACCCAAATAAAACACGGTCTAAACAAAGGTCAAATTCACTCAAAATAGAGTTCAAATATTTTGTCATAATCTTTGAGTGTGCTCACAAAGCCAAAACAGATCCAAAAGGGTTCCTGGGTAAGATGTGATTGGTGGTAATCTCATGGAGTGAAATATCTTCTCTTTGAAGATGTAACCATGGAGGTAATATGAGCCATGGATGAGCGTTTGGAATCACCAAACATGAGCCATTCATCAGCGTCTCGACTGAATATGATTAAAACCTCTTCATGATGTCCACTCCGTTCACTTACCCTCGCTGCTGGTCTTTAGTTACATTTAGAGAATCATATGCCTTCAAAGAGGGGGATACGACAATTATTTATCATCTCTAATCACCCCTAATTCTTGGGTGCTATTCGCCAGCTTCTTGTTCCAATTCTCCCGTTCCACCTTAAATGGTGCAGCAGTTGTATTCTGGGGCCTACTCAACTAGATTTAAGGTATGGTTGGAAATTGCGTAAATGTACATTTAGGCCAAACCATTACTTTAAAGCAATCATCTGTACCTCACATTGTTCATACTCTCATTTGCAGCTACACTATATGGCCAAAAGTATGTGGGCACTTGACCATCGCACCTTTTTGAGCTTGTTGGACATCTCATTTCAAAACTATGGGGCCAGTGCAGACCACTGGAGTTCCTCCACACCAAACTCGCCAAACCATGTCTTTATGGACCTCGCTTCACTTATTGCCACAATGCTGGAAGCATATAATTTTCAAAAATGTCTTGGTATGCTGTAGCATTAACACATCAATTCACCATAATAAAAGCCTAAGTATGCATAACATGAATAACACCCTATATGTTGTACACTAAAGTACCAGCTCAGTTTTCTCTCTCAGATCATCAAACTACATTTAATATTAGACAATGATAACCCAAGTAAACACAATATGCTCTTTTTAAATGCTGATTTCATTTATTGAAGGAAAAATGCTGTTCAGCCCTACCTGGCCCTATGTGATAAAGTAATTGCCCCCTTAGCCACTAAATCAGTTAACCAAATTCAGTTGACTATTGGGTTCAATTTCACTATCCACCCCCAGGCATATTACTGCCAGATCTGTTGAAACTAAACACCAGTTAAATAAGGCAGCACATGATGCCACGTTTTAAGATTCAAAAACAGATGCAGAAAAACGTCATTGAAATCTACCAGTCTGGAAAGGATTACAAAGCCATTGCTGAGGCTCTGGGACTCCAGCGAACCACAGTGAGAGCCATTATCCACAAATGGAGAAAACCTGGAACAGCGCTGAACCTTCCCAGGGGTAGCCGGCCTACCAAAAATTTCACCAAGAGTGCATCATCAACTCATCCAGGCGGTCACAAAATAACCCTAATGAACATCTAAAGAACTGCTGGCCTCACTTGCATCAGTTAAGGTCAATGTAGATGGCATCCATGGAAGAGTTGACTAATCACTGCTGACCAAAAAGAACACACAGACTCATCTTGCATGTGCCAAAAAACATCTAGATGACCCCCCCCCACCCCAAGAATTTTGGGATAATAATAATATACTTTTGACTGACAAGTCAAAGGTGGAACTTTTTGGAAGACATGGGTCCCGTCACATCTAGCATAATGCTAACACCACATTCCACCATAAGAACATCATACCAACAGTCAAACGTGGTGGTGGTAGTCTAATGGTCTGGGTCTGCTTTGCTTCTGCAGGACCTGGATGACCTGTCATCATTAATTCTGCTCTCGATCAGAAAATCCTGAAGGAGAATATCTGCCTGTTAGTTTGTGACATAAAGCTCAAGTGGAGTTGGGTTATGCAGCAGAGTTGAAGTACCAGAGAGGCCCACGTTCAGTAAGTGTGGGCTGTAAACCATAACCTGTGTAAACTTGTAGTAAATCAAACATTCCACATTTACTGAATCGAAATCTAACTTTGATTTATTTGAAAACTGGCTTTCAGATTGGCTCCTTGATACATAATGAGATTTTCAATTATATGGAGCAGTGGTCCTTCCTCCTGGAGAAGTGCTTTCTTGCAGAGATTTTTTTCCAGCCTGAAGCCCATCACCTCCCTTTTTGTATTAAACAGTAATGCATCTGATTCTGCCAGTGAAGGACTTCTGAAGAAGTCAGTTAGGTGGAGCATGGTTGGCAGATCATGGCTGGAACTTTCTCCAGAACCAGGGCTGGCAACCATTATCATAAAGATGGTTCACTAGACCAGAATAAATCCCAGGTTTGGTGTAAACTGCAGTGTCAGTGGTGAATCACCAGTGGAAATTCTAGGAAACAGTCCAAGACTAGACTCAGTATCATAACAAGGACGTTGTGGGCATCTGTTTATCTGTGTAGATGGAAGCGAACTGGTGACTTATGTAGTTAATAAATGGGATCATACTGTAAGTCTGTGTACGGTTGTCAGCATCTATATGATATGAGGGAATCAACAAAGACTTTGCTGACCCCCCTGCATCATGGGCAACAGTGTGATTGCTTCTCCTGCCCTCCCAGTAACACCACTAATTAGACATAATATATGTCTGGGAAACTGACCAAGAATCAGAATTCAGAATGGTATACCACAAAGCATGGCAACATAGTCAATAAACCAAGCATCACTCGTTGGGGCTAATTGTGATTTGCTTTTTCATTTAATTCTTAATCTTTTAAGAGAACAATGACTTGCAAAAATGAGATGCTAAAATGTGCAGTTCCGCAGAAATCCAGGACCAGGTTTGGAAAACTCTTAAATGCTGGATTAAATTATGATCATTTACTGAATATGACCCACAGATGGCAGCAAATCCTACGAAACAATGACTGTAGATGTAAAGCTACCAGGACAAAAACCTAAGTGATGATTTCCCTTGCAGAGCTACGGTGGAACTTCTCAGTACATCCTGCATCTATAAGTGGAGGAGCTGAAGTTTGGTAGCCTGTATTCTTCTCTGCTTGGAAACCCTTTGGTCTCAAATGAAGTGCTAAAACTTGGAGGGGTGAAGAGTGAGCCCCTGTAAAGCAGCCCGGGAGCAGAACCAGCAGGACAGTTACACTGAATAGGAAGAAATTAGGGACTAAATGTGGCTTAAATGGAACAGAAAAAAATATTCCTCTCATAGTACTGAAAGTGACAATAGAAGTGAAAGTATTACCATTATCAAACTACACAAATTTAGTCCATGAAAACTGTACTTGAAGGGGAATTCCAGCAGCTTTTCAGAATTTCAGCATGATTCAATTGATGCGATGTGAAAGTCATTCAGAGTGGTTTGGTGTGAAATGGGGCACTGTAAAGAAACAGACACAAATTTCTTTACAGTGGTGGCACTAAGAACCAGGAGTCACAAATATATACATATGTGTGTACAGTGCATATATACATTTCATTTCTTATCAAAAACGCCCAGAAGATCTACTGTTGTTTTCTGAGTTTTGATGTTAAAATGGCAAAATGGGGATAAATATGCAAAAAATGAGTTTTCTTTGGGTACTTTTTGTTCTGCCTTCACCTCTTCACCATTAATATATTTTCAATAATATACATTTTGGACCAAAACCTTCTCAGAACTAGTGTCAAACAATGTCTCAAGCAGCTTAGGCAGCTTACTCATGACTACTTTATATAATAACTTCATAAGTATGATCACAACTCCTCAGACGTCTGGTTCCATTCACCACCACTGTGAGCAGTTCTGACTCAGCAAGTTTCTCTAGAATGAAACATTTCACATCAGACTCCTCTGAATGACTGTTTACATCTTAACCATTTCATTAGGCAGACAATTTGAAAAATAAG
Organism: Colossoma macropomum; assembly: GCF_904425465.1. NCBI lineage: Eukaryota > Metazoa > Chordata > Actinopteri > Characiformes > Serrasalmidae > Colossoma > Colossoma macropomum. The sequence continues at coordinate 7,996,836 of NW_023494788.1, read as the reverse complement.
TGAAATTCTCCTTCAAGTTGGCTACAGAATAACTAGTTCCTTCCCACCTCTGGATGGCAGTGATGACTAGTATGAATTTGAGGACCGTTTGCATTGCTCCCAGTTTGTTCACCAGGGTCATTATTTGCTTAATTAAAATGTGTATTGTAGCAAAACGATGTCAATGCATTCAACAGGCTGCTTCAGAATCTCTCCATACTTGCATATGTAAGGCCTTAAAGGGGAACTCCACCGATTTTTCAAAAAATTCTTCTAATGCATAATTAAATGGTTAAGACATAAACAAAATCATTCAGTGTGGCTTGATGTGAGATGCTCCGTTCTAGAGAAACTTGCCGAGTCAGAATTCTTCACAGTGGTGGTGATAGGAACCAGACGTCCACCTCTGAAAGCTCCCTCACAGAAAATTATTACCTGAAAAGCTCAGATATGTGCTGCCTGATGTCTGACACATCATTTCATCATAGGTTTTTGATAAAGATTTGACTTAAAGTATATTTTAATCCATTTAATTTAATCTATTCATGGTGGAGGGGTACATGCAGGGTGTTATAAGGCAAAATAGTTCCCAAAGAAAACTTATTTTTCAGATTTATGACTTCATAATTTTACCATCATCAACATAACATATAAAAACTCAGAAGACACCTGTAAGTTCACTGCTGGTTTTGGATACTAAGTAAAATGGCTATGTTTGTGTTGTGGACATCGTGACCCCTGGTTCCTATCACCACCACTGTAAAGAAACCTGATTCTGTACAATGAACCACTTCACATCAAACCACTCTGAATGACTTTGTTTACATCTCAAGGACTGAGTTTTGAAGAAATTTTGAAACAAATGGTGGAATTCCCCTTTAACGGAGTGGGCAGGACTTTGTCCTGTATGGACTTCACCAATAGGTCTCTAATGTAGGTTGTACAAATGAGGTATCGGTGGGAAATCGGCCAGCTGGACCGGGAATAGGATACTTTCCCCCCGGAAACTTGCAGCCGGTACCAACATTGTGGAGTGTTTGGAGCGCAGGACGTGGCGACCATCAACAAGTAGGCTTTTGTGGTCGCTTTATCAGTTTACTCAGTCTAGCTGTAATCTGTTCACAGCCTTTGAAAACGGCTGCGTTTGTCTGCTACATCATTTACAGTCCAGTGGTGAGTTACACGAACGGAAATTGGCGCTTTGTATCAAGTACAGAAAAAACTGGCCTCCTTAAGAAGTTCGCGCTGACCGCTCAGCGAGGGGAAATTCTCTGTACAGGCTGGCTGTGAGTTCAAACACTCTACTGGAAGTGGGCATTTTTCTGTTCCTTGTGTTGGGAAGCGGTCAGCTTTGGTTGAATTAAGCAGCCCATGAGGGAGAAGAGGAGCTGAGCGGAGTCCGCTGGGATTTTCAGGCTGAGGAGCAGCAGGAGGGAGGCAGCAGCTCTTCGCCCAGAGAGATGGCACACCGAGGGGGCATTTCTACAGACCTCTGCAGACCTCTTCCCCTAGCCTTCCTTGCTTTGGTGGTGATTGTGGTGGTCAACATTGTTGGAGCAACAGAGCAGGACGAGTTCAACGCAGAGGTATTTCTTTGAATTACAAATAATGACAGAGGTTTTTAATGTAATAATGAACAGCAGTAATAATTTTGGCTTTACTCAGATTGACCAGGTTATCTAAAATCTCTGACCATTTCTGAGTGACTGAATGCATTTGACCACTATTATTTACATACAGGCATGCAGTCAAATCTGGTAAACTAAAACTCAGAGAAGCAGTCTGTATTGCTTTTATATATATATAAGATCAAATGTTGTTTCTCAGTTTTTGAGATAAGTTGAAAATGTCTGTTGCCCTTTATTTTATGAGTAAATTTCATGATGAATGGACCAACTCAAAAAAGTCTGGTTCCATTGACTTACATTAAAAATAAAGAATGTTTTTTCCTTTTCCTGTGAAGTTGTCATTTCAAAGGTACAAGGTTTTATTCAGACAACAGTGATATATATGTGTGTGTGCGTGTTTGTGTGTATAAGTATATGTATATGTGTATATATATACTTTATATATAAACTTTGGTATATGCTCATGTACACATGCACTCAAAATTGGAAAACTTAGTCTCAGACAAGAAATATGGGTCATATTTTGGGGTCATTATTTCACTGCAATTTTCTTATTATTATTTTAAAGCACAGCTTTATGCATAACGTCAACATTCCAGGTTTGATTGTTGTTGAACTTCACCATATGTCAGTCAGCTCCTCAAGAGCCCAGATGGTGGACCACCTGAAGTGTTTTAAGAGTGTTTCTGCCCCCTCCTCACCTGGTTAACCTGTAAATCTCCTGAAAGTTTCCAGCCCCACTGTTTAGGTTATAGTGTGGCTTCAGGGGTTGGGTGTTTATACATCAGCTTTTCTTCAAGGGAGTGAACATACTGGAGTGGCTCTTTAACTTTTTACAACTATTGATTCACATAGTGATAGTTAACCCTTGGTACTCTAATGCTTAAGTATATAATTGTTACAGTTATTTGACTTAAGCAAAGCAGCTTGGGAGAGTGACCTCAATCCATGAACACAACAATTTTTAATAGTGTCCTTCTTTTCCTGATTTAAAGAGGCACTCTGGCCAAAGTGAAAAACGTAACCATCGCTATATCTTTTGCAAACCTGCGTACTAGCTTCCTGCAGTGAGGCCACAATAGTATCAAGAGTGAGATAATCCAGTCTAAAGACTAGGAATACTGGGAATACCTCCATCTGATGATGTATGATGAAGGTGGGAGGAGTTATTGGAAAAACTACAAGCACTTTGGGGCGAATATGTGAGGGCAGTCTGCTTGAAATGTTAGCAACACAGAATTTGGCTAATGCAGAAGGAAGCAAAATAGCTAACATTACTGCGAAGAAGCCATCTGTGTTTGTAAGTCTCTTGGATTCCCAGTGGCGTATTTATGCAATGCATGCTGGGTGAAAACACACAAGGATACAAAGTCATGAATCCTGTCAACTGTTGAGGCAGAGAGATGCAGTGCTGTGCTGCGGAATATTACAGAAAATGATGAATAACATTAAATGCTTGTTTTAGGCCAGAATGCCCCTTTTAAGTAGGCTAACTTTCTCTTTCTTCTCCTTGTCGTCTCCCTCTGTCGTTCATCCAAAGTCATGGCTGAGGACCTACGGCTACCTGTCCCAAGCCAGCAGACAGATGTCCACCATGCAGTCGGCGCAGATTCTGTCCAGTGCTATCAAAGACATGCAGCGCTTCTATGGCCTGCAGGTCACGGGCCAGATGGACGAAGCCACTGTGAAGTATGACGTTTTTATTTGAAGCGAGCTTTAACCTGTGCTTAAATGTGTGGACCCTTTCACTGTTTTTTAGAGAGAAAGTGGTTGAACAGCACTTCATTTGTTAACACCCACGTAAATGGGTTCTTTCTGCAAGTGTACATTTCTGCTGCATCAGCAGATCCATTGAAACAATGGAGAGAGTCATTATCAAGCAGAGTGATGTGAATAAAAGTTTTTTTCCCTCTCAAATCTTCAACATGTGTTTTAATGCACTTTAATGGAGCTCTCGCACCTCGCTTTATTTTATTAGTTTTCGCTTTCTTGAATTTTACCCAACTCAGTTCATATTAGCTAATGTACAGGAGCTCTGCTGACTAAACGTTTCTGCTCTTAAGTATTAAAAAACAGGCTGGAGAGTTTCCTCATATTTGTCTAACTGTATTCTCTTATTTAGACTAATCCAGGTTCTAATTTGTTTTCTTTTTTTGAAATGTTGGCCTACTTAATAGTTCCCACAAAACAACGAATCCCAGAGCCTGCATTACCCTTTAGATCCAATCATAAGTTTGTTTGCCATTGACCCTAATTTCCCCACATGTTTTGGTGAATGTGAGCGCTCCCTGAGTGACTGACCTCCTGTGCTTTCAGAGCTATGAAGCGCCCACGCTGCGGAGTGCCTGACCGCTTCGAGGAGTCGAGCGAAGGAAGTGTCAGGCGAAAGCGCTTTGCTCTGACTGGACATAAGTGGGATAAAGACAAACTAACTTACAGGTGAGAAATGGAGGGGGTTGAGATCCCTTTAACCTAATTTTTTTGGGAAATAAACACTGTTTATTTATTTAAATATGTTTTACAGTGTGCTAGTCTTTTGATGTGCTAATTAATCATTAATTCCATTGATGTTCTTATTAATAATTTAGTCATGAGATGCAAACGTAGTCATTTAGAGTGGTTTGATGTGAAGTGATGGTAAACAAACACATCAACTCAGATTCCTTTGCAGTGGTGGTGATAGGAACCAGGGGTCACACTGTCCACAACACAAATAAAGCCATTTTCACTTTCTGTAAGGGAGCTTTTAGAGGCATCAAATGCTTAAGATGTCTGGTTCCTATCACCACTACTGTAAACAATTCTAACTCTAAAGAAAGTTAGTTTCTCTAGAATGATTTCACACCAAACCACTCTAAATGATTTTGTTTATGCAGGAATTTTGAAAAATTGGTGTACTAGCCCTTTAATTGCTATTCTAATAAATATAAACTTCACCTAAAGTTGTTCTTATTGTGGGTAAGTTAGCAGTAAGTACTGTAAATAAGGTAATGCTATTTTTTTGTTCACTATTTTTCATTCATTGTTAGCCACACTATTGTTTTGACTCAAGTACTCCTGTAATTTGGAGACCAGATGTCTCCACAGTAGAATTCCGCTCTGGTAATTGTGATTTATTTTCTCTTTTCTCTCAGCATTCAGAACCACTCCCCCAGAGTCGGCCAGCAGCAGTCCTACAAGGCCATCCGGAGAGCCTTCCGTGTTTGGGAGAAAGTGACTCCCCTACGGTTTGAGGAGATTCCTTACCATGACATTAAAAACGGCAGCGAAGGGCCTGATATTATTTTGCTCTTTGCCTCCGGGTACCATGGAGACATGTCTCTCTTTGATGGTGAAGGAGGGTCACTGGCTCATGCATTCTTCCCTGGTCCTGGGATGGGAGGGGACACACACTTTGATATGGATGAACCCTGGACACTCAACCAACAGGAAGGAACAGGTGATGTCAGATTTCTTGATAAACTGTAAAGCAACTTTGCAAAGAAAGATTAAAGGGAAAGTCCACCCATTTTTCAAAATTTCTGCATGATTCATCGGTTAAGATGTGAACAAAGTCATTCAGAGTGGTTTGGTTTGAAATGCTGTTTTAGAGAAACTTGCAGACTCGGAATTGTTCACTGTGGTTGTGATAGGAACCAGACATCCAAAGTGTTTAATTTCTCTAAAAGCTCCTCCACGTGAAGTTCTTACATACAATGGCAATGAATATACAGCCTGAGACAGTGTTTTACAGTAGTTTTAAGTTACATTTGCATTGTAGACATCACAACCTCTGGTTCCTGTCATCACCACTGTAAAAAAAAAAAAATCAGTCAATAAGTTTATCCAGAAGGGAGCGTTTCTCATTAAACCACTCTCAACAATTCAATTATGTAGAAATAATAATAGTAATCATGTTTTTAGTGGAGTTTCCTTGTTGTGTAGTTAATCTCTAAACTATATCTGTTGTGTTTGAGTTTCAGCTGTATTTCCACTTTCCAAATCTGCCTTACTAATTTAATTAGCTTGACCATGTGTTGTCTGCTTTTGTTTCTTCCATGGCCTGCATCTCTAGGCGTTGACCTGTTTTTGGTTGCGGTTCATGAGTTGGGTCATGCACTGGGTCTGGAGCACTCTAATGACCCCTTGGCCATCATGGCTCCCTTCTACCAGTGGATAGACCCAGAGAGCTTCTCCCTGGGCAAAGACGACATCAACGGGATTCACCAGATCTATGGTGGGTGCACACATACAGTCTGTTATATTACTCACTTTACAATATTAAATACTGTGCAAAAGTAGGAGACCTTCTATTAATTTAGTTTCCACTTAAAACAGCCAAGTACAAGTTATTCATTAATTCATTTCTGAGGAGATTAGGCATAACATAAGGAAGGAGAGAGTGAAAGGAAAACCAGAAGTTTCCCAAATGGGATTATAACAAATGATTAAAAGAAACAGGGAAAATAGGACCTGCACGACAAAACGGTCCCCACCAGATAAACAGCACTTAAAGCTTTCATCTTTGAGAGAGAGGAGAAAATCAAGCTCCACTCTTGCATCAGATCTGAAAATATCTGCAGGTGTTTCTGTCTATCTTTGCACTGTGAGGAGACAGCTCAACACTATGGGTCTGAAAGGATGTGTAGAAGCCTTTATTGAAAAAAGGAAAAATGAAAAAAAAAGAATATCTGCAGATTGAACAATGTTGCTCTTGCAACCACCTTCTAGGACTGAACTTTTGTGGTGTGGATAATATTCCTGCAGATTTCTGTAAAAAACTGAAGAAGAAAGGTGCACACACTAAATACTGAGAAATATGTATATACAGTTGTAGAGTGGTCTCCGACTGTTGCACAGTACTGTACATTGCAGGTTAATGCTGGGGTTTAGTGCATTGCTGCAGGGATGTCATACTGCAGTCTTGCAGGGCTGGTGTGTTTTTTGTGTTTTCCTTGCTTTAGCATCCCTGAACTGCAAGTTTGAACACTTCTGTTAATACTTAGTTTTTATTAGCATGAAATGCTCCTTGTAAAGCCTAAAAGAATCCCAAATAAGTCTAATGTGGAAAAATTCTAATTCCATGATGTGCTATCAGTTAGTTTATTATTCATGCAATGCATACCCAAGTAAAATGAGTCCAACTCAGTGGAATAGGCAGTGGCTGAGAGATGAACTTGTCCCAGTTAATGCATATCAGTGTAGGTCTGTTTTCTCCATTGTGGCTGATCTGAAAGCCCTGCACTGCATTGCTGAGTGAATGAGCCTCGTGGGCCTCTTGCCACAGCTGCTGCTGTGTGGAAAAAGTGTGGCGCTAGTTTTAATGTGTGTGTCTCAGGGAGTTGCACGTTTAGGGCAAATATTAGGGATGCACTGATGACAATTTCTGGGCTGTTACCAATATTTGATAATTAGGGATGCATGGAATTTCCAGCCACTGAAAATAGCACTTCAGTACTTCTGGTTTTCAGCGGAAAGTTTTGACTGGGAAAATTGAAAGATTAAATTGGCGAAGAAGTTCTACTCTATAAGTTCTACTCTAAGACTCTATAAATGATTTAGTAGTAGTGAAAATGAGAAGTAGTGGTTTAGAAAAATACCCTAAAAACTGTTTGTTTCCTTTCGCTCTCCTGCGTCAGTCAGCACAGACGTGTTCAAACAGTTTGAGCGGCAGCAGATCAAACAGTGAAAATTTCAGCCGTGTGCAACTATTTCAGTTTCTTTGAGGGTCGTTAGACAAGCGATTTGTTATCTTGGTTCCTGCTGAGTATCATGAGGAGCTACAGCACCCAAGAACTTCTCCATTACAGCTTTGATACCACTTGAAAACATGACCTCACACTCTATCTGCAGGATACAGCAAAAAAACAGAAACAGAAAATAAGTCCCTCATAGCACGCTGACACCATCTGTATATATTTTTGAAATAATGAAGAAAAAAAAATGAAATGACAGAGAAAAAGTGAGAAGTAAAACTAAAAATTAGGGAACCCATTGCCTAACTGGATGACTAACTGTTCTCTTTTGTTAAAGACGTTTGATTTTGTGGCACATTCTACAGCCTACATACTGTAATCATTTTGGCAAGTTTGTTTAATGTGAACTCTGCCCTGTGATGGACTGGCGACATGTCCAGGGTGTTTCCTGCCTTCTGCCCGATGATAGCTGGGATAGGCTCTGGCACCCCACCGCGACCCAGAAGGATAAGCTGTTTAGATGATCCTTTATGCTGTTCATTTGAGTTGAAAATAATGCAGATGCACAGCACTAGTGATAATACATACATAGATACATACATACATCTCAGTCATCAGTTGTTATTATCTTATGTGATTCCAATCTTGGACTAAAATTATAATAATGAATTATTTCCAGGTATCAGCATATAATATTTCAGCTGCCAATATACTGTTGTGTGTGATTACAGGCCCTCCTGAGATACCAACTAACCCGCCATTGCCCACCACTACTACCTCACATACTACCACACCTGAGCCGGAGCCCACAACCACCATGACCCCCACAACAACCACCAGACCCCCTCGAAGACCTACCCAGCCATGGGTTGCTCCAGCCATCCCTACTAGACGGCCCCACAGACCCAAACCCACTAGCCGTTCAGACCAAGATGCCCCAGACATCTGTGAAGGGGATTTTGACACAGTGACCATGCTGAGGGGTGAAATGTTTGTCTTCAAGGTGAGACAGTCACTGATACATCCTTGATAGCCAAGATAAAACTAACCACGAGATGTAAAACCCTGCTGAGCAGTGTTTATGAAAACAAATTCTTAGGTATTGCACAATGTTTTAACATGGCTTCCTGTAGACTCTCCTGGAACAGAACAGTTAGTTCTCCGAATGTTGTTTTTCCATCTTTTCACAGAATGCAAAACATGTACCAATCTAGTCACATGCTTCTGTGTGTATATGTTTTTAATCAGAATGTAATCTTCTCTGTATTTTTCTGTCTATATCTGTCTATATCTCTCTCTCTCTCTCTCTCTCTCTCTCTCTCTCTCACTCTCTCTCTTTTTTGCTTTCTTTCTCTTTCAGGGTCGTTGGTTCTGGCGTGTCAGGCGGAATCGAGTTCTAGATAATTACCCCATGCCTATTTCTTTCTTCTGGGTGGGACTGCCTGAGGACATAGACGCTGCCTATGAACGCCACGATGGGAAATTTGTGTTTTTCAAAGGTCAGCAGTGTGAAAATAAAATGTATGCGGGTTAGAAAGCCTTCAGAATGCACTTCACCCCTTTAACCCTATGGGCCCACACTTCTGTTCCTTTCTCTCATAGCTGGCATGTTACTTGCATACTAGTTTTACAGTAGTTAATAAAAGAATTGATAGAAATTTGGAAGTTTAGTCATGTACAAACATGAAAATTCCTGGCTGAAATTGAAATTCAGAACACATCTGGAAAAGCTAAAGAAAGGAAGGGGAGTTAATAAAGGTTCTAAACATAAAAAAACTACAAGGTAATGAATAAAATACACTTCTATTATTGATAAAATCCACTTTGAATAGGATGATAACAGAGCATGTTTGTTATCCAAGGCTTGAGTTCCATTTTTTAAGTTATACTTTGCCCTTTGGGTGTCATTTGCGATTTTTTTTTTCATAATTTTGAAACCTGTGTCTACAGCCGGTGTGCTAGTGAGGACTTTTTTTTTTGCTGCATTTGGCACATTGAGTGGGACGGCATGTTTTCAAGTGATATCAAGCCTGTAATGGAGAAGTTCTTGGATGTTGCACTTCCTTTTGATACTCAACGTGAACAGAGATTACAGATTGTCCAGTGTCCCTTTTAGAAACTCTGGGATAGTTCCACACGGACTGACATATTTTTTCCATGTTTGAACCTGTCTTTGCTGACCAGCACAGGAGAGCCAATGGAAAAAAGTGTCATTGTCGTTCTTATTCAAATAATTTGTTTAGTGTTTGAGTATGTCGGAGTGTTTTTTTGTAGGCAAAATTTTCTGCCTTTTTTCTCTTTCATCCGAAACACAAAAATTTTGACTGTTTTCAGTGGCCGAAATTGTGCATCCCTATTAGACATTAATGAATAATACGTCTTTGAATAGTGAGAGTTGGGTTCAGAGGGGCTTTACTTATTCTGTTAGAGAAAGTGGCTGCTGAGGTCGCATCTCAGATGCCTTGTCTGTACCGACACAAACTGGAAATGTAAAGCATCTCACTCATCTGATCAGTTCTTTATGACATCCTAAGAGCTGTAAATATTTCCCAGATATCGAACTTTCTTCAAAACATTTGTTTCCCTGGCTCCAACAAACTCTTGGCCATATTACATCACTAGTAAAGCACTCGGTGCAGTGAGGGGGAAGGGGACTTTGGCAGAAGCGCTAGGCCTGGCCTGTGTTGCGTCAGCCTCCACACGCTCAACACTGATCTGCTTTCAGTTTGAGTAGAGAGAGTGGAGGAAGAGCGCCACGGGACAAGCTTCAGCTGTTCTGCAAAACGCACTAAACCCCTTATTAGGCCTTCAGCAGCCCCGGCTCATGTGTAAGAAATGTTGATGCATCGCTTGCAGTGACTTGAGGGGAAACTGTTCGTTCACAATATGGACTCTGTCTCCTTAGAGCGCAAGAACCATAAAGATCACAGTGTCTTCTCTCAGCCTTTCACTTTCTCCCATTAAGCTCTCTTTGTTCCTCTAAGAGTGTTCTGTTCTGTCTGCCTCCCTTCGGTCCCCCCTACAGGCAGTCAGTACTGGCTCTTCAGGGAAGCTGATGTGTTGCCTGGCTATCCTCAGGACCTGTTTCGCTATGGTCATGGTATGCCTGACAGAGTGGACACAGCTGTGTGGTGGGAGCCCTCCGGCTACACCTACTTCTTCAGAGGAGACAGGTGAACAAAACAAAACAAACAAGTGTAGAGTATGTCTGGGCTTCGTGGGTAAAGCACTTGTGATCAATTATTTTTTCATTTCTCTCTCTCTTTTTTAACGTACTCATTCAAAATAAAGGTGCCAAAGGGTTCTGTGTAGCGATTCAATAGACTGACCATTGTTGGTTCCCTAAAGAACCTTTAATGAATGATTCTTTAAAGAACCATTTTTGTTAGTGAGAAGAGTAAGTGTGAAGAAACTCTTAAACTTTACAAATAAAGGCTCTTTAGCAGCGGTCACCATCCCTGGACCTGCAGATCTACCTTCCTGAGGAGTCTGGTTACAACCACAGTCTGCCACACCTGCTACAGTTAATTAACGTCTTCAGTAGTTTTTGATTTGCTGGTGCATTAGTGTTAGGTAAGGGCGTTGCAGCATGTTAGATTTCAGCTTGAACTAAACTCTGCAGGGAAGTAGATCTCCAGGAGGAAGGTTGGCGACTGCTGCCAATAAAATATACCAGTAAAATCTTTTCCTGGAACTGTATATTAAAGCCTAGAACCATTTAAGAACCTTTATTTATAATAGTGTGGGTATGCTGTTTTTGTGTTTTTGTTTTGCCTGTGCAATTTTTTTTATCTTCTTGTTATCTTCTTAATTCTCACCCATCTCACTCATCATTAACATAATACCGCTTTCTCTCTCTCCTGCAGATACTGGCGTTTCAGTGAAGAGTCACAGGCTGTGGATAAAGACTACCCCAAACACATCAGCGTTTGGGGCTCCATCCCTGCCTTTCCTAAGGGGGCCTTCCTCAGCGATGACGGAGGTGAGTCAGGGCTGGGGGACGGGTACCAAGGAAAATGCCTCTCAAAAATGCGAGAGCGGGGTTGATCCGAAGCGGAGAGCAGGAAAATGTGACTTCACTGTAGAGAAAGTAGGACGCGTTAACAGCCACAGTTCCCTAATGCTCAATTTCTGTTTCTGCCTTCACATATCACTTCACACGGCTGGGCACAAACACCTTCATCGGGTTCTGTTAAAGCAACAGATGTGCCGCCTGCACGTATGAGTGGACGCTTTGGTTCTGGGAAGCATTTTGGCAAGATTGCAGTGGCCAGACATTTCTATTGTTTGATGTTCCCGTCCTGTTACGCAAAAAGAGTTTTTGTTTAAATAAAAGGTTGCTGAAGTTCAAGGCTGTCGTCAGTTTAATTGTATTCCTGGTTGAGGTTTGACAGTAACTGGTTTTAATGATATGCTGCACTATAAAACCCAGTGATGATCATTCTGCTTTAAATAGTAATAATTCTAATCACTGCGTCTCTTCAAAAAGTCACCATGGAGGTAAATCGCCTGCTGCTGCAGTCTCCCTGCACATGCAAGGACGATCCATGTTTGCGTGGTTATAACAATGAACAGTAGTAGTGATAAAAGCGGAGATAATTTCATATTTATGTAAATTGTAGTTTTTGGTGCTATAACAAAATGAGAGGTTTAATAAAGGTCTATCAGTCTGATTCAGTCAGTGGTTAAATGATTTCATTGTGTAGTAGTGTCTTTTAAACATTTTTAGTACATTTTTATATCTATAATTTCATGGTTACGTTCCAGTTCCGATTTCTTTACAGCCAAATTGGCTCACAGACAGCCTTTTTGGCCTGTTTATATATTTTTACTCAGAGCTCACACTGTGTAGTCTAAATGAACACGAGACACAAAAGTTGCTATATGAATAAACAACATTTATTTGCTCTTTAATGAGACAGAGACAATTTTAAATTCGTAAACAAATCAGTTGTGTATTTAAAAGACATGAATCAATTAAAGAGCTACATTGAAAGTAAGAGGTGAAGAAAATTGGCTGATTGTCTGTTCTACATTAGGAGCCAATTCCAGTTGTGCATTACTAATATTTAACAACATCTCAATATCAAAAACCATGGATTTTGTCACAGTATTGAAACCCTTGATGAGGCCTGATCATTACTGGCCTGAAATCCTCTTAAAAGTCTCTGTTTTCTCCACAGTGTACACCTACTTCTACAAAGGCACCAAATACTGGCGATTTGACAACAAGCGAATGAAGATTGATCCAGGCTACCCTAGATCCATCCTAAACGACTTCATGGGCTGCCGGGTTGACTTTGATGCAGGTCCAGATACACACAACCAGTGGCCGGAGACGGGAGACCGGGAACAAGACACCGACGACTACAAAGACGACGTCGATGATGTCGGTGGCGTCGATACCCACAATACTGACGATGATGGGAAGAAGGAGGTAGATGAGGTGTTTCCGGTGAAAGAGACTGATGACCACGTCATGACGCTCATCTTGGTGACTGTGCCTTTGATCCTGGTGCTGTGCATTCTGGGAGTGATTTACGTCATCATCACCACACTGCAGAACAAAGAGACGCCCAAAGTGCTGGTTCACTGTAGACGTTCCTTACAGGAGTGGGTGTGATGCGCAACCTTCTCAAACACTCTCGCTGTTCAGTGTCTCCTCTTTCAGCACGTACAGTTTTCTCAGCGAAACTCACTCCTTGCCTTCTCACAACGGTGGTGCTCTACCCCATTCATGACTCTGTTCTCAACTGAGAATTTGCACTTTCATGTCTTTTTTTGTGGTTTTATCATGTGTTTAGTGTTTGGTTCTATTCTGTGTTGTGTGCGTTAGAGGTCTGCTGCCTGACCCGAGCCAGAGGGGGCCAGAGTATAGGGTTTTTCACAGGCTCAGGTTAGGATTATTTTCTAATGAGATTTTTTTTTTTTAAGGAATATGCCTACAAAATTCCCTACACATGTTCTCTTCTTCCACTCTCTCTCGTCTTGGAATAGTGCTCTGGAGTTTAAGGAGTGGGTGAACATGCCCCTGAATGAAACTGGGGGAAAAGTTGAACTGTAGATCAGTCTCAGTCACACCATGGATGATGTGTTGGGTTAGTGGTTGCTGCAGATAAGTTCACCTGAAGTTTGTAGCAGCAGAAGAGAGAAACTTTAGAGCAGTGGGGCTAACAGGTGAACAGAGGACGTTGGATGCTGTTCTTTGCCAGGTATGATCAGCAGATAATACCAAAATATGTTGGTATTAAAGACTGGTAGTGTATAACAGATGTGTAAAATATAGGGATGTGCACAGGTACTCAAGTTAACCATTCGAGGTGCCAGAATTCCAATACTGAATACTTGTTATGTTTCAGCGCTGGAGGATGGAGTGAATTTACAGACCCAGAATGTTTAAACAGATCTGTAGGCCAAGATCTGTTTTGTGAGTAAATCCGTTATACTTCGCTACTCCTGAACACAAGTGCCTTAAGGTGGGCGCGTTGCCAAAGATGTAACTGAGAAGCCTAAATCTCAAATGGTTAGTGCACTGCACAGGCCATGAAAGAAGGCTTCTACACACAGATACTGCTCTAAATGTTACATAGGGAGTCGTGCGGCTAATGGATGAATATTAATGGCTTTCTATTCGACATATAATTTACTCTTTGGGTGACCTACACATTGCACTACATAGGGCCATTTGAGATTCAGCCAGAGTGCTGCTTTTATCACTAACTAGGCTAAGCTGATGTTGGGTACCAGAACAACAATAAAAATTTGTCTGTTGGCACTTCATTCAAGCTGAAAAAAACACCTGTAGACGATGATGAGTATCTAACGGCATCCGGCGTTGAACCCGTTAGTTGTGGTTTTAGGCTGGTTTTACTTGGTGAAACTTTCATGCAGCTAGTTGCATGTTGTAAGCCGTCAGCAGCATAATTTCCCTGCAACTTGACAGTAATTTAAAAACAAAGTTACATGCAACACAATAGTCTCCTTTCCATCTGCTCAATAAACCATGAAAGTCGTTTGAGAATGATGTGCGATGTGATAGTGATGCGTTGTTGCTGCCTTAATTGGCTGTTTCATGAAACTTGGTCCACAAAGTTGAGATGCTTGCAGTTGTTGCATCCGAGTTTCAAATGAGTTGCAGGTCGCTTTACGTTATGCAGTTTATTTTTGTGTAGGTTTCAAGCAACTAAAGTTAGCCTTAGCTCATTAGCTCATCTGAGGCAGTCTCTGTTATGTTACTTCTCGGACACGAAAACTTACCGATATCCCTTGCCTGTTTTTTAATAATAAAACGTTTCGAAATGCATTCCTCTGTGTGAGGATAAATTTTTGTGCAACACCAGTGCTGTCACTTCTTTAAGTTCTACATTAATTTCAGCTTTTTGGATCGGGCTCGGGTTTCAGATTCAGCAGTTCAAATCGGGCCTGTTCAGGTCAAGCCTCAAAGCCGCGGGTCGGGTTCTGGCTTCAATTTCATGCCCTTGCAGACCTCTAGTGCATATGTGCATTTACGTGTTTATGTCTTGTCTATGTGCATAAATCAGACCTTCTGTTTCCCTAATGAGCCCAAACTGTGGGAAAGTTGGATGTGTTGAGCAATTTCTTTGTCAGCAAATTTCTCTCGGTTCCCTCTAAATAGCCTCAAGCAAGATGCTAAAGTCTAACTTTTGAGGAAAGGACATGGTTAAAATAGTTTGGCTTAATAAATAGAATTGCACATACTTAGAAAGTTTACTGTCTGTGCCTATGGGCCAAGCTTGGCTTACATTGCACAGATGTTGCTGATTTGGGGCTTTGGAAAGAGAGAGACAGAGAGAGGAAGAGAGCAAGAGAAAGCGAGCGAGGGAGGGAGGCAGAAGATGGGGGAAGGGGCTTCTTAGCCAGCTAGCATTTCCTTCTCTTCAGTTCCATCGAGTTTGCCAAACCAGGGGGTGGAGGAGGGGAGCTGAAGCTGGGGCGTGGCCCTACTGTCACCGTGACCTACATTAGCACGGCCTGCAACTCTTTCTTATGGATTTCTCTCTCTTGAAGAGGGGGAGAAAAGTCTGCCTTCCAGTGGAACGTTGTTTTCTCTGCCGTGTTTTAACCACAGGCTCCCCTTCCCCAGAGCCTTTGTTTATGAGAAGCATTCCGGCCTTGGCTTTCTGTCCACTAGTGCAGGCTGAGCCGGGGCTGCTGTGATAGGGCTCGCTATGTTTCACATGGAGCTCTTTGTTTTTACTGAGCGAAGGCCCAGACATCATGGGCTTTCCTGCTATTCGGCCAAACAAATTTGTGCAGTTTCAGCAGAAAATTCATTTGTCTGTCAGTGCCTTGAACATCGGCCTTTAATGTTTAAAACCTGGTTCTTTGTACTGTGTTTTTATGAATGTGTTTTTTCTTCTTTCTTAAACTTCTTTGATTAATGGACAAAAAGAAAAATGCTTTTTTTTTTTAAAATGTTTGATTTACATTAGCGTTGTTTTGTATTAACAATTAATTGACTGGATCATGCAGGGCATGTATTGCTTTTTTGTACACAGGTAGCCTATTATATCTTGCTCATAATAAAAACAGGTTGTACCAGAAAAGTAACTGAAAACAGTTCCTTTTTATGCCCAGCTGCTCCTATGTGTTTATATGAACTGCTTCAATGCAGGACAGTGAGTGGGAAGAAGCAGAGGGAAGCGGACAGTTTGGAAAACTAAGCACTTCACAGCAGCAGGGGGTGTCTGAGCGTTTCCTCCTGTCTTCTGTCCTAATTACGCTGTTTCCTTCATTATGCAACATCCTACCACAGGAATATCTATGATCTTTTATAGCATTTGTTGATGCTGAAAGTAAATTTTGCATATGAAACGCCTTTCCTTCTATTGTTGGGAGAGAAATGTGAGGACGGACGGATGGATGGATGGATAGATGAATTCTGCCTGTTGGCGCAGATCCTGGCCATTTCTATGCCTTTGACACTACACAATTGAGCCTTTTTGGGAACTTTAAAGTGAAATTCCACCCATTTAAAAAAATATTCTGCATTAAATGGTTGAGATATAAAGAAAAGCGGTCAGAATGCTTTCATGCATATGTTCACAGTGGTGGCGATAGGAACCAGACGTCCAAAGCATTTAATGTTTATTTTGGATAGCCCATTGTAGATGCTTTGTAGTTGCTTATTTTACATTTAACTTAATATTCAAAATATCGGTGACTACATAACTAAATATCTGTGAAATTCACTGTAACCCTGGCCATAACCCTAAACTTAACCTCAACCTGAACCTTAAATCTACCTCGAGTACTTATCCTAACCCTAACGCTACTGAGAATCAATTGAGTTTCACCGTATAGTGTTTAATGCTTCTACAGTGGGGTGCGAAAGTTTGGGCAGCCTTGTTAATTTTCCTGATTTACCTTTATAAATCATTGATTGTTTGGATAAAAAAATTCCATGAAATATATCATATAGGGGACAAACACAGTGATATTTGAGAAGTGAAATGAAGTTTATATGATTTACAGAAAGTGTGCAATAATTGGTTAAACAAAAGTAGGCAGGTGCATAAATTTGGGCACTGTTGTCATTTTATTGATTTCAAAACCTTTAGAACTAATTATTGGAACTCAAATTTGGTTTGGTAAGTTCAGTGACCCTTGACCTCCATACACAGGTGACTCCAATTATGAGAAAGGGTATTTAAGGGGGGCAATTGTAAGTTTTTCTCCTCTTTGCATCTTCTCTGAAGAGTCGCAGCATGGGAGTCTCAAAACAACTTTCAAATGACCTGAAAACAAAGATTGTTCACCGTCATGGTTTAGGGGAAGGATACAGAAAGCTATCTCAGAGATTTCAGCTTTCAGTCTCCACTATGAGAAACATTGTGAGAAAATGGAATACCACAGGCACAGTTCAAGTCAAGGCTCGAAGTGGCAGACCAAGAAAAATCTCGAATAAACAGAAGCGAAGGATGTTGAGAACAGTCAGAGTCAACCCACAGACCAGCACCAAAGACCTACAACATGATCTTGCTGCTGATGGAGTCACTGTGCATCGTTCAACTATTCGGCGCACTTTACACAAGGAGATGCTGTATGGGAGAGTGATGCAGAGGAAGCCTTTTCTCCGCCCACATCACAAACAGACATACTTGAGGTATGCTAAAGCACATTTGGACAAGCCAGCTTCATTTTGGAATAAGGTGCTGTGGACTGATGAAACTAAAATAGAGTTATTTGGGCATAATAAGGGTCGTTATACATGGAGGAAAAAGAACACAGCACTCCAAGAAAAACACCTGCTACCTACAGTAAAATTTGGTGGTGGTTCCATCATGCTGTGGGGCTGTGTGGGAAGTACAGGGACTGGGAATCTTGTTAAAGTTGAGGGACGCATGGATTCCAATCAATATCAGCAGATTCTGGAGATCAATGTCCAGGAATCAGTGACAAAGCTGAAGCTGCGCCGGGGCTGGATCTTCCAACAAGACAACGACCCTAAACACTGCTCAAAATCTACTAAGGTATTCATGCAGAGGAACAAGTACAGCGTTCTGGAATGGCCATCTCAGTCCCCAGACCTGAATATTATTGAAAATCTGTGGTGTCACTTAAAGAGAGCTGTCCATGCTCGGAAACTGAATGAACTAGAGATGTTTTGTAAAGAAGAATGGTCTAAAATACCTTCAGCCACAATCCAGACTCTCATTAGAAGCTATAGGAAGCGTTTAGAGGCTGTTATTTCTGCGAAAGGAGGATCTACTAAATATTGAGTTAAGGTTTTTTTTTTTGGTGCCCAAATTTATGCACTTGCCTAATTTTGTTTAGACAATTATTGCACACTTTCTGTAATTCATATAAACTTCATTTCACTTCTCAAGTATCACTGTGTTTGTCCCCTATATGATATATTTAACGGAATTTTTTTATCCAAACAATCAATGATTTATAAAGGTAAATCAGGAAAATTAACAAGGCTGCCCAAACTTTCGCACCCCACTGTATAAGCTCCCTCACAGAAAGTTATTACATGAAATTATTGCAAATACACTGCCTGATGTCTGGGACATTGTTTTATGATAGTTTTGAGATAAGCTTTTCGCCGAAAACATTTATTAAATCCATTCATGGCAGAGAGGCACATGCAGGTTGTTGTGAGGCAAAATAGTCCCCAAAGATTTTTTGTTCAGATTTACCAATAATATCATAATCAACATTACATATAAAAGCTCAGAAGACACTTATGGATTCACTGGCAGTTTTGGATGGTGAATAAAATTGTTATATTGTGCTGTAGACCTTGCAATCCCTGTGTCCTATCACTGCCATTCACAACAAAACAAGCACTCTAGATGACTTTGTTTACATTAGTGGAATTCTCCGCTAATAAAGACACATTTGGCCTCATCAGAAGCTTTGTGATGTTTTCCCGTTGAGTCCCATTTAAGCCACATGAAGAATTCCTGAGCAGAAATATAGTCAGCAAAATAATTATCTGGGTCAAATTACAGCATGCCAGGATTGCAGTATGTAGAGATTTAAAGTCATCATTTTAGCAGTTTAGGACCCCTCGCACCCACCTTGATCCTGGCCTCTGTATTGGATCAGATTAACTCTCTCCTCTTAATCATCCAATCACAAGCGAGGGCATGCTCGTGCCATTGGTTGGTAGGCGTTGCCCTCATATACTGGATCAGTTAAGTGTCTTGTCCTGTAACCAGTAAAGCTGGAATTGGCGCATGGTTTACTGATCCAGGCTCAGTGGGGAAGGGTAACTTCTGTCCAGTGGTGGTGGCCTTCTCAGGCTGAGCTAATCCCTTTGTTATCTCATTATGGGATCTACTGCATTTTAGCTGCTCAGCTTCAGGGCCGCAGCACCAGCCAATGACGCAGAGATGTAAAGCTGCCAGTAATGCCAAATGCCCACGCACACCCCCTTACGTTCGAAAGGAAGCCTTTTCGCTGTCACTTAATTCAATAGGCCACTGTAGATGCTTTGTAGATGCTTATCTTACATTTAACATATATTCCAAATATCTATGACTATTTAACTAAATATCTGTGAAATTCACTGTTACCCTGGCCCTAAACTTAACCTCAACCTGAAACTTAAACCTACCTCAAGTACTTAACCTAACCCTAACACTGTTGAGAATCAGTTGAGGTTCTCCATATAATTGGTTGATCATTTAACATCTGTTTATACTGTATAAGGCCTTCACTAAATAAAAGGGGACTGCCTTTTCTTGTAGTTATTTATCCTATAACCTATAGGATATGTGGTTACATTAAATTGTTTACTTGGCTACAATAGGTTTGTCTAGGTTTGTATTACATATACACAAAAATATATTGCTGCTATTAGAAGAAAACCGATAATTTTTAACACAATTTAAAAATGCCAGTTGAATTTACATTGTGGTAAAACTTCATGACAAACAGACCAGAAATAATGGACCATAACAAAATGGTTTCAAATAAAATCTTGTTAAATTAACTTTCATTGGAATTTAAGAATGTTATATTTAAAGCAGCACTACATAATATTTTTTTTGTAAAGACTGAAAAAAGTAGCATTACTGAGTCAGGATGAAAAAAAACAACCTAAAATATGTGCATGCGCTGCTGCAAATGGCCCTGTGAACCCTGAAGTAATCATTTAAGTTAGAGGTGTTGGGTTGGATTTTACAGGAGTTTTAGGATCACTTCATTTGTTATCACTGGTCATTATACTGATGAAAATATGAGGACAATAATAGATAATTCACTCACATCCTCCGAAGACACGTCCTTCACCAGGTTTATATATACACAAAAGTTAGTTCCGGCCACGCAAGCTGATTGGTTGAGAAGTGTTCTAACTGCGCTGTTATTTCACCATAACATCACATTTTTTTCACAAACACTGTATCACTCCGCTGAGACGCCGTTGCTAAGCAATGACTTTGACAGCTGTAGGAGATGCTCAAGCCATTTGAACGTTTTTACTTCTTACTTTGCACAGAAAATGGACCCCTCTAAGATCAGATTTGACCGACAGCCGATTTAGTCAGACTCTGAAGATCAGACTACACTAAATTCTCAAACTGTCAGTTGGTCTGTGAGGAGCTGGAGAACGAACTGCCGGCTGTGCAGTGAGTGAGCAGAGCTGGTTACTCTGACGTAGCAACAGGCTGCTTGTTAAGGAACTATAATTTGGCGGAAGGAACTGCGAACATTAAAACATATTAAACGCCGCGATCAAGGCCCAGTTTATTAATTTCTGACTTTATTTATTTAACTGTAGTATAAAAACAATAGAACACTCGAGGTCATGTGTTATCGCTATAACATCACAGCTGTGATGATCTATGACCTATATATATATATATACATATATACATATATATATATATAGTAAGTCTATGCTGAAAAATCACAAACTGGATCTGGACACCCCTGAGCTAGGTGAGCCCAACATGCCTGGCTGAGGCTCTGTAAGGCCAGAGAGACTGGCATAACCTATTAAGCACCAAGCTCGAGATACTAAACGCGTGCCATTCACACAAAGCCAGTAATCAAGGTGAAGTAAGGAAACCATTTTTGGTCTATTTTGAATTAAACACTAAACATGACGTACAGAAAACAAGCATTTACAGATAAAAATCAATCTTATAGAAACTCTTTCAAAAAACAAACAGAATGAAGTTGAGGAGCCTCATGGAATTCGGCATACTGGAAACAGTTTAGCAGGAAAGACCCAGGGAGATATTCACAAACAGGGTCTGTTACCCACTGTGAGGTTAAAGGTGCAGGAGAAAACAGAGTAAATCAACTGCCGAACTGCAGTTGTACTGACACCTGTGGACCATTTGGGGAGCTTTCTTGGCCTTTGATTATCTTCGCTGCTGGACATGAGCTGTGGCTGCTTTTTCATTTGACAATGATATTTAAGTTGAAATATATTTTGGAAAATTTTCCAGATAGTCGAAGTGTAATTCTGATTCTGTTCTGCTGCTAGTTTTTACGCCCAATCTGAAAGAAGCAGCGCTGTCCTTCAGGCTGTAATCCCATTAGCTCAGTCTTGTTTCACTCCTAATCCACACACAATTCGCTGAGGTGTGTCCTGGGCTCCTCTTGATCTCCCTGGATTGCAACACTGCTGCTGAGGAACCAGGTAAGAACAGCCATCATTTTACTATTATTTTTCTTATTGATCACAAATCTTACTGACTTTTGTACTTTTTCATCACTGGGTTTCTGATGATGCTATACTGATATAGTCTATATGGGCAGACATGCGCATAAACGACTTGGACGGGATTAGAGGGGGTTTGCTAGGTATGTGTTTTAGATAACATTGCTGAGTGCTGCATTTTTATAAGTTATTCAAAAATTTACAGAAATGCTGTGCTAAAGAATTTCAACAAGTTGACTTGGACTCAGATGAGAACACAAGGATGCCAAGCTTTATTCTCTCTGCACAGAGGGAACAGCTCATTTAGAGTTTCAGGGTTCAGAATAAGTACAAGAAAGGCAAATCCTCTCTGTAATCATGCATACATGACTAAAAACATATCGCACAAGTAGCAGCACTCTAACCACGACCGTTAGTTCCAGACTCGGCAGGTGTGTGTGACTCTTCTTGTTAAACTTTAGAAGCTCAAACATCAGCACAGAATATACTGGAGCATTCTGTATAACAGCTCCTTAGTTTTTGAGAAATATTTTTGATAATTCAATTCTACACTATGTGTTTTCTTTCATGCTTTTGTGAGAGCATGCAAAAGGTAGAAAAAGGTGCCTAGTGGAGAAAACGAACAGATGGAGTGATTAGCTGGAGAAAGTGCGAGACTGAGAAAGTGATTAGCAACCAGTCTTTACATTCTTAATGAGGAGAAAAGTGAAACGTCAGTCTAATACAGTCACGTTATAATAACATATAATAACTGACAAATAGTCTTAGATTTACCTATTTGTAAGTGTCCAACAAGGCTGCCCATTATCACCATACTTGTTTAACCTGTATGCTGAACATATAACGAGAGAAGCAGGACTGGAGGAAGATGATTGAGGATTCAAGATTAGTGGAAGAAACATCAATAACCATAGGCATGCAGATGACACAACACTCATAGTGGGAAATCAGAAAGATCTGAAGGCCCCTTTTAGGAAAGTTAAAGAACAGGGGAAGGAAATGGAACTTCAGCTCAATGTGAAGAAAACAAAGGTTATGACAACTGGTGAAGATATAGAAGTGGTGGACAGTTTTCTCCTACTTGGATAAACAAACATCAGAGGATCCAGCAATCAAGAAATACGACACAGATTGGCACTCAGCAGGACAGAGATGAAGAGCTTAAAAAGATCTTCAAATGGAATGTCGTGTTCTGCAAACAAACAAGGACTGTCCAGACTGTGGTCTTCTTTATGGTTCATTATGGATGTGAAAGCTGGACAATAAGAAAAAGGAGAACAGGAAAAATGTTGAGGACAAATTAATTATTGACCAAATCAAGCTTCACCTCTCAGTGGAAGCCCAGATAACCAAACTGAAGCTCTCCATTTTGGACATATTCTGAGATGAACCTGTTCATTGGACATTTGCATCTATGGCATTTGGGAGACTCTCTTATTCAGAGTGACTTACAATTTGATCATTTTACACAGGTAGGCAAAGGCAGTGTTAGGAGTCTTGCCCAAGGACTGTTATTAGATTAGTGTAGGGTTCATGCCCAGGTGGGGGAATTGAACCCCAGTTTACAGCATACAAGGCAGAGGTGTTACCCACTACACCTTACCAACTACAAAGAATTAGGAAAAACTTGGAACAGGTGAAGATAAACAAGGAAGAGGATGACCAGCAATAAAAAGGATGGGGACAATCAGAGGAACCATGACCAGGCCATTAAAGAAGCCAGGTTATTCTGGAGAAACTATACATGCATATGGTTGCCAGGAGACCAACTTGACATCACTTAATAATAATAAATCCCAGGATAGTTTTCATGTTTATAAAACTGTAAAAAAGTTAGTTTTAGATCAGTTATTTTTTTATTTCATTGCCCTAATTTACACCCAAAAGATGCTCTCAGTGGAGAGTTGCCAGTTTCTGTTAGTATCTATGACTCAGAGAATATGTGTGAATGTTATTGTCAGGCTGTGTGTGTGATATCTCAGAGTTCAGCTGCTGACTGATTGATTTTCCCCACTTCCTGTCCATCTATCTCTCGCTGGCCCTCATTGTTCTCCCCAAAGCCTGTTCGTGCATTTTCTTGTTTGAGGACGGACACGGAGCAAACTTGACATCGTTCTATTTCTGCGCCTGTTGTGGAGTTTCCCTGGAGACAGGGGACAGGATGTTAAGCTGAAAGAGGGCTTCTTGGGGGCTTTCCCATTGTATAAACCCAGTATCTTAAAAGGATATTGTGTTTTGTGTCAGACCTTAAATTAAGTTCTGGCAATAAAACTGCTCCAGGAACACAGTGACTCTGAAAAACACACCATCAAATATCAACAAAGCTGGACCCTGATGAAAGGGAATAAGTGCAAAGCCATTGTTCCTATGTTGTTTATGTATTTTGCGTGAGTGCACGTGATCATGTGTAAATATTAGTAATGTACACCACTGTGTTTGTGTGTAGGATGTTTAACTGGATGGTGAAGGTGGTGCCTCAGGTGCCAGATGGTACCGACACTGTGGGAGAACAGAAGCTCACTGCTGCTGTAAGTACCTATACTATATGCCCCATGTAAAATATGTATTTCTGATTCATACTTAATAATAACAATAATAATATGTCCCCTACATATATATCAACACTCATTGGGCATTTTATCAGCACCACTTACCATACAGGTGCACTTTGTAGTTCTACAATTACAGACTGTAGTGTCATTGTTTGCCCCCTTTTACCCTATTCTTCAATGATCAGGGCCCCCACAGGACCACCTCAGAGCAGGTATTATTTGGGTGGTGTATAATTCTCAGAACTGCAGTGACACTGACGTAGTGGTGGTGTGTTAGTGTGTGTTGCGCTGGTTTGAGTGGATCAGACACAGCAGCACTGCTGGAGTTTTTAAACACCTCAGTGCCACTGCTGGACTGTGACTAGTTCACCAACCAAATATATTCAGCCAACAGCTCAAACTGTGCAGCAACAGATGAGCTATTGTCTCTGATTTTACATCCACATGGTGTAACAAGGTAGGTATGTCTAATAGAGTGGACACTGTGTTTAAAAACTCCAGAACAACAAAGTGCACCTATATGGTAAGTGAAACTGATGAAACGGATGACAGTGAGTGTAGTTATATATATATATATATATATATACACTCACTGTCATATATATATATACATACATACATACATACACATGCACACACGCACAGACACACTGAACAGCACCTTAACAGCAAGATCAAGGTACAAGATTTGAAACTGCTTATGACCTGATTACTTCTTTCTCATGCTGTCCTGAATGTCACTAGGATGGGAATGGGAAAGCAGTAGGAACCCGAGGTACACACTTGTTCCCTTAGCCATTCTGATTTTAAAGGAAATACCAACTGCTCTTGTGGTTAAAGCCCACTGTTGTTTCCCGTTTAATTCCATTCTCACAGGAAAGCTGAAGTCAGCGAAATCAATCAAGCAGGATGATCAAGGGTCAGAAACATCCCAGGGCAGGTCAGCAACAGGCCCAGGTTTGGCCCATACCTTTTCACATTAGACACAGTGGTTTATGTTGAATGTCTCTGTTTCTCTGCATTCCTCTTTAGCGTTCAGAGTGGGGTCATGAACTGGCTCTCTAACGGCTTTGTGAGCGCCCTGCCCCAGCCTGCAGGAAGCCCCCTCCTGCAAAGAGCCAACTCTGAGGCCAAGGTTAAACCCACTACCTCTCCATTCAACATCTTTACTGAGAGCAGGCTAAACAATATGGCCAACACAGTGGATTTTCTATAGCCAACTTTTTGTATGTTAATCTCTTTGTTATCTTTCAGTCTTCCCAAGAGGAAGGTTCAGAGAGGTATGATAAACTAAAATTGTATTTATTTTATCTTTTTGAACTCACATTATGATTTTATGCTGTGCAAAAACTCCAACCTTTCTACCTTCAACAGACCAGGAGTGATTGGATGGATCTCTCAGGGAATCGGGAAGGTCGTGCCTCAGCCAGAGGCCAAATACACCCAGAAGAGCACAGAGCCTGACGAACAAACAGAGGTGTTTTATACCATCAGCTCTCACTTACATTCATATTCCTTAGTCAGTTTATTTATTTTTTATTTATAGCATTTATATAATATATTATAGGTTATGTGATAAACTAATAGCATAGAAATAAAGTTAGAAGTAAAAATAACTAAATAATCCTCTCTCCTGACCACACCAGAAAGAAATGTTAAATAGCAAGACAGATAACAGGACTAAATGAGTTTTAAGAGAAAAGCCAACAATTCATTCTAAAAATACAGTACTGTGTAAAATTCAGAGACCACCCTTTTTGTTTTTGTTTAATTTCCAGTCAAAACTAGAAAAAAATTACTCATTATTCGGCATCAGGAAAAAAGCAGTCATCTAAAATTACAACAACAAAATATTTACACCTTACTGTCACTTGAACTCAACACTATGAGTCTGAAAGGATGTGTAGCTGTCAAGAAGCCTTTACTTAGAAAAGGAAATGGATAAAAATTAACACAAAAACTGGACATATAAGATGTTGAGTAAGGTGTTGTGGATTGATGAATCTAAATTTGTTGTGAGAAGCAGAAAATGCAACCAAATTCTAAGAGTGAACTTTAGAGATGTGGAAAAATATCCCTGTAGATTTCTTAAAAAAATGGAAAGCAAGTGTCCTGAAATGAATGGAAACTGTAACACACTAAACAATGGAAACAATATATTTTATTTAGTGGTAATTTTCTGTTAAATAAATTTTTCTTTTAAAATGAACTTTCCTTTAAATCAAAGTGGGGAATGTCCAGGCCAAAATGCTGGGAGGATTAACGTTCACCCTCATCTAACTCTCTGAATTCAGTTCATCAGGGCCTTGCTAATTAGCTGGGGTGTTAATGGGGTGTGGGTGTGTGTGTGTGGGGGGGGGGGTGGTAAATGAGGCAGTGTGCTGAAGACTGCAGTGTTTTGGCCTGTGTGGACTGGAGCCCGACACATGTGCATTAAATAAATGAAAGGGTGGTCTTTGACTTCAGCACAGTACTGTACATTGTAATACAGATATAGGTCCTTTAATCAGGAAATGATTTAAATGCAATCTTAAGAGTAGATAAAGGATAACTCTACTCATAAACATCAGACAGATGTTAGACATGGCCCAAGAGTAGATTCTAAGCCAGTTAGCTCTTCAGCATTGTGCTGTAGTGTAACTGCATTCTCGTTCAGATTTCAGAGGCCCGTGAGGCGGAGTGTGAGACAGAGACACGTGTAAGTACAGCTGCATGCTGTATCTGGCCTCTCATCTGTGTCTCGCTAAAACCCATTCAGTCAGTCCATCTTAATGTTCACATGATGCAGGGGTGCACAACTCCAGTCCTGGAGGGCCGGTGTCCAGCACAGTTTGGAGGTTTCCCTGCTCAAACACACCCATTTAACTTGGCAATTAACAGGTAAGTGTAATCAGGTGTGTTGGAGCTGGCACATCACCAAACTGTGCTGGCCACCGGCCCTCCAGGACCGGAGTTGTGCACCCCCGACATAATGTCAACACACTCTTCAGGCCTTCCAGCTATACACTGCACCAGTAAATGAACACATTTTAACTAGGAAAGCTGAACTGTCACTGTGGACCTCTTTAAACAGATAATGTAGTATTTTCACTTTTCAGACATAGATATGTTATATATGTTATACATACAGATAAAGTACATAACCTAATAAATAAATGTATAAACTTAATATTGAATAAACTTAATAAACAATAATGTAGTGATGAGATCAGGCTACCACATAAGACTGTTAATTTAATATCTCCAACATTAAACTCATGCTCAAGTCCTAGCAAGAAATAAATAGAGAAAATAATAAAAGTAACTCATGCATTCACTCCCTGTTGTGTTTACTAATGCTTCTCTGATAAACTTCTGCTTTCAGATTTACAATATTGAGGAAATTCCAGGTGTGTTTCTCGACAGCACTTGAATTACAACAACTTCTCTTGTGAAGTTTACACTTTAAGGTCACTGACCGTTTGCCTTGCCCTTAGATGCAGAGCCGCTACCTCACATTCCAGTGGTGGAGATGGTTTCAGAGGACGAAGTGTCTGAAATAGAACCTCCAGCTCAGTTCCAACCCCGGTGAGTTCAACAGTCCAGCTGGAAAAAACAGCAAAAGGCCAGCATGGCTGGACATCAGCAAAACCAGCATATATGTTGTGTTTTGGATGCTGGTATGGTGGTCAACCAGCAAGAACATGCTGGTTGACCAGCTAAAGCAGCACCAGACCAGCACTAGACCAGCAAAAAGCAGCACAGACCAGCTTAGACCAGCATGCTGGTCAACAAATTTCAATAATATAATTCTATAAATATATACCATAAACATATAGTCCAAATGATACATTTTCACCCTTATCAAGTTGATCTGGAGCTACAAAGTTAGCTAACAAGTAACACTCACAAATTAGTATTGTGCAAATTGCTTGGCTAAACCATTACATGCCTTCCTCAAACTGCCCCAAGTCAAAGTCTAATCTCTAATAGACTTGCTTGAAGTTTCTGACACTGTATGACATGATTTTCTATAAAAATGGATAAAAGTACATTAACATAGCTAGAAACAGTAGTAGTAGCCACCTCAAAGCCTGAATTTTCTTTGGGCATTTGTCTGTTTTTATAGTTAGCTACATTAGCCTCATAGGTTCAGGGAAAAACTAAAGAGGTTAACAACAAAACATGTTTGAACTACATTAGGGAAAGTACTATCACTGCAGACTATCACTGTAAATACAGCTTGTTTTGTATGAATATTGCAGTACATAAGATGTTACAATTATTGTTTCTTGCAAGAAGGGTTCTTTCTAAAAGATTTGTAAAATTTTAATAACATCCCAAAAACCTTTACATATTCTCAGTATATGGTAGAAAGAGCTTGAGCTGTATAGTCTTAGCCCAAACTGTAAGATTATCTGGTGCAACTTAACTAATAAAATGGGTCTGATTCCCAATTATAACTGTCAGTTCTGGATCTGGATTTGGCAGATGCAAAGAGAACGCTACCAACTGGAAACTGTTTTGGTGGAGGAGGGATAATGGTCTGGGGCCGTTTTTCAAGGTTTGGGCCCCTTAGTTTCAGTGGAGGGTAACGTTAATGCTACAACATAGACATTTTCGACAATTATATGCATCCAATTTGTGGTAACAGTTTGGGGAAGACCCTTTTCTGTTCCACCATGACTGTGCCCCTGTGCACAGAGCGAGCTCCAATAAGACATAGTTTGACGTGGTCTGCCTGCAAGGTTCAACAATGCCTAATCAAGGACAATAAAAGCTTAAATGACTAAAATGACTAAATGACTAAAAGACTAAAATGACGTATGTTATTAGAAATTTTGTGCAGACATTCTTATTGTACTTTCAACAGTGTACTAAAAATGGCTTCAGTACACATGTATCTATATCTGATTTGTTTGTTTGTTTTTTTGGGCCAGGCCCCACCCCTTTTTTGATTGTCAGCTATTACTGGTCATCATGTCTACATATAACAAAAAAGAGTTCTGTAGTGAAGCAACAGATCTTCAGTTTTAGAGCAAAACAAATGATATTGGTATATTCACAAAGTATGTGTTGAAGAGAAGGTTTTGCCAAGACTGAAGTTAACACCTTAGTCTGAGTGAGCTTGCAGGATAAAGATTAGCGCCTGATGTCTGATGTTATGTGTGGATTAAGGTTAGGGGTCAAGGTAGGTTAGGGTAAGGTGCTGCAACACAATACAACCATTTGTTTTATTTTTCATCATCTTGAACATGCTGTGTCTAGCAACCCTTCTATGCATTCTTCAAAGGCTTTATCCAATCTCTTTCTGCCCAACAGAGTGGTGGACTGGATAAAAACTGGTTTGCAGAATGCACTGCCCCACCCTGTGCCCCGACCACCTGACTATCCAGACAGCAGCTCACAGAGATCATCCCGCTGTTCAAATAAAGGTATGACCTCCACAGCTTCCAGTGCAGATTACCTGCAGAGAGAGGCAGGAGATCCCACTCATCTTCTTTTTCATCCAAAACCAAGTAATAACAGGGCTAATAAACCAGATGCCAATACCGATAGTGATACTTTTAAGTCTTCTTGTTCTCATAAAAAGCATAGTGATCATAGTAATTTCCCAGTGAATGTGGACATAAAATGATGCTTGAAAGCCTTCCATCAGTATCAAATAAACTTAATGAAATAAATCTATATAATTTGCCATTATAGAGCATTCACTCCATCCTATATGGCTGTCTGTGCATGTGTGTTCATAAGAAGCAGAACGTTCTTTATTGCTTATCCTTTTGCTCTTTCATTCAAAATATAAACAAAAATCTAACCTTTATTTGAAGTACAGTGAAATAAACTAAATCTTATCAGAAAATAAATATTTCTCTCAAACCTATATGTGCCACAATTGTTGACACCTGTTCATTTAATACTCCCAGTGCAAAGATAACAGCTTTGAGTCCACAGTGTGGACAATAATCTTCAGCTCATCGCACAGGTCTTCTGTGGGGGTGTAGGTCAGAAAACTAGGGTGGCCATGGCAAAACTTTAATTCTGCGGTCAGTGAACCATTTTCATGTTGATTTTGAGGTGTGCTTTGGATCAGTGTCCTGATGGAAGATCCAAACTATGGCTAAGTTTAAGCTTCCTGGCTGAGGCCGTCAGGTTTTGATTTTATTTCTGCTGGTACTGGTTGGAGTCTGTGATACTATGTAACCAACTAAAGGGCCTTTGGAATAAAAACAGCTCCACAGTATCACACAGGATCCACCACCATACATCACAGTGGGGATGAGGTACATCTCTGCATGACTATCTTTGTGTCCACACCAAACTCTCATCTGGCCATAAAACACAATCCCACTTAAAGTTCCAGTAGCGTTTAGCAAACTGTAGCAGCTTGAGTTTGTAAGTTCTTGACAGCAAAAGCTTTCTTTTGGGAACCCCCCCCCCCAAACAACTTTTGGTTACATAGGTGGTGTTTGATTGTGGTTTGGGAGATGTTTTGACCCCAAGAACTAACTAATGTCTGCAGTTCCCCATCTGTGATCCTTGGAGATCCTTTGTCCACTTGAACTATCTTTCTGACTATGCGTGGGGTCAGTATAGACATACGTCCTCTTCCCAGCAGATTCTCCAGCTGTTTTGAACTTCTTCATTATTGCCCTTATGGAAATGGGCGTTTTTAACTGTTAAGCTATTTTCTCGTAGTCATTTCCTAATTTGTGCAGCTCAACAACCTTTTGTCACACATCATTGCTGTAGTGATGGATGACTGAGGGAATTTGGCCTGTGTTTTTTTAATCTCATATATATTCCCTAGTGAAAGAGGAAGTCACAGCTGACCATTTAAGTGTTGCTAATCGCTCAGGTGAACTTAAAAACATAAAATATTAATGGGAATATATTTCAGTTAGATTTAACTCATAAGGATTTCTAGGGGTGTCAACAATTGTGACACACATAGATTTAAGAAAAATATTTATTTCATCACAAGATTCAGTTTTTTCCTTCCTTCAGTTTTTTCCTTCCTTCAGTTTTTCCTCATTATACCTTAAATAAAGGTTCGATTGTTGCTAATATTTTGAATGACAGATCAAAAGATAAGTAATTAAAAATATTTTTCTTACTGCTGATTTTGCTCATGACTATCAGAGATGCCAATATTTGTGGAGGACACTGTATATATTAATAAGTGATCCAAACTTATGAACGCTAATGTCGTTACGGCGTTGAAGCAAAAGTCACTCATACAGATACTAAATATGTCCATTTTTCATTTCCACACAGTACTGTCACCTCCTCCAGAATCAGTGACCAGTCTTACAGAGGTCGATACAAAGGTCAGGTAAGTTAAAGACTCACCAGGCCTAACAGGTTTAGCATCCAGAGCTGGTCCTGCTTGTGTTTCCCTGTGCTGTATGCAGTGTGTTGGTACTAGGGCTGTCCTGAAAACCATTTTACAGGCTTCAGATACTCGTTGGTGTTTTAAAGCGAGTACTCAGAATACTCTTCTCAATACAACTCTTAAAAACAATAAAATTTACATTTAATAATTTAAGTTTGTTCATTTTAGATTGTTTTTTTTTAATCAAAATATTGCAGTTTCTTAATAAAGAGTTACAAATGTATACATCCCTTTTTACAATGGACATCCCAAAGACATTGTGAGACAGATGTGCTGTAACATTATATCAGATAAGGAGAAAAGGAGACATTTATGAATCTTTTTTGTATTTAAAATCAATGTGTGTACATTTTCAGTTTAGATTAGCTGGTTAGCAAAAGTCATATGCCATTGCTAATGTAGTTTTCCAAGTTCAGTTCTACTGTGAGGGAAGTAACTTTCACAGACAAACATAAGTCTTGTTCAGGATTGAGGACCCAAGTTATTTCAATGTTTTATACTGAATTTGAATTTACAACAGTTCATAATTTATAGAAACAGTTCATAATTTATAGCTAAACTGTCTAGCTAGTTTTCTCTGTCTCAGGCAGCCCTAGTACGCTCTTTAAAAATACAGGTGCTAAAGTACCAAATTCCGAACAATTTGTCTAGAAGCTCATAAGCAAAAAAGGGAAAAAATGTACAAGTTTGATGCTGCACTAACTACTACATTAAAGCTAGCTTGATAGCTAACTAGCTACCTATGAGAAATATTTCTAGCATTAGCACACAGATTAGCTAGCTGGTTAACTTTTACTCAGAGGTCTGCACAAAGTGCTAAGAATTAATATCACTGTATATCTTTGGGAACATTATCAATAGTTTATAAAATTCCACTTAACAAGGTTTTTCCACACAAGTTTGACTCACAGTAGAAGATTCACAAAAACTGACCGTCACTCAGTGTGCATATAGAGATAAGTGAAAAAAGAAAAACACCTAAAGCAGAATGATATATGAAATTACACTGGGACTAAGGACAATTCATTTAGATTAAATTCCATGTAACGTTATGGGATGACTGTCTCAAGTACAACATTGCCAATGCATTTATTTTTTTATTGTATCTCATTGTCACTCACAGCATGATGGGATGGATTGTCCATGGTCTAGGCCTGGCTCTACCACAGCCTGTCATAAGAAGCAAAGAGGAGCATGGGGTGAGTGAGGCACCACAAACATTCAGCTTCCTTTTAACATTTTTGGATAATTATTCCTCAAATGACTTCCTATTTTTTGGTTTCTCAGGAGGCTGCAGACGTTATGCAAAACGGTGAGTAAAATCTTCCTTTTCCTTCCTCCACTTCTTCTCTCTAAGAGCTGGAAATGGCTACAGGGTTTTATGTCCTCATATAAAGATCACTGCATGAATAACAACAAAACACTTCCTCTAACACAGTCACAAAACCAAAGAATGCAGACAGCATTAGCCTTGGGCAGCTCCAGCAAAGACTGGAACTGACCACTGTTGTGAAGGATTGAGAGCGCTGGGTGACCAGTCGTCTGTGGTCAGTTCTGTTGGGCCAGTGTCCAGCCAACCTCTAACCCAGTTCGTCTTCTCCTTCTGTTTCAGGGGGGAGGCCACTGAGAGCCCCTTAAACAAAAGGAGGAGGAGAAGACTGAGGAAGAGTCGGGCACTGTCCCTCAGCTCTGACAGACACCCAGCCAGACAGACTGATAGACAAACCACACACTTAAGGACTCTGGCTGTATTTTTAGACCATTGATGTCTGATTTACAGTACCAGTCAAAAGTTTGAGTACCATAACTGGAAGCTCCGGCCAAAAATAAAAATATAACCAGCACTACATCTGTTGTAAACATGCCTTTTAGCATTTTCTTAGTCTCTAGTGTGAGATATTCCAGTTTAAAGACTAGGAATACCCTTGTTGATGACATATCTTGAAAGTAGGAGGAACTTTGAAAACAGCTATTTTGGGGTGGATTTAGCAGGCAAACATTTCTGAAAAGTGACTTTAAATTTCGTTTACAGTAACTGTCTTCAAGTCATCATTACAGTGGAGAGACTGAATTATTTCAACATCAGAAATGACTCATAAGATGAAGCAGGGGAACAAGCTAAAAGCGAAAGTTAGCAAGACAGTTACCTGGTTACCTTTCTTGCCTCAGTTTGGCTTCTTTTCTCTGGCTAAAAGGGTAAAAACGTGTCATGTTGTGCTGAATAAAGAGAGAATCATTGTTTTCTTAACAATTTTGTTCAACGACTGAGGTAAGAGTCACACTAATGCTAGCTGTTTTGTATTAATTTGTCTGTAGACCAGTGGCTAGGCTAGGAGGATTGGTTGACACAGCAGGGATTCCCAAAGCATGCTGGGTATTGTAGTGAGAACAGTGATGAGATGAGAGACATATATGAATGAAAACATGAAAATGATATAAAATCGTGGACTCTATTAAACTGATGAGGCTACCGAATACTGCATTAAACAACGAACAACATATTAAACTGTAGTTTTAAGCCGGAATGTCAATTTAAAGACATTTTGATCTAAAGGCTTTATGGATTAGCTGAATATGTGTCTCATTTATGCGTTTGAGCCAGTCGGCTGTATTGTGTGGCCCTGCCTGGTCAAAATGTCTGAGTTTGGTAATCCACGTGCTTTTTCATGGTTAAGATATCCACATTTTTATTCTAAAACGTGGAAAATAGTAAAAATAAAAGGGAGCAAAACCTTCTACGAGTAGGTGTGCCCAAACTTTTGACTGGTACTGATATCGGATCGACTCCATGAAGACTTGATAGGAAAAATATCACATCAAACCAGATTTTCTCCACTGTACCTTCATACACTGATGGCCATTTCAGTCATTTATTATTGGCTGAACCCCTAAGTTCGCTCCCATGGAAAAGATAAGGGAATCACTTCAGAGCGTTTCACCTTGCGACAGTAGCAGTTTGAGATGAGCGATCTGGCAGCTATGAATTCACATTATTGTAATACTTACCTTTCTCTGCATGGCAACTAAGCTATTTTATATATACATATAAAATATATATTTTATTATATTTCACATTAGCTGTGTTTGTATATGTATATACAATAGATCAACATAGTTTTTATTTTTGTAATTAAGGATATATTATAAAGGGACGTCTGTTGTTGTATACATATTTATCATACATGCGATGGGTGGATTTTTGTTGTTTGTAATGCAGTGATCCTTGTAAGGCCATGCAATGTTGAATGTTCTTCAAAAACTAAAAAATCCAAGAAAAAAAAAGGAGCAGAAATGAACCATTTACTATGACAAATATGAACACATCTGACACCTGTGGCCCTCATAAAATATCATCTCTGTCCAGAAAAACATCTCAGTTTTTTACTATTTTTAGTTTTCTGTGTAATTTAAGCATGGCAGCTGTCCTTTACATTGTTTGAATATGTCTCAATGACTGGACCAATAGAAATACTCAAAAAATGCTTTTAAAAAAATAAAAAAAAACATTAACATTAACTTATTTTGAAAGTAAGGAAGGTTTTTGCCCTCTCCTGTGAAGTTACCATTTTGGAGATACTTCAGTATTATATTGTACAGTGACAATATAATATTGTTTCTACTGGAAAACTGCTGAAATTTCTTTTGCACATGAAAATAAGGGAAATGCTGTGGTAAACAGCCAGTACCAGTATATTTCTATAATAGCACTGGATGCTTGATAAGGGCCAGCTGAATATGTTTTTTCATTTTAATTCTTTCCATTCACTGTACTTATCTTTTTTACTCATTTTACTCAGTTTTGAACAAATAATCTTGCAAAATCTCGCAAACACATTCAAGATTGAATGGCCTGATTATAAAGACTTGCAGTAGATCTGTGTGTCGTCCATGTCTTAACTAGTAATGAATGTGATAATCAAGCTGCTAAATGCCCTTCTACAATTTGACGTGAGTCTTAAAGAGGAATTTCAACAAAATTTCTTCATGTTTCAGTGGTTGAAATGTAAAAAAAGTCATTCAGAGTGGTTTGATGAGGAATGGTACGAATGTTGGTGATAGGAACCAGAGGTGTCTACAACACAAATATAGCCATTTTATTTGCTATCCAAAACCACCAGTGAACCTACATTTGTCTTCTGAGTTTTATATGTAATGTTATTAATAGTAAAATAGTGGTAAATCTGAAAACAATAGTTTTTGGGGACTATTTGCTGTACAACATCCCGCATGTACCTCTTCACCAGGAATGGATTAAAAACTACATTTTAAACCAAAACCTCCACGAAAAACTATTGTAAAACAATGTCTCAGACATTGTGCAGTGTGTTTGTAACCATTTTATGTA
This sequence comes from Colossoma macropomum, assembly GCF_904425465.1. Classification (NCBI taxonomy): domain Eukaryota; kingdom Metazoa; phylum Chordata; class Actinopteri; order Characiformes; family Serrasalmidae; genus Colossoma; species Colossoma macropomum. The sequence goes on along the minus strand of NW_023494788.1, from coordinate 7,961,136 downwards.
ACAACTTCCTGTGAGGGAGCTTTTAGAGGCATTAATTAAACTCTTCAGATGTCTGGTTTTTATCTCCACCACTGAGGACAGTTCTTATTAAATGTCTCTGGAACAGAGCATTTCACATCAAACCACTCTGAATGACTTTGTTTACACCTTAAAGACGTAATTATATAGGAATTTAGAAAAATCTATTGAATTTCCTTTAATGACACACTAAATCATGTTCAATTTGCACATGTAATGCAAACCAGCATTCACTTCTGCACTTCTCCCTGACCCTATTATGTCAGCCCTCCCTTCATTGCCTTCACTGATAAATGTGGCCTATGTTTTCAAGCAGCAGTAGTAAAGCTGTAGTAAAACTGGGGACTTTGTGTTGACATGACGAAATAATGTATTAGTAGGATGTTGTAATGATGCGTGTTATGATAATAAATAAAGAAGCATTAGTAAAGAACTGTTATGCATTCACCATGGTGGCATTTATTTTTCTAAAGTGAGCTCTGAACTACAGAATCTCATTTGATGCATTCATGATACCACCTTTCAAATGGGGCTTTGCCATTCTCAACATTAATGCAGTTAAAACAATTTGGCAAAAATATCTAATTCTCCTTTTTCCACAAACATAGTTAATCTTGTTTGGTGTTCCAAGGGTTTGTCCATTTTTGTAGATAATGGTCTGTACAGTCATATGCAAAAGTTTGGGCGCCCTGGTCAAATTCCATGTTTTGTTGATTTTTTAACTGAAAATAAGTTATACTTCCTCTACAGAGGATACTCTTCTGTACATTTTAATGCCCAATTACTGTTCATTTGCTAAATTTAACATGGAAAAAAAGAAAATAAAATGTTGTCTGTGCAAAGTTATGACACATTATTCTAATATATTAAACTCAGCAAAAAAAAAAAAAATAGTTTACAAAAAATGTGCAGAAAAATGTCTTTAAGATTGTTCACTTTAAGGATGTGTCCACTTAGAAAATTAACAAAAAACTTAATTTGACCAGGGGTCTTCATAATTTTGCATATGACTGTATTTGCCATTTCATACTATAAGCGAAACAAGCAGTCACCTATGGCCCCTGCACCACAAGGGGCCCTAAAAGTATATAGTTATTATTATTATTATTATTGTTGTTGTTATTTATTATTAAATTTATTTTATTATTTTTAGTGTTTATCTCATGACAGTGACATCTTCCATATTTTTACTTATATTTTATTTGTATGCATTTTATTTTATTTATTATGTACTTATTTTATGATTTATTCAGTTTAATCATTTAAAGAATCCGTTTCACTTGTATGGCCCACCAAATGTTTAGAAAGAGCCCTGGAAACCACATAAGCAGGTCTATTTGAGATTATTTAACAGCTCAACATATTACTTGTTAGCTACATCAGCCTCATAGCTTCAGTGCAAAACTAAAGAAGCAAACAAACAAACTTTGCTGATCATTTAACATTTGTTGTACATGGTAAACTATGTAAAACTGACTTTCCACCAAACTATTCCTTTGAGTTAAGAACCAACTAAGAGTGCATGACCATATCTCCCCACTGTCTCTGTCACCAGCTGTCCATGTTAGGCCTGCTCCTGCAGACATGGTCCTTGAGGAGGTCGGTCCTGAGGAAGTGGTTCCGGTCCAGGAGAGGAGATCTGAGCAGCCATCCTCAAAGTCAGAGCCTTCACAGGTCCTGCAGAGTTCTGCACAAGCAGAGCCGGTGGAACAGTCAGAACCAGCGAGTTCTCTGAGCATCCACCAGTCAGTACCAGGCTCATGCACACAGTGGGAAGATGCCGAGACCCAAACCGGACGATGGACACCCTTCATCGAGAGTATCAGAAAAGAGGCAGAGAACAACGCCATTGCAACTATGGAGGAACGGTTAGATATGGGAGATTTTGTTGAGTGGATATACTTTCTAAACATCATGTTCCATCGCTTTTAACTCCAGTAATTTGAGATGAAACAATATTGAGACACAAACGTTCTCTTAAAGAGTGATAAAACATAGAAATATGAACATAAACAGCAGCATTTTAACAGCATGGTTATTATATAGCATGGTGGCGCAGTGGGTAGCGCTGTCGCCTCACAGCAAGAAGGGCCTGGGTTCGATTCCCGGCCGGGCGACCAGGGTCCTTTCTGTGTGGAGTTTGCATGTTCTCCCCGTGTCTGCATGGGTTTCCTCCGGGTACTCCGGTTTCCTCCCATGGTCCAAAGACATGCAGTCAGGCCAACTGGACATGCTAAATTACCCCTAGGTGTGAGTGTGTGTGATTGTATATGTATGTCTGTCTGTCTGCCCTGCGATGGACTGGCGACCTGTCCAGGGTGTATCCTGCCTTCCGCCCAATGACAGCTGGGATAGGCTCCAGCACCCCACCGTGACCCAGAAGGATAAGCGGTTTAGATATTATAGGCCGCAGTTACATGCCAAGTCTGCTTGTCGTAGCTTGAAAGGAAATTAATAAAATGATTAAAGGATAATTCCACTATTTCTGCATAATTAATTTGTTAAGTTATAAACAAAGTCATTCAGAGATGTTTGACATGAAATTTGTGAAATGCAAAAAACCTACCGAGTCAGAATTGTTCACAGTGGTGGTGATAGGAACCAGATGTCTGAAGAGTATAAATCCTCTAAAAGCTACATTACAAAAAGATTTGTTATACAAAATGGTAGTGAATATTGACATTGACATAATAACTGAGACATTGTTTAATGATAGTTTTGAGATAAAGAAATTGACCTGAAACATATTTTTCAAGTCTATTAATGATGGAGAGATACAAGCAAGGTGTTAGTACCCAAAGAAAATGTATTTTGTTGGATTTACTACTATTTTACTATTATCAACATTACATATAAATACTATATAAAAATACTATATAAACACTGTATAAAAATAGGTTCAGTGGTCATTTTAGATAGCAAATAAAATGGCTATATTTGTGTTGTAGACGTTGTGACCCCTGGTTCCTATCACCACCAAAGACATTGTGACCCCTGGTTCCTATCACCACCAAAGACATTGTGACCCCTGGTTCCTATCACCACCAAAGAAATCTGAGGCATGTTTCTCTACAATGAACCACTCTACATCCTTTACATCAAACCTCTCTGAATTTTATGCTGAAAATTTTAAAAAGTGGAATTCCTCAGAATAACAAAAGCTCAGTCAGTGAAAAGCAGTTCGGGTACTTTTTTCAGGAATTCTCAGAAGCTGTTTGAGCCAGAGCCCAACCACTGAAATGAAAGTAAATGAATAAAGTTTGTTGAACGCTCTGTGCTGCAGGTTGCGGCAGGAACGTCTGGAGATGGCAAGGATGGCTGAAGAGGTGGCGAGGCAGACGGCTGAACAGGCAGTCAGAGAGCTGGCCAAAGCCAGATTGGCCATGCACAGCACCATCATAGAGGTGGAGGAGGAGACAGAGCCAGAGCCAGAGCCAGAGCCAGAGCCTGAGTAATTACACACATAACACACACAGTTAACACATAGTGTTCTTCTATAGAGTACATATTAGCTCAAGTCTCATGAAATTTATTTCATTTAGCCTACCACAGCATATTGGAGTCTAAATTAAACATATTTGAAATTGAATATATTTACATCCAAATCAGATATGGAGCTCAGCATAGCCAGGTGTGCGTTATTCCTCATTATTCCACTAACAAGTTAGCAGATAAAAGATCTAGAATTGATTTCAATTATGGCATTTGCACTTGAAATCTGTTGCTGTTAACTCTCAGTCTGAAGTCAAAAGAGCTTCACTGCCAGCATAGCAAGCCATCATTAGACTGAAAAATGAAAACAAACCAATCAGAGAGATAGCATAAACTATAAACTATAACTATCTGGCACATTCTTTAAAAAAGAATATACTGGTCAGGTCAGAAGCTTTAAAAAGCCAAGAAAACCACAGAAAACAACTGTGAAAGATGATGTAAAAAATATTTTCCTGCTGAAGAAAAACTCCTTTACAACAGTTGGCCAGATCGAGAACACCCTCCAGGAGGTAGGCTTATCTCTGTTAAGGTCAACAATCTAGAAAAGACTTACACAGAGGGATTACCACAAGATGAATACTGCTAGTAAGCCTCAAATCAGGAGGCCAGATCAGAGGTAGCCAAAAAGCATCTATTGATTGATGACAAAAGCAGCAACAACCAAGTGTTGGCCTTATCATCAGAAGATCGCATGTTTGATCCCTGTTGATGCTACAGCCAACCGTGGCCAGGAGTCCAAGAGACCACAACTGCCCTTGCTCTTCCTGGGTGGGTAAGATGGTCTGTAATCTGATGTAGCAGAACTGGAGGTTAGTGTTCTCCTCCAAGCGTGTTCAGCTGTTCACAGATGTTGCGTTAACAGCGGTACAAAAACATGCGCTGGCTCGGTTCACATTGTTCAGAATGAACCTAGTGTTTGACTTTGCCCTCCAAGCAAAGGGCAGGGGGTTATACTAAAAAGACATTAAACTGTCACTGGGCTGGCATCCCTCAAGGGTACGTCTTCAGTACGCTTAGTTAAGAAACATAATTGTACCATAACCCATTGCAATTGTATTTCTGAAGTTATACTGACTTTACACACCCTCTCTTGTCTCCAGCCTAATTTTATTGTTCTGTTTTAAAACAGAATTAGGTTATTAAAAGGTACAAATAAAAACTTATTTACAGTACCCAGTTGAAACTTTAAACCATTGTTGTACCTTTGAGGGTACATTTACATTGTTTGTATCTTGATGAATGAAAAATGTACCTATATTATTTGCTCAGATTCAGCCAAATGTCTCGCTGGATGGTGCTTTACAGTGCAGACAGACAGTGATAGAAAGCATACTGCAAAAGCAGTCCAAGACTTTTTTAAGACAAATAAGTGGAAAGTTCTGCAATGACCAAGTCAGTCAGCTGACCTCGATCCAAGCATGTATTTCACTTACTGAAGGCAAAACTGAAAGTAAAAAACCTCAAGAACAAGCAGGAATTGAAAACAGCTGCAGTGAAGGCCTGGCAGAGCATCACCAGGGAAGAAACTCAACGTCCAGTGATGTCTGTGGGTTCCAGACTTCAGGCAGTCATTGACAGCAAAGGATTTGCAAGCAAGTATAAAAAGTAACAAATCCAGTATGTTGTGGTAGACAGTTAAATTGATAACTTCATCAACATCCAAATATTTATGGACCTAACTGTACCCGCATGTATACAGACTTGGACGCAGACTCAAATAAACACATGCAGGATGCAGGAATATTAACACACAGGTGTAGAAACTCACCTCCTCATGTGTCTGTATACCAGGTTACAGGTGCTGCAGGACGAGGAGAGTGAAGTGGAAGTCTCACAGAGTAAAGTCACTGAGTAAGGCCATGCTTTCACAACCTAGAACAGGCGCAGCAACAATGCATGAATACACACAGAAAAAAGACACTTTACTGAAGGGCAGCATTCGTAAGGCTGCGTGACACCTACACTCTTAAAAAGATGGTTCTTTAAGGGTTCTTTGGTAAAGAAAATGGTTTAAATAGAACCATGGATTCTCAAAGAACCCTTTGCATGATTAAACGGTTCTTTGCATTATGAAAGGATTCTTCAGACTGAGGGAAATTCTGCATAAATATGGTGTAGATGGTTCTATATAAAACCGTTTTGAGAAGGGTTCTATATAGCTATATAGCTATTCTGTTGTTACAAGCTTGACACCATAACAATAGAAGAACCCTTTTGGGTGCTATATAGAACCATTTTCAAAAAGGTTCCATATAGAACCATGTACAGCATATTGTCCATTAGGGTCCATAAAGGGTTCTTTGCATCATGAAAGGGTTCTCCAGACTGATGGAGAATGTGCTGTAGATGGTCCTATATGGAAGCTTTTTGGAAATGGTTCTATATAGCACCCACAAGGGTTCTTCTATGGTTACAATGTCAAGCTTGTAACAACAGAAGAATCCAATATAGAACGCTTTTCAAAAAGGTTCCCTATAGAACCATCTATAGCACATCCATGCACAATTTCTATCAATCTGAAGAACCTTTCATGATGCAAAGAACCCTTTGATCAAGGGTTCTTTGAGTGTTCATGGTTCTATATAGACACATTTTCTTTACTAGAACCCTTGAAGAACCCTTTTAGTAGTGTACAGAAGCATGACAACTGACATAAACCTACATAACAATGTATAAAGGCACTGTTAAATATATAGGTTTAAGGCAGTTGAATTGAAAGACTTATGAAACCCTTTAAGTAAAGTGTTACCGGAAAAAAAAATTCACTGAAACATTTTGGCAAGTAAAAAGTGTCACAGCCCATTAGCTTAGCTTAGCATAATAATCAATAGTTTGCAGAAACACCCTAAAAGTAAAGGAAAAGACTAGAACAGCCAGAGGATGAAGTACATTTGAATTGTTAGATTATTACAGGGGTGTTTCCTGCTGTAAGTGGTATAAGCAATCGCTTATAGCCCCTGAGATTCACAAGGCCACATTAGTATCATTTAATATATATTTTTATAAATATTGTTTGTGTCATTTTTAATTATATTGGCAGAAAAATGTCTCATAAAAACATCAGGACTTCACTTACAAATCAACACTGAAAGGTTAAAGAATGTGGTACATGCACCACTTAAACATATTGTAATCCATGTATTATTTATTTAATTTGCAATCTAATTAATATTACGGTTCTGTATAAAGCCACAATTCTACACAGAACATTTCATGCTTAAATGGTCCTTTGAACAGTGAAATGGTTCGTCAGATTGATGGAGAGAGTGTGTTGTATATGGTTCAATATAGAAGCTTTTTGAAAATGGTTCTATATAGCACCAAAAAGGGTTTTGCTACTGTTACAACCTTGACACTGTAGCAATAGCAGAACCCTTTTCAAAACGTTATATATAGAACCACATACAACACATTCTCCGTCAGTTTGAAGAACCATTCCACCATGCAATGAAGCATGAAATGGTTCTTTACAGAACTTATGGTTCTAAATAGAACCATTCCCTTTCCTAAAGAACCCTTGAAGAACCATCTTTTTTAAGATGAGTAAATGTGTTCAGAGAACAGGGTTAAGTGAATGTTAAGGGACACAAACAACCACCTTACGTCACTACAACAGAGCTCTCTTAAGTCTTTATAGTCTGTATGCAAATTAGGCACGTAGGCCACGCCCCCGTCGCTACACGAATGTGTCTCTTCAGCGCCCTCTTCTGGCTAGCATTAGTAAATGAAGCACCAACTGGCTGGTCCTTTTATCTTCAAGTGCCATTGAGTGCACGTCAGGCTCTTTGCTTCTGAAACAGGGACTGAACTCAAAGCCGTTAGTCAGAGCCGTCAGATTCACATTAATAATGGTTTTGGAGCACAGTTTTCATGTGTTAACACAGCTTTTGGGAATATCCATTCCAAACTGTGGATTAATTACATGTACTGTTGTCCTGGCAACAGAATCGCGTCCCACAGTAACCACAGGTCCCTCCTTGACGGTTGCCTAGTAACCAGTCGAGCATCCAGTGCTTGTTTTCCCGCTCTGTGGCTGTGGACGATGGCGGCGGCGCTCAGATAACAAACACAAACAGATTCGTCGAAGATTAAGATGCTGTCAAAAGGCGATTAATTACGACGATAGCTGGGATGATTAATGGCGCTATCAGGTGGATCGTAGCCTAATGGGACGATATATTAGCTGATGTGAAGGGAACGGCGCTGGACTGTCAGAGTAAGTTCACAGATGAGTGATGATGGCTTCTGGTTTACTGGGTTTGTGTTCGTGGTCTTTTGTCTTTAAGGGTGAAGCTGCTCACGTGTTTAAAGCAACTACAGTCAGAGTTATGATTTAAAATAGAAACATTTAAATTAAACTAGTGTTGTCATAGATGATGATTTGGAAACTTAAAGTGAGCTTGAAAAATGTAAAATAAAAAAAAATAAATCACTGTATTATGTCAAAATAGGGGTTGAAAATATTTTTATCATTATCGTGGTAAATTATGTCACAATATGCTTTTCTGGGCATAGTGTAGATATTGTCAGTACTTAAGGAGGTCATTCAGTACTGACTAACCACATGTTACATTACAAAGTGAGCATAATTAGGCCTGTTTAATTGTATTTAATGCAGTTTAGGTTGTAAAACATTGAATAAAAATCATTGTTTATTATTATTATTGTTATTATTATTATTATTATTATTATTATTATTATTATATTTTTAATTGTGACACTACAGGTTTAAACTTGTCTGTTTCAATTTATTAAATCTCAGAATAACTAAATATCCTGTTGCATATTGTGTATCATGAAAATGTCTTGAATTATCGTGATATATCTTTGTCATATCAGCCACCCCTGCTTCAAAATAAAGTATATAAGGAAATATATAGCGTATCTACTCTATATGCTCTCTATATGCTTACTATTATATGGTTAAGATTATGAGTACCATTTCATTGCATTATTTACTATGGAAACCCTTTAATTCACTTTGTGAGTCATTCAGGTCCATGAATTTTAGGGAATACAGGCATATTTATATATTTATACAGTGAAAAGCCACTGAAATTTCATCTCAAATATTACTAAAATAAAAGTTGAATTAACATCAAATCTTCAGATTCATTAGGAGGTTGCTTCAATGAGAGATGTGAGAAATGTCAGGTCTTGTGTGAGACTGCGATTAGTCAAGTGTTGCTTGAGACCATGAGTCTCACAGCTCGTACGTGACAGTTGGCAGCCCCATGATATCATGATTGTTTTATTATTCCAGCATTGTTGTAGAACCTGATTATTCCTGCTGAGTATTTGAACTCAGCATACTATGTTGCATGTGTGTCCTACAGGTGTGAGGAACTATCTCGAGTCGAGGAGTTTGTCCAGGAAGCTGAAGAGCTAGAAGACATTGTAGAGAATCTAGAAGAAGCAGTAGAAGATCCAAAGAAGGCAACAGATAATTCAGAAGAACCCGTGAAGGATCCAGAAAAGGAACTAGACAATCTAGAGGAAGAACAAGTTGACCTAGAGAAGCCAGAAGATCCAGAGAAGGCAACAGACAATCTAGAAGAAACAGTCGAAGATCCGGAAAGAGAAGTAGACAATTCAGAGAAAGCAGACAAGGACCTGGTTGATGCAGTAGAAGATCCAGAAGAGAAAACAGAGAAGGTAGAGGAGACAGAGGAAGCAGAAGGATATACAGAGGAGCCTCCTGTAGAAGAACCCAAGCTTCCCTCACCCCCTCCAGAAGCGGAGTCTGAACGTGCCTCTCCTGAGCCTGTTAAAGCAGCAGCCTCTCCAGTAGAGGAGCCAGAGGAATCAGAGGAAGAGGATTCTGAGGGTTCTTCAGAGGCCGAATCAGAAACAGCTGTAATCACTGAGCAGCCCAAGCCTGCCCACGGCGATGCTGATGCTCAGGTAAGGTTCAGTTAGCCTGCAGCTCTTTATCTGTTCTTCCTCTTTAGGAAAAGTGCTGCTGTAACAATTGTTATGTTTTCTCAAATTTGAAATGACTCAGATTTTTTCACTGTCTCTTATGATACATAAGACTTGGTTATCGTCTAACTAAACTTTCTCCTGAGCAAGCTATAATCATCAGGAGATAAAAGGAAAACACTGATTTCACATGAGGCAGGTATACACTGTACGATTTTTGCCTCGATAATGCTGTCGGAGACAAAAATCGCAAATCGTGAAAGAATTCTTTGGTCATGAGTTAAAGGGGCCATATCATAGAAAACTGAGTTTTCCTTGGTTTTTATTAGTTTTGTGGTTTTAAGCAAAGAGGTTATGAACATTGTTTCAGGTTTCAAAACATTCTGTTAATTCCCTAAAACATAGACTCCATATTTGGAAAATATGCTGCAAAAACAGCCTGTTTGGAATTCCTCATAGTTATAATGTCACAAACATGAACACACCTACATATGACTGGCCATTAAGCTTACAGCAGTTTACCCTGCCCATTTACATTGAAGTGATGCAGAGTGTTGTTTCTGCTGACAGAGTTATTGGAGTGGAAGATGTACAGAAAACGATTAAACGTTGTGCTGTTCCTGGCTGTCAGGATACAGATGTGTCATTGCAGTCTTCCAAGGCAGTGGCTGGAGTCTGTTTTTCTGCTACATCCCTGAGGATTTCAGTCTAAACTTACCAGTAAACTTAAACTGTGCCATTCACTGCTTTTTGAATCCGGTCTCATTGCATATGTGAAGGGGTCAGCTAATCAGAAAAGAGGTAATTTACATATAACAATCTTGAGTCACAGCCTGTTTAATTCTAAGGGATAAGGAGAAGTTGGAAAATGGTCATACAGGAAAAAATGATGACTGTTTTTGGTACATAAACCACACAAGTAAGTGCTTCCTGGGGGAGAAAAGACAAATGTAAAATATGGCCCCTTTAAAATCAGTTGTCTTAGAACGCTTAATGTGAAGTGCCCACCGGCAGCTGATTTAGTGCCTTTGCAACCAAAAACAACCAAGCTAAAACGGTTACCTGTATGAGAATAGCATGGGATGATGCACAACTCATGTCAAGTGGGTGAAGCTGATGCAGTGGGTGGGATTTGGCCAAGATTATATTTATTATATATATCATCTCACATAGTGTGGCATGCAGTAAACTTGTAAGACCGCTGTTATTGCACAGTTTGCAGCGGGATTAAATCAGCACTCTTAGATCCTCATCATGTATTGCTGCCGCTCCCACTTTGTCTATCCTTTCTTGTGGGTTTTGCTTTGAAGCTTTACTTTCTACTGTTTCTTATCTCTCTTCATCACCCTTTTCTGTGTTTAGGAGGAAGGGGCGTTGACTGAGGAGGGATCTGAGGGTAAGTCTTAAGACTTTTCTTCTAGAAGTATGTCAGATTTGGTACTATAAATCATTGAAGGGTGCAAACTTCTGACGTCACAATGTTTCGATTTCATTATAACATTTAATCAAACCAGGAGAATCTTTTAGCCACTAGGCCTTAATTTAGCAAGACTTCATGTCTAATAAGGAGGAGCAGCCTTTTCAGATAAGACAACACTAAAGCTAACACTAATGCTAACACTGGAGTTAGCTGGTACAGCATAACTTAAGATTAACATTGCTCTGTAACATTATTTAAACCTTTCTCAACACAAGTTTTTATTTCTGTTATTGTATTAATTCTGGTTAATTTACTGCCACTCCTCTTGACAGAGGAAGCAGATGGCTGTCCTTGACTGTCATATGTGTCAGTCATCATTTTACAAATGGTCAATTCAGTGTGATTGGATTAGAACAATTTTGGAACAGTACATTGAATATACATATGTAAGTGGAGGAAATGTTTACACAGTAGTGGAATATAGACAATAAAAACAATACACCAAGTTTTATTTAATCTTTTTTGAATGTATTTTACATCACTATAACATGGTGGTGCTATGATTAAAGCCACAGTTTTGCACAGATGTCACAGTACACACGGTCTGTTTGTTGCTGATGTGCTTTACTGACTCAGCTGCTCTGTTTCCAGTTCCCTCCAGGTGTGATGCATTAAAGGCCTGCCTCATGCGTATTCCCTGCACGCACGTGTGCCTCGACCGCTTCAACCAGCTGTTAAAAGAGAACAACGTCGCCCTGCCCAAAGCGCCCCCTATGCCCAAGCTGCCCCAGCAGCTGTCCAGGGTCACCCAGCAGCTGCCCTCGTTACCCACCCGACTCAACCAGCTGCCCCAACAACTCACAAGTATTCCCCAGCAAATCTCTGAGCGTGTGTCCAAGCTTCCCCAGCAATTCCCTTCTTTTCCACAAAAACGTCCCACTTTTCCCCAGAAGTTTCCTTGCAGTTTACCTCAGGGGCTTTCCAACCTCCCACAGAGGCTGCCTGCCTTTCCTCAACGTCTGTCTAACATTCAGGAACGCTTGTCCAACATTCCAGAACGCTTATCCAACATTCCGCAACAAATCTCCAACGTTCCACAACACCTATCCAACGTTCCGCAGCATCTATCCAGCTTTCCACAGCGTGCCCGGCAGTGCTATGCCACTGTTCAGAACCGTCTGAACAGTCTCAGACCTGCACAGGATGCCTAAGCAGCAGCAGCAGCAGGGTCGGGACCTGGAGCTGGACCGCCTGGTCCGCCAGTCCCCCCTTCACAACCCACGCACCCCTTCCCCCTCTTCACCTGGATCCACCCTGGACCTGCCCAACGTGCCTTCCTACCCCCGCCTACCCCCCATTAGCCTTACCCGCCAGCACTCAGGCCTCTCCAACCCTGCCTTCCACATCGAGGATGAGCACACCTCTGCTAGACCTTCAGGTGATCTACTCAAGCTGTGCAGTCTGATGCCCAGTAAAGTGTGCAAATGTTTTAGGCACCTAAGCATGTTGTTTAAAACTATTTATCTTGGCTAATAGTGTTTTTTCCCCTTTAAAACAGGCCTTTACATTTCCTTATTTTTGAAAAAGTAGTTGATGTGAACTAGTTTGAAGAATGAAGTTTGGTTCCGTTGTCTCCTGGACTTCAGCCATCACACTGATTCGTTTACTATCATCAGCACATGTGATTTAACATGAATTATTAAACTATTGTGTAGCGGGACCAGTTATTGGATGATGACTACAATCAATAATAGGATTCCTCAAGGAGAGGTTTGGAAATTCGGTTTATTCTGATATTAGTGTTTTTCTGAGCAAATAAACGTACTGCCCAGAGAAACAGCTTTTTAATTCAGATTTTTTTCAGGTCCCTAAAACATTTGCACAATGCTGTATATACGGAACTGAAGAACCAAAACATCACTGTTCGAAAATCAATAATATTCTTTATGTTTAATGTTAATATAACGTTCATTTAAAGAGATTTTACTCCCAGCATTTTTGAAGCTTTTCTATTGGTCCATTTATCAGCGACACGTTTGTTTTGTGGATAGCAACAATATGTGAAATACATGTATAACTTGGGGTTTTGATGCAGAAAGAGTCTGTAATTTGTGGTTAACTTTATTTTGTATCTGTGAGAACTTATTTGTGATAGCTTGTGTTTAGCTACCAAAAACTATATACAAATATTGCATAGACATTTGCGCTCTGATGTGAACATAAAAAAATAAGCGATTTTTTATGCTGTGAATACTAAAAAATTTACCTGATCCGAAATTTAAAACAAGTTTACATTTTTTTATGGATCAAACAACATCATGTATTTGAATGAATAAGAATCATTCTCCATATATGTGTCTTCTGGTACAGGACCAGGCTTCATCTGAGAACCATATCCTGGTGATTTATCCATGTATGATCTGTGTCTGTTTTATTCTGCTGTGGTCACTTCTGCAGCTGGCTCCAGACTCAGCATTCACCCAGCTGTCAATGTGGAAGACATGGACTCAGACATTGAGCACAGAGGGAAGATGACCCACCAGATGCCCCAAATCATCACTCCGCAGGACCCCAACCTCAAAACCCTCACCGTGCCTGGAGCATCGAAAACAGGCAGAACCAGGTTTGAATCTCTATTATGATTATACAACAGCACAGACCAATCAGCACTGTGCAGTATGATACGGTCTCTGAGCATGATGCATTATCGGCCAGCGCTGCAACTAACAGTTAGCTTTGTAACTGATTCATTTATCAGCTATTATACAATCAATATATTAATCAAGCCATTAGGGCTTCTGCTGTTTCTTCTCACATTGCCCCACTGCCTTCACTCAAAGTTCCGTCCATGTAACAGCTGTATTGGCCCCTGCTCTTTGGGTTCTTAGTGTTCTGCAGTCTGTGAGAACAACTGTGAAAATTATAGAGCGTTCTAGATCATTTTGGATTTTAAGTAAATTACACTTAAACACATTTGCTTCTTTTATTTTTCACGACTAATCAACTTTGTTGACTAATCTTTGCAGCCCTTGTATCTCTGCGTTCTTTTGATTCCAACTCTGTATTTTTCTCTCTTTCCCCACCCAGAAAAAGAATGTAAAACACTAGGGCTGCACAGTGATATGGGAATCATATTAATATCTGCAGATATTTTACTTTGTCTGATCAACCACTAAAATAATTAGGAACTGACAGTGGAATCAATCAGTGATGTTTTGATTTCCAGTAGGTGGGACCAGTTTTGTAAGAAAAAATATCACTCAATTGAAGTCCTAGATACATCACTGACTGTGAATGAGTCATAGTCTAGGCAGGTTTTAGTTAGTAGAAATGGGAAAAAGCGGCAGCAGCTCTATGTCAGGACTCTAAAGGAGTCACTGTAAAACAGCTACAAGGTGAAATATATGTTAATATGTCTGTTAGGTTTAAAACATGGAATGGCTTTTACAAGCTTCAGATGTCCACGATTAATCTAGAACGGCCAAAAAACATTCAACGCCTTTGGCTTAGCACTAACATCCTAGAATCCCACCAGCTGTGGTAACAGAAATTTAATGGTCATTTATGGTCTAGCTCTCATGGTCACTAAGGTCACTACTGCGTTTTGGTATTGGCATCAGCATTTCAGCCCAAACTTCCTATGTAAGTGCATCTTTAGAAAACGGAGAATTATTATTTATGTGTTTTATGAGTTTGGTAGTAGATTTAATGAGTTTTATTCAGATTAAATTGTTGTGTCTAATTATGTGATTTTATATTAATTTTTTTGTCATTCTTCTCTTCTCTGTACGCACACACACACACAACAACAACAACACACACACAAAAACACACACTCATACACACCTGTGGATGGAAACTGTGCTGGCTCCAGGGACAGAAAACCACAAAATATTTGGACTAAAATGTAAGATGTTAAATATCAGTCATTATCTGGCCTCATCCCATCATCCCAAACTCATAAGCTCATCAAACACTCTCTTCTTGTGCATGGGAAGCATCCTTATCCACTTCCATTCTGCGTGTACATCCATCCACGTTTTTATTTCGAATTGTAGTGTATTCACCACAGAAAGAACTTTGTTCTCATCAACATTTGAGAATTGCTGTTTGGATTTTTAATATTTTCAGAATTAGATTTTAATTAATAGTATGATACATAGTTAAGTTCTTCAAGATAGGTACAGGAATGACCATGCTACATGTGACTGAGTGACACCAGTGAGTCTCACTGTTTACTGGTTTCTCTCTCACTGGCAGAAAGAAGATGTACTCCTCAGGAGATGAGGAAGAGGAGGAGCTGGAGACCACAGTGAGGGCATGGCCCAGCCAGAGCAGCATCACCAGCGATGACGGGTAAAGCACTCAACTCAGTATAACACTACTGTACAGCTTCAGCAGGTAAAACAGGTGACCTTTATGCATCAGTGTACATATCTATGTCTATACATACAAGTGTTAGGTAAATAGTTAGAAACAAGTTTAATGAATAATTTACAAATTTGTAAATAATAAACCAAAACATTTCACAAAGTAGCAATGGTGGACATTGTAAAGGAAAAAAATCACAAATCCTCAAATGCTGTCAGTCAACCAAGACATGTATTACTTCTTTATGTTTGTGGTGGCGCAACGAGGCTAATGTAACTAGCAAGTAATGGAGCCCCATCATTTAGCCCTGTGCAGACTGCAGGCCCAAATCATCACAAACATACCTTAAAGGTGTTGAGTTGTTAAGTAATTTCTAATAGATTTTCTTATGTGGTTTCTGACGCTGACACACTGTTATCTATAAATATGGACACAATTATGGGCAACATTAAGGCTTCAAGATGGCTCCTAATACTGATTTAGCTATACAGTGTACTTTTGTCCATCTTGTTACAATCCACCGTGAAAAACAATTGAATCAAACTTAAGAAACCTTGGTAAGTTTATAGGGAATTTTATGAAAAAATGTTTTTTTTTGTGAGCTATAGCTTTAAATCCTTATGCACCCATACAGTATATTCCTGTAGGCTACTGCACTGTACTATGCTAAGCTGTAAGTACCATATGTATTGCCTTTTAACAGACTGAAGGAGCGTCCAGCATCCTCTGCCAGTCAGACCAGCAACGTGGTGAATGAGCGTCTGCAGGAGCTGGTCAAGCTCTTTAAAGAGAGGACAGAGCGCGCCAAGGAGAAACTAATTGATCCCGATGACTCGGACCACGATACACCACCTGCCTGTGAGCTGAACATACTGTGAATTCAATAACACTGCACACATGTGGGGGCAAAGAACAAAGCCAGGCCACAGTGGAATACTTAGCATCAGTAACTCTTAATAGTAACACGTGATAAGTGATTGATAAGGGTTTGTATGTTTCGTATTCATTTCCTGGAGCTTTGAAAAGCTCTGTATTGTAAAGTGTTACCTTTTTATTCTAGGCTCAGACACTCTGCAGAGAGCCTTTGCTCGCTCTCAGGTGAGCTGAGGTTTAGAGCTGATGCTGCTGGCCAGACATAGTTGAGAATAGAGTTTGGGAACATCTAGGCTGATCTTAGATCCTTTTGTAAGGCTAGCACTTCATTGGCTTACCAACTGCAGATGATTTGTAGATATTAAACTGTTTCTTATCTAACTTACAAGTAAATGTTTATTAAGAGGGGTGCACACTGCTTTCCTCTGAAGGCTGCTTTTCGCTGCACATGTTCTCGTTGCTAAGGTTCAGTAGTGCTTAGCTAGCACGCTGTCTTATCGACATGCGCAGGCAGAAAGTTCAACTAGTACTAATAAATAGCAAATGAATATGAATATATGTATAAGACCATGACTGCCATGTTATTTCAGCAGAGGATAATGTATTTGTGAATAGACTATGTCAGATGTTAAATGTCAGTTCGCCTTGACGGAACTGCATGGGCGAGAGTGGGACAAAATGTTTTGTTTGCGGGTGGGAGCGGGATAATGATTCCGATTATCTGCGGGAGTGGGATGAAATTTTGCAGGAGCAGGTGGGCGTGGGACTGAAAAAACAGTCCCGCACGGACCTCTAAAATGAGGTGCTGCTTGCAAAAACCAGCTTGGCTAAAAAAAATAAACTGTGCAAAACTAAAGTTGCAAAAAACTGTGTAAATCAGATTTTTAATGAAACTATCACTTTAACCTTTGCTTCAGCCTTTGATTCTCACATTGATCCTAATCTTACCTCAACCCCACCTCAACCTGTTCCTATCCCAAACTGTAAGAGTAATGAGAATTCTTCTGCAGGCATGAATAGCTCAGTTTCCCTATTCCTGCGTATGTTCTGTAGTTGACCATCCAAATTAAATGTGACTGTCATAAATAAGATAAAAAATAAGATTTCTCTCCATATTCTTACTCACCACAGCTCCTGCAAAAGCAGCTCCAGCACCTCCTCCTGAGCCTGCCGAGGAGCCGGAGGCTGAAGAGAAAGCACAGGATGCTCCTGCAGAGGAGGAGCCTCAGGAAGAGGAGTATAGCAGGGTGCTGTGCTTTAAGGTGAAGCGTCAGTCCAGGATGGGCCGCCTGCTTCAGTATCGCTTCCCGGCTAGCATCGACCCCTTCACCAGTGAGACCCTTCCCCACCCTTCCCTCTCTCTGTCTCCCACCCTCTCCATCCTGTTTTATAAAGCCTTCACATGCATGTTATGACGACAAAGTTGGAATTATGTTCAAATGCTTTGTAGTCAAAAGTTAGCTGGCCTAATATTTTGCCACACACAATCCTAGAATTTACCCCCCTATTGTTCAGTTATTCAATCTTCTCTTTCCTTCCATTCCATTCTTCCTGTTTGTCTGCTCTATCCGTACCTTTCGACCATGTACAGCCTGCATTGATTAACATTTCAATAAGTAGCATTGTTTTTTACATTTTAAACACTACCAGCGTAAAGATGTAATAATATCTACATCATATTGCTGCTGTCAGAAAATTGTTTTTAATTTTTTTTTATTAAACAGATGTTTAGATCTGACTGATATTTCAACCCGTTATTTAATATATTTCTTGTACTCTAGAGGAGCAGAATGTTTAGGTGATGCTGGGATACTGCAATAAAATATCTTACTGCATTTGTATTTTCTATTTATAATTTCTCTGTAATGTTGATTACAGGTGGATGCAGTATGTAATAGGTGGATGTAGTCCTAACTTCTACATTTTATAAATGCCTTCATATCAGCATATATGTACATGGCAAATACTGTATATGGGCATTGGTGCAGGATTCTAATATCGGTGCATCCCTACTAGCAACCAGTATTAGCAGTGCTAAATGAACATGTCCGGTGTTCACCTTTTTCACAGTAGTGATAAAATACCATGTCTGCCTGTTTTGGAGCTCCCTTAGCTGAGCTATGCAATAATGTTGATATATTTGTGTGGAAGTGTGTATGATTTACAAAACTGCAAGTGAACTGGAGCCAATCAAAATTCATGAAAATGTTTTTTATTGTTTTAAAATGCAATATGATTGTTTTATACGAATAAAGCTGCAGTTGTGCTGTCTGTTTTTATCTCGGCACGGCCGTCTTTGTGGAGAGGTGTGAATTGTTTTCAAGGGAGGGGGGTTCTCTCTCCCCCCTCTTTGCTCTTTAGCAGCTCAATACACAGAGAGCCAACAGTGTCCTGGTTAATCTGAATACAGTTATGTTATGGGGATGTGGGGAAAAAGTTATGGGGGGAAAATCTTTTATTTGATTATATTAATTATAAATATTTGAGTCGATTTCCTTTCTGCTGGCGGAATGCTGACTAAGAGGCTTACAGAAAGAATTAGGGTCTATGCTGTAAAGGCTACTGATTGTATTGTGTGTATTCATATTTGTCCTGTATTCTTCTCTATAGACCTGGGCTACGTGCTCTGGTTGTTCTTTGTCACTTTTGCCTGGAACTGGAACCTGTGGATGATCCCGGTGCGCTGGGCCTTCCCCTTTCAGACCCCAGACAACATTCACCTGTGGCTAATGACCGACTACCTGTGTGACGCCATCTACATCATGGACATCCTGCTCTTCCAGCCCCGCATGCAGTTCATCCGCGGTGGGGACATCGTGGTACGTGAAGCTGCAGAATCAGAGCCAGTGTAAATTAGAGATTACTGGACTGACAATGCTGCTCACTTTGCAAAATTCTCTGTTTCCAGAGTGACAAGAAGGAAATGAGAGAAAACTACATGAAAGCTCTGCGATTCAAGGTAAGAGCAAAGCTTTAGCAATGCTCAGCCAACATTAGTCGCACTGAAATGTTCTGTTTTCCGTCTCTACGATTTCCTTGTTTACTTAGTGTTTATGTTTGGTTTGAATGGGTCACAGCTGGACGTGGCCAGTCTCCTTCCACTGGAGCTGTTCTACTTCAAAACAGGGATCAACCCGCTCCTCCGCTGCCCACGGCTACTGAAGGCAAGCCTCGCATACACCGCTTTCTGTGTTTATCAGCAAAGAACGAGTTTACCTATAATTGCTTACATTGCTGTCAGTGATTTAATGCAGCTCCAAGGAACTGTGTGTGTGTTCAGGATTTTTCCTCAATTCTCAGACAGTTTCTCATTTTCACAACTGCGTAATATATATATTTGTAGTAGCTACTGAGTAGTTACTCAATAATAAGCCTTAAGCATCTGAGTATTAAGCCTCGAGTTTAATGAGTTTAACCCCTTAAAACACCAGGCTTATTACATACTAAGGTTTATTAAAGCAATAAACCACGAGAGGTTGTGCGTCGTGCCTAAGAACACCCTTCTCTGTGATAAAATCGCAGTAACGCACAGCCTCGAGGGGCTTATTGCTTTTATAAAATGGCAGCCAACATAAAATATGTTAAAATACACAAAGCTTTAGAAAATAATTTAAGTTGTTATTAATAATAGTCGGCATAAACAAGTATTCTGCCAAGAGATATAATGTATGGTATCATTGCCAAGCAACCATGGACTGCTGAATAAGAAGAAAACATTCGGTCTCCCATGACTGCACTCATTTCACAAACTTTTGAACTTTATTTAGTCATATAACAGAGAACACACCTCTGCCAATCTAACAGCGCCCCTCTTCCCACACTGGGGCTAAATCCCAAACAGCTTTCTGCTCCCTACATAGTGCACTACATAGGAATTTAAATACTGACTCCTGCAGTCCAAGAGTGCATAATATTGATAAAAATGACCGAATGACTGACTGAAACACAAACATGTGAAGTGTGTATGTCATTCAAGTGACACTGAGATCAGATTTTAGGACTGGAACTATCCGTTTTATAATATACAGTAACTACAGGGATTACTTCTCAGTTTACTTCAAAGTCAACTGGCTGAGCTATTCATAGGACGTAGAAGTGTGCAAAAAAACTTGGCCATTTAAGGGGTTAAAGTCACTGGGAACCGGTTACTATAATGTAACTTGTGGCCTTAGTGACTTCTGTTATATCACCAATACCTTCAACCCCTTAACTTGGTAGCACTGTGTTATGGGAGACTTAGTTAATGGATTGAACTGGCCATGACTAAACTGGGGGGTAAACTGGGTTAAAAGGGAATTCTACCAAATTTCCAAGATTTCTGCATAATTCAGTTGTTCTTTACAATGGTGGTGATGTCATGATGTCTAAAACACAAATGTATTATTTACTACACGAACCTACACGTCTTTTGAGTTTTTGTATGTAATGTTGATCATCTCATCATACTTGAATACTTGATTTTTACGATAAACAATATGTACCACGATATTTTGACACACACTGTCTTTTAGTGAAACCTGCAGTTGTTCCGTGTTCTGTGTTTCATAGCACACAAAAAGACACCTTGACTGATTAGAGGGCTCATTTGTATACAGCAGTCTTTTGTAGTATCAGTACTGTGAAGGCCAACATAGTGATAACAATTAAATGATTTATTATGCAGGCCTATCACCACTGCTAGCATTTTGAGTCAACTGTCCTTTAACATTACTTAGCAACACTTATTGTTAAAAACCTGTATTAAAAATTGTCCTTTACCAATCAGTTTCTCAGAATCCGTCTCTCCTGCTGTTTTTCAGATCTTGTCTTTCTTTGAGTTCAACATGCGACTTGAGGCCATTTTGACCAAAGCCTATGTTTACAGGTACGCACAACCTTGTGTATTAAATGAGTCAAAATGTTCATTTATTATGATCCTCTTTTCCCTCATCTGTTACCTTCTGTTTCTAGAGTCATTCGCACCACCACCTACCTACTGTACTCCCTCCACTGCAACGCCTGTCTCTATTACTGGGTTTCTGCCTATGAAGGCCTGGGCTCTACACATTGGGTGTACAATGGAGAAGGCAATGCGTATGTATTAATATTTATTTTTATTTTATGTGGATAGATATCTTTTTGGTTGTGTCATGAAGGTTAAAGGACTTTTAAACTGTACTTAACAAAGAACAGAAAACTCATTGACATACTCGTTATAGAAGCCAATGGAGAGTTATTCCTTTAAAGATCTTGTTAGTTTTTGACAAAGGTCTATAAGCATCTCTCAAATATAATAGTGTCTATATTATTATTATAGCATATTGTATGACATGTATTACATATATTATTTTGTATTATATTATTAAATTATTATTAAATATGGTATGTCTTTATAACGCCATTGTTTTATCTCTGAAACACTATCATTCTTTTGATTTGTCTCCCATGCCTTTTTCCTCAGTTATATCCGGTGTTACTATTTTGCTGTAAAGACCCTGATCACCATCGGCGGACTGCCGGACCCCACCAATCTCTCTGAAATCATTTTCCAGCTGATCAATTACTTTGTTGGCGTATTTGCCTTCTCCATCATGATTGGGCAGGTATAGTCTTTATTATTCTAAACTTATTTGGATTAATAGGATGGCTCACTTCCAGTAAAGAGGGTCTTATAAAAGTGACTGCCCTTTTCGATGTTAGATGAGGGACGTGGTGGGTGCAGCCACGGCTGATCAGACGCACTACCGCTCATGCATGGACAGCACAGTGAAATACATGGGCTCCAACCGCATCCCCAGAGATGTGCAGAACAGAGTGAAAACATGGTACAACTACACGTGGCAGTCTCAGGGCATGCTGGGTAAGAGTAAACTGCCTTCCCTCTTAGACCGGCTGCTTGCCAGTCTATATTTCTTTACCTTCTTCTTCAAACATGTACAGTACATGAACCAGGTAATCAAAGGATAGAGAACAGTGAGAATGCCAATCAAGGTGGTGTTGGGAGCTAGAATAAAGCAAAAAACCCTGATGATTCAGTGACCATTGTATTAATGTATTGTTTATTTGTGTAAATACACGTCTATTTCATTTATTTTCTCCTTTTATTTAACATGTTCATGTTACTCCATTTATTACTAACGTGCAGAAATGAATTGGGAATAAAGTTTATTCAGATCATTACAGTTCAGTTCAGCACATCTTCTCTTAGCTGTATGTGTGTTTGGACAAATGATTTATACAGTATCTTCACTGCATATACAGATGAAGAGGAGTTACTTGTGCAGATACCAGACAAGATGAGGCTGGATATAGCAGTGGATGTAAGCTACTCTATTGTCAGCAAAGTCCCACTCTTTGAGGTAAGAACAGCATGTTTTGGGATTTGTCATAGTGGTCTACATTTAAGAAATGATTGTAGGAATTGTAATGATAAACTGTAACTCTGCACAGATCTAGTTTTTCATAGCAATTAATAGCCAAGTACTGCCTAAGTAGATTCATGTCAGGTCTTTCCTCGTATCGCAGTGTTTACTTTTGCTTATGAGACCCTAAGGGTGTCCACGTCTTTGTAAAGTCTTACACTGTGTCCATTATTGGTCTCTTTATCTCTCTATTGTTTTTCATCCGTCCACCTTTTTCTGTCTCTGTTATTTTCTTCCTCTCAGGGCTGTGACAGGCAGATGATTTATGACATGCTGAAAAGACTCAGGTCTGTTGTGTATCTTCCTGGAGACTACGTCTGCAAAAAGGTACCATATGCTTATGATTGCGACACACCGAGAGAGACTTTACATTTTCATAACTACACGGATGATCAAACAAACACGAGGATTTAAAAAGACATAAGGAGTTTCACAACTGACTATTCAAACTCCGCCCACAGATCTGCTCTTTTGTATCAAATGTTGCTATTCTGTTCGGACTAATGAGGAACTGTAGCACATTTTTCACCTCGTGTTTTAAAAGCTGCAAACAGGTATCTTTGTGAGCTCCTGCTGGTGTGAGTTCTTGGATTTTTCTTCTCTTTAAAGATGCACACAAAAGTGATTTGAATGCAAACAGACTCCCCCTGCTGGAGAAACTTCACACTGCTAAACAGGTGCAGGTTACTTCTAAAAGCCACGTCCACCAGCTTAACATGTAAAGACAGTGGTGAATTCACTTTACCATAGTTTTAAAGGGGAAATCCACCAATTTTTCAAACAAAGTCATTCAGTGTGGTTTGATGTGAAGTGCTGTCCCGCAGAAACTTTGATAGGAAGAGTTTAATGCCTCGAAAAGCTCCCTTGCAGAAAGATAATACATGAATGATGATACACAAATGATTATGAATACACTGCTTGATGACTGAGACCTACTTTTCAGTTTTTGCCCTAACTTTTATTTCTTTTTTGATCAGTTTATGGTAGAGAGTTACCTATTGGCCGTTATGAGGTAAAATAGCCTTAAAGTTTTTTTTTCCCAAATGTTTTACCATCATCAACATTACACATAAAAACTGAGAAGACATGTAGGTCCACTGGTCATTCTGAATAGTAAACTAAATGGCTAAATTTGTAGGCGTTTTGATCTCTGATTCATATCACTAAAGCATTGATATGTTTCTCTACAAGGAACCATTTCACACCAAACCACTCCGAATGACTTTATTTACTCAATGATTGAATTATGCACACATTTTGAAAAACTGGTGGAATTCACCTGCAATGGCTCAACCCATAGTCGTAACAGTAAAATAATAAAACATTATATGTACATATTATTTAGCAAGCTATTTAAAATTCTCTGGATTTTGTTTGCCAGCATGGCGATGATCGTTATCATCTTCAGGTTACTTATTGTTAGTCATCACTGATATTCAAGTACACTTTTGCACAGATGTAGCGTAACTGTGCTAATGAGCTAAGTTCTATTCATTATATCAAATGGGATTTTTGCCAATATTCTGTAAAAGCTTGTCCAACCTCACAATATTTGCTATAAAAGAGCACATTTGTGGGGTATCACAGTTCTATTCACTGATAAACTGCAAAATGCTGGCTAACTTATATTAAAGCACTTCTCACAGGCCACATGATTATAATAGGATGTAACCTGCTGTGCTCTGAGCACTGTGAGAAAAGGCATTTACAGTGCTATACCACGTATGTTCAAGCTTGACAGATGTTATAATAAACCGCTTACTTTAGCTTTAATCGTTCTTCTTGTAGGGTGAGGTTGGTCGCGAGATGTACATCATAAAGTCGGGGGAGGTTCAAGTGGTCGGGGGTCCGGACGGGAAGACTGTATTTGCGACACTGAAAGCAGGATCAGTGTTTGGCGAAATCAGGTGACCCCTCAATCTGTATTTATTATAATTCTTTACCTAAACTGCCATTTCTGTTTTCTCTAAGTGCAGCTCGAAGTTCTGAGTACAAAAGGTTGTAAGCGTTTAAAATTTTAGATTTACTACCTCAACTGAAAGTGAAAGGAAGCAAGTATGAATTTATTAGCATCGAGTCTGGTGTGACAGTCAGCCCTGGGCATAGTTCTTTACCCCTGTGTCTCCCTCTCTGGTATGCAGTTTGCTGGCAGTGGGTGGAGGGAACCGGAGAACAGCCAACGTGATAGCACACGGCTTCACCAACCTCTTCATCCTGGACAAGAAGGGCCTCAACGAAATCCTGGTGCACTATCCAGAGTCCCAGAAACTGCTCCGCAAGAAAGCAAAGTGAGAGAGAGTCACAGCATTACTAATCATTATAACTCCACTGACATGGAATGTTTGGTGTGGTACGTGTGCAAAAGTTTTGGGGCCCCGGTCAAATTATATGTTTTTTTTTTGTTTTTTTTGAGTAAAAAATAAGTTACACATCCTCTACAGAGAACAAACTTCTTCACATTTTAATACACAATTACTGTTTATTTGCTAATTTTAATTGGGAAAAAAATAAATAAAATATGGCCTTTGCCATATTTACGACACACTTTATATTTCATGTTTTATTTTTTTCCCAATGTGTTAAACAATAGATAATTGTGCACCAACAGAAATCGTCCAAAATTACTTGCAAAAAATCTTGTTCTAGTAACTTCCATTACAAGATTTTTTGTCCTTCTTAACAGCAACACATTTATCAAAATATATTCAATTCTTTTGGCCAAAATAAAATTGTCAGACTATATTAATATGCAAAAAAGTAAAGAAAAAAAAGCTTTGTTTATTGATTGTATTCTCTATATTCCCCTACTGTATAAGTTCTTCCCTTAGTCACATTTGTGTGCACAGAGAATAAATGTATTCATAACTCTGAATCCTACAAAAATAATCAAATTACATTGAATCGTAGGGAGTGATTTTATGATATGCTTAATTGCTTCCTGAAGAATCAAAATCAAATCAAATTGCTGTGAGGTCAGAGATTTTCCTTCTTATTTTCTACTTTTACATTGCTAATAAGTTCCTTATTGGGGAGTTGTAAGATTGTACACAGTTCTTTGGCATTCTGCCTGAGTGGTGTCTGTGTTAGGTGCTGAAATGTGTTGCTGATGCTGAGGCTGCTGTGTGTTGTGAAGGAAAATGCTGGCGAATAAGAAGCCTGCAGAGAAGAAGGAAGAAGCGAAGGAGCCGGTGCATGTGATCCCACCACGGGCTGAGACCCCCAAACTGTTCAAAGCAGCACTTGAGATGACGGAGAAATCGGGCCTGCGAGGCACGCTGGCCAAACTGAATAAGAAGACCAACAAGTCCAGTGTCTCATTACAGGTACACACACATACACAACAAGCCAATATCAAAGAAGAAAAAAATGACACATCAGAAGTAGTCGAGCAGCCAAGACATTGTCGGTGTTTGAAGTTTCTGTTTCTTAAGTTTTAGGACCAGAGCTAAAAGTAAAACTAGACGTTTACGCAAAATAGCATTTAACTGCATGCATATCTAAATCATCACAAACTTGCTTCAAACAGTGTGAACTTGCTAAACAATCTTAAATAAACTTGCTTATGTGTTTCTGACACTGCGTGACACTGTTATCCATCAGTTTGTGCAAAAGTACAGACAAACCTCAAGCTTCCTTGTAGCTCTAGCGCAAAACTGAAGAAGCAAACTTGAGACACGAAACCTCTTGGCTGCTTGACATGTTTAGATAAAAGGGAAACTTTTTTGCTAAACTGTCACTGTAATTTAATAATGTGAGCTTTGTGGTAGAGCTGACCTTGACCTTGAGTTTTTCTCATCTTTTCCTGACCAGCCGTCCGTCTGTTCTTCTGTGCTGCCCGCCTCTCCAGTCCCTGGCCAGCCCTCAGAGCAAGAACCTGATCTTCTCTCCCAGATGTCAGACAGCTCGATGCAGGGATCTCCCATCAGCCCCTCTGATGAGGGCCAGTCAGCTCAGGAGCGCCTGGCTCATGAAGGGTCAGCACCAACTGAGAGGAAGATAGTGGGGAAAGACAAGACAGAGCAGTAACACAGGATAGTACACTAACGTTCAAAAGTTTGGAATCATATTAATGTATATGAAATAATAAATTATTCATATGTTATAAAATATAGTTTTCAATATTGTAGGTACCATGATGTTAAGTTGTTCGTGCATCTACAGAACAACAAAAAGTTACTAAATGATAAATGATATACTATAATTATTTAATGTATTTAATTTTTAGAGAGTCACCACCTACAAAGCATCTCAGACAGCTTGGAATCTTCTACAGCCCGGTACATCATTCTGGACACAACCAGAATTCCTAACTGATTTATTTTTCAGCATTTCTGGCTTCCTACGAACCTGTAATTAGATTGTTTGTTATATTAAGAAAAACTTTGATTCCAAACTTTTGAATGGTAGAGTATCTCAGTATGTGAATTCAGCTTGAACTCGGCTATTTGCTACTGTTCAGCCACAGGGTGGGTGATGTGGGTGTGGAGGGTCATTTTCCATCTCCATGGCCTCTTTTAGAGGGTCAGACAATGGGCCTTGATGGAATACCCCATAGCACAATGGTTTCCTGTTCCAGTCCTAGAGAGGTCCAGGCTGCTGCGCTTACACTGTTGTGTTTTCCCTTCTCTAACTCTAATCTGGCTCAGATAATCAAGGGTTTCAGCTCACAAGTTGAATCTGGTGTGTCTGATCAGGGAGAACACTAATATGTACGGAGCAACCTTCTAGCATATACAGTAACACAGTCATCCTCTAGGGCATTATATTAGCTCAAGCAGAGGTCATTTGGTCCAGACTGGGCTCAGGAGGTCACTGTAATTATTTATATCAGTGACTGTATGTTGTCCCTACACAATCATGTGTAATGATCTTACTTCCAGATACTGCAATAAGACATCACTTCTCTTTTTACCACTGGAGGTCTTTACCTCGTGAGGTGGAGCCATGTGTTTGCTATAATTTCAATAAGTCCAGCCCTGATAGCAAACTTCTATGAAAGATATCATACAGGAGCAATAGTTCAGCAATACTTTACGTAGCTTTTATTTCTGTGTCCTTGTCTTGGTCTGTGCACTCTTTGCAGAGGCCTTACATCTTCAGGTTTACCACTCTGTCTGCTTATAATGTCCCAATCATGAAGCCAAGTGCCTTAAAGATCCCCAAATTAATTACAGATTTTTTTGTACATATCTGCATAATTCAGTGGCTGAGTTGTAAATAAAGTAATTCAGAGTGGTTTGATGTAGAGAAACTTAACAACTCAGATCTATTTACAGTGGTGGTGATAGGAACCCTGAGTCCTGATGTCTACAACATAAATATAGCCATTTTATTTACTATCCAAAATATCCAAAATATCCAAAATGTAATGTGTCTTGTGATTTTTGTATATGTATGCTGCTGATGGTAAAATAATGGTAAATATGGGGAGAAAAAGTTTTCTTTGGAGGCTATTTTGCCTCACAATGCCTGGCATATACCTCCTGCCATGAATGTATTTAAAGAAAGTTAATTAAAATAAGTTTTAGACCAAAATCTTTTTTTAAAACTACCACAAAACAGTGTCTCAGGCATCGGGCAGTGTATCCATAACCCTTTAAGTGAGGTAGTTTTCAGAGGCATTAAATGCTTCGGATGTCTGTTTCCTATCACTACCACTGTGAACAGTTCCGACTCTGAGTGGAATGGAGCATTTAGTAAAGCACACCAAACCACTCTGAATGACTTTGTTTACATTTTCACCATTTCACAGAGCCCCTTTAAGTTTATTTTTATTCAATAAGTTGTTGTATGTGTCACAATAGAAATTGATGTCTGTAATTTCCAGTCAGTTGTAGATTCCTGCAGGCCATTCCTACCACACTAACAAATTATGGTTAGTCTAACAAGCAGATCAGTGTAAAGTAAAGCATCTACACTGGCCAACTAAACAAATTACGTACATTATTGAATACCGTCTGTCACCCTTTGAACCGCAGGGACACAGATCAGTCTCTTCCTTTAGCAGAGAACCATCAGAACATATATATATACAAGTAACGCAAGCATGAAAGACCGCAGAGAACAGAAAGCATGTTTCAAACTAGACAGATAAACAGGAGCATTATAAATAGCCTGGGTTTATTAAAGGCATGAAGACATGAATTCCTGAGACAGAAAACACATGCGAAGCATTTGAAGATGTCGTTTCACCCCATTAAGACGGAGAGACGAGCACTAATTCTAACATGACTACTCAGCATCTGTCTGCTCGATCAGAGACAATAGAAGGGGTGCGAAACCCCAGAGGATTATCCTCCCTTTATGACATCCAGATGTGGAGGGGGAAAACAGGGTTGGGTGTTGCTGATGTATTAGGTGGAAAGACTGTACTGCCATTAATAAGAAGGAAAAACAAAGCAGGGTTTTGTAACAAGGAACAGATGAGTGAAACGTTTTGCCTTTTTTCATACCAACTTTAGTAAATCATTCTGGGGCGTTTAGTGGTTCATGTTTTTATGTCGTCTCTGATATTAGTCGACTTCTAAAATGAGAGCAAAACGGACTGTCAACATGAAGGTGAGGGGTTACAGAATATAACCTTAAAGGGGCACTCCGGCCAAAATGAACAGTGTAACCATCGCTACATCTGTGGTAAACACGCCTCCTTTCCTCTCACAGCAGTGGTGAAATACTGCTTTACTGTTTACAGACTAGGAAATCCCCTTCTGATGATGTATCTTGAAGGTGGGAGGGGCTTTAAGAAAACTACAAACTGTTGTTATTTTTTCCTGCTCACTAATCTGGCTAATGCAGATAGCTAACATTAATGCCAGGAAGCTGAATATCACATCTGCGTTTATTAGCCTCTACATCAGTGCATGTCTTTATGGCCGTTAGGGAGATCCCCAATGGCTGTTTAACATATGGATATTGTAGTGAAAGAGCACTGATGGATAAAAAGATCAAATGGATACAAAACCATAAATTCCAACAAACTGATGAGGCTGAGGGACATAATATGACATAACATAATTAGATAATATAATGAACAACATTGGCTGGAATGCCCCTTTTACCTTTCATGATAAAGTAATAGATGTCAGCATGATTACTTTGTTTCCATTGATTTTTTTAGTCATATTTCGTGGAACACGTTCGGGGCAGTTTTCACACTTGTTCCCCAAACTGTCAATTTTTTAACCTGCTTGTAAATATGATGTTATAACATAGGTCGCATTTCTTTAGGCAGCAAAACTGTTTTTTTTATATTTAAGTATGTAATTTGCATTGACAATGTATAGCTGTATATTTAAATCATATAATGAATGATAGTAGGTTAACCTGCTGACCAGCTGCCTGCACTGCCTGACCTGTAGATATTATTCAGTACCTAGAAGGACATGTTGCTGCTGAACATGCTCATGCTTGCCGTCCTTTTGAACTGCTGTCAGTGTTGTTAAATAAATACAGCTTGTGCGCCATTACATTTCTGTGCTTTTGTGTTTTCTGAGCATCTCACACTTCACACTAAGTAAACTACTGTACAGCAGCAGATGTGTAGCCTAAACACTCACACAGATACTCATAGGGAAAGGTACTGTTGCTTCTGTGACACTATATGGCTCAAGTAGAAGTAAACACACCTTTCTAAAAACAAGCATAACAGCAGCAGGTGGTGGTGTAACGGTGTGGGGGATGTTTTCTTGGCACACTTTGGGCCTGTTAATACCCATCAATCAATGCTTGAACGCTACAGCCACAATTTACCATCTTCTATTGGCTACTTCCAGCATGATAATGCACCAGGTCACAAAGCAGAAGTTGTCTCAAGCTGGTTTTATGAACATGACAATGATTTCAGTGTTCTTCAGTGGTCCAGTCACCAGATCTGACATCTTTGGGATGTGGTAGAACAAGTGATTCACAGCATGAAAATGCACCAGAAAAATCAAGACACATCATGTCAACATGGACCAGAATCTCAAAGGAATGTTTCCAATCTGTGCCACGAAAAACTTAAAGCTGTTTTGAGAGGCGACAGTGTTCATACATGTATATATATATATATATATATATATATATATATATATATATATATATACACACACATACACCCTGGACAGGTCACCAGTCCATCGCAGGCCTAGGGGAACCAAACCCAGACCCTAATATATACATACATATATGTGTGTGTGTGTGTGTGTGTGTGTGTGTGTGTGTGTGTGTGTGTGTACATAGACAACAGCTGCGGAAACCATCAGATGCATTTAGAATCAGCCATTAGTGGATCCTTTATACTGTGATATCAACCCATTAAAAAAGCTAAAACACATTACAAAACCATCAGGAACCAACCTAAACACTTGTTTTTTTCAGCAGGAAATATAAAGGTTCCCAATGGTTTTACAGGTGACCAGAGGCCGATTCTAAATTTATTTGATGGTTTCCTAATGAGATATAAAGATATTCTACAGGAAACTAGTGTCTCTACTAAAAACTCAATTCCCATTAGAAAGCAAAACCATTAGGTTTTAATCCTCACGGTTTCTAATGATCCCTTTTCAGCCGGGTGGCTAAAAACAACACTTAAGGTGGTCAAAAAACACTTAAGTACTTACAGATTTACTGACAGCACTGAAGTGGAGCTTCTTAGTACATCCTGCATCTATCAGCATAGGAGCTTAAGTTGGTTAGGCTCTATTCTCCTCTTTTAAATTGCTTTTTTGGTCTAAAATAAAAAGAGAAAGCTCAGTGTCAGCTACTCACACAGCAGTACAGACGGAGTAGATGGAGCTGAGCGTGTGGTCACTCTGTAGTTCCTTGCTATTTGACACACTCGCAGAAACTGCGCCATCTGCCGGAGAGAAACAGCATCAACGCTCTTTACGGAAAAACTACATTACCCAGCGTACATTTCGAGCTTTCATGTGATAACTTATCAAGTGATCCTTCCCGGTAGCTCCTCTAATTTTTAGCTTTCGTGCTCATTCATCAGTGGGTTTCATACGCTGTTTACCTCCTTCCTCGCCTGAAGCACTAAAATGAAGTGATTATGGGAACGAACTGGTCACGGAAGCAGGTTTGTGTTGGGTTTTTGTGAATTGTGCATTGTTATTGTGGTGGGAATCGCGTACAGAGGGGTCGTACAGTAATTCATGGGGACTTACAGGCATGAATTCATTTTGTACTGTACTAAAACCCACAGTTTTCTGAAATGATGTTTCACATGCAGCTTATTATTGCTGGAATTTGGCTGCCAGTGTACAGAGCCACTATCCTAATGACAGGAGACAAGAGAAGAGTGTTGCTTTTCACTTAAAAAAAAATGAAGTTAAATAATGTTCATCTCAATTGAAATCAGACTGATTTCAGGTGTGAGTCAGGAGGACACCATGAAAGCTTCTCTCACTTCAGGGGACTTCAGTACTGACTGATTAGTCATGGAAACTCCAGATCTGCCACTTGAGGTGAGTCCAGTCAAACATATCTGGCCCCTGCATTTTAATAAGCTGAAGCCGACCTGCTCCAATTCGTAAATATGGCCTATATGCACAAATATCATAAAAGATGAGGCATGTATTTCAAAATGTTTGTACATATATGACGTGCACATATATTCCACTATTTGACACTTGCATATATGCATAATATATGGATCATACACACAAACACAGACACACACACATAATGTGTGTATATATATATATATATATACATACATACATCATCTAAACCACTTATCCTACTGGGTCGCGGTGGGGTGCTGGAGCCTATCCCAGCTGTCATTGGGCGGAAGGCAGGATACACCCTGGACAGGTCGGCAGTCCATCGCAGGGCAGACAGACAGACATACACAGTCACACACACACTCACACCTAGGGGCAATTTTAGCACGTCCAATCGGCCTGACTGCATGTCTTTGGACTGTGGGAGGAAACCGGAGTACCCGGAGGAAACCCACGCAGACACGGGGAGAACAGGCAAACTCTGCACAGAAATGACCCTGGTCGCCCGGCCAAGAAGTGAACCCAGGCCATTCTTGCTGTGAGGTGACAGCGCTACCCACTGCGCCACCGTGCCGCCCTTTTTTTATATATATATATATATATATATATATATATATATATTTTGTCATATAATGCTAAGTATATTACACATGTATGTTTGAATATGTTGATATACACTGATCAGGCATAACATTATGACCACCTCCTTGTTTCTACACTCATTGTCCATTTTATCAGCTCCTCTTACTATATAGTTGCACTTTGTAGTTCTACAATTACAGACTGTAGTCTGTATCTCTCTGTATCTCATCTGTTTCTCTGCGTACTTTGTTAGCCCCCTTTTACCCTGTTCTTCAGTGGTCAGGACCCCCATTGACCCTGACAGAGCAGGTACTGTTTGGGTGGTGGATCATTCTCAGCACTGCAGTAACACTGACATGGTGGTGGTGTGTTAGTCTGTGTTGCGCTGAGTGGATCAGACACAGCAGTGCTGCTGGAGTTTTTAAACACTGTGTCCACTCACTGTCCACTCTATTAGACGCTCCTACTTGTCAGTCCACTTGTAGAAGTCAGAGACGGTAGCTCATCTGCTGCTGCGCAGTTTGTGTGGGTCATCCTCTAGTCCTTTATCAGTGGTCACAGGACGCTGTTGGCTGGATGTTTTTGGTTGGTGGACTGTTCTCAGTCCAGCAGTGACACTGAGGTGTTTAAAAACTCCAGCAGCACTGCTGTGTCTGATCCACTTGTACAAACGCAACACACACTAACACACCTCAGTCCATGGGGTTCCTGACCACTGAAGAACAGGGTAAAGGGGGCTAACAAAGTATGCAGAGAAACAGATGGACTACAGTCTGTAATTGCAGAACTACAAAGTGCACCTATATAGTAAGTGTATATGTGTGTAATGTATGTACCATATTTGAGAATGGCCAATTTCAAATAAGTTGGCATATATGTCACATGCATGTTCATATGCAACAAAAATGAGTTGGATATAAGGAAACATTCAAATATGATAATATATATCTTATATTAAAAACCCATATATTACCATATGTCAGATTTCTGTATGGGCTGACAGAAATGATCAACCCTGGGGTTCAGTAAATATGCTGTCCTTTTGTACTTGTGCTGTTTTCCAAGCAAAATATGGATCTTACTTTTGGAATAGAAACTCTGTAATCAAAATTGATTTCATCTGCTCGTCTGACTGTTCTGGAGTGGGTGAAGGGTGAAGTTGTGCAGCATTAGTAGTCCTGTGGTTTTGTTCCTCTCTTTGCAGATAATTTCCCATATTCTAAGCTTTCTTCATGCATCAGACCGAAAAGAAGCCTCTCTGGTCTGCAGAAGCTGGTATGAAGCAAGCCAAGATCACCAGTTCCAGGTTATTTGCATTTTAACCCCCTGAACTTACGTGTCCACATACTGAGGCTTTTTAATCAGTAACTACATTGAAAAGAATGCAGCATGATTGAGTTATAGGTATGTTACAAAGCGCCTATCAACCACATTTTTCTCACTTTTTTTAAAACAAGTTTGATGTAGTATATAAACATTGTCAAAGTTTCAAAATACCCCATTCATTCTCCAGTCCATACAGTCCATACGTGGAAACATCCCGATTTGATATCACAAAAACCATCACATTTACATAGATCTGCCTATTCAGCCTGCAGCAGTTTAGCCCTGCATTTTAGTGCAGAAGTTATAAGGAGTGTTTCAGCCCAAACTGCTTTTTGAATAAGGGTGGCCAGTCAGAGCAGAGGTCATTTACATATATCAGTCTTAAAGGCACAGAAACAAAAATACCCAGTTTAATATTAAGGGATAAAGAGAGGCTGGACAATGGCCATATAAAAATTATATAGATTTATGGCTGCTTTTGTGTATAAACCCACACAAACATCATGTGTAGACATCAGGAGAAAGATGTACATAAAATAATGTAGATTATGTATATTATGCCTATTGCGCTTATTCCTCCCTTCTCTTTCAGAAACAAGTCATCTTCAAGTTTCCCGCCTCTGTATCTTCTTTGGGGTTCATCCGTGGTCTTGCTCGGCGAGCCCGATGTGGTCTGATCATCAGTCACCTGGATGCTTCCAGCTTGTCCAGGCAGGTTCTGGTGGAGGTAGGGGTTCAACTCGGCCCTCGGCTGGAGAGCCTGGCTCTGCCTGGCAGCAGCATCACCGAATCGTCTCTTCTGGGTTTGTTGCCGCATCTGACTGGCCTGCGCAAGCTGGACCTCAACGGGCTGGACAGCCTCTTTATGTCCGGAGCCTTCCTGAGCCGTGAGGAGCACCGGCAGCAGGTGAGATTTACATCCCTTCATCAGTAAATTCCATCACAAGTCCTAGGAGAACTGATCAAGCGAAGTGATTATTGACAAAGGTCACCCAAAAATGCTAATGTTGATTTAGAAGTAGCAGAGTCATGACTGGTAGGCTGAACCTTGTACCCCAACAATCATGACAACTGAATGCCTAAATCACAGATTTGCCTCAAGCTGTGTGGAGTCATCTCAGATAGACCTGCTTAAATTGTCATGTGGGTGAGGTGGAGATGGTGAAGGGTGAATGTCTTCCCTCTGCAGAGTTTCCCTTAGTCTCATGAACTACACCTGCATCAGGGTGGGTAACGACACTGGTGTTGATTTGGTTGGATCTGCTGGTTGTGGGATTGGCATTGTTCATTTTGGAATACAGGATTGAATTGCAAAGCTAATGGGAAAACATATACTTTAAGCATTTAAATAGTGGAGATAGTTAGCATTTGACATTTGAAACCAAATTTTACAGATAGCCCGAGCTATTTTAGCATTATTTGTCAGGGATAATTCACTCAAAATTGCTAATAAAGTGAAGTAGGGGCTGAGGAGACTTGCTTATATGGTTTCTGACACTGTATGACTGGGGTGTCAAACATGCAGCCTGTAGGCCTTGACCAGCCCAATTATGGTTCTTATTCCAGATGAATTTAGAACTTGTGTTTTAAATAAAAATCTGCTTGTGGACCGTGATTGACTGTTTGCAAAACTGGCAAACCTGATGAAGATGAAGAAGAATTGACAACACTCAACCAATCACTGCTTAGCAACCGTGTCTAAGCACTACTTCCTCTGACAAGTGAATGAAAACTCAGGCAAAATGTCCCAGAACAAACCTGCAGTGAGAACGGTGATGGAAGTAAACTTGATCTAGGCTACTGTATTTAATAACATGCATTTTAATACAATGTCTAGTGTTTATTAACCTTTCAGAACAGTGTTAAATTAGCTTTTCTTAGCTTAGCTAATGACACTGTTAAGAGCTCAGATTAAACAGGATTGCAGTGTTCACATTTACGATAAAATTGTGTTTGAATATAAATATTAACGCATACAATCTTTTACATTCTTTGAGGTTTGCTAAAAGACATTGTGTGTCTTTTAGCAAACCTCAAAGAATGTAAATGATATATGCTCATTCTAAGATGATATATCCTCATCATCTAATGTTGCACCCACTAACTTTATTCTGACCGTCTGATTGGTTTTGGAGGTGATATTTGTTCATTCACTTTGTGCACGTCAAATGTACCTTTCAGATAAATTACGATAAATTTTACCTTTTTTTGGTCCGACTTAATCGATATTGTACTGAGTGTAACGTGGACAAAAGTACGGACAAAATTCAGGCATCAAGGTGGCTGCAACTACTGTTTTTAGCTATGCTAACATAGCTTTAATGTTTTTAGATGCTAACATAGCTTTAATGTTTTTAGATGCCAACATAGCTTTAATGTTTTTAGATGCTAACTGGTCTCATTTATCACTTAAATCTCAACTACACTATACCTCAATCATAGATACGTGCAGCACTGAAGAACCTGGAAGACCTGGACCTGTCTGACCTCCGTTACCTTTCTGACCTCACCTTCAACCGTCTGACGGGCTGCACGCCAAAGCTTCACAGGCTGGCTCTGGCCGGCTGCCACATCGCCTTTGAGTTTGACCCTTATCGTGGCTGCGCGGTGGGCCCGGGTTCCTCTGCCATTCTATCCCTGCGGAACCTCCACCACCTCCTCCAGGAGCAGGCGTCCACTCTGCGCAGCCTGGACTTGAGCCGCACCAGCATCACCCCTGAGTCGCTGCGCTCCCTAGCCCAGGTCCCTCGTCTCCGCCTGGAGGAACTAAGCCTGCAAGGCTGCAAGGAGCTCACTGACTACTCCATTGAGCTGCTCTGCAGGCACCAGACCGGCCTCCTGAGCCTGGACCTGAGCGCCTGCACCGAGCTGACCAGCCGCAGCATGCTTGCCGTGGCCACTGAACTAAAAGGACTCCGTGCCCTCTCACTTTCTCAGGACTGGAGGATGACTGATAAAGGTCTGGCAGATTTAATGGCGCTGCCCGGTTTGAGCAGCCTGGACCTGTCAGAGTGTTTGCATGTGGGAGGGGCTGAGCTGGTGAAGGGGCTATCCTCTCCACAGCCTCGAGCTCAGCTGGAATCCCTCAGCCTCAGGAACTGCACCTACATCAGGGTAAGCAGTCAAGGTAGTGCTAACCCTGTTAGAGTTGCTGGCTGTGGGATGGACATTGTTAACAATTCAAACACTAAAGGCTCAGGTATTTAGATGCTTCTGAAAATTGGTTTTGAAGCTTAATTTTGCAGGACAGCAGATCTCATGGTAAAACTGCTAATAAGTGAAACAGCGGACTGGGTACAAATGAGATCATACTTACTACATCCACACTAGCTTCAGGCTTCAGGCCCAGTACCGGAATCTTAAGTGGGGCATCTGAAAACCACAGGGGCCCTGTGGCGGATCATGCCATTTGCCACAACAGAAGCATGTACAGAATGAGAGAGTGGGTTTAGTGGGGCATGATGATTGGTTGGTGGGGCATTGCCTCACTAAGTGACTCCCTAACATTGTAAGTATTGTTATAATACCTTATTTTCCACAAGCATCATGACAAGAATAAGTGTTTAGTTTTCTACATTTTACCACTCTTATGTATTCATTAGAGCTTAAGTGAAGGTTACAGATTTTTTGGTAAAAATACAGCCAATAAAAAAATTAAAAAGCAAAATCTCATACTAAAATGAGAGACTTCGCAGAGACTTCTAGGCCAACAAAAAAGCCTTCTGGGAAGAAATGTAACACCTGAGCTGTGACAAAAATACAGAGACAACTGGCGCTCACGTCAGTCAGTAAAGCACTGTTTAACTAATACTGTTGGAGTCTACTGGAATTAAACTGTTGGGATTTAACTATAAAATCTGGTCAGCTTATTATGGTCATTGGAATTTTTAGCTATATAAAATTGGTATCTGTATCTCTGACAGAACCTTCCTATCAGAGCGCTGGTATTTAACCTCCTTGTTTTCTCTCTCTGACAGGATGCAGCTGTGTATTCTCTGGCTCAGCTGCTGGGCAGTAGTTTGCGAGAGCTGGACCTGACCTCATGCATCTACCTCACTGACCTGAGTGTCCGTGCCATTGCCTCCTACCTGCCAGGTCTGTTGGTGCTGAGGCTGGGCTGGTGCAAGGAGATCACAGACTGGGGGCTGCTGGGCATGGTGGAGCCCACCAATGGTTACGAGCCGAGCAAGGAAATGGTGAGATGTGGACACGGGGTACCAAGTTTTCCTTTTGATCCCTGATTAATGACCAATTTAACAGAAACTATTAGCTGACAATACGTGTAGTGCACTGTACTTACTGTCAAATGGGGAGCTATTTAAAACATTAACAATGCAGCAGTAGTTTATTTCAAATGCTTAAACCCTGCAGGAGAAAAAAGGCCCCAGCTTTACCAGGACATTTGGGAATATGGGCTTCTTCCAGCCCCCCCGCATGCCATTCCAAGAGAAGCCACGGCTGGTCACAGACAAAGACCTGGGGGCCTTCAGGGAGCAGGAGGGGGCCTCGCTGCTTGCCCTCAAGGGTCTACAGGAGCTTGACCTCTCTGGCTGCTCCAAACTGACAGATGCCAGTATAACAGAGGTAGGTGGATCGTCTGGTGGCCGGTGTGTGCAGTACTGTGCAATAGTTCATTTCCAGTCAAAATGGCCATTAAGTTTCAGGATCAGGAAAAAAGGAGAAAACAAATTTACATAAACAGAAAATTACATAAACAGAATATTACAAATATGTGATCAAATGCGTCAGTGTTCAGTGTGTTCACACTTTGTTTTTATTACAGCTTCCATTACTTTCAGAAGACTTTCAGGCTTTTAGATTTCCAAAGAAATGTGCAGGGACATTTTTCCTCCAAAGTTCAGTCTTAGAAGTTGACTGCATTTTTGCTTCTCATGATCCAAAGAATCCCAAACACATTCAATGATGTTGAGGTCTGGATTCTGGGGTCGTCAGTCAATTGTTCTGAGAACATGTGAGTTCTTTGGGAAACTTTTGTTGGGAGAACACAGCTGTAACGGGTTGGTTTTAAGAGTTAAGAGTTTATGTACACAAAATTAAAAAGTGAGCAAATTGAATACTAATAGATTATATACAGTGTTTGAGGGTGAAGTATGAAAAACTCATTTACTGGCTGTTGTACTGTATTGTGTGTTTAAGCATGTCTAAGTCTGAAGTAAGTGAAAGGAGATGGTGATGCTGTTGTTCTCCCTAATCATTGCAGGACATGAAGATTAGATTTTTCCCCCTGAATTAAAAAAAAAAAAAGTTTAAAAAAGATACCCAAACTTTCCTTTAAAACACTTTGTTTCAGTTTTCACAATGATGTTACAGTTTTTAGGGAAATTTTGTTGCTATAAAATTTGGAAAAAAATAAGTAATTACAATATTTCTGACCAATGTTGTGACAGCAATGTAAATTATTTACATAAATATATTTAAGTATAGCTGTCTCATTTATAAAACAAACTTGCATTTCATTCCAAATTCTATTATTGATTTATTAAAAAAACTGTTAAAATACATATGAATGTTTCATAAATGAGACCCCAGGCCTGTTTTTTTTTTTTGCCACAAAAACCAGAATATCCACTTTTTTTGGCTTCAGCCTCAAGCACTGAATGAAGTTTGCCAGACTGCCAGTTACTTGTGGCTGGGATGTCAGAGCACACTGGTGTTTGGTTGCTGCATCTACAGGCACACTATCCCATTCTACTTCAGAATAAACAAGTACTGTAAATGAATGCAGAGTGACTTCATGTTAGAAATTTTGGTGACTGTAAAATATTCAGGTATAACTCAGATCCCAATGTGTCAGTGGAGTGAATACAGTATTACTAACCCAGGCCTTCCCCCTGAAGGTGTTGCGTTTCCCAGCGCTGCAGCGGCTTTCTCTGTCCATGCTGCCCGAGATCAGTGATGAAAGCCTGGTGTCTGTAGCTCAACACTGCCGCTGCCTGACCAGCCTGGTACTGAGCCACTGCTCTCAGCTGACTGATGAGGGCATGGCCCGCGCTCTGCCCCACCTGCACCGACTACAGCACCTGCACCTGGCCTGCTGTGACTCAATCACAGACAGGTGAGCTAATATACCACACCGTAAAGCTCAGGCAAAGTTTCCCCCGGTTTCACCACCTGATCCAGCTCATCAGCAAACTCACTTAACCACACTCTGCATATAGTTATGTGCAAAAGTTTGAGCACCCCCAGTCAAATTACACGTTTTGTTGTTTTTCTAAGTGAAAATAGGTTAACGCATCCTCTACAGTGAATAAGCTCAACACACTGCGAATTTTAGGGCTCAATAGAAAAGAATAAAAAAAAAAAATTATAATAAAAACAAAGTATTAACTTTTGCACAGCACACAGTTTTCTTTTTTGTGTTATATTTAGCAAATGAACAGTGAAGTTCAGTAAAGTGTTCATTAAAATGTGCAGAAGTGTGTTCTCTGTTGAAGATGTATTAACTTGTTTTCACTTCAATCAACATGACGTAATTTGACCAGGGTGCCCAAATTTTTGCATATGACTGTAACTGCGTTCTTTTGTAGCTACTGTTCTGGAGATGGGCAAACTTTGCAGAAGTACTTTACAACAAGCTTGCAAGCTTTACAACAACTTTAGAGGCAAAAATCCCATTCAACCTAATGAGAAATTGTAGCTCACACAGCAGTTTATCAAAATACATAAATTTAGAGCATTTTATTAATTCTAAATTATTTTTATTTTGTATGCATGTGAAAGGACATGCTGTTAAGATAAACATTTAGCCTACACTACTAGCTACAGGACTGATTTCATTGTGATGTCAACAGCTACAATCAAGATTAAGCCTTTTTTGTGCAGATTCACCATCATCCCTCTGTTCCGACAGATCCCTGACCCTCATAGGCCGGTACTGTAAGAGGCTGAGGACGCTGGACATCTCCATGTGCAAAGACATTACAG
Source organism: Colossoma macropomum (assembly GCF_904425465.1). NCBI lineage: Eukaryota > Metazoa > Chordata > Actinopteri > Characiformes > Serrasalmidae > Colossoma > Colossoma macropomum. The sequence goes on along the minus strand of NW_023494788.1, from coordinate 7,920,295 downwards.
TGACAAAGGTGGACTTTGTCCAGTCACGGCTGCCCTTCCTGGAAAAAGTCCAGTATCGCTTCGTGGGCGGTGCAGACTTGATTCTTACACTTTAATTCATATTTCTACACTCTAGTGGAGTAAAATTATATATTATTATAACACCGGTAAGATTTCAAACTCTGCTTTAAAGCAGAAATATTGTGTTATGCACTTTATGCAATTTATTCAGAAGCATATGATGCTGTGATGATTCATCACGCTGACGTACATTTCAGTCTACTGACAAGTGCACAAAAGGGTGATCCCAACCCTTTCATCTGTGTACACTGTATTCAAATACTAAATAATGTATTTATAGACTTTTTAAAAAAGTGGACAGTATAAAATGGGAGTTTAATCTCAAATCCAAGTCCAGTTAATTGAATAGGTAATGCAACTGCTAGATCATGTGACTGCTAGATAGAGTGAGAGTAGAAATACTATTGTACCCCAAACTTTGAGGGCTGTGATTTGCATACCTCTTGTGTAGAACTATAGAGAATGTAATAATTATATTAATAAATTACATGGTGGAAATGATTGTATTTTAGTGATTTTATGTTATTGTTCATTCGCTGAAAAGCAGTGGTATGAAAGTAATGAAGTAAAAGTTTATATATAGATGAGTCTTTCCCAGCTTACTAGTCTTTGGAGCTTTTTCAACAGAGTTTTTTGATCCAGAGTTTGAACACTCCCAATCACATTCCATGTTATGTTGATACCGGGAACAAATGTAAATATGGCATTTTCTGCAAATTATTGCATTATAACTTTCATCACAAATTATTATTGTACAGTTTACCCATCTTATAATGGGTGCTTCCATGTCACAAGTGATATCAAACCTGTTCCATGAACATGATTATGAGTTCAGTGTACTTTAGTGGTCACCAGATCTGAATCCAATAGAGCACCTTTGAAACGTCCTAGAACCAGTGTTGCCAGATTCTATGTCTGATGCTTCTATAGTTTCCAGCTGAAAAAAAAATGTTCAAAACCCGCCAAAATGCACAACATCCGAAACAGCCTAAGGTCATTTTAACCATTTTAACAAAGAAACAAAAATTGAATAACTAAAATCTTTTTACTTACATTTTAGTATCCTTGTCAAACATCTAAGAAACGAAATTACATTACTTGATATATATGTGTTATTTCTATAATTTGCAGAGCTCATACAAAAATTTTTTTACTGTGCTATAATGAGACACATTATCCCGTGCAATCAGGAAGGCAAATGAATAGAAATAATACTGAAAGCACAACTATTCCTCAAGCACATTATTAAAACTTTTTTTACCTTTATAGGCTCTGCTGAACAGATCCTGGGCCAGTCCAGTTTCCTACTATAGCAAAACTGTGTCATGCAGAGTGAACTAGACAATCTATATTGTGTTAGACATGAACACACATCTGTTACATCAATAATAAACTACGGTGTGGTGACCGCTGTTATAGATGGTGAATGATACAGATGGGCAGGGCAAGCGGCATCCTTTCAACAGGAGTAACTTATGTCTGTGAAAGTTTTGACAGCTGATTGTGGGGAGAAGTTAGGCCTGTTCACATTTAAGCTGCATTATTAAGTAATGCAGTTTATTAATTAAATATATACTTTTCTTAAAAAAAAGGCCAAAATAATGAAAAACCAGCCCAAATTTTGTCCACCCGCCAAATCCAACCTAAAATCCGCCCAATTTGGCAACACTGGGTAGATTGGAGAGACTGGAGAGATTTAAATCATGAATGCCCAGCTGAGAAATCTGCAGAGACTGTGGGATGCAATCATCTAAACATGGACCAGAATATTTTAGGAATGTTTCCAGCACTTTGGTGAATCCATGCCATGAAGAATTCAGGTTGTTATGAGATCAAAGTGGGACCTACCCAGTATTAGACTGGGGTTCTAATAAAGTGGCTAGTTATTGTACATACATCAACAGTTAGTTTTGCATGTTGTAGTAGAACAGCTACAGTAAAGTAGGTCAAATGTGGCATGAAAGCCCTTTAGGAACAGTGCCTGAAAGTAGCCTCCTCCACTACTTTATTGTTCAAAGGTTGCACCCGTTGCTATGTAAGTCTAGATAACCCTTGAGCAAACAAGATAAAAGGACAGAGTCATATGGTCACACAGGAAATTGACTTGAAAAAGTAAGCCAGGCACAGCACATGATACTACAAAGGCTGCCAGTTCTCTTCATCCCACAACTCCCAGAATTTTAATAGACACATTTACAGTCTACACTGAGTTTCCCTGTTTAAATCCTTTTTAAACAAATAATTGAGTAATTGGAGGCTTTTTTTTAGGAAAGTTACATTTTAATGATTGAGAATTTCATACAAATGAAAACAAAAGCTCTCTAATGTATTGTTCTGATAATATTACATGTGATGGAGCCAAGATCAACCCAGAAAACCAGTAAGTTATTGTGAAGCTATTTACAACAAAAACAACCACAGGTGATCTGGAATTAAAGCCTTGATCCTTTAGATCTGTCAGTGCCAGGAGAAAACTGTGAAAGCTACAGAGGAATGTTTACAGTACACCGTTTTCAAAGATAGTCAGAAATAAAATAGTTGTCATTAATGCATAAACACAGCACACATACAGCCACATGAGCCACGTTCTAAACCAAACACTGTACCATTAACAAAGAACTGTCTAAAGGTGAATTCCACTGATTTTTTAAATTTTCTGCATAATTCAATTTGAAAACAAAGTCATTCAGAGTGGTTTAGTGTGAAATGCTTTGCTCTAGATAAACCTACAGAGTCAGAATTGTTCACAGTGGTGGTGATAGGAACCAAACATCTGAGTTTATTGCCTCTAAAAGCTCCCTTACAGAAATATATTATATAAAATATCTGCAAGTACACCGCCTGATGCCCGAGACATTGTTTTCTGTTAGTTATGCGATATATTTTAACTTAAAACATATTTTTAACAATACACTTATGGTGGAGAGGACATGCAAGGCATTCTAAAACAAAATAATCCCCAATAAAACAGATTTACCACTATTTTACCACCATCAACATTACAACAGACATGTTTAGGTTCACTGGTGGTTTTGCATAGTAAATAAAGTGGCTATATTGGTGTTGTAGACATCACAACTCCTGGTTCCTATCAGCACCACTGTAAAGAAATCTAAGTCAGTACATTTCTCTATGTACATCTCTAATCAAACCACTTTGAATTACTGTTTACATCTCAACCACTAAATTATGCAGGAATTTTGAAAAATCTGTGATATTCCCCTTTAAGCAATTGAAGAAAAAGGAACCACCTGCAGTGAAATGCTGAAAATGCAAATTAATGCCTTACACTTTGACAGGAGTAATTCGTAGAATCAGATTTCTTATAACACTTTACAATGATTTCCAGGTAAAAGGACACAAAAGTGATACCAGCCACAACAAGGCTACTGTATGTACCTGTCCTAAAGGAACAGCGAGGTGAAAAATCAGATTTACATAATTTACACTTACCCAATTGTAGTCGATGAGCCGAGACATTTTGCTTCTTTAGTTTAATGTTGGAGCTACTAGGCTAATGTGGCTAATAAACCCTAGAAGTCAATAGTCACCCAAATAAATTCCATAAACCCCCAAAACTCCTCTCAAACCACATTCAGGTCTTCAGTAAAGGGTCCATATCATAGAACATCAAACTTCTCTCTCTTTATTGATAATAAACATGCAGCATAAAGCAAAGATGTAGTCTGATGTAGTATGAACACAATGTTAGTTTCAAAACCTACCATTATTTTCCCACTACATACAGCCTATATATGGTGACTAAACTGCAAAAACAGATTGTTTTGAATTCAGTGTTCCTCTGATGTGATAAAGTCCAACTCTATATATGTCCATAAATTTATCCTACAGCAGCAGAGCCCCGCCCATTCTTATTCACACTGAAATTATAAAAAGTGTTTCACCCAGGACTACTTTTTTAATGAGACACAAAACAGGGTGGCCAATAAGAACATATATCAGCTCATTTACATATATCAGTCTTAAAGGCACAGTAAAAGAATCGGCCGGTCTCATATTAAGTGATTAGAATATAGTCATATAAAAATGAATAACCTAATTCATGAGTATGTAAACCCACAAAAATGTCTTAAGTGGACCTCAAAAATGTACAAAATGAAGCCTTCAAGGTTGTGTCTGTTGACTACAATGGCTGCCCGAAGGTGAAGTTTTGTCCTTTTTATAGTTCACAGTAAGTCATACTGTATCCTAAACCATATCGTCAAGCCTGCAGGACCTTAATGACGACCTGGATGAGGTTTGAGTGAATTGAGGGAAGTTTTGGTGATGCGTTCACAGAAAAGATTTGGGTGACTATTGACTTCAAGTGTTTGTTAGCAACATTAGCCTCATAGCTCTAATGCTAAATTAACAAGCAGAATTTGGACACTGAACGTCTTTTGGCTGATCAGCTACATCTGGGTAAAGTGGAAAAGTGCATAAGCTTGATTTATTGCCAAACCATTTCTTGAGCAAGTTGAGTTTTTTGGCCAGAAACATACTTCACGCAAGAACACAAATGCAGACGTGTCGTGCTCCACGGACAGTTTTGTGGGTTGTTGCATTAAAAAATGCAATTTATAATGCAGCACAAGCTGAATACTGAGTGTTGAAGCAAAGCGTGCTGTAACGACAGCAAGACTGACCAAGCTGTCTGTACCGCCAATGTGCTTCAACCTGGTTAACTGTCATAGCAGACGAACAGCTGGATGAGTCTCTTGCAAAAATTGTTTGCTGGCATAAACATATTTATATTACATCATCACCTCTTCATTATGATTAAACAGGTAAAGCACCCAACACTCTTTTACTGTTCATATGTTTAGCAGTTGTAGATGTTGGCATGACAGTAGATCCCATTCTTCTTTGTCCTCTATCGTCCCCTTGAGTGCTGAGAGTTTTAACTGCCACAGTACCATAACAATGCACAGTGAGTTTGCACAGAAAGGCCCTGTGTTTGCAGAGCCTTGGCTGAGCACTGTCATTTGCATATTTGCATTGAGGATGTTTCTGGCCTTAGTGAGGGAATCTTATAGAACAGCACAGTAACTGTATTTGCAGCTGTCTGATGTATATGTACCAATTATACCAAGAGACCACAGTATATCTTGCCGATATTACCAGTAATGCCACAAATCACTATTGCTATTAGTGTTTAACCCCATGCTTTTAAATCAGCATTAAGGTTTACAATGATCAATGTTGTATGAAAGATGATTATTGCTTCTCTTTTTAATTTTAAATATAAAATAAAAAATAAACACAGAAACTGATATAATGGCATAACTTTCTGGAAAGATGTATGAGGTCTATTATTAATTCAAATTGTTCAAAAATCAATATTCAAACATACTTAAAGGAAATCCTGTGTCTTGTGTTCTTTAAGTGATGAATGAAGCTGAATTATTATCTAGGTTCAGGCGAATCCAGGTACCGCATAATTAGCTAATTCTTATGTGCCAATCTTTTAGTTAATCTACCATTTTGAAGTAAACAAGAAAAATGCCCCTTGAAATTGATCCCAGATGTTACATACAGCTGGTAGATTCACTCTTATTCCTCTCCAGTAGTTGCTCAGACTTGCTTAAGACAGCACAAGCAATACTGTCATATTGTTATCAGTCTTATATGATTGGCTCACTGCTAGTCACATGACTACAAGGTTTTTTATTTTGTCATAACAGTAAGGAATTTTCAGTGAGGTTCCTAGTATTCATTAAGGCAGCATTCATTAAGAGTGAATCTAACTGCTGTATTCAGTAGAAGTCAACACTACAAGCCTTCGCTCATCGATGTAAAACACTGCATATTTACTTCCATCTTATTCATTATTCTTAGAAGACTCCCATGTAGAGTACCATAAAGCGTGCCAGTTTCATTTAAGGATAAATAGGTAAAGAAGACAACAGCAAAGAAAGATCAATGTGGAGCCAAACTAGGAACAGTAAGTACCATGTAGAAAAGGTGATTTCAAAAGTGTAGATGTGCTCTGCCAGACCTTAATGATAGAAACCTACCGATTCTCAAAAAATAACACCTTTACATTCAGCTTCAAGAAAGGCAGCCACATCACCACAATGGGGTGTGTCACTCTCTGGAAAAAGTTTCGGTGAGGATTTAGTGATTTGCGTGTTTTAGGGCACAATGCTGCAAAACGTCATACCAAACTGCAGTGAAACACGGCCTCTCTTACTCACGGCCTGCTTTTTTCACAAATCTCCTGATCTTAAGGCCGTAGTGTGTCTGCTACCAGCACGTCCGTCTGTGCTAACGAGGTGTCCACTCACTTCAGAAGGGCTGAAACATGGTCAGTGCCCAAAGTTACTGCTCCGCCTGGCTGAAGTCGTAGCAGAAGTTGAAGTTGCTGGGGGGTTTGGGGATGGGCGGGGCCGCGTCAGGGATAGGGACGTTCTCCAGGTCCAGGAGGCGGAGCTTAATCTCCATGGAGAGCAGGATTTCCAGTTCGCTGCGCATCGCCTCGCTGCTCATCTCTTTGCCCAGCAAAACATTCAGCCCATCCGTCCACAAGCAGAACTGAGAGAGAGAGAGAGAGAGAGAGACAGAGAGAGAGAGAGAGAGAGAGAGAGAGAAAGAGAGAACTATAGTACTATATCTAGTACTCTAGTACTAGAGTCTTACACAAAAAATTCTGTCCCTGTCCAAATGATGTGTGTTTACAGATTTTCTAAGTGAAAACAAGTCCTCACACATCCTCTACAGAGAACACACTTCTGCACACATTAATGCAGAATTACTATTTATTTTCTGAATTTTACATATTGGGGAAAAATAAGCATACACTAGGCAAATACACAGAAATCAGGCACAAAAATAATGTGATAATTAATCAATTAATAGTGTTTTCTCTGTAGAAGATGTTTTAACCTATTTACTTAGAAAATTAACAAAACATGCAATTTACTAAAACCACTGTGCTGTTCATGGAATAATCTTTAACCATCATGTTGCTAGGCAACCACAGCCTACTGTTAATGAGGTGGAAGAATTGACTATTTGCAAAATAATGCTTGTCATGTCTCTCAACCCATCACAAAAGGTCTCTATGTGCTACTTTCTCAGTCAAGTGAGGCATCAGCTCGGACAAAACTCCTCAGAGCAAACCTGCAGTGGGAATGTCAGTAGCAGTAATTTAGTCTTATGTGTCTCAGAACATGACGTCTTCCTCTCACTGCTTCCTTAATTTCAGTTGAAGTACATTTTTCTGCCATTATTTTAAAGCAATTAAAAACATAAACGTGCTAGCAGGAAACTCGTCTCACTCTGACTGGACCTCGCATAATGCTTGCCATCATGGTAATGTCTACACTAAGTGGTACTCTACGCATGCGCGTCATTTGGATCTGACTACTTGTAGTGAGCATGTAAACAGAGATTTTCCATCAGACTGTTGAGCAGAATGAGCATATAAACACCTCAGTCTAAATCGGAATGTGAATCGGAATGTATTCAATCAGATTGGCAAAAATCTTTGTAAACACACCCACTGTCTTTAGACATATGCTGTCCTGATCATCTGTAGGGTGGTGCTGTTTTTATTTCATCACTGACGCTGAAAATGTTTTAGATTAAACCACATGTAGGAACCACACTCACAGCTCAGTGGCAATTCTGATAATGATAATAAGGCAAGTCTTATTATCATTACATCATGTATTAATAATACTTTATTTATTGACCATCAGGGTATTTCAGCATAATAAATATGAATATATTTGTCCTTGAGTATTGGAAAAAAAACACTACATAAATAAAAATGATGATGATAATGATGAAATATTTTTCCCTTTCCCCCCTTTAGCGCACACTACGCACTTTATCATAGACACCATCTGAGCACTGTCATAAGGCAGTGCTGAATAATGGACTAATGGAATGATGGAGTCTCACTTACATCTGTTCTGGAAGAGGCGATGAAATTCAAGCTGTACTCCTCAACATCATACGTAATGCTGAATGCCAGGTCCAGCATCTCCTGCAGAACAAAAACATCAGCAGCGTAATTTGGGGGCGCTGAGTGCTTATGTTACGAGTTGTTTTCACTCTCTGGAGTAGTTGTGAAAGCCAGATTTCTGTTTTTCAAATTTAAGCATTTGTTTTTCCTACAGCGGAGTTAGTTGGCTAAGGCAGGTCTCAAGCTGTTTGATAAAAACACAGATTGACGAAGGATAGTAGATCTGTGTTGTTTAACAAAGCAAAAGCCTGCTCTGGTCTGTCACCTTTAAAACTGTGTGTTTAAATGCTGCTGAAAGAAAAAAATAGGGAGAAAACAGGGACTAACCTTGGTTTGTTTGCCTTTGTTTTCTTTCATGTGTGGACAGTCCTTTCCAATCAGCAGCGCTTTGATATCTGCCACAGGGACTGTGGGAAGACACAAGACATCTCAACTAAAGAGTAATAGCTCTTACATCTATCTGTCCTTCCACACAGCACAGGACTACAGATAGGTTAGCTGTAGTCTTTTGCTTAAAGAACTGGCCTTTGAACCAAGTATTCACACATTCAGTCACAAGTGAACATTCTGCTGCCATTACTACGCCATTAGGTAAGACCCTTAGATCGAGTCCCTACAGGTGCTACAGATTTATATGGGATTAAAATCACTCAACAATTATTAAAGTAAGACTGCAAAAAGTACACACTGAAGTTTCATACTGGATTTACAATTATTACTGTCAGACTGTAAAAAGTACACACCTTGCAGATTCATACTGGATTAAAATCACACCACAATTACTACAGTAAGACTGTAAACACCACACACACACACACACACACTGTAGATTTATACTGGATTAAAACCATTCCACAATTATTACAGTCAGACTTTAACACTATGCACATTGCAGATTCATACTGGAATCCAGTAAATCCATCCTTAAATCCAGCTCGAACAGAGTGTGATTGCGCTTACTCTTCTCCTGCAGAGTCTCAATGGAGGGCGTCTCCGTCTCCTCCTCCACATCCCCATAGTGCAGGACTTTGTGATTTGGAGAGAGCCGGCAGTACCAAAGCTTATCTGAAATAGCCAATGTATAATTTCACCCAAACTAAAATGTTCTTAATCTTCTTTTACATGACAGACTCAAATGTGTACAGTTACCAGCAACAACCAACATTAGCTCAAGGTCGAGGCGCTGATCCTAAACCAGCACTGCTACTCTGAGCGTAGGAAGTACCTCACCTTGTCTCCGACGGCTGCTGATCTTGCGGAACAGCGTGCCATGACACAGCCGGTTCAGCCTCTGCTGCCTGATCAGCTCCAACAACTCTGGCTTCAGACGCTCTTTCAGCTCACTACACACAGACACACACAAACACACACACATACAGACACACAGCTGCAGTGATTTGCTCCCCAACAGCCAGGAACAGCAAAATGTTTACAGCACAACAGCTTCCACTGTAATAACTCAAAAATCATTATCTCTTAAATTATTGATTTGGTGATGTTTGTCACTCACAGCACAGGCGGGGCCAGAGTCTCCTCCTGATGCAGTCTCTCAGTCTGCCGCAGCTTCAGGATCTCACTGTAGTTCAGAGCATTCACCTTGTTCTTAAAGAGCTCCAGTGAGGTGGGCTTACTGGACAGGGTCCTGGTGATCTGCTCTCGGACCACCTGCATAACCTGTGTAACACAGACATTAACATCAGTTCTGGGCTCTTCTGTTAGGCTAATGTTAGAGGTGTAAACATGCATCAATCTAAAGGTGGAAATTCACTGTCTAGATTTTGGAATGTTAAAATCAACTACAAACATATTCAATAAAGTATGTGATTATTTTTTGTCCAACATAAAATGTAAGAAATAAAATAATTTCCTAAAGAATATTAATCAAAATGAAGCACTGCAAGGTCAGAGATTTAGACACCCAGTTAAAGAAAAATTCTACAGCTTTTTAAGCATTTCAGCATAAATAAATGGTTAAGATGTAAACAAAGGCATTCAGAGTGGTTTAATGTGAAATTTCTGTTTTAGAGAAACTTACGGAGTCAGAATTAATCCATGATTATGGGAATAGGAATACCTAATAAGCAAGTATCCCACTGACCACTGGAAGGTCAGTTTCAACTTTAACATTCATAATTAAATCATTCAAATGTAAACAAAGTCAATCAGAGTGTTTTGATATGAAATGTTTTGTTCTAGAGAAACTAACCGAGTCAGAATTAATCCAGGATCATGGGAATGCTTAATGAGCGAGTATCCCACTGACCCACTGAAAGGTCAGTTTCAGCTTTAACATTCATAATTAAATCATTCAAATGTAAACGAAGTCTTCAGAGTGGTTTGATGGGAGTCAAACTGTTCACAGTGGTGGTGATGGGAACCAGACGTCTGAAGTGTTTAATGCCTCTAAAAGCTCCCTCAAAGAAAGTTATTACATGAAAAGGTTATGAATATGCTGCCTTTGTGGCAGAGAGGTAGGGTGTTGTTAGGCAAAATAGTCCCCCCCCCCAAAAAAACAGATAATTTTCAGATTTTCCACTATTTTATTATTATCAATTTTACATATAACACTCAGAAGTCATGTGTGGGTTCACTCGTGGTTTTGGATATAATTTTATTATAAATAAAATGGCTACATGTAGACATTATGACCCCTGGTTCCTATGACCACCACTGTAAAGAAATCTGATTCAGAAAGTCTTCACATCAAACCACTCTTAATGACATGAATGACTGAATCATGCAGTAATGTCATAAAATCGGTGGAATTACTGTTAATGTGTATTGTTCGTTCAACAGTTTCTTAACACAACAGCTTGTAGCCATTTTCATTTTCATAACATGCGACATGGTCATGTGGGAGTTTTTTTTTCAGCAGTTTTTGTCACTTCTGTCCATCACACAGCTAAACTGATATTAATCAAATGAGTGAATAATTGCGCTGTGTGCCATCTCGTGCGTGCGTGTCTGTATGGGATGTGACAGTTATGCTTGACCTGATGGACACAGACACATTCAAAGAGACATACACAGCTCGACCTCAGGCAACCCAAATAAAGGTCAGGAGCGAGGGAGGGAGAGAGCGAGCCGAGAGAAAGACAGAGAGGAGGAAATGAAAGGAGGAAGGGACAGAAAACACAATGGAGTTTTCGGTTTCTGTCCAGAGCTGAATCCCCAGCTGTGCCACAGACAGGAGCACAATGACCGGCCAGCTCAGCCGTTAGAGAGAACTGACCCCTGCCGAAATCACCACAATTCACTCCCTTCAGCTGCCTTCACCACAAGCCCTCGACTCACTCACTGTCTCACTGTCTCTCTCAGCCTATTACCATGACCATGGGAATGCTAAATGAGCAAGTGTCACATTGACCCACTAAAGTGCCACTTTCAGCTTTAACTTAAGCTTTCAAACTTCGGGTAAGTTTACAGAATATTTACTACACATTTCAGGTAACTGATCTACACTGCCTTCTGTCAATAGTTTGGGAACACCTTAATAAAATGCTATTTAATACAGATGTTTATCTTGGCTGATCTAACTTGTTATATTTAACAGTAAGCAGTTGTAATTTGATGAAAACAATGTCAAAAACGTGTTAATATTTGAGTCAATATAAGGGACCACACTTCCTTGGGAATCAAACCAAAGGCCACGCTTTGTATCCCCTTGTTGTGATGTCAGCACTCATCAGCACTCAAACCTTCCAGTTGAGACCAGTATCTTCAAAATGTGCTTTTAACAATAGAAAAACCTGCTCGTCATTCAATAGGAAGACACTTGAATGAACATGAATCTGAACGTTGAAGCTAAAAATACACAAAGCCTCAGCAGACAGCTGTCTTATGCTAATAGAACCTTTGCAGACATTTTTCTTACTTAACTGAAAAGTAAAAGGTGAAAAAAGAGGCAAGGTGGCTCAAGACTTAACCTTATTAACCTTTAATCTATGTTAATATAACAAGATTTTCTACTCAAGCAATTTTAAACCATTTCTATTGGCATTTTCAAATCATATTAAAATGGGAAATGGGTTTTGATCCAACATATTTTACAGTAATTATGTTAATCAGTTGGTAATTCCAGTGTTTTTCATTCAGACAGTTTAAAATTCTCATAGGGGATTAACTGCTCTGGCAAGAGCAAGAACACCTGTGCAGGTATCAACAGCTGCAAAAAAATGAAATAAACAATCTCTCTGGGTCTTTGGCTTCAGAGGACACTAAAATACTATTACACAGGTGAAGCAGGTAAAAAAAAACAAAACAAAACAGATTTTTACTAAACGTCCCACAACCTCTCTAATAGGTAATTAATACCTCTAGTAGGTAATTCAATAATAATTGTGACATAAGAGCCACAGGAGGTCTAAAATTGCAGTCTGATAACAGACACTTATTACTGACAATTTAAATGGAAATTCCACTGATTTTTCAACATTTCTGAATAATTAAGTAATTAAGATGTAAAAACACAGTCATTCAGAGTGGTTTGATGTGGAAAAACTCTGGTCCAGAAAAACTCGCTGGGTTAGTATTGTTTACAATAGTGGTGATAGGAACCAGACGTCCATGTTTACTGTTAAAGCCTACCTCACCTGAAAATGATTATATGAAACAGTTATGATTCGCTGCCTGATGTCACAGACACATCCAAGTCAACGCGTTTCTCTACAATTAACCATTTCACATCAGGCCTCTCTGAATGACTTTGTTTACATATTAACCACTGAATTATGCAGAAATTTGAGAAAAAAAAAAAAAAATTCAGTAGAGTTCACCTTCGCATCAAGACATTCACATGTTAAACAAACATGCATCTGAATGATAAATCTATAGATGCTCTCTGCAGGGATGAAGTAAATAATGAAGTCCCCAACACACAGCAGTGCTGGACCCTCAGCTGCCCACAGCTGATCAACAAACAGAGCTACCACACCTCCTCTCCCTCTCTTTCTCTCTCTCTCTCTCTCTCTCTCTTTCTCCTCTGTCATCTAATCTTTCCTTCCACTTCTGTCTCAAATCATCCTTTCCTGTCTGGGTATCAACAGTATATTCAGTATGTAAACCTACCTCCGCCATGGTTCAGTTAAAAAGCTGCCTCTCCGGACCCTCACCTAGCAGTGACGGAGTGTGTGTTTGCATACAGACCTTCCCTCCAACGCACAGACACTGATACGCACTCCCAAACACACATGGCGCATCTCTCTGAAAAACCCGCCCTCAAAAGAGTCAGCGCACGCACACACACACACACACACACACACACACACACACACACACACACACACACACACACACACACACACACACACACACAGCATGGGCCCCAGGAAACCAGCTGGCAGAAACTCACTGCCAGAAGCGATTAACAGTGGAGAGAAAAAGCACAGTCAGGCAGTTCTTGGAGAAAAAGAGTGAGCGATGAATATGACAAAATGAGAAAAACAGTGAGGAGAAAAAAAGAAAGGGCGAGGCATTGAGGTGTGCAGAAACACCACTGAGTCAATTTGGAGGAATGTTAACCAGTGCAATGAGCTTATATTGAGAGCAGACTGAGTGTTTAAGCAGTATCTACGCACAGCGGGCTACTGCAAGGAGGCAATACAGCCCTAAAGCCTAAAGCAATAGCTGTGTAATGTTTTCTTAAATGCTGAACAACACAGTCTATACCAGTACTGGTGCCACGGACTATGGATATTAAGCTGTAGTGGTACTGATAGACAACAAAAACTTACTGGATCATATGTCGAATGAAAAAAAAAAAAGAATGAATCTGATCCAATCCTAAAATAGCACTTACGTTATCTCACATGATGTTGATGTTGACTTTGTAACAAGAATGTATGGGGACAACCTAATTTTCTATTTTCTAAACCAATCCAACACTTCGTGAAACCAGAGCTCAAAGTAGGGAGTGACGGGCGCTCATTCATGTTCAACGGACAACAATTTTATCGTTAGCCCATGGATGTAATGTAAGTTAGCATAGCTGAAAGTTTCCCAGTATAGCAAGTGGATGTGTGGTGAGTGTGCAAAGAACACATTACATAGAGTAAAAATAGTCATCACCTCCTGTAAGGGAAAGATAGTTCTGTTAGCTAATGATAGTGTTTCGCTAGCTAGCTTATTTTGCTTGTGTTATCAAAAGCCTGTGACAATAAAAGAACCCTTTTTGGTGCTATACAGAACCCTATCAAAAAGATTCTATATAGAACCATCTACAGCACATTCTCCATCGATCGGAAGAACACTTCAACAATGTAAAGAACCCTTTAAATCATGCAGATGATTCTCTGAGCGTTCCTGGTTCTATATAGAACCACTTTCTTTACTAAGGAACCCTTAAAGAACCATCATTTTTGAGAGTGTACAAAGTCAGATTTCACCAGTAACACTTTAATGTGACATTCAGTTTTGGATTTATAGATCTCCCCCAAAACAAAGAGATCAGAGTCTGACTGGAATGCATTACTGGAATGACTGCACCAGGGCGCTGCCAAGGTGGCTGTCAAGCAGACAGACTTTCCAACGAGGACTTTGGTTCATCTTAAGTCAAGCGCTCATTTTAAAGCTTGGTCGTTTGCAGTGTTGGTATTGGCATCAGAAAAGACAAAAAGTAGCACAGTCTCATCTTTAACTGCAATGTGTATCATTTTCTGGCTGCCTCGGAGTGTTTTGAAAGAACAGTTTACAATAAGGTGCAATTTTAGGAAAAGCAGAACAGACCTCAACACCTAAGAATGAATCATGAGCTCACTAATGTTATTAATGCTAACATAAATATAATCTGATACTGTGAAACCGATATTTGGAAAATATAGCAATATTGAATTTTATCGATAACGTCCAGCTCTACATTAGACTGGAAAGTTTGTTTCTCTTTATTTTCTCTTTTGTTATGCTCTCTCTCTCTCTCTCTGGTGAGCTCTGTTACTGTGGAGTGTAATTTAGTGCTGATGTTAGTAAGTGATTGTGTTGGGGAGCAGATTTCTCTCTCTGTGTAGTTGTGCTACAGGGTGGGATTGCTATTGTTGCGCTAATACCTTCATAAAAAGATGGGGCTCACTGCCCCTGGCCACGAGGACTGCGGGAGAAAACGGTCATCACAAACAAAAGGCCGGACACTCGTTCCACCCCAAAGGGTCAAAAGGCCGTCTGTTTATGACCCAAAAACGCTTTGTGAAAAAGAGGCATGTTGTGGAGCATTTGTCCAGTGGGAGGATCCTCCACCACACATTAAAAGAAGGACATATGAATATTCACAGACTTACAAAGAGCCTTCGAATGCACAACCTGTTCCTTTGAAGGTTTAGCTGTATTTGAATAGCAGGCCAGACTAAATATTTCTCAGCCGTAGTACTTGCCCAGATGATCCAATCAATATCCCATTGTAGTGCTGTTCATGACCATAAAATCAACACTGCAGCTGGTCACTTCACACAATGAATGATTTAAAAACACAGAATTCACAGTAACTTTAACCGCCTAACTTCAAGTAAGTAAATTAAACTGGTACAAAGCAATGGAAGTTCCAAAAAGGACAAATGATTGGACAACTACCACAGGTACTCTTTAGAAACAATTAAATAAATCACAAAATTTCACGTTTCACCAGCGTTTAATTTGATTTGATTATTTTGGAGGAACTGTTTATATAGTAATGAAATATAAACAGTGTTGAGCTAAATACTTTGAAAAAGTAATGTTGGCTGAATAATGAATACATTGTTGTAAATGTATTTAGTAACATATTCTACTACAATACATAAAAAGTTACATATTCAGAATACATTTAAAGTACATATTCATAAGAATGAGGGAAAAAACTGCTGTTTTTTTTACTTAATTAATGGCATTTTGCACTGTTTCTGGTTGGCAGTGTTCATGTAATTCTTCTGTTAATATGTTTCATGAAAAAAAAAAACCACTAATTAAATGATGTTACGACATTATTTTAGCTCTTTTAGCTTTTTGCCTCAATCCATGGCTTCTCCCATAATTCCACTGCCATCTCAAGAACTAGGCAAACAATTCACCATATCCCAATAACAAACACTCACAAATGTCACAATACCAACGCTAAGCTTATCATTTGTCAATGTCCGCTACTGAGGAGGCTGATCATGTCTACTCAGGCTTTAGCAGTGGGTAAGTGTTCTTAAAGTATCCCTAAAAATGTAAAAGGGACCTGTACTGCATATTTCTGTTCTATAACGTGGACAATTTTAATGGACTTTAATGGGTTCTGTCATCACCTTCAGATTAATGTATTATTTTTTACAGTCTTACTGGACAGAATACAACAAATAATATGTAAAAACCATGAGTGGTCCACCTTATCAAAGTCCTCCTGTGTAGCTCTCATCTCCTTCCAGGTTTTGTTTAGCAGCTGGATGCAGATGCAGAAAAGCTCCTCCAGCAGTCTGTCCTGTGCAAAAAAGATGGGGTGGTAGTTCGAACCTGTCTCTGATGCTGCGAGAGTGAGGGAGTGAGAGAGAGAGAGAGAGAGAGAGAGAGAGAGAGAGAGAGGGAGAGAGAGAGAGATAACCCTTATATGTCTACCATGGCATATACTCCTTGAAACACCTTTTCTTCATAGCTCATTGAAAGTTCACATCTACACCAAATTTGTTTTTGTAAATACAAGAGATCATTTATTATACTTTACACAGACTTGTGTAAGATGATAATGATAATTTACATTTGGGATGCATTTTTGTAATTTTTAATATGAAAACAACCAGGAAAAAACAACACAATGTCAATGTAACTGATTACTTAAAGCTACACAATGTAAGTTTTGGGGATTTGGAGACCTCTCTGGTGGAAATTTGTAATTACACACATTGTGCAGAAGAACATTTTGTAAGGCGGGCTGTGCTTCGGACCCTTTCCCCAAGCAGATAAAATTGATGATTGCAGGTGCGTTGAAAGAGGGCAGGGCAGTGCTTTAAAAAAGCGTAAAAAGAAAGAAAAAAAGGAATAAAATGGCTCACGTGCTTCTCCGATACGCAGAATCTCACAAAGGATGAGTGTGAGCTGGATGCTGCTGCGGGCAAATGGACACTCATGCTTATCCTCTCTGCTGCTGTTCTCCAGAACAAACTACAGGACAGTGAGAGTGAGAGAGTGAGAGAGAGAGAGAGAGAGAGAGAGAGAGAGAGAGAGAGGGAGAGAGAGAGAGAGAGGGAGAGAGAGAGAGCGAGAGAGAGAGAGCGAGAGAGAGAGAGAGAGAAAAGGAGAGAGATACAGAGGCAAAAAGGAGACAGAGAGAGACAGACAAAGTTAGAGAGAGACAGAGAGAGGAAAAGAGACAGAGAGAGGAGGTTTAGTCAGTGAGTAACTGTAAGGTGAGATCAGTGTGAGAATGTGTCTGTCTCTCACTCTGCTGTAGGCATCTGGGTAACGGGAGGCAAAGTATGTCATGGTGTCGAGAGCCAGCAGCCCTGGAGGAGTCCGGCCCAGGTCCTGACCTGGGTTACTGTTATTCTGGAACACACACACACACACACACACACACACACACACACACACACACAGAGAAATCTTCCTCTCAGATATTCCAACATCAGAGCTTCGTATAAAAATAGAATCTAGAAAAAATTACAGGCCAGCTTCAAATTCAAACTTTAGCTTTACTCACTTCACTCATGTTAAGACTAACCCTACTAATAGAATCCCACCTAAGAATAGATGCACAGAATACTAAAAATATTGTTGTTTGAACTTGTGTCTCATTTTTAACTTATAACGGATTGTTTCACATTTTCCTTTTATTAAGAAAGAACTATTTTGCATTAAAAACTAATATATATAGTTGTATCATATCCCACAGTGTGTGTGCAGCCCTGTTACTGAAACTATTCTCACGACTAGTAAAGATTTCACATGGCCGTTCACTTAGGAAAGGTCTTGATGATGCAATTTCCTGTTTATCCTTGTTTTTCCTTATCCTTTAACAGGGTAAACACACTACCCACGCACAGTGGGACATAAAGCATAGTTCATACTTGTTATTATGTAAAATATTATTGTGAAATATAATAAATGTAATATACAAAATATAATTAACATTTAAAATGTACTTTCATAAGTGTGAATAATTGTAATGATTAAAATAAGCTAATAATGAAAAATAACATTTTCACTCCTTCACATAATCTGAGTAAAGCGGAATGAATCTGGGCCACGCAGAGCAGAGTCATTAGCTTGTTCTCACCGAAAAGCCTAGCTTTTTGAACTCTTTAGCGCAGAGCGAACGACGCCGCTCGTTACTCAGACTGCCCTCACTCTCCGTCTCAAACACAGCCTGGCGTAAACTGTGCAGCGCTTCCCTCTGCTCCTGAGAGAGAGAGAGAAAATGAAAGCAGTGCTGTTCATGTGGGAGAAGCACAGTATTATTAATTTCTCAGATTTGGGTCTGGGCAAACCAGCACTTGAGCAATCTGACAAAATAGAGAGAGAGAGAGAGAGAGAGAGAGAGAGAGAGAGAGAGAGAGAGAGAGAGAGAGAGAGAGAGAGAGAGAGAGAGAGAGACTGCCAATGACACAAGAATATCCAAGAAAACTTCAAAGAAAACATCGTTTTCATCCCTGACTCTCTGCTACTGAAAATACAGGCATATAATGCTCCATGGCTGGCAGATACAAAAGAATTCAACACACTTTTCCTCCACTAGGGTTGTCACAATAACAGTATTTTGACTTTGATACTGATATCAAGTGTAGCATCACAATGTTCAACACCTCAATGATACTATAGCAAAAAATATAAACAGATTACTGAACTGAACATAGAAAGGCACTCAAACTGCTACAGCTTAACAGAGCACAGAATACATCGTTGAAGTGGTGTTAGGCTTTAAAGGGCCCATATCCTTCACTTCTTTCTTATATTTTATTATTTTCCTGAGGCCCACTTAAGATGTTTGTGTCTGTTTTTGTATCAAAAACAGCCATAATTCATTTTCACATGATCATTTTAAACAGACTGTTTTTGTTACAGCGCCTTTAACCTCTTACTGACCAGGGTATATTTTGGTTTTTACATCTGAATTTACATGACCAAATCGTAAGGCAAATTATTCAGTAACTGCATGAAATAAATGTAAATTCTTATTTTATTTATTATTATTTTTTTAAAGCTCCCCTCGAATTAACAGAACGTGTGTTTTATGATCATATACATATTGCTGTATGCTTACAATTTACTGCTGAAAGCCAAAGATCTTAGACGCTCTTTGTATTATTTTATAAAAACAATTTTTACAGAGCAGATCACTTAAGAGACGCCATCTGTTTATAGTTTACGGCCTAGATTTGTGGAAAAATGGGTCGACTTTCAGTAGACTAAAAAATTTGTGAGTTCAGCTTCTTTTACTATAAGGATTTAAAATTACATTACCCATCTACTTGACTGGAAAGAAGACAGTTACAGCTCCCATATGACACCCACTTTTTGAATGTAGCTTATGAAATATGAAAGTTATGAAGAATATGACGAAGTGCGTTTTGGAACCACCCATGGTCTCAAGGAGTTGAAAAGGTTAAGCACCTATAAATATGCTAGATATGTACTGAAGTATAAAAATCAGCTCTGTTCTGATAGATAAACAGACAGATAGACAGACAAATAAAAAAAGACATAAGTTAGAGTATGAGAGAGTAGGAATAGAAGCATGTCTGCATATTTACATAGCATAGAAGACAGATTTGTTGTATTTATATGAGAGCAGGTTTTGCACTAAGTGGTATGAGATAGTTTACAACACAATGAGAACAAACATAACTAGGAGTATCAGCAGTGTTTACAGTCTGAAGTGCACAGTGAGAGTGTCATCACAGTAGCGGTTATGATATATTGCACAGTGTGTATTAACAGGAGAGGTGATATAGTGATGTGAATTCAGCACAGTTCAGACAGCAGGAGGTCAGAACCATCTCTGCAGTAAGGAGACTCGTTGTAGAGCTTTATAGCAGTGGGTAAGAAAGATCTTACACTGTGCTCTTTAACACAGTGTAGCTGTAACAGTCACTGAATGTGCTTCTCTGATTGGCTGGCATGTATAGGACCTCATTTCAAAAGCAGTCCAGGCTGAAACACTCATTATAACTTCAATGTGAATGAGTGGAGCCAAACTGCTGTATGTCGAATAGTAATCTGTGTGAATGTGTTTGTTTTTTGTGACATTACAAAAACAATAAATTCAACACAGGCTGTTTTTGCAGGTTGATATTAATATATGGACTGTATGGACTGGGGTGTTTTGAAACTTCAGCAATGTTAACCTACTCTTATTTAAAAGAAAAGGATATAGGCTCTTTAAATAAATGTTGAAATGTAGAATATTGTTTACCACACCGTAGTATTGAGAAAGTACTGAGGTTTCTATACTTCATACAACACTACCCTTCACAGGTATAATGAAAGTGTGCTGGGAAACTGACAGGATGGTGCCAGTAGTTGTCCAGGTTTCTACTATAATGCATAAATAAATATATATAGTCAAAATAGTACTGCTTATATATTGTTGCTGTAGTAACTTTGCACCTCCAAAATAGTAACTTTATATGAGAAGGAAATGTTCTTAACTTCACATTAATGTAACAAACTATTATTTTGTAATAAATCATTATTTCAAGGAAATCTGGATCATTTCTATTGGTCAGTTTGACATGAAAATGTTCTCACAATGTGAACGGCAGGTGACGTTTTCAAATGGTGAAGTAATAAACCAGAGGAAAAAAAAATAAAGGTTTGAGGTTTGATTATATTTTTAACAATTAATAGGCTGATGCACGACAAACGACACTGGGGCAAAACCGTAAATTAATATAATAAAGCCAATAAAGCTTCTTTGAGCCGAGTTGAGAGCGCAGACCTGATTAAAGGAGTCCAGCGGAGTCCTCATGCGCGGCTCCAGGAGGTTCAGACGCACTGACTGCAGCACGTACAGGTGATGAGCCATCTCATCTCCAACCGAACCTGAACTGTGGATGATGTTCTGAAAGACAAAACACAGAACTCACATTTATAGCACTGAGACTCATTACTCACAAAAAATGCACAAGCAATTTTTTTTTTATTCCACTAAAACTCATTTCTAAAGACCTGCAGCAGGTTTTCACCTCACCTTGTAGATGTACTGGCGCAGGTTCTTCTTCTCAAGGAAAGCAAAAAGTTCCTGAAATACACAATGAATAACGTCCATTTACTAAATATCAATGTACACCCAGTGTTTTCTACTGAATTGGTTTAAGTTCTTTGACAGGAATGGCACAAACTGAAGGGGGCAGCAAACCTCAGGTGAAAATACACTTTTTAAAGTACACATTACACAGGGGAATTTCACTGATTTTTTAAAATTTCTGCATATTTTAGGTGTTTGTGTGTGAATAAAGTCATTCAGAGTGGATAGAGAAACTTAGAGTCAGAATTATTCACATTGGTGGTGACAGGAACCAGACATCTGAAGAAAGTTATTACATGAAATTCTTGCGTTTCCTGATGCATGAGACATTGTTTCACAGTAGTTCTGAGATTAGCTTTTGGCCTAGAACATATATGTGTGTGTACTTGTTCTTCTTTTTGTTTTTTTTGTTTTTTTTTAACAGGTCAGAGAGGCACAGGTATTGTAAGGCAACATTTTTTCAGGTTTTTTCAAAGCATTGTTTCAATATCTACATTGGATATAAAAACTCTGAAGACACGTGTATATGTATTCACTGGTCATTTTGGATAGTACATAAAATAGCTATAGTTGCATTGTAAACATCACCACCCCTGGTTCCCATCACCACCACTGTAAAGAAATCATTTACTTTGTTTCTTGAGTGTAGAGAAAAAGTTGTGCTACAGTGAACCATTTCATATCAAACCACTCTGAACGAATTTATTTACATCACAACCACTAAATTATGCAGAAATTAAAAACAAAAATTTGTGAAATTCCCCTTTAAAGTCTTTTACCATACGATCAGCATGTGTGGTTTAGCCATAGACAAAAATACAAAATGTTTTTCTTTGCTGCTCTATATAAATCTCTTCCTCTAAATGACACGATAATAACACTTCCGCTTATCAGCTGATACCTCAACTTCCTGCATTATATTCCAGGTAGCTCCACTTCTGACCGTAGGTTTGGCTGTGCTGGTGTAATGGTTAAATGCTTTCTCACGTCAGACATGACTGATTAGATTTACTTCTCTAGGCAAGGCAACTGGGGTGCCTAAAGCTGAAAGGAGATTTTCATTAAATGAGAATTCCACCAAATGTTTATTTTTTTTAATTTCTGCATAATTTAGTGGTTGCGGTGTAAATAAGTTCACTCAGAGTGGTTTGATGTGAACTAGTCCACTGTAGCACAACTTTTCTTAATATTTCTGCATAACTCAATTGTTGAGATGTAAAGTAATTCAAAGTGATTTGATGTGAAATGGTTCAACGTAGAGAAACATATTGACTAAAGTAGAAGTGAGCCATATGACAAAAATATAATATCGCAATACTTCAAGCTATTTTAATGATACATGATATGTCACAATATTTATTTTTTCAGATATCGGACACCAGCAGTGCTACATTATAAAAAATATGAAAAACTGTGAATACAATGATTTCTATTCAATATGTGACATACTGTGTTGCACCAAATCCAGTTAAACTAAGTTTTTTTTTTTCTATCTTTATAATGAAATGTTGCTCTTCTTATAATAAAACATGCAGTTGGTCAGTGTTCTCCAAGCACCGATGATATACACTATATGTTCAGAAAAGCATACTGTATGGTAACAATGCATCAAGATAACAATATATATAAAATACATGCCAAACTATCATAAAACAATGTCTTATGCATCAGGCAGTGTATTTCTAACCTTTTCAGATGTCTGATTCCTATCATCACCACTGTGAACAAGTTTCTATAAAGGGAGCATTTCACATCAAACCACGCGGAATGACATTTATTGACATCTTAATTATAAGAAATTTGGAAGAAAAAAAAACGCTGGAATCCCCCTTTAGCTTTGTTAAAAAAAATATGATCACAGACACTGCCAAGGGAAATTGAAGACAAGGCCAGAGAGTCCACTCACCTGCCTATCTGTCTCCCCAGCAGTTTGCAACAGGGCCATCAGGAGGGCCATGGCTTTAGTTTGAAGCAGCTGGTTGGACCTAAATTTGGCAGATATGAATCATTTAGAGAAAGTAAGATAGAGAGAACAAGACAGGCACTACACCAACAAATGTCTGCCCGTTATTGAAGGTGAAATCTTATGAAACCATATCTTCTTTACACAGCTTCCTCCTTACACCACTGCAGTCCATCAGCCAAAATATATTGTGTCTGCAAATTGTTTCTTTAGTTTTGCCCTGAAACTACAAGGCTAATGCAGCTAACAAGTACGGAAAGCTTATAACCCACCAATTAGAATTAAACTACATGCCTGGACCATCATAAAGTAGCACTCAAATAGACTTCCTTGTGGTTTCTCACACTGTATGACATACTGTTCTCCAAGGTTATTTATCTTTAAAAACAAACTGAATTTTTGTTTTTACTTCAGTCCAACAGACTGAACTTTATTAAGTCTGAAACTTACAACAATCTAAGTCAATCTGAACCAAATCAGTAGCACTTTCCACACAACTACAGGTGCCATGGTTTAGGAGTAACTAAGTTCTCGGTATATCGGCTCCATTCAGTCCTACTCCAGAGCTGCAGAGTAATCAGCAGACATGTAAAATGAGCATGAATGTGTGTGTTTGTGTGTGTGTACATACACCTGCAGGTGGGAGATGAGCTGATCCAGAGTGATCTCCTTTCTGATCTGCTGGAAGAGGCTGCTGCTGCTCAGGACCATGCTCTCCATGATGTCCAGGGAAACCTGCTGGATAGAGGCATCCAGTAGCTTTCCATTCACAAAACCGACCACCTGAGAACACACACACACACACACACACACACACACACACACACACACACACACACACAGAGAAACAGGAGAGTTGAAGTGTGAATTTCTCAATACATTCCCAATATTAACACTTTTCATTCACTATTACTACTTTACTCATGTATCTGACGTAATAGTGTGTTCTAGGATTATAATAAGCCTGTCACATTTACTACATACCCATCTGATAAATTAACAACAAACTGAACATGAAAAACATTTATCAGTTAGGTTGAGACAAATGTAAATAAAACACAGCAAGAAACATGTTTAGGTAAAAAAGGCTGCAGACCTAACAATGCAGACGGATTTTCACTCAGGCTTGTTTATTAATAGTTAACTAAAAACTGAAATAAAGAAAATTAACACATTAATCATATCTATTTATATGACAATCAACAAATAAAAGTTTAAGATAACGACAAGCCTAACTTGTAAAAAAAAAATTGTTTAAATTTAACAAACAAAAACTGAGCTACAAGGAGAGAAACAGACATTGGCTGAATCTCAAATGCCAGCCTACTCCCTGTATAGAGCACTGCATACATCATTAAAGCTCCAGAGAACCTAAATCCATGTTTTCTGTGTAAGCAGGTTCATTTTGCTCTTGTGGGCATAAAATATGTACAAAGAATGTCCTGTGAAATAACTTTCCAGCGTCCAGCAAATGGCCAATTTATTTCTCCAAAATTCTCCGCTCTCGATGCAAACTGGGCAGTCTCAATTTTGGGCCACGCATACGTAAGCAGTATTCTCATTAATCACAAGGCTGATGTGGGATTTTCACGCCTGCACAGCTTTAATAAAACTTCCCTTACAGTCCCTCTGTGTCCGAGTAGGAGAAACATACCACGAGAAAGCTAACCACCAAGCGAAAGCTAACCACCAAGCGAAAGCTAACCACCAAGCGAAAGCTAACGTAACAAGCATAACTGAGCTAGCAAGAATTGCCATTATCTGCATTCCCTGGACGCACAGCCATCAGTAAAGTGAATAAGAACTGTCTTTAAGATGTTGCCATGTAAAAGCTGGGTCATTTTCGTGAGCCCTGGCAACAACGGGGTCTACAACACCACTTGTAAGCCTGTTTAACTCCTTTCAGATACGTCTGATAAGCGATTTTTAAAGCTGCAACATGTAAGATATTTTTTGTTAAACCTGAAAGAAGTAGAATCATCAAGTCATGAGAAATAAAAACAGGATAAAATATATTGTCAGTATGATCCTGACAGCTGCCCTGTAACATCTGAAATAATAATTTAATATTTAGAGGCATCAGGGCAGATTTTGCGGGAGTTTTCTGGACCACGTCATATGTCTTCACCTATTAACATCGCACTCAACAGACTCAAAAAGAAGGTCTGACTCATTGTTTAAGTCTCTACACATTATACATACGCTGATAATAGTATCAGTAATATATAGATCAGTTGACAGATCAATAGATCATTCATTTACTTCCTCAGAGGACAAGTCCTTTACCAAGTTTTCACTTATCAGCGGACTGAGGAGTCTGAAGCACAACTTACATTAAAAAATGTTCTTCCACACATTACACATTTCCACCAGAGAGGTCTCACACTAAGCTGTGTTTTATTATATTTCTGTCAGGCTTTTTGTCCATTCAAACCTTGCTGGATGTTTAACACTTAATTTTCATATCATACAAACATTTTTAATTAATTAATCTTCCCTGGGTCTTTAACAAAATAGTGTTTCACTACAGTCTCTCTGTTCAATTTAGAGTAACATACAGAGAGAAAGCCAACAACCAAGCGAAAGCTAACCTAGTAAGTAAAACTGAACTAGCATGCTCGCTCATCTGTCTGCCTGTCATCCGCCTGCTTGTTCATTCATTCATTCGTTCGTTCGGGACACTTGCTGAACATGCAGACTGAAGACAAATTTTGCAGAAAAACAGCACTTTGTTGGTGTAAATCCAGCCAACAGTGATGTGTTTGGAGGAGGCAGTCCTCACCTTTTTGATGAAGACGCTGGAGAGGTTCTCCCAGGAGACGATTCCATGGTCCATCAGCTCCATGAAGGCCGTAAGCGTGTGTAACATAACCAAAGGAACCCTGCACACAACAAAAAACCTCATCATCTTCATATCAGTGTCTAGTGTATAGTATAAAAAATAAAATTATACATCATGTACTTTAAACACCCGTTTACTTTTCTTTTTGTAGGATTTTCTGCCTTCCTCACATTTGTGAGTCATTTTAGAGTCATCGGCTGTTCATCTTTCTGGATCCATCTAAAATGTTTTCATTTTTTAAGAGCTTCCTAATAGTTCAATGAAACCTGCAAAGTTGCACAGGGCCAGCAAATTAGAATCATTTTATACATTTGTCTGAAACCAAACTGAAAAACACTGATTCCAAACTTTTGAACTGTAGGGGCATTTGGTTAGCTAGTGTAACAGTCAGTTATTTGACCATTTAGTGATCCACACTAAGACCCAGACCCAGTAATACGCTTCGACTCTGTATACCCCAGCAAGAAGGGTAACCTAATTCAGCACTGCTGACCTAGTTAACTCTAGCTCAAAAAGCGCATAGAGGATGTTGTGCCCACAAAAACAGTTCGTGTTTACCCCAGCGAGAAACCGTGGCTCAACTGTGAAGTCCGTGCAGCTCTGAACGCATGTACCACTACTTTTAAATTAGGAAACACGGATGAGTATAAAAAGCCAGCTATGCTCTCCGCAAGATCATAAAAGCAGCCAAACTCGAGTACAGGGCTAAAGTGGAGTTGCAGTTCAACACCACCAACACGAGAAGCCTGTGGGAGGGACTAAACACAATAACGGACTTTAAGAGGGCAACTCATTCTGTGAATAACATCAGCGCTGCGCTTCCAGACAAGCTGAGTATTTTCTATGCTTGTTTCGAGGCAAATCACACAGCTACTCCTCACTGCCTGCCACTCTGGACCCACTGCAGTTCGCCTACAGACAGAATAGATTAACTGATGACTGATGACCCATGCCTGCTCAGCCAGACCACAGCTCCAATGTCATCATCAAATTTGCAGATGACACCACAGTTGTGGGCCTGATCTCCAATGACAACAGGCCTACATAGAGGAGGTCAGCTTCCTGACACACTGGTCCCAGGAGAACAACCTCTCTCTCAACATCAACAAGACCAAGGAACTTATAGTGGACTTCAGGAAGCAAGAGAAAGTGCACACCCCCCATCACCATCAATGGAGCCACTGTAGACAGGGTCAGCAGCTTCAAGTTACTCAGCATTCACATCTCAGAGGATCTGACATGGACCAAACACACCACACAGGTGGTAAAAAAAGGCACAACTGCCTCTTCTACCTCAAGAAGCTGAGGAGGTTTGGCATGAACCCCCTCATCCTCAGAACATTCTACATAGGCACTGTGGAGAGCATTCTAACAGGCTCCATCACCACCTGGTATGGGAACTTCACTGCCATCGAGCGGAAAGCTCTGCAGATGGTGGCGCGGACAGCCCAGCACATCACCGGGGTCCAGCTCCCAAACCTCCTGGATTTATACACCAGTCGCAGCCTGAGGAAGACCAGGTGGATTCTAAGGGGACTCCATCCACCCAAGCCACTGTCTGTTCTCACAGCTGCCAAGCGGGAGGAGGTACAGAAGCATTAAGTCCAGGACCAGCCAGTAACAGCCAGTAGTGCTGGTGTATCGGTCTATAGGCCTGTCACTGCACCTCTGAGACATGATGATCTCCACGGACAATCTACACCTCATCCACACCTCAACAGACTCACTCTGATCTTACTGCACCCTCAATCTAGCAAATCTATACTTACACATATAGATTGACATGTTGTACATCTTATATCCATATCTTGTATAATCTAGAAGATTTCTATATCAATATTATATCCCCTGTTTACCCTGCATCTCATTTATTTATCTACCTCAGACTCACTAATTGCACATACAGAAATGTGTATAACAGTACAACTGTACATTTAAACAGTGCAATACTAGTAAATATGTATATGTGTATGTATTTAGAGTCTGTGTTAAAAAAATATATAAAAAGCTGTTGTATATTTGAAAAGTCCTCCCCCTACTTGCTTACACCACACCAAGCTCAAGTACATTTGTGCTTGTGGAATGGGGGAGTTTATCTGTGATGTAAATTAATCATCCAACACCTTAAACAATTAAAAATGGTTAAAAAGCAATTTTTTCTTTCTTTTTTTCTGGTGAAGTCCTGCTATTATATTGCTAATATCTCCACATTGCACAGTGGTCTGGTTCCAGTGCAGTGTTGAGGAGATACAGCAGGCAAATCTTACTCAAACCTCCTCAGTCCTATATACCCTCTGCTACACTGAACATAAACAGCAACCCCTCAGGATCCACTCAAGAGCTCAAAAAAATCCAGGTTCTTGCATCAAGCATCACTGTAACCCAGATAGAATTATCATAGCTGTAACTATTACTAAAACAAAAACTAGCAGTAAAAAACGTGCTTGTTAAAATGTGCACGAAAACTACATCGATACTATAATGTTCACTTCAAAACTAACTCAGCGAAATAAAACTACTGAGGAAAAACCTTTAGTTTCAGTTTTTGCACCACGTGAATGAGAGTTTACAAGTTGAATTCTGCTGTGTTTGGTCTTTAAGGAAAGCTGGAGCCGAGCCGAGCGCAGTCTGCTGTTATGTTAATTTTACTCTACCGTTAACAAAAACCTGCTAACCTGCTAACTATTTTTTAAACTGAAACTAAATATAATTTAAGACTATTACTTTTCAGAAAAAAACAACTATAACTGTTGATGCACCCTTAAAACTAACTAAAACTAAACTGAAATCAAAAACCAAAACAAAATCTAAATTAAAATAAAAATGAATAAAAAATAAATAAAATAAATCAAATAAAAATGACAAATTCAGTACTAATAACCCTAAACCCAGCTTCTATCGGCTTTGAGGGTTCATCATTGGAGTAGCTCAGTGGTGTAGTAGCTCAGCAGCTCGATGGTCTAACAGAACAGAAATTATTTTATAAAATCAACTGATATTGCTGCACATAATATTGCTGCTATAGAGGAGTGCCTTATAACTATATATATAATAATGGGCTATAATCAACAATGAAACAGAATACTCATTTACATCGAAAGCTAAGTTTAGTTTCAGTTTTAAATCATTAGGTAGATTACTTACTTTTGAATTGTTAATTAGATGCTATTTAAAATGAGTAATATCACTTTGCCTACAAGTACCCTGTCTCTCATATTTATTGCACTGTCTTGTCGGCATTGTGTACACTGTATTGTTTTGCACTTTGTCCTGGAGGAATGTTGTTTCATTTCACTGTGTACTTGTACACAGCTGAAGTGACAATAAAGCCTCTTGAACTTGAACAGAAGAGGTTTGGATGTCTTTAGAAAATCACACAAGCTTCAAGTATGACCTGAATGCACTTGTAACTTCGAGACCACGAAAACTTTCAGGAATGCTTTCATGAATTTATTCACATTTATATTTCCCAATTCTCAGATTGCACTGAAAAGTTTGTAGAGCACAAGACACAAGTGCTCAGCCCGGAGTGGACTCCGAGTGGAGTTCAGGGTATACGCACTCATGAGCATCCTCCACAATCTGGACAAGCAGCGAATGTCCGTCTCGGCTGATAAACTCCTGAGCGAAGGTGATGTCTGTGGACACAGAAGCGAGCTCCTTCAGCGACTCACAGCGTACACCGGGGTCCGAACTCTGAATGCCCTTATACAGGTCCTCTGCACAGCGGCCCTGAAACATAGTACAAAGTCCAAATGCCAAGCTGACTGCAATTACTGTAAAGGCTATAGACCATATATACTTAGACTATAGGCATAGGCAGACAAACTAGGGCTGCTAAAACATCATATTACATCATAACTAGGGATGTGAACAGGTGCTTGAGATGCCAGTATATTTAAATACTCAAGTTATTCATTTACCATTTGTCCATCACAAGAAGCTGGGGAAAACACACAGTCCAACATTTCAGCAAAATGCCAATTTTATGTTTTAACAGGACTGTAAATATGCTGAGTTTGTTCATATTTGCAAGAAAGTATGCATATAAAGTAGATCATAACAACTAAAAGTAGCTGCTCCAAAGCAGTGGATGCTTTATGTGATGATGTTGCCATGGACTATTTTTGAACAAGGAAAATTTTGAATGTATTCGATGTGTGCTGTTATTTTTTGTGCAACACCAGTGATGTCAACCAATTATCTGTTCATTGACCCTTACAGGTACTTCAAAATTAGTCATTATGCACATTCCTAAACATAACCTACATGATAACTGCAACATTATCACACAATGACAACAAACATGTGTGTCTCCTCCATATGATGGTCATCTGTGATGGTGGAAATGTGGGCTACGGAAAGTTACTCACTGGAGCTTTGGTCAGCCGGAGAATGCTGCCATTCTTAATGTCCAATCGATTCTACAACACAAACCACAATACAGCCAGTTCAGACTAGAGCAACAGCTATAAATGGAGCTGATGATAGCTGGCAAGGCAACACCATAACCAAGAGACAGGAATAGAAAACACGAGAGAGAGGGAGAGAGAAAGAGAGAGAGAAAATGAAAGCAGTGCTGTTCATGTGGGAGAAGCACAGTATTATTAATTTCTCAGATTCAGGTCTGGGCAAACCAGCACTTGAGCAATCTGACAAAATACATGCACACTGTTTTGCTGACACAGAGTAAAGGGTGCTAAAGCAGACCAGTAATAATTATTCACTGCACTCAGGTAGAGCACACTGCAATTCTTAAAAGAGCAGCCGTAGTGCACTCACACACTAGTATTATTGACCAAGGTCAAAACAGACTGTGTCTGACCACACCCAAAGTCAACAGACCAGTGTAGCATAGTATAGAAAGATTACTCATTTAGACAGAGCAACATGACAAGCGTGATGCACAATATACATACAATAAAATGAACAGTAATGGCACATCTAAAAAAGGCCACAAACTAAATAGTTTATTACAAAATAAGCTATTAAAGAAGGAAAAAAGAAAAAAAACAACTGGTCAAAGAAATTCTTTCAGTTATGATGATGTCCAATCAGTTGCTTGTTACTACGCAGTTTATTCAGTTACTCTATACTGGTTGTTGTTGTTTACAGGTTCTCCAGAGTTGGTCTAAATCTCTTTTTATGACACTCAAGTTCTTCAGTGCTCTAGAAGTTTTTAAATAAATTAAATAATTTAAATAATGACAGGGCTGAAGTGACTCACAGACTCAGTGATGTAGGTCTGGACTCCGTCTGCGTACTGAAGAGCGAAGTTCTCAGGGCCTGAAAGATTCCACCTTTTAAAAAAACAACAACAGCAGATTACACTTTAGAGCGTCTGAGAGGTGAAATGATTGCAAATACAGCAGACCGTTCATAATTAATCCTGCTGTTAGTCCAGATCTCTCTCTTACACACACAGACACACACATTTACTTACTTATCACAAACTTCTTTTATCACCGCAGAGAGGGGCTTTTTCTGAAATGAAAAGGGAAGGTTAAACAATGTGTTTAAAACATGAAGTACAAGTAGGTTGTTACTGCCAGAACAAAGCCTTGTATCTCCAAAATGGCAGTTTTATAGGAGATCCCAAAAACGTCCTTAATGAAAACATCCTTTTAATTAAGGCCTGAACAATATGATCAGTTTGTGACTGATACTAATTTTAGAGAGCTAACAATTCTGACAATCGATAACAGCGCATAATTTTATACTCCTATTTCAGATTTTAATTTTATACTCCAGAAATTTACTGAATGATATGACTAAGTTATACAGGCACTCACGCACACATTCTCTCTGATAACACCACAGGTCACTAACAACAGCCAATATTACTGACCAATATCGGTTGCAGGGTCATAACCAGAATTAAAACTTTAGTGAGCTCCATATTGCAGAAATATGACTTCACATGAACCATCGTGCCAAATATGTGGACATGAAATACTAGTTATGTGCCTATTGTATCTTCAGCTGAAAATACATATTAAAGCCCATTTACTGAATCAATAGTTTCACATTTGTTTTGATTGGGTTAGTTTTAATTAATGATTTAAACTACCTCTAATGTAAGTCAAGGTAAAAAGATTTTATTCCAAGTAATTTTGTCCCATCTCTATTGGTCATCATGCAATTATTATACACTTTGAAGGGCAGCTGGCATTTTAAAATTATACAAAAAACATTACATTAAAAAAAAAGCAAAAACTGGAGATAAAGCATTTGTCCTGTCAGCAATGTTATCTTTTCATGTAAAAATTTGTTTAGGATTGAAAAACACAGCACAACTCCTTTGAGTACAAGAACCCAAAACCAAAAGCCACACTGCGTATGGCTCTACTCCACACTCCAGCCTAAAACTAGGCGAAAAATACATAAATAATACAAAGGGTAGAAGTCATTCCTGCGTCTGGACTGGGAAAACCCAGCAATTAGTGGTGGCCAATGTGGTAAAGTTTTTGGTGTACTGTGGTAGACCGATCAGTGGGCTGTAATTTGCGGTCTACGGGCTGGTCAACCAAGTGGAAGCATTGGACACAGTCCGTCAAAGTAGTAGAGGAGCTCTTCGTCGGGGGGGGGTTGAGGGGATACTTATCGTTATAAAGCACCAACCTCCGCAGAACAGCCCACATTCAGCCTTCCGACCCAGGCGCCCCACTGTGGAAGACCCCTGAATAAAAGGGCTGACAAAACCAAACCCCCAAGAGAGCACTCACAATTGTGCTCATTCCCAATAATAATCACAATGACAAAACCCAGTGGGAAATCCCACCCTGGGAGAAAAAGGCGATCTTAAAGATCTCCTAACATAAAATATGGTAAACATTTGTAAACAGTATGTTTTGACTCAGTAAAATGAGTATGTGAGAGCAAAAAGCAGTAGAGATGTTTGTTATGAAGTTGCTTTACTCAGTCTGCTGTGAAGTTAAGTCTGCTCTAGTTAATGAAAAAAGGAACACATAAAAAGCGGTAAAATACAGTGACTGCAATAAAAAAAACAGAACTGCAGTTAAAATAATGAAAAAACCCTGAAGTTTAGAGTTTGGCAAAAAGTTCATTTACACAGTTTCTCTCTTTACCCCCAAATACAGTCAGCCAAGACATGAATGGTGTCTGACGTTTGCTTCTGACGTTTGCTAATGAAGTCGACATATAATGGGAGCTTATACCTCATCAAACATCACACTTGCTTCAAACCAGTTTGAGTTTTAAAAGGGACCATGTTGTACATTTTTCTTCTGTTTACATTTTTGCCCCCAAAAATCCACTTGTAACGTAACCAAAACCGATCATAATTCATTTTTACATGACCGTTAATCCAACATCTCTCTATCCCTTAGAATTAAACAGTCTGTTTTTGTTACTGTGATTTTAAGACTGAAAAATAACCTCGGTTCTGATTGGCTGCCCTATACTGTGTGGGGTTTGAAAAGCAGACCGGGCTGAAACACTGCTTATAACTTCAGTGTAAACAGGCAGAGCTAAACTGCTGTAGGCAGAATAGGCGGATATATTTAAATATATGGAATCGGTTCTTGTGACATCACTAAAACAGCGAATTCAAAACAGACTGGTTTGCAGCTCAGTTTCCACATACAGACTGTATAGGCTGAAAAGTGAACAGCACGTCTTGAAACTTTACCTCAAAACATAATACATTAACCTCTTACTAAAAGGCAAATTCAGTTTTCCATGGGCCCGTTCCGTAATCTGAAATAGACCTGTGTATGTGGTTTTAGACACTGTATTACATATTGCTTATTATTTATAAAACGAAGAAACTACAGGCTGCTACTACTGCTTTTAGCTATGCAATGTGCTTTTGTCCATTTGTGATCTTTGATTAAATGCGACTGACCACACTTAGGGATTTCACTAAACTGTTTCTTTAAAAAAGTTGAAAGTACAACGACAAAGAAATAATCAAATATTCAGAAACCAAACTTTAATCACTGTTTTGATTGGAGACTGGTTTTAAAATATGCTAAACTCTTTTGCTTGGCAAAGCTGTAGTAACTGCACTCGTATGCAAAAATTTGGGCGCCCTCAAATGACATTTGGTTGACTTTCCAAGAACACAACTCCGCACATATTAATGCACAAGTACAGTTATTTGCTGAATTTAACACAAAAAAGAAACCATTAAATGTGCAAAAGTGCAAAAGTTATGGCACATGATATATATATATATATATATATATATATATATATATATATTTATTTATTTATTTATTTTTATTTTTCCCAATATGTTATATTCAGCAAATAAAAAAAAGTTGCGATTCTGAAGGAAATTGTCATATTTTAGTTCGCTGGAGTGGATGTGTTAACTTATTTTCACAAACATGTAATTGGACTAGCAGTGTTTAAACTTTCCTGTAAAGCCTACAGAACTGATCAGATGACAGTTCACTTACACAGGCATGACAAAAGTTGTTAAAAGGATGAATGTTGACAAATGG
The DNA here is from genome assembly GCF_904425465.1 of Colossoma macropomum. Lineage (NCBI taxonomy): Eukaryota > Metazoa > Chordata > Actinopteri > Characiformes > Serrasalmidae > Colossoma > Colossoma macropomum. The sequence continues at coordinate 7,885,801 of NW_023494788.1, read as the reverse complement.
ATGCATTAATTACTAGATAATTGGCCGAGCAGTGATGTAAATATGCACTGGCAGCTTATGCATACACCACAAACCTTCCTCAAGTCAAATCTAGTGCAAACACACATGCCTGAACCAATGACATACAGCACAAGATGGGTTAATTATAACATGTCCAACTACTCATTTCCTTCAGAGTGTGGCTTCTTGGCATTTGTTTTTACATGCAGTAGGCAGGTGTAGTCATGCTGAATTAGAACACTTCAACCGAAATATTCTGGCTACTTGTAAAGCTTGTTGTAGCCCGCTGTAAAGCAGTCTGCACTGAAATACGCCCAAAAGTCTCCACGTGTTCAGAGGAGAGCGTTAATCAGCACCGGCTAAGCTCCACTTCATTCAACCAGGCATGGGTGTGTTGGAGCCTATCCCAGCACTCATTGGGCAGAAGGCAGGAAATACCCTGGACAGGTCACCATGCCATCACTGGGCAGATACACACACACTCACATACTCACACACTCTCACACACACACCTAAGGCCAATTTAGCTCCAATTATCAGTTCACACCAATCCCCAAAAATTCACCATCTTACAAAACTTTTCCATGGTTTCAAGTTAATGTAAAATGGAAATTATAAGGCATTTTTCTTCTGTACCGTTTATTTATTTGGACTTGTTGCCAAGCAAAACAGATTTGCGATATCAGGGAGTTCAATTTTGATTTCAGGCTGATTTTAAGGTCTTCACCAGCTGTTATGCAATCTTAAGCACTAATGCCAAAACTAATGAGGCCAGATTGAGACAGAACAATCCTGAATCCTGGAGCAAAATACAGACTGTGGATTCTTCCAAGTGTGGGAAAGAACAAATCTGACAGCTGTTTTATGGTTCAGCATCTTTTTTTCCACTGAGTTGCTCTGGACAGTTGCTGAGCAGGTCACATGAAGAGAGCATGTCAGGGCTTACCTGATCCAGCTGGATGAGCTGGGGGTACGCCCCCGGCATCTGAATAGCAATCTTCACTATGTCCTTCTGCTGCGGCATTTTCAAACGCTGATGCCTGGCCTCCTAGACTCTGAGAGAGCGAGAGAGAGAGAGAGAGAGAGAGAGAGAGAGAGAGAGCGCAATGAAAGCAGTGCTGAGAGAGAACTTGATTGGCGAGTAGAAAGGAGAACAGGAAAAAAGATGCACATTCCAAAAATATTCTGGGAAAGAAATCAAAAGGCCTTTAAGACGTCTCATCTGACAAAATGAAAAACAACTAAGGAGGCAGCAGTATTTCCAGACTAGACTCCAATGGAAATAAAAAGGGTTCTTCAGAGCAATGCCACAAAAGAACCACTTCTGGTTCCTTCAGGGAATTCCAGATGGTCCATCTTTTTGCTCTATCCCCATGTATTAAGAGTAGGGATGGAGCAAAAATATGGACTGTCTGGTAGGTCTGTCGCAATTATTACATAATCGTCTGATAGTTTGAGCAGCACTCGTCAGCTTTCAAAATCATATGTTTGTGTAAGAAACAGAATGTGAATTGTGTGCACCTTCATCCATGGAGTTAAGGCAAATACAGGTAAATAAAAGAAAGCAGAAAACACATGTATTCACACATCTTACAAAAACAATAAAGCTTTTGACCACTGCCTCTTTACACCTTTCGAGGGCAGTGGTGAGTATCGTTAGTTTATGGTTTGTTAATTGCGCCTTTAGAGGGCGCCATTGAGTAATATTTGTTTATCTGACGTTTGTTGACACCTTTAGAGGGCAGCGGTGAGTAATGTTTGTTTATTTGAGGTTTGCTAATAACACCTTTAGAGGGCAGCGGTGAGTAATTTTTGTTATTTAAGCCTGAGCTGTGTCTGCACTCAGTTGAAACCTACTAAGTATCAACAGCTAGAAAGGAAGATTGCTAATCAGTCAATTTGGCAAATTTAGGCTTATACTTTACATACAACAAAAAAAATTACATTGTTAAATCACGTTATACATTACATGTAAATTAAATATCAATGTTTGTAAATGAGGGTGCAAGTATAAGGAATCTTTTTGAAGTAGCCACAAAATCATAAATTCAAAGGCAAAAAATCATTGTTGAATAATAAATGGTTAAATGTTTTTATGTATTATTGTTATGCTCAAAAAACTAGCAAAAATGATATAGATATAGATATAGAGATATAGAACCTCAAGAATCATTAAGAATATGAAGGCCTATGAATATGCACAATTATGCAAATTGTAATCACCCCTTACCCTGCATGTTTTCTCCATTCATGTTACAGACTGAACAAATAAGACAGAGCAGAAACAAAAATACTCTCACTGAAACTTCAATGATCAGAAAGATTTTGTCTTTCTGTCATGCTGGTACCAGCATCAGTGAGACTTCAATGAGCTGAAATAAACCTGCATGGTTGTGTGTAAACTCAGGCCTTCTTGCTAAGCTAACGCCAGCTTCTAGCAAAAGCATTTAGGCTAACAGCTCCAAACACATACACACTCACTCAGGTTTGAGTCTTTATGCTCAAACCTTGCGTCAGCGAGGCTTCAATGAGCCAGAATGAACCTGTGCTGTAGTAAAACTGTGGCATACTACCTGCTACTAGAACAGAGCCAAACAAAACCGACAAAAGCCTCGAGAGACAGCATGAGGTCAGCGCCCGAGAGCTGCTGAAAGCAGCATGAGTTCTGCGACTCACTCACTGGCGCTGGTTCATGGGCCTCGCCTCACGCTCGACCCCGGTGCCATTGACGCACAACCTGAGGGCTGAGGCAACAGGGGAAAGAGCATCTCCCTCTCGGCTCAGGCCAAGAACACTTATGAGCCTTTAATTTTAAAAGAATAGATCATTTCCTTTAAAATAAAAAAAAAAAAACACACACATTTGAGAACAGGACAGCTGAGAGGACTGCTTTAGTGCACACTCCTACTTTCACAATCACTCTGTATATTCTGGGTCTTCCTCTTTTTAAGGAGAACTTGCGTGCTTGGTTCATCTGAAATCTGAATGTGGGAAGGCTATCTAGGAGATACTGCGGATGACTTATAAGCCAAAGTGCTTTTTCTGTCTGCAGACACAGACACGCACAGTGATGGTGTTTTTATTAACAGAAGCTTCTGCTGGACTGTTTAACAGACTCAAGTGCTTCCATATGTGCAGAAGAGGCCAGCTAACACTCAGCGTCTGCCTCACCGCTCTCAAACGGGCTCCGGCAGAGAAAAAGATGTATGTGAATGTGTGTTTGTGTGTGCGTCAGTTACTGATTGATGGACGTTAACCAGTGCTGGGGTAGTTCTCAAAAAAAGTAATCCGTTACAAATGACTAATGGCTTCTCTCAAACTGTTATGGGATTATTTTACTGATTACTTCCTGGAAAAAGTAATTTCAGTACTCATTACTTTACTTCTACTTTACTCTCTAAAACACAGACATCTGCAGCAGCTGTACAAGGGAAAACCCTCTGGTGCTTTTCAGTATGACAGAAATATTTCAATATTTCAAGAAATATTTCAAAGTCAACAGCAGCAGACATTATTTAAAAATGCTGTCACTTTGAACAACACAGCCCTGTTATGCTGGTTATAATTATGACGAGTTGCTGCTGTTTAAAAATCCAGAAACTAGCCAAGGGAAACACTTCATGAAAGAACTGTAAATACTACAAATCTGTCCAGTCTGTTTAGACGGAGGTTGAGGTTGTTTTTCAGCCTGGAGATCTTTATCTATCATATTACAGTAATTAGATGCTTTGATAGATTGTTTGTCAAGTTTGCGGCACTTCCTGTGGAGGCATGCAGTCAGCAGGATAGGTCAGGAATAAAGGGGAATTTATGATTTAAATGCATCAAGGATAATTTACTCTGTTCTCTACAGTAAGGAGTAAAACAAGTAACATCATTCTTATTAATGCAACATGTTACTTTGTACCACATTACACCTGAAACCAGCTTTAACCTCAAAGGCTTTAATAACTGTTGCAGCTGTAACTAAACCCATCTTAAAAGTAAAGGGCCCAAAAGATGTTACAGGAAAAACACTGGCTTCACAATAAAACCTTTCAATGGATAGTTTTTTAAAAGGTAGCTTTAAACACAAAGACAATAACATATATACCATAATAAAATAACGACATATAAGTCTACACTGTATCTGGTAGTGCCCAGTATAAAGTTTAGTCTCCCAATTTAAAACCAGTGTAAATGTACACCCTTAAAAAAGATGTTTTTTTAAGGGTTCTTTAGCAGAGAAAATGGTTCTATAAAGAACCATGAACACTCAAAGAAGTGTTATTTGCATCATGAAAGTGTTCTTCAGACTGATGGAGAATGTGTTGTATATGATTCGATGCAGTACCAAAAAGGGCTCTGCTATCATTGACAAGCTTGACATTGTAACAATAAGGTTCTATATAGCACCATCTTCAGCACATTCTCCATCCATATGAAGAACCCTTTCACAATGCAGAGAACCCTTTAATCATGCAAAGGTTCTTTGAGTGTTCATGGTTATATTCAGAACCATTTTCTTTACTAAAACTCTTGAAGAACCATCTTTTTTAAGTGTTTACCCTCACAGGTACAACACAACTTAAGGTCCAACTGTGTACCTTAAATGAGTTTTAAACACACAGTGCACTCTCAAAATAATGGTTCTTCAAGAGCTCTTTCCATTTAGAACAATGAGGTCTATATAGAACTATTTCATACTTAAATGGTTCTTTGCACGGTGAAATGGTTCTTCAGATAGTTGATGGAGAATGTGTTGTACAACCCCATTTCCAAAAAAGTTGGGACGCTGTGAAAAATGTAAATAAAAACAAAGTGCAATGATATGCAAATCATTTAAACTCTATATTTCATTGAAAATGCTTCAAAGACAACTTATCAAATGTTGAAACTGAGAAATGTTATTGTTTTCTGAAAAATGTATGCCCATTTTGAATTTGATGCCAACAACACGTTCCAAAAAAGTTGGGATGTGGGCAACAAAAGGCTGGTAAAGTTGTATAATGCTTAAAAAAAACACCTGGTGGTGTGTATGGTTCTATATAGCACCAAAAAGGGTTCTTCTATTGGTAAAAGTTTGACATCATAACCACAGAGGAACCCTTTTTGGTGATATATAGAACCATTTTCAAAAAGGTTCTCTTCTATATAGAACCATACAACACATTCTCCAACAATCTGAATAATTATTTCACTATGCAAAGAACCACTTCTGCATGAAATGGTTCCATTTTGATTTCATGGCTCTAAAAAGAACCATTCCCTTTACTAAAGAACCATCTTTTTTAAGAATGAATGTACATCCACTTTCAAAGAGGAACCTTTGTTCTTTTTTAAGGGAAATTCCTGCTCGTTTCTGCATAATTCAGTTGCTGAGTTGTAAATATCGTTGTTCAGAGTGTTCTAATGTAGACTGAAGTGGTGGTTCGTTATAGATAAACTGACTCATATCTCGACGTTGGGCATGATGGGAAGCAGGGGTTGTGATATCTCCAATGCAAATATAGCCATTTTATTTACAATCCAAAACTTCCAGTGAACCTACGTGTGCTGTCTGAGTTTTTCTATGTAATACTGACGATGGTAAAATAGTGGTAAATCTGAAAAAAAGAATGATTTCTTTGGGGACTATTTTGTCTTACAACACCCTGCACATACCTCTCCGCCATGAAGAAAGTCTTAAAATACATTTTTAGGCCAAAAGCTTATCATAAAACAATGCCTCAGGCATCAGGCAGCATATTCATAACCATTTCATGTCATAACTTTCTGTAAGGAAACATTTAGAGGCATTAGGCATGAGATGTCTGGTTCCTATCATCACCATCGTGAATTCTGAGTCAGTAAGTTTCTACATAAGGCATTTTACATCAAACAACTCCTAAAGACTTTTCACAGATTAAATTGTGCAGAAATTTGGATTTGGGATTGTACTCCCTTTGACTCACATTTTTTATAATTTTTTTTTTTTATAAAGGAGTTAAGACCGGCTGTGTGGAACAAAGGCAAGGTGAAAAATATACCTTCAACTGTAAATATCACATCATCTGTTTTCTAAGTGAAGGTTCTGAGGATGAGTAGTAGTGTTTGTGCCCTGAAATCTACAGTTTCTGAAGCAGAGTGTTCTCTTTTGAACTAAAAGTGCTCACACTTGCACGAAAGTACAGTTTCTCTGTTTCCACCTAAACAGCCTTGACCAGAAGCGTATTTAGTCTTCAGCGCTTTAGTGCAGGGACATTAAACAAGGCCAGTTATTGAGAAGAAAAAAAGCACACAAGCTTTCTGCTTCTTATAAGGTTTAGACATTTTGCAAGAGTAACTAATGAGCTGTAGACAAGCCTGGAGCTGCAGACTAAGCTCAGAGACAGGGAGGCCTGCTAGCTCTGCTCTCTGTACGAGTCTGAGTTTCCCAGGCTTCATTCCCAGCGTGCCCCTGCATGCTCTGAGCCCTGCAACTCACACTCAGCCCCTCCTCTGCCCTGCTGTATTTGTACAAAGTGTGAGCGTACAGAGTGTTTGAGTGTGCAGAGCATTTTTGGGACATGAGTTTGCGCTAATCTCAATCCTCAATGTGCTCTGTATGTTCGTGACAGCAGGGTGAGATGTGCCTGTAGTTTCAGACACATATACATAGTTTCCTCTTGGCTCTGACTGAACTCTTAAAGCGCTCTGTAACCTAAACAGCAGATGTGCGGTCACAATACTCGCATGTGTGCAGGGCATGAAGACCACCACCAAGCCCACAGATCACACACGTTACTATCCGCGAACACACAAAAGACAAAGCTTGTGTCATTTTTTGCCATGCCCCAGTTACAGGCTTTCATCTCTGGTTACCAGTATCTACTCAGCTGAGGACTTTATGATTAAAAGGTCAATATCATGAAAAAAAATCTAACTGATGTAGTATGTAAACACTGCTAAAGTTCAAAATGTTCCTAATCCATATAGTCCACTTATGGAATATTCTGTCACTGTCAGATAAAGATCTCTTATCTCTAAAATGGTAACTTTACAGGAGAAGGAAAAAGGTCTTTGTTCCAATAGTAAAGATGTACTTGCTTATTCAGGCTACAGCACTTAGCTCTGTCCATTCATGCTTAAATTATAAGGAGTGTTTCAACCCAGACTGCTTTTTGAATGAGGCTCGAAACAGGGCAGCCAATGAGAACTCATTAACATATACCTGTCTTAAAGGTTGTACAACCTTTAATGTACAAATGAATTAAAACTGTTAATTAAAGCCACACAGAAGTGGAAAAAATAAAATACAAGAAAAATGTGGGCCTTTTAATCACTTTATATCCAAGTTGGAATTTTAAAGACTGCAGTTTTCAAATTGCGAGAGCTGCAGTTTTTAAATATAGCCAACATAATCAACAACGCTGTCTGAAAAAGTTTTATGTGGGTACATTTAACCCAGCAACATGGAGCTCATGAACTGCCTATAGATGAGTTAGAGTAACCAGAAGAAACCCATGTGCTGTGACCATGACAACACAACCAAAACTAACTGGCGCTATGTTCAGTGTTAAAGCTTAAAGCAAGAATGTACATGCTGGTCTGTGGCCACCTGCATAAACCATCTCAAGTATATATCTCAAGTTAAACTCTTAAGGGATAATTTTGTAGTTTTAAATTTACATTTAAGCTTAGCAACTGTCAAAAAACTGAAGTGATGAAACTCAAACTTAGGACTAAAACTCAATTTACAATTATGGATTTCTTTCACTTCCCACTTATCCCTGAAGAGACTTCCTTGAGGTAAAAGAAGAAACTTAAGGCTGAAATTCACTTCAGATGTGACCACTAGACCTTAATCTATTCAGAACAGTTGCAACATAAATCACAGTCATAATCCTGGTCAGAAACATCAGAACTACATTTGTTCCCCAAATCATCCAGCACTAAATTTCTATTACTTACACATCAGGAAACAAACAGACTTCTTCCCGTTTGAATTCTCTAACTCACTCTAAAACACTGCCACACCCTTGAGCTGAGGACTAGTTCTTCAGAAGGCCTTTCGGTATTGACGGGTGTCTGTATTCGACCGATATCAGCAGAAAAATGCTAGATCGGATATTGGAGGGAAAAAAGATGGAATGTGGTCCTGTAACAAATCTGTCCAGAGATCAGCACTCAGTCTCACTGTGTGGGGTGATGCTGTTAGCTGTGGGGCAGTAGAGTGTTTGAGTGGTTTTATCATGATAGCCTGTTTTAAATGCGCATCTTAAGTGACATGCTTGAATTAAAAATAGCTCATTTCAAAGCTTAGTAGTTTTTAAAGAAAAAAAAAAACATCACATTTGTATTGACCAATACTCAAGGCTTCAATATCGATATCAGAAAAGAAAAAGTGGTATCATGCCATCTCTAGTTAGGTCATTAGTAAAAGCTTTAGAGCCCAAATATGAGCAAAACACTAAAATATAATTCAAGCCTTCAAGCTTTGGTTTTAGAGTCTAATTAGTTGAGAGGCCAGTTTTTTTAGACACAATCTTCATCTACAATATTGCAAAATGCAACGAGGGTGGACATCACAAAGACATTAAATTATATCATAGTAAGAAAGTTATGTAATATGTTTAAATTCAATGAATAAATAATAAGACATGTTATAACATCTTAAATTCAGTTAATCTACAATACTAAAAATATTAACTGAAAAAGAAACATCTTAAAATATCTTGAAACGCATTTCAAGTTTATAATTTAACCAAATTAAGCCAATGGAAAATAGTAAATGCCGTATAAATAAGGCATCTTGATATATCTTAAAACACAGTTCAAGCCTGTAACTCCTATAATAAATGAACTGGCCAGATTTTTCTTCACCCTGTTCTGCTGCAGCTCCTTAACTACAGCTAGCCTGCTTCTTAGCCTGAACAGCTCGAACTTTGTTCCAGAAAATACTGAAAAACAAAGGGCTGACAGACCTTCAGACCCGCGTTAACCGACATGTAAACTACTTTAACATTATCTAAACTCAGCCAGGCTGTTTAGTTCAGTGACCCGCACGCAGCCCCAGCGCTGCCGAGCTAAAGTTTCTCCACTTTCTCCGCCGCTTTGGTTCCTACCTGTTGGGAGAGAGCGGGTTTTCTCCGCGGTGGAGCTCCTTCACATCTGAGCTCCTCTGGTAAAATCACGGAGCTGTTGGAGCGGGTTTGAGCTCCGCAGCCTCTCCGAGCGGGTTACGCTACACACCGTCCTCCGGAGTTTAGTAAGTAGTATTTTTGTCCGCTCTCGCAGTTCCGGGTTGAACGGTGTCCCAGCCGGCCCCTGTAGGAAGGAGCAGAGACTAAAATTAACACACACACACTAAAGCACACTAAACTAACACACACACACCCACAGAGAGGGAACCAGAGAGAGCCCAGAGACCAGAGGGCACCGTTAGACGAGGTCTAAACATTCAGCTAAGTTTGAGGAACTGAGCTGCTTTTACTGTAAGATACGTCTGCTTTGCAACCCAATGTGAGCTTTCAGTAAGCTTTCACCATACAGCCTCACTGGGTTTGTCATGTGTGCCAGGATTTTCCACATGTATAGCCTACAGTACTGCGTGGACGACTATTTGTTTTCAGTCAAAAAGACCATTAAGTGCAAGTTATTCATTCTTCATCGTGGGAAAAAACAGAAAACACGTTTAACAGAAAACTACGCTTTAGCAGCTATCAGTGTTTTCACTAGGCTGTTGCCTCCTTTGCCTTTACGACAGCTTCCTTTTTTTCTGGACACTTAGGCCCAATCCGGTTTCTTATTTTTACCCCAACTGCTTGTTTTTTGAGTGTCACCTTGACCCTTAGAACTGAGTTACAAGGGGTGGTGGTCGAAATTTTTCCCTACGAAATGGGACAACGCTCAAATAAAAAATATGCCTTCAAAGAGAGAGGTATTTCAATCACCACCCCTTGTAACTCAGTTATTTGTTATCACCCACCCTTAGCTAGTTCTGCAGTGACGCTGAAGTCAGCTATGCACCAGCTTCTTGTTTGAATTTCCCCGTTCCACCTTAAATAGTGCAGCAGTTCTGATGCCTCAGGCACCAGAGTATAACTGCTGCACCATTTAAGGTGGAACAGGAAATTCAGCATACTACTAGTGATTTTTATGCTTGTTATGAAGAAAAGGACCATAATACATTAAAACGACATTAAACTAAGATAATACAATGGATATCGTAACTTTTTAACGGAGAAAATACTCATGTTTGTGAGTTTGTTTGGTCACTTGCACAGCCATATTGTCAGTTTTTCTGTTTTGAGTGTGACTCTGAAAAACCTCTGTTTGCAGGGCCATGTAGCCCTAACACTCCGCCCTACCCCTCTATCTTAACAAAAATTGGGACACCCTACCTCTAGGTATGAACACGCAGAACAGAGGGGTGGTCTAAGTGGTCGGGGCAAGGGGTGAAATGGGACTGGGCTTTGCTTTCCATTTTTCAAAGAAATCTGCTGGGATATTTTTCCACACCTCCAACGTTCAGTCTTAGAAGTTACATTTCCCAAGTAGGCTAATCCCAAACACATTCAGTGGTGTTGAGGTCTGGAGTCCGTTGTTCTGCGGCTTTTTTGTTTGATTTGCACGTTTTCTCAGCTAGGACTTCTTGACAGCTACACATCTTCTCAGACCCATAGTGCTGAGTTGTCTTCTCACAGTGGAAGGATGGACAGAAACACTAAGAGTGGAGCTTGATTTTCTCCACTCTCTCAAAGATGAAAGCGTTAAGTGCTGTTTATCTGATGAGGACAGTTTTGATGGTCTATCGCGTCTTGCATGGTTGTTAGGAGTCTCATTTTATAAGTATCTTTTAATCATTTAATCATTTTAATTTTGGAAAATCTAGTTTTTTTCACTTAATTTCCTTTGACTTTCTCTTCCTCATGCAAATGGATTATCGTGTATCTATTCTCCTCAGAAATATCTCATGAAAAATTAATAATTTGTACTTAATATCTGTTTTTCCTGGAAATTAAATAAATGATGGATCTCTGACTTTTCCTACGTCAACCAGTCTTTAATCTCCAGTATATTTCCTGACCTCTCTCTTGGTCAAGCTCCATCTACAATCTAAAGACTATTAAATGTAGAGTTCCTGAAGGGTCAGTACTGGGACCTTTACTGTTTTTAGTCTATGTGAATGAACTTGCTAATATCAATACCTGGTTTGAAGCTAACAAGTTATCTGTTAACATTATGAAAAGCTCTTCCATGCTCTTTACACCAAGAAACAAAAAAGGAATTGATATCCTCCCATCAGTGCACTTGTCCAACAATAATATATCCCGTGTCCACTGTGCTAAATTTCTTGGTGCACTTATTGATGAGAAGCTCAGCTGGAAAGATCACATTGCAGTAATACCACAAAAAATAACTGAAAATACTGGTGTCATTGGACAAATGAAATATATATTACCTCAGCATGTACTTCTCAATCTGTATTATACAATGATCTGTCTATACCTGTCATATTGTAACATTATCTGGGCTAGTACTTTCAGAAGTAACCTCACAGGTTATTTATTCTTCTAAAGCAACAAATTCTTGGTCAGAATGATCACCTTTCCTTCAGATTATGCTTGCTCTCGACCACTATTTTTGAACTTAAAGATTCTAAATATATATGAAATTAACCATTTCACACCAACTGCCAGATCTTCAAACAACCCACATCCTGCTTTCTACAGAACTTCACTAAGCCAATTTAGTTTCACACAGAGGACCTTTTATCTGGAACTGTCTGCTACTCAACCTGAGAACCTGAAAACAGTCTGAACCTTCAAAAAACTAGCTAACTAGCTTCAAAAAACTAGTCCACTTCCTGTCTCAACAATTGAATCCTATTCTAATTAACCCAACCACCTTTCTTTGTATCTTCTTATGTTCCTTTTTCTTTATTGTTTTACATTTGTTTCTTTCTGTTGAAGCACAAAATGTATCTAAATGTGAGGTAATTCAGTAGGGAAAGTACCTAGCACAAGGCTCTTTGGGAGTTTTGTACTTTTCCTGCACTGTTTTGTTTATTGTTTTATTTATTTTGTATCCTAATACTCACTATGTTTGGTCTGTTTGCATAAAAAACTAAAAATAAAATACATATTAATGTGTATGTTATAGTGTTTTGTGCTGCGACAGGTGGATCAGACACAGGAGTACTGCTGGAGTTTTTAAATACTGCGTCCGCTCATTGTCAGTCATTACTCTATCACACCTGCCTTTTTGGTCCACTTTGTAGATGTAAAGTGAGAGATGATAGCTCATCTGTTTGCATTTATATCTTAAATATAGTCAGTGTTATTAAAGATTTTAAACCGCTGGTTTGGTTGCACCATCTGACTTGGACTGGTTGTGCCGCCTGACTTTTCAGACTAATTTCAAATTAAACAGGCATCTACTTAAACACTCATAGAAACCTTTGTCCTTGAACTTGAGTTAAAAGTAGACCTTTTTTAAATAAATAAACATTATTTTAACAATTACACATGTTCATGGTTTTTCTGAAGTCAGACCACCTGACATGGTAGACTGAAACATTCTGACCATGACTCAATTTTTTTTTTCAAAGTTTGTGAAAGGGCTACTGACCTTGGTATTGTACCATGAAGGTCACTTGGGGTCTTCTTAATGATGCAATAGCCTGGCCCCCCTTTCCTAAAAAGCATGTCAAAATAAAAGTCTGCTGTGCTGCTGACATTTGAGGAAGAAAAGTGTTTCAGTGGGTTGTGTACTTTAAAGTTGCCTTATTATTCAAGATTCAACAGTTTTTGAAATGTAAAATCATGTCAAATTATTTTATTTAGAATTTTATGTAATTAAATTACCAATATTACGTATATCTATATCACACATATTGTTGCCCCACCTGACATTTTTTAAGGCAAAAAGAAACTAAAATCATTTTTTTATGGATGCATTAAAATAGATATTCTTGAATAATTTTATGTCATGTATAAATAACAGACTTGGACACAAAAATGCCAATCACCCATATGTGTGTGTGTGTGTACACGCTAATAATAAATGAGTGGAGAAAAATAATGAGTAGAGACAGGTGTACTGCATGGCACAATAAAGCAGTTAACATCCTACTGTGCTCTGTTGTCTGAACAGAATCATGAGCAGGCCTAGTTGACCTTGATTTTGGATCAAGATGGCAAGAGATTAAGTTAAAAAGAATACTGTAGGAAAAAAAACTTTCAGTAGGAACAGTGACCTAAGTGACGTGCATTTAGATCTACATAGAGAGGAATATTATATTAGGATATTATAGTAAACGCTTTATTACAAAAATAAATGACCATTTGACAGTTCAGTGGTGTAAAAACCCTCCAGTACAATTAAGACTCACAGTCTCTGCCAAGGCACAATTAAGCTGTTCTTGTGGCTTGTGGTGGCCCAACGCCCTATGTTGTTTTTTCTTTGTCTCTTGCCTGTCTATTTTATGATAGAAACCACAGATAGGCTAGTCACTTTGAAGGAAGTACAGAGTTCAGTGGCTGAAAATGAAGTAGAGGCCCACAGCCTCATGAGGTCTATGTGAGAACGGCTAGAAAGAAGCTATTACTCAAGAAAGGTTGACCTGAAAGCATAAGAATGACCCAACTAAAATGTGAGACAAAGGTAGAGCTTTTTGGCTAAAAAGAATGGAAAGACATTCTCTACAGTAAAGTATGGTGGTGGCAGTATCACACTGCTTTTTATCAGCAACATTCTGTAAAGCAAGCTTCTGCAAACAAAAGCAACTGTATAAATGAAACTTATTGAGTGTGCAAAGCAACTAAAGCTTAAGAGAAACTTCACCTTTCAGCAGGGCAAAGCTCTGAAGGCCAACACATGAGAAACGTAAAAACAGTAAGGTGAATATCCTACACTGACCCAGTCAAAGTCCTAGGTTTGTATTCATACACCTCATGAGTAGAACTGCTGACTTACGATCAGCTTTTGTGATGATTGTCATAAATAGAAATCAAATCTTACACTGTGAACTGCTTTGTGCATAATGACCTCAATCTCACTGAGAATCTGTGGCCCTGTTTGAAAATGTCCATAAGCCTCGTCCAGACATCTTTAACAACCCACTCCAAATCTGCCAAGATGAATGGGGAGAAAAAACACTCTTGGAAAGTGTGCTAAGCTGGTACATACTTAACCTAAAGGATGGCTTGCATGGGATTTGAGTACTTCTGCAACCAGCATATTTTATTTATTTATTTATTTTTTTAAATCTGCAGACAAAGAACATTTAGCAATAAGCATTTCCAAGAGTTAATGATAAAAATACTTATTGGAAAAAACTTAAAACTTATAGCTCAGATAATTATCGAATAAACTTTTGCAAGGTACTTTATGTACGTATATGCAGTCATATACAAAAGTTTCAAGACCCCTGGTCAAATTACAATATCTAGGTGAAAATAAGATAACACATCCGCTCCAGCGAACAAATGTAAATAATGGCTTTTTCTGCTATTTTTAAATGCACAATTTGTATTTATTTGACGAGTTTCTATTTTTTCCCCCTAATATATTAACGTGTGCTGTAACGTTTGCCCAGGCCACATCTTATATTTTGTTTTTTACAGCAAATAAACAGTAATTGTGCATTAAAATGTGCAGATGTTCTCTGTAGAGGATGTGGTAACTTACTGCTATTTAGAAAATCAATAAAACATTTGTACACAACTGAACGTGTGGGCGCTTATTACAGTAGAATACTTTCACAATTGTGGTTTTGAATGTTTTTCCAGTATTTTCTGGAGTGTGGAATTAGTTGTGGTTGAACCCTGCTACAGAACAGGCTGATGACACTGAAGAAGAAGCAAAACCATGAAATCCAAGTCGACTGAATCAACAAAGGGCACCAGCATTACAAAATCGGTATTTATTTCTCTCAGAGACAGTCATTCTGGTAAGTTACTAATTGGTCTGTAACAAACGACCTCGGTACATGGCATTGAGACAGAAGATTGAAAGTTTTTCAATTTTCCCTGGACCTGAAGTGAGCGCTCCATCCAACTGAAGGGAATGGAAGCAACCAAAGTGATCATACTGTTCGTAAAGTGCGGTGTTGAGATGATAAGTTTGATATAAAAAGCTCCTTTCTGTGCTTGCTAAGACCAGCTGTCTACCTACCCAATACAAAAATAAACAGTAAAATGCTTAATGTGTACAACCATAAAAATATCCTTTAGCTGACAGTAATAATCAGAGAACAAGAGGGCAATACATGTTAAAACAGGAGAGGTTATGTTCGAACCAACAGTCATAATCCGTATCTACACATAGATGACACATTTCAGCTGTGGAACCGGTACCGGATTTCTCTCGGCATTCATGTACTGAATCAACTCACCCCAACACATTTCCTTCTTTATACACTCATACTCATATACAAACAATACAAAATCATTTTAGCTATGCTTAGCAAAAATACATATACATACATGTAAATGCTTCATAGGTGGAAGGCCTAAATTGTAGGTGATAAACACAAGGAGAAAGGGTTAAGCTCATTCAAAGGGACAGTTGATCTGAGCTGAGACACCTCTACTTTTCAGCTTCAGTCAGAATTAATAACTTAAGTTAGTTGAAGTATATTTTGAAGGACGTCTAAGTCCAGAGAACATTAGACCATTAAAAAGGTTTAGTTCCTAGTAATTTTCATTAGACTGCAGACCTCTACGATCATGTTGTGTTAAACTGTTTTAAGTGGCTGTGCAGTTCAGTCACGAAAAAGGAACATACACACTTGCTTGTATATAGTTTAAAGAGGAATTCCACCATTTTTTACAGAGCTTTTTGCATAATTTTATCATTAAATGTTCATGACTATCCTGCCTTATGTCATTGTTTTTATGATAGTTTTGAGAGGTTTTGGCTTAAACCTCATTTACATACATGGTGGAAGGAAACATGGAAGGCCTCAGGCAAAATAGTCCATAATGAAAACGTACTTCAGATTTCTCATTATTTTACAATCATCAACATATCAAAGCTCAGATGATGTGTAGGTTCACTGGTGGTTTTGGATAATAAATAAAATGGCTATATTTGCGTTGTAGACATCATGACCCCTGGTTTTTATCACCACCACTGTAAAGAAATCTGAGTCAGTAAGTTTCTCTACAGTGAACCATTTCACATTACACCACCCTGAATGACTTTGTTTACATCTCAACCACTGAATTATACAAAAATTTTGAAAAACTGGTGAAATTCTTGAACACGAAGGACTGCCAACACTGCACTTTTGCTTGTAAAACTAAAGCAAAAAGTACATTACATTCCTCCATTTACTCTGCAAAGTTCAGCACAATAAAGCATCTCTCATGCTTCCAAAATAAAAGGATTTGGCTCTCTGTGGTCAGGTGGATGGAGTAGGATCTTTTAGCTACATTTTCCATGCTGGACCCCACCGCCTTCTCAAGGCATAGTGGAAAAACAACAGTGTCCCAGAAAGAAATGAATATTCAGCATGTAGGCAGTATGAAGGTGCCACCTACACGCAACTCTATGCTCACTTCAATAAACAAATTCTTACTTCCACTGATACGGGAAGACAGGATACGTGGGAAACAGAGCTGGTGTTTCTTCAAAGCACTCACCACTGCTGGTGTTTTAAGTTTCTGATTCTGTAATGTATTTCAAAACTCTCATTGTGTATGTATTTGAAAACAAAAGTAGCAAAAACAACACTCTCGATCTCCGCTCAAACAGGGTGAGGAACTCGATTTCCATGTGTCGTTGCATTAAAATGAGTTTAAAAAGTATAGTTGTTCTGATGTCCCGAATTAAAATGACAGGTCGGGTGATTTCAGTGAAGCTTCAGCTGTGAGGTGAAGAGCGAGGCAGAGAAACATTCTGTGCCACTTTTCAGTAGATCACTGCTTTGGGTGAGGAGTATACAAAACAAAAACACATACATTTCTATATATACACATGAAAATCAGCTTATACACATGGATCTGAAACAGAGCCACACTTTTTTTTTTAAACCTGTGAATTTAAAAGGTTTCTTTTTTTTCCGTTTTTTTAATATAAGTATACTACTCTTATCCGATGTTTGGAGGTCAAAGGTTGGCAATGGGAACATCAAAAAGGTCACACAGGCCCTCGGTCTCATCCAGGTTATAGATGTAGTCATGGTCGCCCGGAGGAGGAGAGAGGCGGAGGAGAGGGGAGAAAACTATGAAAGAGAAAGGAAGGAGGGTGAGGAAATGATCCAATGCTTGGACTGCCTTTCCTTGAAGGCATTAAGGAAGCATTAAAGCCTTTAAAACACTGGTGTTTAAGTTAAAACACTACATAGGAGTTACACGAAAGTAAAGCTGCTTAAAGCTACTAGGCTTGTAGTGATACAAAGTAAAAAAACATAAAGGCTCATGGTCCTTAAACTGGGGACAAAAAAGTCATTAATATTAGACATAGGAATTAAAACCTAGTGTACTTTTTAAAAGCTATTTTAGTAGAAAACAAAAAATTCAACCAGATACAATTTCAAGACATTTTCCATCAAGACAAAATATCTTATAATACTCCAAAGGGCTGCAATTCCAGCACTTCCAATTGTCAAAAATATGTTTTTTTTATTGACTTCATAAATAAATGTTATACATAACTAGTACATAAATATCTTAATATCATAAAAATGGCTGTACAGTTTTCGCAGGTTTTAAACTGCGGTACAATGAATCGTCACATCTAGTAGTAAATTATGTACAGATGACTTGCTTTATGACCAGCTTTACCTTCTGATGACATGAGCTCTTCCAACAGATCTGTACTCATGATTTCTGTTAAGACAAATAAAATAGTGAAATAAGCAAAAGCTCAACCGGGTAACTGGATCATATCTGCACTTAAAGAAATGGTTCAGTGAAAAATCTAATCTACAGTTTTCCACTTGTTGTCAAATCAGCCAAGACACTGGTGTTTTAGTTTAGTGTTCAAATGTGGCTTCTTTAGTTCAGCACTGGAGCTATGAGGCTAATGTTGCTAACAAACACTAAAAGTCAATAATCACCCAAATCTTTTCCCTAAATGCATATTCAAAACTTCTCTCAATCTACTCAAACCATGTCCATGTCTTCATTAAGGTTGTGCAGACTTGTCGGTGTGGATTAGGACACAGTATGACTTACTGTGAGCTATAAGAATGAACAAATCTTTACCGTGTATAACAACACAGGGAACTGCCACTGTAAACACTAGACTGGACACTAGATGACATTCATGATTTCTGTTGTTGCTATTTATAAACATACATCTTCAGTTTGAGAACTCAAGATTAACATTATTCACAACATTTACCATTATAAGAGTTTTGGCCATTTTTATAGTTCACATTTAGTCATACTGTATCCTAAACCACAAGTTAGTCCACATAAAGATCTGGATGTGGTTTGAGCAGAACAAATTTGGGTGACTACTGACTATTGACTATTTCGTGTTTGTTTGCTGCATTACACTAGTAGCTCTAGAGCTAAACTAAAGAATATTAATTGGGACACAAACATGTCTTGGTTCATTGACTAGAGTAAGTGAAAAATTATGTAAATTAGATTTTTTTTTTTTTTTGCCAAACCATCAGAAATCTTACAATAATACAGAATCATATTAGGCATAAAGATTTATCAGTCATTATTTAATTACATTATACCACACTTTGTTCCAACCTCGCAACATGACTGGCTGAAAGGCATTCTATGAGTGTCAAAATCTCCTGATAGTGGCGTTCTGAATCTCAACTATAATGAATTCACTAAATCTTATTGGCTCTGACCTACAAACGACAATCTATAACCCCATTTCCAAATATTTATTTTATACGCTGTGCAAAATGTAAACAATAACAAAATGCGATGATTTGCAAATCATTTATACCCTATATTTAATTGAAAATAGTACAAAGACAACATATCAAATTTTGAAACTGAGAAATGTTATTGTTTTTTAATAAATGTATATCGTTTTTGAATTTGATGCCAACAAAACATTTCAAAAAAGTTGGGACAGGGCAACAAAAACTCTCCCATGCATATATAAACAGGATCCATAACGCTGCCTTCTCTGGGGCCGAGCTCATTTAAGATGAACCAAAGCGATGCGGAAAAGTGTCCTGTAGTCCGACGAATCAAAATTTTAAATTCTTTTTGGAAATCATGGACGCTGCATCCTCCAGGCTAAAGTGGAGAGGTGCCATCCAGCTTGTTATTAGTGCACAGTTCAGAAGCCAGCATCTGTGATGGTATGGGGGGGCCTTAGTGCACATGGCATGGGTGATGTGCACATCTGGGAAGGCACCCTTAACGCTGAACAGTATATACAGGTTTTGGAGCTACATATGCTGCCATTCAGTCTTTTTCATGGAAGGCCTTGTTTATTTCAGCAAGACAATGTCAAACCACATTCTGCCTGTATTACAGCAGCATGGCTCGGTAGTGAAAGAGTCTGGGTGCTAAATTGGCCTGCCTGCAGTCCAGACCTGTCACCCTGGAAAACATTTGTCGTATTATGAAACAAAGTACAAGACAAAGGAAACCCTGAACTGCTGAACAGCTGAAATCCTATATAATGCAATAATGGGAAAACATTTCACTTTCAAAACTACAGCAATTGGTCTCCTCAGTTCACAAACACAAGAGTGTTGTTAAAAGAAGAGGTGATGCAACACAGTGGTAAACATGCCCCTCTCTCAACTTTGTTTGAATAACGTTCCTTGTATCAAATTCAAAATGGGCATGTTTTTCAAAACACAAAAACATTCTCAGTTTCAACTTTTGATATGTTGTCTCTGTACTATTTTCAATTAAATATAAGATTTAAATGATCTGCACATCATTGCATTCTGTTTTGTTTACATTTTGCACAGCCTTACAGCTTTTTTGGAAATGGGTTTGTAGATATGCTGGAAAGCCTGTATCTAATGATGAATATCAATAATAAAACTAGTTTAATTATAATAATACACTCATGATAAACTCACATTATAATATACTGTGACATATTGCCACCGGTGTGCTGTAGCTGTAGCTGTGGGCAAAAGGCAGAAGGAAATTGCTAATGTACCAAATTTGAGGCCTACATAAGAACATCTTACCTTTAGTGGGGTCAAACATTTCTGAAAGTTCTTTGGGGAAGTCCAGTACTAAAAACATGATCAAACAAGTGAACAGTAATTAGTCATGTTGAGTAGTAAGCCATACTAGAAGGACAGTCAGTTGATTGCATACAAGATTGACAAGCATAGTTCAGCAAAATGATGTTTACTAAAGCGAATTTAGTTCCCACTGACCTAAACTTACAAAACGGAAGTACATAATGAAAACAAATAAATCAGTCCTGCTTGGATATATTTAGTAACTCAAAGCTTCACCTAAAAAGCAGATGCACTTACATTCTGAAGGGTCTGTTTTGATTGGTTCAAAAAGTGCTGAGGATTCAGGAAGTGAGGAGCTGCTGTCCAGTGAGGCAGATGACTGAAGTTGCTGGCTGTCCTCAGGGGATGTCTGATTGGCCGGCGTGTCGGAGGTGTTGTTACTGGATGCTGTTAATGAGAGAAAAGATAACAGGATATAATTACAGAATATCAGAAAAGAAAAAACACACTGATCTCTGATGAATTCAATAAGTTGTGATAAATGATAATATACATTTTTAGATTTGAATATATAGAATGTAGTAAAGGTTAATCAGCTCTGAACTAAGCAATGATAACTGCAATGATTTGGAACATTAAAATCTATTACTATCAGCTGTGTGCCAATTCATAAAATACAGAATTTGATTTGATGTAATGGTGTCTGAATTTTATATATTTTTGCTATAAGTTAATGTTTCCATTTTCAGTTTTTTGGTCCATTCAACATTTAAAAAAGTACAATGCTTGAAACTAAAGTTGTGCTTTCTATATTCTGAACTAATGCTCTAGCCACAAGTTAGTGTTAGGCCCAAGCTAACACGCTAGTTACAATATGATACGCTGTAGGCCTCGGCAATAGGGCACTGTTATCGGATGTCATTAGTGATGGACAAGTAACCCGATGGTGATGTGCAAAAGACGATAATCTGCCTTTTTTTGATAAAACAGAGAGGACTAGAAAGGACTAATTTATCGTTGAACTGATTGTAAACTAGAGATGAAACGGTTACCGGTTTCACGGTAAACCGCGGTAAAATTAATGACGGTTAGTAGTACCGTTTGAACTTTAAAGTATCGTTAAAACCGCGGTCGATTACCGCGCTGTGAAAAACTCGCTGTACAGAGTCAAACAAAGGCAGAATCATCTCTCAGACGCAGCTCTGTGTGTACGTAGAGGGGAAGGGGGAGGGGGAGGGGTAGAGAAGGGACAACATGGCGGAATGTAGTGACAGAGATTCGGAGATATTTCAGCCTTCTAAGAAGACCAAGTCTGACGTTTGGTCATGTTTTGGGTTTTATAAGGATGCAGAAGGAAAGTTAATTGAAGATGACCACCCTGTCTGCAGAACAGGCCGAAAGAAAATAGCGGCGAAAGGGGGCAACACATCAAACCTTACGAGTCATCTTCGCGACCACCACCCGCTACTTTTTAGAGAATGCAAGGTTAACTTTAACGGAGAAGTCTGTGGGGACTTCAAAATAGAAGAAATGTCATGGTCTGTGTGGTTTAACTTGTGCTTATGGTTCGTTAATAATATAAAATGAAGCTTTAAGCGTCAAAAGAAAAACAATCGGTGAATCAACTGTGAATCGAAACTAAAGCCTTTAACACGTATTTCTGTGGAGCAGAGTCTCCAAAATGAGCTCTAAGTTAACAGTCACACAAGCTCTGGAACGAGACGCTGCAGAGGTTCAATCTGCACAGCTCCCCTTTCTCGCTTGCAGTGTTTACTGTCTGAGAAGAGAATTACACCGTCTCAAATCACTCAGTAGTGCGCTACTGTTCAAACAAACACGATCATCATTAACAAGCAATTGAGTTTTAAATAGGGAATTTGTAACCTATTGTTAATATATTGTTATTGTGAACATTTCATGCACTCTTTGGGTGAAGGATTTTCTATTTCATGATCCACAAAGTGCACTACGTAGGGAAGATAGTGTGCTTTGGGACGGGACCTTGCGCGAGTAAACACTGTGTGCTGCTTTTAGGAAAAGCAGAGTTTCAGAGATTAAACTTTAGGAGTGTTTCTGCCGCAGCTCAGATGCGCGTTAATTTTAAGTTATGTTTTAGTTTTAAAATGCTTTCAGAGAAGCAGCTCCACAGGTGAAGACACACTGTGAGTTCTACGCTGTCTGCACAGTCACGCAATTCCTCTGTGATTTTGGCTGTTTTTCCTGGTGCAGTGTGTTGATTAGGGGTTCAGCGCCACAACGGCACAATAATGCTGCAGTTGCAGTTCGGACAGAAATCCCCGAGTGCAGCACTTCTTAGAAGTAGTAATTTTCCATTAAGACCCACCTCAGAGTTGGTCCAGATTTAATTCTCTATGCAGGAAAATCCCTAATTATTGTAATTAATAATAATAATAATAATAATTACAACGGTAATAATAATAATTATTGTTATTTACAACAGTAATAATAATAATAATAGTAATAACAGTAATAATAATACATTTGCTATTCTTTTGTTTACAGAGTATTGTAAGTAATACAAAAGTAATACTACAAATGTATTGACTATATTTTTTAATGTTTATGCAAACAAAAAGTGCATATTGCTGCCAATTCTATCTGTGTTAATAAAAAAGTTGGTGAAACGAGTTTCAGTTTGTGTATCAGTATTTATTTATTTATTTATTTATTTTACTTTTCAACGCTTTTGAACAATATCGCGATAATATCGATAATCGTGATAATTTTGGTCATGATAATTGTGATATGAAATTTTAATATCATTTCATCTCTATTGTAAACATATTTTTTGTAGCCAAATTAAAATTCTCTAGTTATCATAACACAAAAAAGCTTGGTGTGTTGCTTTTTTTGCCTATTCCGCTACTGTTCAGTTGTTCCAGTCACAAATTTTAATCCTACCAACATAATCAAACTGAATCAAAGAATTATGGTGAAATTTTGATTTTATGATGCACTGAATCTAGGGCTGACCCAAAAGGCATTTTACAATACTCGTTGGAATTTCCGAATGAGTATTTGAATAGTCCTTCTTAAAACCACCCTTGAAAATAGCCATATAAACATTTCATACCTAACCATAATTTAAGTGTTTGTTACTGTAGTTCAAAATATATCCAGTAGGAGGCAATGATGTATTAACAGTGAGCTGACTATTATCACATTGTTGCAACTCAATTAATAGCCAACTCGCATAACTATATTGTGAAATATATATGAAACAACCTTTGATTTTAGCTTTTTCATTTAAATACAGCTTTGAGTTATTTCTGTAGCGTTAGTGAGTCACATTCTTCTTATTATCCAATAATTTATAGTGCCCACAAAAGTGATTTCTGAGGCGTCTTTGCTCCTTTATTTTTAATTGCTATGGGGAAAGAAATGCAATTTGTTGCCCTTTCAGGCAAAGTGATGGACGCCAAGCATAAATATATGATGTATTCAACTAAACTACCTATAAATCTGTTCCATAGATAAACCATAGCTGTTCTATTTAAAAAAGACAAAGCGCCTGACTATTAAAATTATTAAGTAAGTATTAAGAGTTTGGGACAGCCCTCATTGAATCATTTCCTGAAGAATCATAATCAAATCGAATCATTGTAAGATTCACTCCTCTACTGAATTGGCATAGCACATCAGTTCCACTATCTAAGTGTATATGTCATTTGTGTGAAACCTGTAGCTGGTCCAGCAGTGGCAGTAGTTGTGTTGGCAGGACTCTGGCTGGCTGGGGCTGCACCTGCAGTACTGCTGTCTGCTGGTTTGGTGGTGGAGGCACCAGAGGCAGCAGAAGAAGAGGCAGGGAGGCTCTGAAGCATGTCCTCTGGAGGAGGAACGGGTAACACTACCGGTGAGGCACTGGAGGGGTCCTTGTTTACCAGGAGGACCTCGATAGGACCAGAGGAACTCTTTAAGTGGATCTGGTACTTCTTTGGCCCATTTCCAATCTATAAAACAGCAAACAGGATGATGATTTAAAGTACGTTTAGGAGTCAATACCAGACTCACATGACCAATAATCCCAATGCAACACGTGATCCAAATAGCTTAGCTCTTTTATTGACACTTCTGACGTATCACTACACGCTACATATCCTGCCTTCAGTCCTATTTTGTGGATCTATGCCAAAAACATGGCAAGGTTGAACCACATTTAGCAAATCCTCCGCCCACCGTTTATCGCATGCAGCCAGAAATCCGTTGAGGACAAGACGCACGAGGGCAGCACTGAGAGAGCCAAGTAATCAGCAGTGCTAAATGAAACTGGAGACTACCCTCAGAGAAGCAACAGAGGAACTGCACTTACAGACTCTGGTATCGGCACTTCCAGCTGGGTACCTGACGGTGCTCGGATTGCTAGCAGAGTGTCACCTAGTGGCAAAAAGGCAGAAGTAGAGGATGTGAGTGTAAGAACAGACTTATAAAAAGACAATCAGGGCCTGTATTGTTTGTTAATCATTGTCACAATTATGGCCTTTGCAATACTGATATCTCAAAGCCGGAAGGTGTAAATTAGCCACAAAAAATAGTACTATTCATTGCGTTTGCTGTGAACACTGACAAATCACAGATGATCCAGATGACTTTCTGTGTGCGTTTGAGGGGCAACACAACACTGCATGACCCAACAAACATAATGCAGGCCATCTTTAACCATATCAACTCCTGCTGTATGCCTACATATCGCAGGTTAGGTTGAGGCAAAAATCTGGACCATCTGGAGATCTTGGAGGACCAGTAAAACTACTGCATTTATAGTTTTAATGAACTGCAAGTCACATGTAACCTTATAAACCCACCTTTAAAGCAATTGCAGAGGTCTTGATGCGTTACGTAGGCCAGAGTATTTGTTGTTAAGGACACACAAATAAAAGCAAAAACAAGTTCATTTAAACATTTAGTGCAAGTCCGCACCGGAGTCCTTTGTTTTTTGTGGCATCTTTTCATTTGGTTGGTTTCAATGGCTGACATGCACCAAATAATACACAAGTTTTCTTTGTTCAGTCAGAAATTTGGTAGGGATACAAGCACTCTCTTATTTCCACATTTGCCTGCATTAAACAACCTACTTTTTAACTTTCACCCAACAATTAAAGTATAAAACATATATCACTTATGTATATTTTTACAACAATGTATTACCGCATCGACTTTGTTGTGTTAAAGATGCTTAACGTCTACATGCGGCACCCAGTGTAATAAAAATACACTAACAAAATGACTTCTTTATAAATGATTGGCTAATTATACGTCAATTTGAATTCAACCCATCAGAAATATTTTCTGCAGTCCATGTGACAAAATGAAATAGATTGTTATTGCTCATCTGCCTCTTTAGCATCAGCTTTTACTGCAAAAACTGATACGAGCTTCTGTCAAGAGTCAAATGTTAGAACAGACACATTATGTGCACAGTACAGTTCTGATGAGCACTGAGAAAAGCATGCTCTGATGTTGAGTTTTCTTGTTTGGTGCCCACCATTATAAAAATGGGTTCCCACCAGCACGAAACTGAACCAGCGTTTACCCAGAAGCAGACCAAGACCTGAGATCCACAGTTCAGTTGTTTGCTGCGGACCCAAGTAGGCTTGTGATATCGTGCAACATACCATCATCCAATTGCGCCTCCCAGCCATCTTCAAAAAAGAAGAGAAAGTCTGATGGGGCTGCACCAAACAAGGTATGTGCAAAAGCACCTTAAGACAACAACAGCGCATTTTTAAAAGGTGTAAGATGTAAGCCAATTAATCAATGGATTTATTGGAGAGCTTGTCACTCTTGCACATAAGAATGAACAGCAGCCTGAGCTTTGGCCCTTGAGCAGCATTAATCATAAAGTCGATAAGTTATTGAAGCAAAGTATGACAAATTACAAGTATAACAAATGATTGTAAGCAAAGGATATGGACTGTTCTGTGAGTCATCGGTCACGTTTTTGATGCTCTGCTGAACCCAGACCCTCTGCTGGTCCAGCTCATGTTCCCTTCTGTCCAGATCCTCCAACTCCAGCTTCAGATCTATTAATTTATCAGCAATCTCTCGTGTGTTACAGCCAGGACCTACACCTCTACACACACAGACAGACAACGTCAGCGACAAAAGGGAACACTTACACAGGGAAGACAGGCTGTCTAATTCAAAAATGCCTTTTTGTCTTCACTCCTTCCTTCAATTTTACAAGGAATGTCTGAATGCTTAAGTGTACAAGCCTGACTCACTTCCACTGAATGCTGTTCTTTGATTTCTTCTCTATCAGTCCGATGCCTTCTAGAACATTAGTGATGTCGTAGATCCGCCGCTTCTGCCGTACGGCCAGCGTATCAGCAGCCTGGAAGAAAGAGAGAAAACAAAAATGAAGGTTTTCCTTTCCAGTCCAAAGGAAAAGAGACCAATTCAATAAACTTTCCCCACTAGATTTGATTAATCTTTGAATCAAGAATAAACAGAATGCTGTAGAGTGTTACAGATGCAGTAAAATGAATACAACTGAGACATTTCAGCGTGGTAACCCGGCATCGCCTAAATGTTCTGGAACAAAACAAATATCAATTTGAACTATTAGTCAAATTAAATTAGGAGCCTGGCGCAGATTTTTTTTAAGCACTGATACAATTCTGAAATATTGTACATCTCTTGTCTAAACGGGTTTAACTTCAGAGAAACTTTAAACAGCAGACGCAAACAGAAAGATAGGAAAACAAAGATCATGGCCTCCTGCAACAAGTGGAGGTGAATTAGAACAGATTTAGAGAATCTATATTATATTTAGAGCACAGAGAGGGACGCTCAAATTTCTCTTAAAGTGGACCTACGTAATCTAATAAAAGCACAGGGCTGTAGTGTAAAAGAACAGTTCCAAAAGATGCATAAGTGACATGCAAATCATTTAATCTTCTTTTTGTTTATGTGATGTGCACAGATTTTGTTTGCTGCTATAAAGGTGTCATTTCTTTTGATGACTGATGAAGACCACACTGTCTACAGCTGGGTCCAAACATCTCAGCGCACCCCCAAGACCTGCAAGAAGAAATTCATTTTGTCAGTCCTATTGAACATCACTGAGCTTGTTTGAAAAGGTAAACATATAACTGATGTCTAGTCTCTCTCTGGGCTCTAAATATAATATGGATTCTCCAAATCTGCAGAAACTTCTAGAATTAATGTCGAGCTGGAATCAAGGGCGAATTATACCGATTTTTTGAAAAAAAATTCTGCATAATTAAATGGTTATGATTACGATATTGACAAAGTCATTCAGAGAGGTCTGATGTGGGTCACATCACAGTGGTGGTGATAGGAATCAGACATCTGAGAACTTTGTCTCTAAAAACTCCCTTATAGAAAGATATGGCATGAAATGATTATGAATATGCTGCCTGATGCCTGAAACATTGTTTTACCATCATTTTGAGAAAGCTCTGGCCTAAAATGCATTTTTAAAAAAAACTCTAATGGCAGAGAGGTGTTGTGAGGCAAAATGGTCCCCCAAGAAAACTTTTTTTTTCCAGATCTATCTACTATCTTCTGGATAGTAAATAAAATTGCAATTTTTCTGTTGAAGACATTGTGACCCCTGGCTCCTATCAGCACCCCTGTAAAGAAATCTGAGTCAGTAAGTTTCTCTACAATAAACCATTTCACATCAAACCACTCTGAATGACTTGGTTTACAACTCAACTATTGCATTATGCAGGAATTTTGGAAAAAAAAAATGGTGGAGCTTTCCTTTAAGGCACTCTATACTGGGACATTCAGACTCTCAGCAAACAGAGAAAAATTATGTAATGTTGTTTGTGAAATATACTGTGGCAAAAAAATGTATTTTTTTTCACGACTTTTGAGATAAAGCAGGTCTTAATAGTGGATGTTTGGACTCTTAAGTGTCTATCTATCTATTATCATGACAAAATCACACTGGCTCCAACTGTGATTAACCCTTTAAACCCTTAAGAATCTGCACTTCAGTTACTCACTATCATAACTAACACATTAAGTAGTTTCATAGTAGTTTCAGAATAATTTAAAGTAGTTACTGGATAACACATCTTAAGGTTTAAAAGGTTGAAGGGCAGTTCCACTGATTTTTCTAAATTTCTCCTTAAGTCAATTGTTAAGATGTAAACAAAGTCATTCAGAGTGGTTTGATAACAAATGCTCTGTCCTAGAGAAACTTACAGAGCCAGAAAGGTTCACAGTGGTGGTGACAGGAACCAGACGTGTGAAGAGTTTAATGCCTCTAAAAGCTACATTACAAAAAAGTTATTACATGAAATGGTTATGAATATACTGCCTGATGTCGAACACATTGTTTGCTAATAGATCTGAGATAAACTTTTGAGCAACAATGTACCTTTAAAATCCATTCATGGTGGGCAGATACATGTAGGGTGTTATTATTAGCCAAAGTGGTCTTCAGTAATGCTATCCGTTCCTAGATTCACCTCTATTTTACCCATTATCAATATTGCATACAAAAACTCAGAAAACACCTGTAGGTTTACTGGTGTTTATGTTGAAGACATTGTGACCCCTGGTTCCTATCAGCACCACTGTAAAGAAATCTGAGTCACTGAGTTTCTCTACAATGAACCATTTCACATCAAACCACTCTGAATGGCTTTGTTTACGTCTCAAATGGTTGAAAAATCGGTGTAATTCCCCTTTAAGACAAAAGATAGACATACAAAATTCTGACTTTCAGCAAGTATTACTAAATAATGATATAATCTTGATTGAGAAGCAACTCGACAAAAGAATTTGTATTCGCTTTTAAGAAGATATGAAATAAACGCAGTTCTTGCGAGTGGGCTTAGACTTTTGGACCGTTTTTTATCTGTCCGTCTGACTATTTATCTCCAAAAGCCACACTGGCCATCAGTCTCGATCACAACCCTTCCAACACGTGCTTGTTTTGAAAGCTATTGTTTAGTCACAGACACCACCGCCTTCAACTGAATAGTCTGAAATCCCTTAGACACGAATGACTTAAGATGAGTTTTTATAATGACTGGCGAAACTTGGCAACCTGTTACCTGGCTAAGGTTAAAGCGAGCAGCTGACTGCCTGTTTTCGGTCGCCTTGCTTGCTGCAAGTGCCGTCAAACTAAGGCCGACTCTTCAGAGAAAACTTCTCAACACTTTTAGCTAGCTAGCTTACTTAACATATGACTGTAAAGCGAACGAGTTACATTAGAAGAAAAAAAGCTGTGTATGTGGGGGGAAAAGTACATGTTTTTAAAGATAAGTTAGATACGGCGTAAGTAGGGACGTTGATAGTGAATGCGGACGATAAGCAGTTAAGCTAGCTAGCCAGCGGCGCGCTAACAGTGGCTGAATCCCAAATTGCTCCCTACTCCCTACATAGTGCACTACCTAGGTCATGAAATTGTTGCTTCTACGCCCAACAAAGCCCTGCAAGTGCATTCGGAAGCCCCATATGGTTTGTTTTTCTTACATATAACGCACTATTTCGAAGCTGAGGTCGTTATTTCATCACCCGTGCAGAGCACTACGCAGGGAGCAGGAAGCCATTTGAGATTCTGCCTGTGTGTCATGCTTACGGCTTTGAGATCCAGCACTCCATCCTTCGCCTCCTGTAGTAGAGTGACAAACTTGGTGGTTAATAATCCGAGGCTCTTCTCGTGGCGGCTCGGCGTGGCCGGCTGCAGAGATTCTCCCATCGCTCCCAGATCGTTCCGGCCAGGCTCCAAATCCATCAACTTTGTTTATTTTTGTTTTTCACAGCTGCTCGCGTTGGATATCCGTCTTAGCGGCTCGCCGACTGCACCGCTTCTGGCGCCCAAACGTCTGCTTCCCCTCACAGGCCACAGCTATCCGAAGCATGAGTTGGAAATGCGGCTTCGACTCGTTCTCACGACCGGTCTCGGGTTCGGTCCGGTCCGGTGCAGGACACAGGCTCCAGAACCCAAGTGGCCTATCAGCAAAACACACTCATATACACTCACTCTCTCACACACTGGGCTGCGCTGCTTGAATGACTGAAGCCGTTGGAGACGCAATGCATCATGGGACGAATGTAGGAAAAGGGGACTCCGCTGCAATGCTTTGATGTTCCGCTGGAGGGCGACTAAACACCACTTCAAATGAAATATCATGGAAAACTGAATTTTCATTAAACTCATTAAATATTGGATATGCGCTGTTTAAAGCTTGTCCGATTTCAAGGGCCTATATTACAGAAAAGCGATTTTTTTATTACATGTTTAAAATACTTGTAAACAATGTTTCAAAAAGTACCGTTCACATTCCAGTCTATATACAGAAATAAGCTGGAAAAACAGCTGTTTTGAATTAATTTGTTTTGTTATGTCACAAAAAACAGCACACTTACACATATTTGCCTGCACCAGTTGAGCTCCTCACATTCACGCTGAAGTTATAAGGAGTGTTTCAGCCTGGACTATTTTTTGAATGAGACGCAACACAGGGCAGCCAATCAGAACAGAGATTATTTACATATATCAATCTCAAAAGCACAGTAACAAAAACGGCCTGTTTAATTCTAAGGAATAAAAAGAGTTTGGGAACGGTCGGAAAAATGAACTACGCCTGTTTATTGTTGCATAAAACCTCACAGATGTTATAAGTGGACACCAGGAGAAAAATAGAATAATAATAATAATAATAATAATAATAAAAAAACAGATACGGGCCCTTTATAGTAGTTACTGAATAATCTGTTGTAGATTTTAAGACCTAAAGACAAATGGTAGATAAACTCGACAAACGATTTTGGTAGTGAGCTCGGATTTCGAAGTCTTGTATGTATCTGTCCATCTCTTGGGAAAAAGGGGACTTAAATGCAACGCATCAATATTCCGCTAGAGGGCGACATTATACAGCTGCGTCCAAACCGGCACACCACCAGAGAACTTGTACAGGAGCCCAGTCCAGATCAGGTTTATGAGGAGCCTGGCCACTTCCTGTCCCCCGGCCCCCGTTATATCAAAAATAGGACTGCTAAACAGCAGAGGGCGCCCGCGAGCGCGTCCTGAATGAATGGGAGTAAATGGAGCTAAAACGGTTTTTCCGATCACTTGCCCAGAACTTTCCTTTAATTTTAGAAAGTAGAAGGATGTATTTCACTAAAAATGAACAAAGGTACCTATATATTTCCTTTTTTCTACTGCAAACGGGTTTTGGACAAAAGAGCTTGGTGGTGAGCTTTTAACTCTTGTATGTATCTGTCCATCTATTTGGGAAAAAGGGGACTTAAATGCAACGTATCAATGTTCCGCTAGAGGGCGACATTATACAGCTGCGTCCAAACCAAGACACCACCAGAGAACTTGTAGAGGAGCCCGATCGCACATCCCCGTCCTGATCTTACCAGAGCCGGTTTATGAGGAGCCTCTCCACTTCCTATTACCCCCGTTATATAAAAAACAGGACTGCAAAACGCCAGAATCCTCAGTAAATGGGAGTAAATGGAGCTCAGCGGCTAAAAACGAAGAGTTAAAACAGTTTCTAATCACTCGTCCAGAACTTTCCTTTAACTTTAGAAAGTAGAAGGATATATTTCACTGAAAAAGCAAAGAAATGTATGTTTCCTTTTTTCTACAGCAAACGGGTTTTGGGAAGCAGGACAACGGCATTACTGCTACTGAGTTCTGATTGGTTGGCGAGCGGAGCAGCTCATTGGCTGTTCGCGTTCACTGACGTCATGGACGTACATGAGGCGCAGTTCGAAACTCCTATAACTCGAGTTTAAAAACTCTTAAAAATATAACAGCAGTGTTAAAATGTTTTATGCTGTTCTGTGTTCAGGAAATGAATGTATTCTTTTACATTAAAAATGTTGAATCATTTATAAATTATGATTTTGCTTAAATGCTCCATCTTAATCCATTCATTTTGGACTTGCAATCATCCACCAATCACAAACCGTTCTTAAAACCAGTATCACCAGGCTACTGAACTGTTGCACCTAAATACAGTCACACTTTCCCTTTAAAGACTGTTTGTGTTCTCGCCTAGCATAATGAGTTTTTCTTTTTTGCCTGTATCTGTTTTTAACTCTTTTTGTATTTTCACCTCATTTTTTGGTTTTCCCTTGTTGACTTTGTTTGCTGTGTTTTTATCTTTTGGTAATTTGATCTTTTCCTGGCCTTCACTACTCTTTTGATTTCCCTGTTGTTCAGTATTCGTCTGGTTCTGGTTTTGACGCTTACATGTTGTTGACTACGTTTTTGGATCGGCCCCTTTATATTAAAGCCTTAAAGCTTTCTTTTATCTGTGAGTGTCTGATTCTTTGTCCTGTTACAGAATACTTTGCCACCAATGCAGACAGAGGATTCTAAGGCTTTCCAAAAGACCAGTACAAATCAGGGTCAGTTATTAGGACAACATCAGCTTCTGGAGGGTTTTACTTGGTCCGTGAGTTCTTTTACTCAGCAGCAGGTAGAACAGCAGGCACAGTTCTCTCAGCTTGTTGACAGTATGAAGGATGTCATCACCCAACTTAAAAGTTGAACTAACCCTGTTAGCCATTGACCTAGTCCTCCTGCACCTATAGTAGCTCCGAGGGCCACTTTCCCTGTAAGTAAGACAGATAAGTTTGATGGATCCCCTGATAAACGTCTTGGATTTTTGTGTTTTGTATTTTTTCAGTACACTTCAGTAGCTCCCAGTCAGTAGCTCCCAGTCAGTAGCTCTCGGTCTAGTGACAGGAAGAATTATTTACTTTGCCTTGTTGTTTTTAAAATGGCTGTAAACAAATCCTAGTGGCTTCTATTTGGCATGAGGTGGGCATACACCAGCAAATGATGCAGACTATGTTATCACTGGCCTCAACAGAGGGAGAGGCTAAAGCAAACAATACAACATTCTATTAAAATGAGTAAATCATTTAACTGCAGTCTAGCATGTAAACAGACCGTAAAAAGGGGTTAAGAGGCCACTTGGTGTGCTAAGTTTGATGAAGGTGTGCAGTACAGCAGTACACTATGCTGGGCTCCGTGGTTCTCATTTGGATTTTCATCTTCCTCCTCTTCCTCTTCATCAGGATCCACAGGCCCAAGAACTTTCCTCCTGGACCCCGGCCTGTTCCCATTTTCGGGAACCTGTTTCAGCTGAACATCACCAATCCTCTGAAAGACTTTGAGAAGGTAGAGTACCATGCAACTGATGTCATCAATGTATGTACTTGTGCATGTGTGGATAGTCTTCTTTGAGAATCTGTTTCTGTTTTTAAGTATTTTCTTAGATGAAATAATTAAAATTATTTGGAGACTTGCATTGTTATCTGATGAAGAAGCTACTGTTTTAAAGAAAATTACACTAACTGAAATTTTTTTTATCAATATTTTAATGTTTGTATTTAAAGGGTAAATACAACAATATGCTCTGTGCTGTTAGACCAACATTCCAGGTTTGTTCACAGGTACAGGGGCTCTTATCATTTTATGTTATGAATGACAGTGACATGGTTTATATATTTATAAGCATACACAAAGATATCTGAAAAAACAGACAGTACATTAAAATATACATTTATCTAAAGCTAATGAATAAAAAAATCATCAAATTCTACATTTTAATGCTGCAAAAATAAAAATAAAATGCACCTGATGTCATTATAATCAGAGTTCCCTGTCAGTTTTGTCTGTATCATGTCTTTGCATTGGCATTTTGTACAGATGTCCTCCGTAAGTACAAAGATAGTGCGGGGACTAGATAGTCATTTTGAGATGACAAGATAGTCATTTTGAAAACCCTATTTATCAAAAAAGACATGATGTGCATTTTTATATCTGCATATATATTTGCATTTATTTCTATGTCCATTTTAAATTTTAAATATAGTTAATAGTGTTATCAAAGCATTTAATTGCCCATTTCAGTTGGGTAAACTGTACTGGTTTGGTTGCACAATTTGACTTACTGGTTGTGCCACCTGACTTTTCAGACTAATTTCAAATTAAACAGGCATCTGATTAGAGACCTGTAAAAACTGTTTATCCTTTTTACATTTTTTCAAATAAACAAACATTATTATAATAATTATACATTTTCATGGTTTTCCAGGTCAGACTACCTGACATGGTAAACTGAACCATTCTAACCAAGACTCAAAATGATATTTTTTCCAAAATTTGTGAAAGAGGCCCTCTTTTGTAAGTATGTCAGAATAAAAGTCCATTTTGGTTCTTGGTTGCGACGCCTGACATTTGGGAACCTGACATTTAAGAACTTGTAGACCACAGTTTTAGAGAGTTGATAACTTTTACAGTTGCCTTGTTCTGCAACATGTTTAAATTTTCAAACATAAAATCACACCAAACTATTTTATTTTAACGTTTCCTTTTATTGATAGTTTTCTTAATCAGCATACATGGTTGGATGGTTGCACCAGCCAACAGTTTTGGACTTTTGGAGGCAAAAAGAAACTAACATGAATTTTATATGGATACACTGAATATTGTTGAATAATGCGATGTATGTCTTGTATTTATTTAATTCTTTTTTTGGGAAAGTAATGGACTTGGACACAAAAATGCATGTCTTATCAATGACCCATTTGCTTTTGAATAACTAATGATTTTTTTTTCTGCTTGTTTAAAGTTGGCTCAGCGCTATGGGAACATTTACAGCCTTTACTTTGGAGCAAGACCAGTTGTTGTTCTTACTGGTTTTAAGGCT
Organism: Colossoma macropomum; assembly: GCF_904425465.1. Classification (NCBI taxonomy): domain Eukaryota; kingdom Metazoa; phylum Chordata; class Actinopteri; order Characiformes; family Serrasalmidae; genus Colossoma; species Colossoma macropomum. The sequence goes on along the minus strand of NW_023494788.1, from coordinate 7,851,031 downwards.
ATAAAGGAAGCTCTGGTGACCAAGTCTGCAGACTTTTCAGGACGCCCACAAAATATCCTGGTTTGCGATGTAACAGAAGGGAAAGGTCCATCTTAAATCTGTCTCTAATTAAACTTAGCATGTATTACTGTAAGAAACGGTGGTTAATCAGTGTTCTTCTTCTTTAATTAGGACCATTATGATCATTTTTACACATAAAAATAGCACCTTTTTGAAATGAGTTGCTGACATGAATAAAATGCGATAGGTATTGCCTTTGCTGACAATGATCTTAGATGGAAGGAGCATCGACGCTTTGCCCTCATGACCCTGAGGAACTTTGGCATGGGGAAGCAGTCTATGGAGGACAGGATTCTGGGAGAGACTGAACATCTTGTGGCACGCTTGGAGAAATGTGCTGGTAATATTGCACATCAATAATTTAATTACCCTTTTAGTTTGAAAGTCAAAGTAAAATGGAACAATGTGATAATTTAACTGTTGATTACCGTTACCCAATAAAATGACTTCAGTAAGTTTTAGGACAAGCACAGTACTGTGCAAAAGTCAGAGACCACCCTTCATTTACATAATTTTCAGTCAATATAACTCTTACATTATAGATTTTTCAGGAAAAGAGCTTAGATATAAGATAATCCACTTGCATAGAAAAGGGGAAAGTGAAAGGAAAATCACTGAAAAAAAACAAGATTTTCCAAGACTTGAGTTAAAAAAGCAGGACTCCTAACAACCAACTCCTACCAAGACCTGGTAGACCCCAAAAATGTGTCCCCATCAGATAAACAGCACTTAAAGCTTTCATCTTTGAGAGAGGGGAGAAAATCGAGCTGCTTCAGATCTGAAAACATCCACAGGTGTTTCTGTCCATCCTTTCACTGTGAGAAGATAACTCAGCGCTATGGGTCTGAAAGGGTGTGTAGCTGTCAAGAAGAACCTCACTGAGAAAAGGAAACAGGCAAAAAAGAATTTGTGGATTAAACAAAAAAGCAGCTGGTCTTCTCAGAACAATGGACTGACCACACCAGAGTCACACACAAACATCACTGTGTGTGTTTGGGTTTACTTGGATTATGAGAAGCAGAAAACCAACTTCTAAGACTGAACTTTGGAAAAAATCTCCCTGCAGATTTCTTAGATAAACTGAGAGCAAGCAAGAATGGAAGCTGTAATGAGACACACTACATAATTAAATTCTAAAATAAATAAATTCACACACTAAATACTAAAAAAAAATATATATATATATATTGTTGTTGAGGCTTCTGTGTAATTTTCTGGTAAATATGTTTTCTGCTTTTTTACCTGATACTAAAGGCTGTTTTAACTGGAAATGAATTAAGAGTGGTCTCTGACTTCAGTACAGTACTGTAAATAAAAACATCAGCTGTCACAGAAACACATTTTTATGATGAATGTTTGTTTTAGGAGCCTTCATAAATCCTCAGACTTTGTTCCATGAAGCTGCTTTAAATGTCATCCACCTGGTTTTATTCGGGACTCGTTTCAACTATGAAGACAACACCCTCAAAGAATATATTCGACACTTCACTGAAAATACAAAGATCGTCAATGGACCCTGGGGAATGGTGAGTCATCCATTAATCTCCTGATCACATATGTTTGCATTAGGCGGTTTGAACTATATATATATATATATATATATATTTATATACATATATATATATATATATATATTTATCTCTCTCTCTCTCTCTCTATATATATATATATATATATATATTACTACTGTAAAGTGAAGACCTATGGCCTTGCCTACCATTCTTGGCTGTGTTTTTTGTCTTTACTGCTAGTGTTGATAAAGTATACTTCTCATAGCAAAACTCCTGGCCTCTCCTGTGTATATATGATGGTTATAACATCATACAGTTAAATTAATATTGGAAAATGTAATGTAATACTATGGGTGATTTGTTTGTTTTTCATGCAGATCTATGATACACTTCCTATGCTGAGATCCCTGCCCCTTCCCTTTAAGAATGCCTTCAAAAATTATCACACAATTGAAACAATGTTTGCAAACATGATCAGCAAACACAAAACATCAAGGGTCCCAAGAGAGCCAAGAGACTTTCTCGACTGCTACCTGGATGAGCTTGATAAGGTGTGTGTTGTTACTGTGGAGGTGTTGTGGTGTGATTTAACATTAATCTCATTTAATCATAGCACTGCCATCATCTCTATTAATATAGATCATGTACAGTTGGGCAGGCAGTCTTATCAGATTATGTTTTGTCGACAGAGAGGAGATGGTGGATCGTCTTTTGATGAGATACAACTTGCGAGGTATCTTATAGACTTGAATGTTGCTGGAGTAGATACCACCTCCAGCACCCTCCTAACAGCATTCCTCTACCTCATGACACAACCAGACATTCAAGGTTAGAACTGTAAAACATCCACTGCACTGCATTTATTCCACTAGCAAATTGAATATGATACAAGCAGATAAATGCTAAGTGCAACACAATGAAAACAGAAGACTTACATATGAATGTATTTTTTGATATAAACAGTACTGTGCAAATGTCAGAGCTCACACTTCATTTATTTAATTTGCAGTCAAAATTGTCATTAAGCAAAAAAAATCAGGAAACATTTAACAGGAAATTACACAGAAGAAGCCTCAACAAGCAAAAATACATTTTTTTAGGATTTAGTGTGCCCAGTATTTACCTTTCAAGACTGTTAAGTCAAGTCAAAGTTTATTTATGTAGCACTTTTTACAACAGATGCTGTCACAGAGCAGCTTTACGAAAAAAAATCTGGGTCTGAGCTCCCATGAGCAAGCCAATAATAACAGAGGAGGGGCAAGGCAAAACTCTAAGAGCAAGAGGAAGAAACCTTGAGAGGAACCAAGACTCAAAATGGGAACCCATCCTCCCCTGGTCGACACTGGATAGCAAACAATAACAGCAGAGAATGAGGTTAGACCACAAGTACAGAAAAGGGAAAAGCAGGAGAAGCAATGTCTATGATTAAAAAATGCAGCAGCATCATCAGGAGGGTCAGTTCATGCAGGTGAGGTTTGCACAGCGTTGTACAGCAGGAAGTTCCATGGTGGTCAAAACAGTCCAGAAGGTTGGTGAGCAGTGAGCACCTGATCAAGGCGGATGAAGCCACAGCATCAGACCACAGAGGATGGGCAATTATTCAGCTTAGCAAAGAAACAGACAGTTAGTTCTGTTAAGAGAGACTGATTACAGTATGCAGTGTTAACAGAGAGCAGCAGAGACTCTGGCAGGTCGAGCTCTCACAGCCTAACTTACAGCTTTCACTTCCTTTCACAGTCTGTAGTGATTTTTCCACACCTCCAAAGTTCAGTCTTAGAAGTTGGATTTTCTGTTTCCCATGATCCAACTAAACCTAAACACATTTACTGACACTGAGGCCTGGACTCTGGGGTGGTCAGTCCATTGTTCTGAGAACACCAGCAGCTTCTTTGTTTGATTTGCATTTTTTTCTTTTTCTCAGTAAGAGCTTCTTGATTCTTGTGAATGTGATAGTGTTGAGTTGCCTTCTCACAGACAGGAACTCTTTTGGATTTTTTCACATCTGAAGCAAGAGTGGAACATGATTTTCCCCTCTCTCTCAAACATGAAAGCTTTAATCCTATTCATCTGTGTAATGCCGAAGAAGGGAAGCGAGTAGGATGCAAGTGCAAGCAATCTTTACAAACTGGGCAATTTCAAAGGTTTAAAGACAATTCTGGTAAAAAAGGGAACAAATCTCAAGTTCTGTGTCGCCAAAACCAAAATATTGTCCAAAACTCAAAATCCAACAGGTCATAACAACAAACAATAAGGCTCAGAACTGACAGAGAAACCCTCTAACAAGACTTCACAAAAAAGAACATGCAGGTGAGAGCGACCTCTGCAGGCGGGGAGGTGGATCCCTGGGCGAGGATGTGACGATCTGATGGACACAGTTTTGGTGGTCTGCCAGGTTTCAGGGTTTTTTCTGAGCTCCAGTTTTGTAAACTCCTTTTTTCACATATTTTCCTTTGATTTTCTCTTTCCTTATGAAAGTAGATGATCGTGTTTCTTATCTCCTCAGAAATATCTCCTGATAAATGAATAACTTGTACTTAATGGCCTTTTGACTGGAAATTACATAAATAAGGGGCCTCCGACCTTTGCACAGTAGTGTATAGTGTAAATTAGGAGAACAGTATGTCACACGGAGTAGTGACACAGCAGTAACACTGCAATTTGCACTCTGCTTCATGTTCCTCTAGAGAGATGTCAGCAGGAGATTGATGAGGTTCTGGAGGGTAAAGCTCATGCATCTTTTGAGGACAGACTCAAAATGCCGTACACACAGGCTGTGATCAATGAGTGTCAGCGTATTGCAAAAACCGTCCCTCTGAGTGTGTTTCACTGCACCAGCAGAGACACTGAACTGATGGGCTACAGCATCCCAAAGGTGAAGATTTCAATTACGTTCTGAGTATTACTCTCACTTATTAGTGTCACTTGTTTATCTATTTGTCTTTCTCTTTGTTGAAGGGCACAATTATCATCCCAAACCTCGCCTCAGTGCTGAGTGAGGAAGGCCAGTGGAAGTTTCCTCATGAGTTTAATCCAGCTAACTTCCTGAACGAGCAGGGACAGTTCGAGAAGCCCGAGGCCTTCCTACCCTTTTCTGCTGGTGAGAGTTTAAAGTATACCGCAAAACTAACAGCAGGCTTTCCTGTTTAATGTCTTATACACTAGTGCACTGACAAACCATGTTAATGTGTTCTGCATGTCCACAGGGCCTCGTATGTGTCTTGGTGAAGGTCTGGCTCGCATGGAGCTCTTCCTCATCTTGGTCACTCTGCTGCGCCGGTTTCAGTTCTTCTGGCCTGAAGATGCCGGAGAACCAGACTTCACTCCTGTATTTGGAATCACACTCACACCCAAACCATACAGGATGGGAGTCAGACTGAGACAGCCAGCTAGAGAAATGTAGAACACGAAGTGCTAATGTAATGACAATGTAATGTATGGTACAATAAAATTGTTGAATATACTGTAATGCATGAATACCAGAGTAGATTAGATTTTATTAAGAGAATAATAAGTAGTGTGGAAAAATAAGCAAAATATTTAAGCGTCTTGTAACATTAAGTAAAAAATTGGAGTCTTGCTAGGATTCAATGGTGCATTTTTTTAATTCTGCAGTCAGGAACACCTCATCCAGCTGATCCACTGATTATCTGAATCTTAATGAGCTTCATTAGGATCAAGAGGTTTTGGACAGGGAGCAGTTCAAACTTTGGCAGTGGCTCCTCGAGAACAGGACAAAGAATACTAGGTGTAAAACACATATTGTTTGTCTTTGAAAGACAACATAACTTGCTAGCTTTTAAATGGCCCTTATAGTGGAAAACTAAATTTCCCTCACTTATTTGAAATATAAGAGTTTAACATATGTGTAAACACTGTTTAAAGGTTGTACTGTTCACTGCCCAGTCAATACAATTCATGTATGGAATCTGAGCTGCAAAACCAGCCTGTTTTGAATTCACTGTGTCTGTGATAAAGCTTAAATCACTTTAGCTCCATTCATTCTCACTGAAGTTATAAGAAGTGTATCAGCCTGGCCTTCTTTTGGATCAACACAGGACATCCAATCAGAACAGAGCTTATTGACATATATCATTCTTAAAAGTACAGTAACAGAGACAGCCTGTTCACCTTTAAGGGATAAAGTTACAAAACGGTCAAGAAAAAATGACTTATGTCTATTTTGGTGCATAAAACCACACAAATGTAGAGAGTAGACACCAGGGGGAAAATTTAAATACAAAAAAATGTAGGACATGGGCCCTTTAATGTCACACGCACAGGCTCAGAAAAGAAGATCTGACTTAATGTTTAGGCCTCAAATGCAAAAACAACACTATGCTGATTAAGATTAAGACAATAGTGATAATTCACTCATATTCTCAGAAGACAAGTCCTTCACCAAGTTTTGAATGAGTTCTCTACAAATACTCTTTTAATGCACTCGCAAAAGTCAGATTTATCTTCTTATGGGGGTCCAAAGCACAATTAACAATACAAAAAGTTCTTATTCACATTGCGTACAATTACATAGTCCCACCAGAGAAGTTTCCAAATCCCCAAATCTTATATAGTGTTGATTTTCTGCATGTCCTATATCCACTCAGACTTTTAACTGTTTTTCTCTGTGATTAGGTCTAGAACGTCTGTATATTATTTATCCTAGGTGTGATATATGTACATAGGGGTATATATGGGGAATTTACCAAATTTTGGGGTGAACCCGCGAGGAGTAAAAGTGTGGAGGTGCTGTATCCCTTCACTCTGTTCTCCTCCTACATGGCCTGCTGTTAGTGTGTGTGTGTGTGTGTGTGTGTGTGTGTGAGGGTGGACAACATGGACAGGCTGCTGACTGGCTACAGCTGCTAAAGGAGAACCCTGTGCTGGCCATTTTAAACATCTGGTATTTTTACATAAATTGTTGTGGCTGTATTGATTTAAAAAAAAACAATCATGCAGTGGGCCAACCAGACCACAGAACATGAAAACCACACAAGGGTTAAATTATCTATAAACTTTTTGCATAAGGATAGGATCAAATGAATACAGGAGAATGCACAATCAAGGAAACAAAGTTTGTTTAAGGAAACATTAAAGTCTGTATGCCTGTGTTTTTCTAAAGTAAACAGAGATTACCAGCCACCCTCATGTCAACGATTTAACTGCTCTTGCATACATTCATTGTCTTTAGTCTTCCTTAGCTGACTCATGTCACTCCACTGTTCCACCTGCACTGTCTTCCTGTAGCTGCCCACATCAGATATAAACCTTAATGCTTGCCTACAAAGCCAAAAATGGACCAGCCCCCCACTTAAGACTCAAGACCCTTCTCTGTCCTGACACCCTGGTAGTAAAACGAACTTCCACTGGTTGTCTGAACACGAACTCTCTCGCAGTCTTCAAACGCAAAATGAAGACCCATCTCTTTGTGCAGCAGTTATTGGAATGCATTGTACTGCTATGATTAACTCTGTTTCTCTCTTTCTAGGTAATAGCACTGGCTTTTTTGTCTGGCACTGTCTGAGCTCATAGGTAGTTTGGACTATAACCTGTTTGTACTAGCTAGGGTATGTTTTCTAAGTGAGCACTTTTCTAAGTCCCTCTGAATAAGAGCGTCTGCTAAATGCTGTAAATGTAAATGTTCACCCTACAGAGTTAATTAGTGAAGAAGCTGGAACTTTAAAGGTAAAACAAAACAGAGCACAGAACCAAAACAGACAGTGTTTTTTTTTTTGTTTTTTTTTTTACTTTCCCCTTGTGCTCCTAGCCTGTGTCCAAATTTGTGAACCTGTACTACTACACTATAATAAAGATACTCTATAGCACTCTATAGATACTTTATTATATTTAATTTGTTTACTAGTATACTGGGTTACATTTGTAGACAGTTATCTTACGATTCACTTCTTTCTAATCCGTCAGCTTGTCTAGGTGAGAGAGTTTAATTTCTGTTCATTCACATTTTCACACACACACATCTAAGCCACTTATCCTCCTGGGTCATTGGGTTGCTGGAGCCTATTCCAGCAGTCATTGGGCGGAAGCAGGAAACACCCTGGACAGGTTGCCAGTCCATCATTCACATTTGCAGATGAAGTTAATTCATTTTTTCTCATGTAAAAACTGCACATACATGAAATTCACCCAGCCACAAATCTCTTACATATTATTTCTCATTTTTAAATGGATATGTCTAAATGCTAGTGGTTTCCAGTAGTTTTTGTATGTATACCAGTGCATCACAGCGACTAACTTAGACTACTGGCCTCATAAGAGGTGGCTGAAGCAGACTAAAGATTCAAGTTTTGATGATGAAAAACACAGCAAATCACATTCCCAAGCAACACAATTTTTTCTCCTTGGTTACAGAACTGTGACCCTGTCAATGATTGAACAGCAGTTTACAGTATAAACAGTCTGGAAAAAGGGTTAAAAGGGCAGTTTAATATGAGAGCTTGATGTACCAAAGGTTTGCAAAGGTGTGCACTGGGGAGATCAGTGCAACATGCTGGGTTCTTTGGTGCTGATATGGATTTTCATTCTTCTCTTCTTCCTCTTCGTCAGGGTCCAGAGGCCCAAGAACTTTCCTCCTGGACCCCGGCCTGTGCCCATATTCGGGAATCTGTTTGAGCTGAACATCACCAATCCTCTGAAAGACTTCAAGAGGGTACAGTACTGTGCTCTATTAATGCTGGTCTAGGCATAATAAATAAAACAAAATATTTGTTTTTTATACCATAGTCAGCTTTGGTTTGATAGTGTTTGATTGTTTGTAAGATTTTCTTTTTAAAGTGAACCTTATACCATGAAATCAATGTTGGCAAAAATTGTCTGTCAAAGTAATTCAGCAGTTTGTCAAAGAAAGTTTTTTTAAAGCCCCTTTCAAACAAAACTGGGACGTTGTGCACACGTAAATAAAAACAGAATGCAATGATATGCAAATCATTCAAGTCCTATGTTTAAATAGTACAAAGACAACATATCAAATGTTGAAACTGGGAAATTTTATAGTTTTTTGAAAAATATATGCCCATTTTGAATTTGATGCCAGCAACAGATTTCATCAGCGACAACAAAAGACACTAAAAAACACCTGTTGGAACATCTAACAACTAATTAACTAAGGTTAACAGGCAACAGGCCAGTAACATGACGGGGTATAAAAAAACCACCCCAGAGAGGCCGAGTCTTTCAGAAGTTAAGATGGGGAGGGGTTCACCACTCTGTGAAAGACTGTGTGGGCAAATAGTACAACAATTTAGGATTAATACGTGTCAATGTAAAATAGCAAAGAACTTGGGGACTTTATCGTCAACGGTAAATATCATTAAAAGATTCAGAGAATCTGGAGAAATCTCTGTATGCAAGGGAGAAGGCCAAAAACTGATATTTGCTGGCCTGGACCTTCGGGCCCTAAGGCGGTACTGCATTAAAAACAGACATGATTCTTTAGTGGAAATCACTGCAAGGGCTCCAAAAGCCACTGTCTGTTCAATCGCTGCATTTACAAATGCAAGTTATGGTATAGGGGGGCATTAGTGCACATGCTATGGGTGAAGGCACCGTTAATGCTGAACGATATGAACGTTTTGGAGCAACCTACCATCCAGACCACATCTTTTTCAGGGAAGGGCCTTTTTCAGGGCCTTGCTAGGCTATAAGACAATAGTAAACATGCAAGATGCAATATAAGACAATGGTAAGCATGCACCTGTCCCAGCTTTTTTGAAATGTGTTGCTGGCATCAAACTGAAATTGAAATATAATTTCAAAAAAATAATACAATTTTGCAATGTCAACATTTGATATGTTGTTCTTGTACTATTTTCATTTAAATACAAGGCTTAAATGACTTTGCTCATCTTTGCATTTTTTTGTTTATTTACATTTTACACAGTGTCCCGACTTAAAAAAAAAAAAAACAGGCTTGTACAATACCAAATTTTATAGTGTGAGGATTAATAACTTTGTGAAGCAGACACACACTGAGCAAAAGTAAATGTCAGTAGGTGACTGTCTATGAAATAATAGCAGACCTACCTTTTTTCTAATTGAACTCTTTGTAATTTGGTTTTATATGTTAAATAACTGCTGACTTTTTCTGGTGTCTGTATTGTTTGTCTTTAGTTGGCTGAGCGCTATGGCAATGTTTACAGCTTTTACTTTGGAGCAAGACCAGCAGTTGTTCTTACTGGTTTAAAGGCTGTGAAGGAAGCTCTGGTGACCAATGGTGCCGACTTTTCAGGCCGTCCACAAAACCTCCTGGTCAGTGATGCAGCGAAAGGGAAAGGTCTGTCATAAATCTGTCTCAGTGATCAAATGAGCACAAACCTCTGAAACAGACTGTGGTTAATCAGTGTTCTTCTTATGATGACTAAATATTTGGATAGTTTTTCCATTTACAAATAGCATAACTCTGAAATTAGTTACTGATATGAGTAAAATGTGGCAGGAGTCATATTAGTTGACTACGGTACTACATGGAAGGAGCATCGGCGCTTTGCCCTCATGACCCTGAGGAACTTTGGCATGGGGAAGCAGTCAATGGAGGACAGGATTCTGGGAGAGACTGAACATCTTGTTGCACGCTTAGAGAAAAGTGCTGGTAATTGACTTCAGTAATTTGATTACTCTCTATCAGAGCTGGGTATCGAAGTAAAATACCTTTATGGTACCAATCAAATGACTTCAGTACTACCAAGTATCAGAGAATTTGATGTCATTCAATACTAAATTTCAACACGCAAGCTGTTAATTGTTTTAGCATCCATCATTTGATTACAAAAATTTGTATGATATCCAGTTCTACCTACTAAACCTCATAAGCTCTTCTAAGTTTTAAGAAGCAAGTAAAAGCATAATGTTTTATGAGGCACATTTATGAAGAATATATGTTGTCTTTGTGAACATCTACTGCAGGAGGCTTCGTAAATCCTCAGACTTTATTTCATGATGCTGCATCAAATATCATCTACCTGGTTTTATTTGGTACTCGCTACGACTACGAGGACGACAACCATAAAATATATGTTCGATGCTTCACTGAAAATACAAAAATCACCAATGGACCCTGGGGAATGGTGAGTGATTGTATCATTGCATTAAAGTAGATGATTACATTATAAGGTTCAGTGAAGATTTGATTAGGGATGCATCGATACTGATACTGGTATTGGGTATCATTACCAACATCCAAAACCACCTGATACCATGTGACGTAAGCTTAGTGTACACTGCCACGCCAATGAACCAACAACACAAGCTGGCCGTGGATTAGGGTCTGCTCACTCAGCGTAGTGTTGATGTCACCATGGCAGTCGGCTGCCAAGTCTCTGGGAAATATTCTGGTTTGGCATATTCCTGCCAGATATACACTGTGCAATATTAATCTGTTTTTGAATCACAGCCACTTCCAAAATATGGGTGAAGACATGCAGGCAAGCAAAGCAGTGGTGAAAAAGTCAACATTTGCTACCAAAGTCTGTTTATGCCGACTGCTGTAATTGTCTTTGTAAAATAGGCTGTAGAGAGACCTACCGTGTACACCACTGCCTAATTTTAGGTTCACTGCAATGTTTGGTACAAGTTAGCAAAGCTGCTGTAGCAGCATGTTTGTTCAGTATTGGCGTGAGTAGAGCAAGATGTCTAAAATTGCACAATGTATGTCTGGCTTTAGAGGACATTCAACTACAGCTTAACCAGCCAATCAGCCTTAAAGAATCCAACAAGATGTAAAACTGGATTAGTGAACTTTTCAGGTGCATTAGCCTCAGATGTTAAAGTGTGTTGAAAGAGACAGTTGAGGAGTGGAGATCAAAACTATGACACATACTTCACTTACAGCTGTACAAAGGAGCTTTCTGACATGGAACAAAACCTGCTTCCCCCCCCTGCAATGCCACTCAATCCAAGCTAACTGATGGAGCATATCTGGCTAATGCCCCTCATGAGTTTAAAGTGGTTAAACAAGTGAATGTGGTTTTGACTGTGCATGTGACCACGGTTATTCTTGAGACCTAAGTCCTCTCGCAGATTGAAATTGACTAGACCAAAGACATCAGTGGTCTGGATTTCCCTTCATTTTTTCTACAACACCTTCAATAGTAAAACAGCACATTAAAACCATAGCCAAACTTAACTCGTTCCCCTTTAATTAACTGATACATATCACCATAAAATGCCTGTTGGCCTTTACATTGTGTGTAAATTTCATGAGGAACGGACCAACAGAAATGGGCCAAAATGTCTTGGAAAAAAGTCTGTTTCCATTGACTTACATTAAAAATACAGTATGTTTTTCCTTCTCCTGTAAAGTTATCATTTCGGAGATATGAGGTTTTCTTCCGACACCAGCAATATAGTACACCCATTGTATGACATAAAAGGTTTTGAAAAACTATGATTTAATAATTGAAATGCCTTAGTTTGCCAAAACAGTTACATCATCAGGACACTGAAATCTAATGTAGTGCTATTATTGTCTCTTAATGTCTTGCAGATCTATGATACACTTCCTATGCTGAGATCTCTGCCCCTTCCTTTTAGGAAGGTCTTCAAAAACTTCCAAACTGTTGAGAAAATGGTTCTGAACATGATCATTAAACACAAAACAACAAGGGTCCCAGGAGAGCCAAGAAACTTTGTCGACTGCTATCTGGATGAGCTTGATAAGGTGTGTTGGTGTTACTGTGAAGGTTTTTGTGGTGTGATTTTAGAGAGCTTATTTGATGATAGTACTTCCACTATTGGTGTCTTGTAATAGAAATAATAAAAAAATGTAATATTGTTTATTGTTGATACACAATCAACAATAAACAAACACCCCACGGCACACATATATACAAATAGGACAGGGGGAGCGACCACAGAGTTGCTTAGCTGGCTTGAAAAGAGTCCTTAGCCGCAGTGCAAGGTCCCTCTTAACTTGAGAATCTTCATAGCTGTGGTGAAGAGTTGCTCAGGCGGCTGGTCCAAGAATACATGTTGCTGCAGTGTACAGTCACTGAGGCAGCCGGCCTAGGAAGCCTTATAGCTGCGGTGTGCGGTCCCTCAGAAGGCCAGCCCAGAAAGCTTCATAGCTGTGGTGTAGAGTCACTCAGATGGACAGCTTGGGAAGCCATGTAGCTGGGGTGTAGAGTCACTTAAGCACCTGACCTGGGAAATCACATAGCTGCATTGTAGACTTGCTTATGCCATGCTGCCAGCCCAGGAAGCCTCTGAGTCACGGGGGATTCTTGACCACTGTCTCGGTCCTCAGCAAGCAAAGAAACGTCAACACATCTACGCAAAAAGTACAAAAACAACAAACGAGACCAATAAAGTGCATTTACACCACAGCACACATACACACACACACACACACACACACACACACACACATCAACATACATTGTACACATTAGTGAGTGTCTAATATCTGTGTCTTGTATCAACATAAATAGACCACACAAAACTGACCAAGCAATCTTACCAGATAATGGCTTTTTCAACAGAGAGATGATGGATCTTCCTTCAATGACGGACAACTTGTGAGATACATTATCGATCTGCATGTTGCTGGATTAGATACCACCGCCAACACCCTCCTAACAGCATTCCTCTACCTCATCACTCGTCCAGACATTCAAGGTTTCATCTATAAAACACCCACTGCACTTCATTATATTTGCATCATGTCATTTGTCATTTTAAGAGTGTTTGTGGCCAGATTTAACAGAAACAGCAACAGTACTATATGCCATATGTTTCATTGTCCAGAGAGATGTGGAAAATTTAGTTTAGTTTTTTTTTTTACGTTATTTTTACAGTCGTATACAAATGTTTATATACCCCTGGTGAAATAATATAATTTATTGATTTCCTATGTAAGTGATAATATATAAGTTAACACATCATCTACAAGATATAATTTAAATATGGCATTTATCTGCAAATATTTAGCATTAAGTTTAAAATTTTGCACATTTTGGCCACATTTTGTTCTTTTTTCCCAGTATATTAAATTCAGCAAATTAACAGGAATCATGCATTACAATGTGTAGGTGTGTGTTCTCTGTAGAGGATGTGATAACTTATTTTCACTTAGAAAATCAAGACGGCCAAACATGTTGTCTTGGCAAGTGAAAGTATCTTAAATCTAGAAATCTAGTTTCAGCGCCACTCCAAAAGTGTTGCTGCCTGTTTCGTGCATGTGCAGACTGAGAAATACAAAAGAAATCCGAGTAAGAGTTCACATGCACTGAGGAATCTGATTACTGAGCTAAAATCAAACTCTCTTTTTTAGATTTCTTAATTGGATTTCTAGACCTTACTCTGATCTAAGAAATTGGAGTATGCTGTTTACATGACCATTTGAAGCAGAGAACTGCAGAAATCCAATTATGATCGGATTGTTGAGTGCATGTAAACGGCACTAGAATGCTAATGCACAGCAATGGCGTCATTTTTGAAACGTGCACCCTCATGCCAGTTACAACACGCCAAGCAAACCTAGGTTGCAGGGGGGGAGCGAGGGACAAACAGTGCAGATTTTCTGTGGGAGCAGGCTGGGAGCAGGACTCAAAAATCGGTCCCATGCAGAACTCTAATTTGAACACAAAGTGGAGACCAAACATGTATGTTTGCCCCGTCTAATAGCAGTAGAGGAGCAGGTGTTCCGTTTCTCAGGCACCTATGATGAGGATACTAGTTTGACCTAAACATTGTTGCGGACCAGATCCACCACTTCATGGTGTCCCCATGATGGTGATCATGTTGTTTTGGACCATCAGTGTCTGTAAAAGTGCACAGCAGTAAACCAAAAAAGGAGAAAAAGAATGCAGTCAAGTTGACTGACAATGCAAATGGTTAATTAATGAGATGGTAACAGTGCTGTATGTGCTCATGTTCCTCTAGAGAGGTGTCAGCAGGAGATTGATGAGGTTCTGGAGGGTAAAGCTCAAGCATGCTTTGAGGACAGACTCAACATGCCGTACACACAGGCTGTGATCCATGAATGTCAGCGCATTGCCATTACTGTCCCAACTGCGTTTCACAGCACCAGCAGAGATACTGAACTGATGGGTTACAGCATCCCAAAAGTGAAGATTTCAAATACTTTCCAAGATTACTATCACTTACTGCTGTCACTTGTTTATCTCATTGTTGTTTTTATTTGTGATACAGGGTACTTTTGTCATCGCAAACCTCTCCTCAGTGCTGAGTGAGGAAGGCCAGTGGAAGTTTCCTCATGAGTTCAATCCAGCTAACTTCCTGAATGAGCAGGGACAGTTCGAGAAGCCGGAGGCCTTCCTGCCCTTTTCTGCTGGTGAGAGACGACGACAGTGTGAAACTGTTTACACTGAATTTTCCTCTTTGATGTTTTTATATAATTTTATTCAGTTAAATTTAGTCTAAGTTCTCTATTTAAAATATTTTTTAACTACATGCCTATGCTTAACATTGGTATGGAAACTTTTAAGAATCATTAAGAATTTTAAGTTTGAATGTGAACTCATAAATCACTGCTCTGTAAAAACGGTGTGCAGATACTAATGCATTGACAAACCATGTTAATGTGTTCTGCATGTCCGCAGGGCCTCGTATGTGTCTTGGTGAAGGTCTGGCTCGAATGGAGCTCTTCCTCATCTTGGTCACTCTGCTGCGCCGGTTTCAGTTCTTCTGGCCTGAAGATGCAGGAGAACCAGACTTCACTCCTTTATATGGAGTCACACTCACACCCAAACCATACAGGATGGGAGTCAGACTGAGACAGCCAGCTAGAGAAATGTAGAGCAGATTCCAAATACCAGTGTAATGAGAATTTCTTGGGGATTTATGGTACAAGAAAATTGTTCAGTATAGTATAAAGCAATAATACAGGAGATTAGATTAGATCCAATAATAGGAATTTCTGTAATTAAGAAAATAATGAAGTAATAAGCAAAGTGTTTAGTTATCTTGTAACACTGAATAAAATACTATACTTTCATTGGGATTTAATAAGCAGCACTTCTTAACTGAAAGACTTATTGGAATCCACAGCATTGCAGGTACAACAGGTTCAACAGTCTTCAGCAGCAAGATTAAGAAATACTGTCCTAGATGTAAAGAACATCTGTCTTTGTTTATTGTTAATAACTAGGCCGGCACTGATACCGATACTGGCCTGATACCATGCTCATTTACTTGAACCTGACCTCATAAAAAGTCACCAATACCAATGTAGCAGGGAAATCTCACACTGCCTTGTAGGGGTATTGTTAAGTAGTTATTACCCTGGATGACTGAAACGTGAAAGGATCTGGGTCCCCACCCTCCAGTACAATTAGTCTCTGTACCTGCATGAACAGGTATCTATCTTGTTGTGTGAAGTGGCTGGAGAAGCACTAATATGCCTGTGTAGTTGTAAAAGTAAGCCACTAGTAGATATAGGAGGCTTCGGAAAACATTAACACCGTGGGAACCTGAAGTGCAAATAATACTGTTATGGTTATGTAGTTACAAACCTGACAACTTTTCCATCCTTCCCCAAATCTAACAGGATAGGTGAGAAACAGAAATAAATAAAGATACTATGCAGGTACATTTTTCATTCATCAAGGTACAAACAATGTAAACGCACTCTCAAAGGTTCACATTGAAGGGAAAATACTACTGGTGCTTATTTTGTTAGAAAAATATCTATTTTTTGAATATTTTGAATGATTACTTTGTTTGAATGAAATGAAATAAAAATAAATAAAATGAGCAAATTGAATTCAGTGTCCTCATTTTCTGTTTCTCAGTATCGACAGACCTTGTTTCACAGCTCAGGAATGTCTCCAAAGTCTCTGAACAGTCCCAAACACTGAAACAGGTGCTCTGCAATTTACAAAGTCAAAGGAGTTCTTAGTTTCTCAACAGTTTTTTCTCTCCCAGAATCTTGTCCTCCATAGACCCCATGCCAAAGCTCCTCAGGGTCATGACGGCAAAGCGCCGATACTCCTTCCATTGAGGACCATAGTCAACAAATATGACACTTTTTACACACATCAGTGACTCTTTTCTAAGCTGCTCCATTTATATGTGTAAAAATAATCTTAATAATCCAAACAGACAACGTAAGATAAACACAGACTCTGTTCACTGAGACAGATTTAAGACAGACCTTTTCCTTAAGCTACTTCAGTGATCAGGATGCATTGTGGACGTCCTAAAAAGTCTGCAGACTTGGACAACAGAGCTTCCTTCATAACCTTCAAACCAGAAACCAAAAACCAAACAAAAGCTGGTCTTCTTCCAAAGTAGAGGCTGTAAATGCTTCCAGGGTGCTCAGCCAACTAAAGAGATAAATCACACCAAGCAGAAAAGTCAAAGCATAAAACCAAAAACTTGTCTATTGCTGAGTCTCCTTATTGTAGAAAATGGCCAAAAAATGCATTTGTTAAATATATATTTTTAACGTACATTTATTTTTGTATGATACATTTCTATGTGCAATATGTCATTTAAAATAAGCGTATGTTGAAATATATTTGGTTATATGGCAATATATTCTGAAACAGATTGTAGAATAAAAATATGTCCATATATCTTTTCCCATATGGGTCAGATGTTAGCAAATATGTTAGCAAAGTATTTACAGAACAAGGTACTCAACTCTCTTAAAGTCTTTCACAGGATGTTCAGCTGAATCACATTCCTATATAAGGGCAAGGAGCCCGGCATGGTGTCAGTCATGAAGGTTTTACCTTTAGGACAGTTCCTCTTACCATAAAGAACCGTATCAACCCAGCCGGAGGAACATGTGTGAGAGAAGTTAAATCATTCACATGAGGGTGTCTAGTAGAGTGTTTGATAATGACAGTGCAGTTTAGGCCTCACATGCATTGTTTTAAAAAAGATCCAAGGTACCTAGAGACAGTTATTCCATATTCCTCTCATCCTACATGAGTGGAGAATAAAATTTATCAGCTTTTATAAGGGAATTTAAAGGTCAGCACACTAAACTAGGCATACATCCAATGTGCAAAATACAAGGGGTTCTGGAAGGTCTGGGACCACCCTAACTTCTTGGACCCTATGAATGTCCCAAAATCAGTCTTCTGGGGCTTCATCCTCAACATCTGAGATGTAGTTGATATATCTAACACTCCACTTGCCAAAATAATGTTTCTGCTATATGGAGCTAATAAAGTAACGTAACAGGCCTTAAGATGGTGTCAGGGTATCCCTGAGGGGAAATGGCAAGGCAAAACTGACAAGAGCATGTTTACATGAGCACTGAAATGGGCGGCCAGTGAGAATAAAGATGACTGAAAGGTGCATTTGTGTAATGCAGAATTCACTCATATTTCGGAAACTTTCATGAGCCCATAAACTCCATCCTGCATCATTCTGCATCATCCTGCAGGATGAATGGATTACAATAAAACGCATAAAGAACCTTCCAATTAAATTCCCTGTTGATTTGATAAGCTAACATTGATTTTTTTTTCTTGACTACAGGATGATTCTGCAACCCTGTCAATGATTTAACTGCAGTCTACAGTATAAACAATCTGGAAAAAAGGTTACAGGACTATTCTGCAAATTTGTCAATCATTTAACCGTAGTCTACAATATAAACAGTCTGGAAAAAGGCTTAGGAGGTCAGTTTAATATGAGGGCTTGATGTGCCAAAGGTTGCCAAAAGTGTGCTCTGTGAAGATCAGTACAACAGCAGAACACCATGCTGGGCTCTTTGGTCCTAGCTTGGATTTTCATCTGCCTCCTGTTCCTCTTCATCAGGATCCAGAAGCCCAAGAACTTTCCTCCTGGACCCCGGCCTGTGCCCATATTCGGGAACCTGATCCAGCTGAACATTACGAATCCTCTGAAAGACTTTGAGAAGGTAGGCATAAATAAGGAAAGCAAGCAGCCCATTGAATGACAGGAGGAGAGCAGTCAGGACAGCTGTGGAAATGCTGAAAGATGTCCATCACTATCCTTCCAAAAGGATTGTGGTAACTGTCTGAAGCCTCCAAACAGCTCTGCTTCATTTATACATAGACGTATAGTTACTTAAAGTTAATACATGTAATTACATTCCTCACCAGAAGCTTGCCATGGGTAAAAGCAGCAAACATTGTCTGAATTAGTTTACTGTGGGTTTCTGTATTTTTCAGATAGGTCAATAAATCACTTTTTACAGTGAAAAAGAAAGTGTCTGTAGGCACCATAGCACCTCAGCACCATAGCACCTGTCTACTGTTGACCTTGTAGTGTGCTTTGCTGTTTTTAATTCATAAACTGATCAGAACGTTTTGAGCAAAGTGAAATCTGCATCTGCAGGCTGCAGGATGTTTAGAAGGACCAATAGTATTTAAGGCTGAGTGCTAAAGCCACGTCTCTCAACCCCCATCTGCTCTTCCCCTTTTGGCAACCTGGAGCAGAAGCGGGGGAAGGGGGGCGGCTCTCCTCAAAACAGACCTACTTTGACCCAGAGGTTTGAAGACTTTCTTTTTCTTTTGAGTAACAGTTTAAGTGCAACTTAATGGAACCTCATGCCACCCTTTTTAAACATCCTGAAGAGACCTTTGGACATCACGGGAGTAAACTGTGACTTTTGAAAATTCCTTTCCCCCTCTCTCACATACATACATCTCACCTTCAAATCACATTTATTGTCACATCACATTTGCACAGGTGGAAAGTGAGTGAAAATCTTAGGTGCCTAGGTCCCTAGTAGAATTTAAATACAAAAAATATAAATATCTAAGAAGAAAAAGAAATATATATATACACCGACTATGAATATACACATATACACAATATACACTAGTATTGCACTATTCCAATGTACAGTTGTACAGTAATAAGTTATGAAATAAAACTACACGTACTGTTGTACACATTTCCGTATGTGCAGTTAGTCTGAGGTAGATAAATAAATGAGATGCAGGTACACAGGGATAGAATACTGATATAGAAATCTTCCAGATTATACAAGATATGGATATGAGATGTACAAGATGTCAATCTATATGTCTAAGTACAGATTTGCTAGATTGAAGGCGTAGAGGATCAGAGTGAGTCTGATGAGATATGGATGAGGTGTAGATTGTCTCTGGAGATGATGATGAGGTGCAGTGACAGACCTATAGACCGATACACCAGCACTACTGGCTGTACAGCAGCCTGATGGCCCGGGGGAAGAAACCGGCTGGTCCTGGACTTTATGCTTCTGTACCTCCTCCTGCTTGGCAGCTGTGAGAACAAACAGTGGCTTGGGTGGGTGGAGTCCTTTAGAACCCTCCTGGTCTTCCTCAGGCAGCGGCTGGTGTATAAATCCAGGAGGTTTGGGAGCTGGACCCCGGTGATGTGCTGGGCTGTCCGCACCACCCTCTGCAGAGCTTTCCGCTCAATGGCAGTGCAGTTTCCATACCAGGTGGTGATGGAGCCTGTTAGAATGCTCTCCACAGTGCATGTGTAGAATGTTCTGAGGATGAGGGGGTTCATGCTAAAGAGAGATATCTAGCCTAAAATAAAGGCCAAGATGACCCACCAATCAGCCCTGGGTGAGGGGACTGTTGAGACCTCATGAATCCTTGAGCAGACCCCCGGGTGTGGCCAGATACTTTTAAGTGCATTCCTCCAGTCTAAATATTGGGTTTGCGCAAAGACTAGGCTCCTAAGAGCCCTGCTTTCTGGCAAATTATTCACAATATGATATTTAATCAAGTACCAATCAAATGCCTTTCCTTTATCAAACTGTGAAGAACACCTCTGTTGCTGTTAACATGTTGAATTGTCAGACAGGAATCGATTAATCCCTGCCGAAGGGGAATTAATACTAAACTCCCTACACTTAGTAGTTATTTTAATTCTTGAATTGTAACCCTGTTTCATTTATCTAGGTTATTGTGGTGATCTCTGATCACTTGTAACTGTGTTCATTTCATTCATTTTATTATTTTTTCCTTTTTCTTTTATGTGAGAAACATGCAATCCACATGTTTCTTAATCACAGTTTAATCTGCTTTTTTCGCAAGTCTTCTTGTGGTTTTATTAGAAGTAGGATCATAAAGTTTGTAGCTTGTGTGACTATGTATACTTTAATCATAGAGCTTCTGCCAACATATCTACAGAAATATTGATGATAATGTACTCACTTATTTTACTCTGAGTTATTCTGTAACCGCTCATTTAAGCATTGTTTAGAAATGGTCATGTGACTTATAACTTCGAAATTGTCTTTGAACAATTTTATTCTTTTGTCTATGTACTTCCTATTTCTTATATGACTAGAATGGTTAATGATTCAACTAATTGTATGTAACCATAGTATGGTATACGTTTAGCTATCATAATCTGTAAGCTCCATAGTTATTTGAAATAGTCACTATGGAAACAGTAATGTTTTGTATATAAAATTGCATGCTTATAAGTTTCTTTTACTTCAGTGTAACCACACCCAGATTCTCCAAAGCATTATGTGACACTTGAGCAGTATTCAAAGAAATTGCATATTCATTATATGCAACCAAACAAACCAACCAAAACCTTTTCCGAAAAGAGTCGAAAAGAGTTGGTCCTGAAGGGAGCGAGACATGTAACCTTAAAGAAACTACGAGTAAAGAAGCCGGCTCTCCTCTTTTTGCACTTTAGCTAAGTTCTGCAGATCTTAAATCTTAGTTGTTTGTCTTGAGTCTTAGTTCGTTTTATTTCATTTACTCAGTAATCTTAAAGTGTTGTAACTGTAATGTTCGACTATTGAAGAGCTGCATGTAGCTGCGTTTGTTTTTCAAGTTTCGTTAATCCATTTTGAAGGTCTAATTGGCAACGATACGTCACTGCAAACGTAGTTTAAGAACAGAAACAGAAGCAAATACAGTGCTGACTGAAATCCACCTCAAGGGCCTCTCCAGTCACTGCCTTCATTGCAAAGCAGAAGATCTCTGTTCCTCACCGGAGAGGCCACCACGCATCGCGGGAAGCCCACCTTGCCAGTGTGGTCCCGTCCAAAGCGTCAGCCAAGGGCTTGCACCTTCAGGGGCCTTGCCCTTTGACCTGCAGACCCTTCTCAGTCCATGTGAGCAGCGGCCTCTCTTCCTCAACGTGGCACGTGCATCACCACAGCTCTGAGGCATCCAGGTCATAAATTCACCCACATGGTTACTTCTTGTGATTCAGTCACTGTGATTTTGCTTTTTGTTTATTCAAACTTAGGCCAGTTTTATGCTTGTGTTAGTATTGTTCTGCGCACTGCTCAAAAGCCACATCATTTAGAGAATCAACTAATTTCAGTACGTTGTTCAGTAAATTCAATACCCTTGGTTTCTTTTCATAACTAGCAATACAATATTTAGAGCCTATATACCTTTGTAATCCATTATTTTGTGCTTATATACCTCTATTAATAAATAACCCTTTATTAAACTCATCTCCGTTACTGGTGTGCATATGAAAAAAACTCTTAAATTCTTTTCCCTGAACCATGAGCAAGCCCTCACTTGAGATTAATTAAAACATCCGTGTCTTACGGTAAGTGGGAAATTAGGTGCTTTAGAGGCCTTGTCCCCGCTACAACCTCTTTGTGACGTTGATCTCTTTGTAATCAGGCCTTGTCTTGAATGACTGGTTACTTTTTCTGCTTGCTGTATTGTGTGTCTTTAGTTGGCTCAGCGCTATGGGAACATTTACAGCCTCTACTTTGGAGGAAGACCAGCAGTGGTTCTTACTGGTTTGAAGGCTGTGAAGGAAGCTCTGGTGACCAAGTCTGCAGACTTTTCAGGACGCCCACAAAACATCTTGGTCACTGATATAACGGAAGGGAAAGGTGTATAGTTTGATAATTGAGATCATTAAGATTATTTTTACACATATATATTGAGCAACTTGGACTTGACTGATATGCGTAACATTTGACAGGACTTATATTTGTTGACTACGGTCTTCGATGGAAGGAACATCGACGCTTTGCCCTCATGACCCTGAGGAACTTTGGCATGGGGAAGCGATCCATGGAGGACAGAATTCTGGGAGAGACTAAACATCTTGTTGCACGTTTGGAGAAATGTGCTGGTAACTGCACCACAGTCATTTTATGACTACCTATACCTTATAAATAAACTTAATCGTTTGATTACTTGTCAACTGTAGCCAATTAGAGATAGAGATAGACAGATAGATAGAGAGATAGATAGATAGTCAACTTTGTCATTGCTCAGTACAAGTACAAAGCAACGAAATGCAATTAAACAGCTAGCCTATAAAATATCATGTTTTACAGAGACACATGATGAACATATGTTGTCTTTCTGAACATCTACTGCAGGAAGGGTCATGAATCCTCAGACTTTGTTCCACGATGCTGCATCAAATATCATCTACCTGGTTTTATTTGGCACTCGCTACGACTACGAGGATGACAACCATAAAAAATATGTTCAGTATTTCACTGAAAATACAAAGATTGTCAATGGACCCTGGGGAATGGTGAGTCACTGTATCATTGCATGAACATACATTTTTACATTAGAACTTCAGCAAAGTGAACAATGGATGGTCATAACACTATCAGGAAGTTGAAATAGTTAAGGAAAAATGTATCATAGTACTAGATTTAATCTCTTGATGTCTTGCAGATCTATGATATGCTTCCTATGCTGAGATTCCTGCCACTTCCCTTTAAGAAGGCCTACAAAAATTACTACACAGTTGAGAAAATGGCTGCAAACATGCTCAGCACACACAAGACGTCAAGGGTCCCAGGAGAGCCGAGAGACTTTGTCGACTGCTATCTGGATGAACTTGATAAGGTGTGTTGGTGTGACTGGGAGGATTGTTCTGCTGTGATTTAGGTGAACTCATTTCATCATAGCACTTCCACCATCTCGGTTTTCTTGTATGAGATAAACAATACAAAATTATATACTATTCTTATCAGATAGTGTCATCTGTTCAACAGAGAGGAGATGATGGATCTTCCTTTGATGAGGGACAGCTTGTGAGATACATTATGGACCTACACATGGCTGGGACAGATACCACCTCCAACACCCTCCTAACAGCGTTCCTGTACCTCATAATACATGCAGACGTTCAAGGTATGAACTAAAAATACTTCATTTAATCTATTCATTAGCAATGGAACTGCGTGCCTTCAGTTTTTTGCTTCTAGACAGATGCTGATGAATCTAGTTCAGGTTTACATTACAGACATATACAAGTGAACATCAGTACAATAAAAAGCAGAATGTAATATGTCAAGTACAGTGACAGTGGAAATAGCATTGAATGAGATGGTAACAGTGCCACACTCTGGCTCATGTTCCTCTAGAGAGATGTCAGAAGGAGATTGATGAGGTTCTGGAGGGTAAAGCTCATGCATCTTTTGAGGACAGACTCAAAATGCCGTACACACAGGCTGTGATCCACGAGTGTCAGCGTGTCGCCAATACTGTCCCTCTGAGTGTGTTTCACTGCACCAGCAGAGATACTGAACTGATGGGTTACAGCATCCCAAAGGTGAGGATTTCAATGCTTTTTCAAGCATTACTCTTACATATTAGAGTCATATGCTGATCTATTTTCTTCTTTGTCTTTCTCTATGGTGCAGGGTACTCTCATCATCCCGAACCTCGCCTCAGTGCTGAGTGAGGAAGGCCAGTGGAAGTTTCCTCATGAGTTCAATCCAGCTAACTTCCTGAATGAGCAGGGACAGTTTGAGAAGCCTGAGGCCTTCCTACCCTTTTCTGCTGGTGAGAGATCATGATGGTGTAAAAGATTTTCCTTTTCAATGTATTTATTTTCTTATTGTAGGATAATCATAGCTAAATCATTAAATTTGGACAAATTTCTGTTTTGCAATAAAGGAAAGCAAACACAAAAACACTGACAAACCATGTTGATATGTTACATACATCTGCAGGGCCTCGTACGTGTGTCGGTGAAGGTCTGGCTCGCATGGAGCTCTTCCTCATCTTGGTCACTCTGCTGCATCGGTTTCAGTTCTTCTGGTCTGAAGATGCAGGAGATCCAGACTTCACTCCTGTATATGGAATCACACTCACACCCAAACCATACAGGATGGGAGTCAGACTGAGACAGCCAGCTAGAGAAATGTAGAACATGAAGTGTTTGTGAACAGATGACAATGTACTGAAAATTTATGGTACAATAAAATTGTTGAATATACTGCAATGCATGAATACCAGAGTAGATTAGATTTCATTAAGAGAATAATAAGTAGTCTGGAAAAATAAGCAAAATATTTAAGCATCTTAAATAAAATATTGGAGTCTTGCTAGGATTCACTGGTACAGTGTTTTTTAATTCTGCTGGTAGGAACACCTCACTGAGCCCATCCACTGATTATCAAGACCTTAATGAGCTTCATAAGGATCAAGTGTTTTTGGACAGGGAGCAGTTCAAACTGTGGCTGTGGCTCCTCAAGAACAGGATGAAGAAACATAATACTAGACGTAAAACACTTCACAGTTTTACCACATAGCTAATCACAGAATCACTTTCATTCTGTACTATGTGCTTTTTTACTGTATATTAAAAATGTGTTATATGTGGCAGACATTTCTTTTCACTGCCCATAATGGAATTTGCCTTCTTGACAAAGATGAATTAGAATTTAGAGACTAAAAACAAAATGTTTGGCTAATGGCTAATATCATTTTTTTCTTGCATTCCCACCCCCTCCCTCTCCTGTTTGTAACCGGTTAGCACATAGTGTGTCTATAAGGCCTACACTAAAAATGACACCAAATCAGCCACTGCTACTTTAATTAAACCATATAATTCAAACTAAAAACTACATATTGTTTATCTGTGAAAGACAGCATAGCTTGCTAGCTTTTTGAATGGGACCATATAGTGGAAAACTAAATTTCCCTCACTCATATAAGAGTTTAACCTGTATGTAAACACCGTTTTAAAGTTTAAAAATGTACCGTTCACTCCCCAGTCCATCCAATTCATGTATGGAAACTGAGCAGCAAAACCAGCCTGTTTTGAAATCACTGTGTCTGCATATTTACATATAGTCACCTATTCAGCCTACATCACTTTAGCTCCACCCATTCTCACTTAAGTTATAAGAAGTGTTTCAGCCTGGACTTCTTTTGGATCTGGCACAATACAGGTCATCCAATCAGAACAGAGCTTATTGACATATATCATTCTTAAAAGTACAGTAACAGAGACAGCCTGTTCACCTTTAAGGGATAAAGAGATGTTACAAAACGGTCAAGAAAAAATGAGTTATGACCGTTTTGGTACATAAAACCACACAAATGTAGAGAGTAGACACCAGGGGGAAAATTTAAATAAAAAAATGATGTAGTACACGGGCCCTTTAATGTCACACACACAGGCTCAGAAAGAAGATCCGACTCAATGTTTAGGCCTCAAATGCAAAAACAACATTATGCTGATGAAGATATGATGACAATAGTGATAATTCACTCTCATCCTCAGAAGACATGTCCTTCACCAAGTTTTGAATGAGTTCTTTTTGAATGCTCTTTCAACGCACTCGCAAAAATCAGATTCATCCACTTGTTCAGTTCAGTTCAATTCAGTTCACTGTACTTTATTAATCCTAAAAAGGGCAATTCATTTGCAGCTTTCCCTGTCCATACGCGGAACTATACATACACACACATATGTACATACTTAAAAAAAAACAAACAAAAAAAAACCCTTACATGTCAGAGGCACCAAATCCACATAGATAGATAGATAGATAGATAGATAAATAAATAAATAAATAAATAAATAAAGGAGGAGTCAATGCATGGACAGCGAATATAGCAATCATTTAAAAAGACTATTATCCGCATTTAATAGCTTGATAGCAGAAGGAATAAAACACTTGGAATAGCGATTTGTTCTACTGAGGGGCATGATATAACGCCGACCTGACAGCATTACAGTGAATTCGCTGGACAAAATATGATCAAATTGAATGATAATTTCTTTTGTTTTCTGAGCCACTTGTTACTCCCACAGGGAGCATAGGTCTCTCTGTTGGACTCCAATTATCTTTTAACAGATTTTTACAAGGCCATTCAGGCTATTCTTGTCCCTCACCGACAGACAGCCCACTGAACCAACAAATAAACGAAAAAGTTGAAACACTTTCAATAAATTACATAAAAACTGCACAACACCGTATGACAAACATGAAAAGAATTCAGCTTACGCAGTAAATGAGCTCTTTGTTGACCCTTCTTAACAACCAGCTCTGTATTCGCATCAAATTTAAGTTGGGAGTCGAATACTGTTCCTAAGTACTTATATGTGTCCACAATTTGTACCTCTTTTCCATGTATGACACTAGCTTTTGGTTCCTTTTTATTTTGCCTGAAATCAATGATTAATTCCTTAGTTTTTGACACATTAAGGTCAAGAAAGTTCTCATCACACCACGTAACAAAAGCAGAAAGAGCACAACCATGATCTGACTCTGAACCCTGAAGAAGAGACAATAATACAGTGTGATCAGAAAATTTTACAAAACAGCTGCCCTCTCTAGAAGCCCTGTAGCTGTCTGTGTACATAATAAAAAGCAAAGGGGACAGGACACAACCCTGAGGTGCACCCGTATTTGAGACCATGGTGCTGGACATACGGCCATTCACCTGGACTTGCTGAATTCTATTGGTCGAAAAATCCAAAAGCAACACCAACAGCTGATCAGGTAATTTAAAATAAGAAGCCAGTCGCTCAATCAAAATATGAGGCTGCATCTTATTAAAAGCCGAAGAAAAATCAGCAAATAAGAGTCTCATGAGATTTGGGTCTCTCAAGGTGCTTATACACCCTATCAAGGATAAAAAGTTTTGCATCCTCTACACCCATACCAGCTTGGTAGGCAAACTGCAAAGGATCTAATTTGTTACCAATAAAAGAGACAATTATATCTTTTAAAATCTTTTCAAAATTTTTCATAACAAGGGATGTGAGTGCAACTGGTCTGAACTCACTTAATTCCTTGGTGTTTTTCAATTTTGGAATAGGTATTATAGTGGATGTTTTTCAGATTGTAGGTATCTGACCACCTTCAATACACAGCTGGAAAAGTCTAGTGAAAACCTCACTAAGCTGGTCAGCACAATGACGCAAAATGTACCCACAAATGGCATCAGGACCAGCAGCTTTGTTCATGTTCACCCTCCTAAACAGATCCCTAACACATTTCTGAGTTATCACAATCTCATTCAGAGATACGAGAGACCCTCTATGCTTGAAAACATTCTCAGAAAATGCAGTCCTTTCAAAACGAGAAAAAAATGTATTGAAGGCATTTGGTAACTCAGAATCATCCACTCCGTTTATCCTAATAAATTGTCGTGACTCATTTACTTATTGGTTAACAGAGGCCATTATTTTAATACCTTGCCAGGCTTCTCTTAGATTACCCATGCTATACTGCATTTCTATCTTTTCCCAATATTTCATTTTTGCCCTCCTAATTTCATTTCGCACTTCTCTGGAGATAAGCTTCTTCTCCAGCGGATTTCCAATAAAAAAGATCCTTTTCTTTTTATTTAATATCGTTTTAAGCTCTTTTGTTACCCAAGGTTTATTATTTGGGTAAATAACAATCTTTTTAGTTGGAATAGTGGTGTCAGCGCAAAATGTAATGTAAGATGAAACTGTGTCAGCTAGTTCATTAATATCATCACAAGTATCATAGAAACACTGCCAATCTGTATAATCAAAACATGCTTGAAGAGAGGAAATACTGTCTTCTGAACAAATCTTTACTGTACTCTCCTTACGCTCAAGGTGTAACTTGTGGGGTCTAAAACACAGTTCAATACAAAATGTTCTTCTGCATGTTGCGTGTACCTTATACCTGTTCTTACCTGTGATTAGGTCTAGAACCTCTGTATACTGTTTGTCCGAGGTGTGAGATATAGGTGTATACCAGGGGAATTTACCTAATCTTTGCATTTCTTTAACTTATCTATAAACATTTTGCATAAGGATATAAGGATTGGATCAAATGAATAGAGGACAGTGTATAACCAAGGAAACATTAAAGTCTGTTTAAGGAAACACATACAAAGTTTGTATGCTTGTGCTTTTCTAAAACAAACAGAGACTACCAGCCACCCTCATGTCAATGATTTAACTGCTCTCACATGCATTTCTTGTCTTCAATCTAGCTCACTTATGTCACTCCATTGCTTCACCTTCACTGGTTTCCTGCAGCTGCCCACATCAGATTTAAAACCCTGATGCTTGCGTGCAAAGCCAAAAATGGACCCCCCCACCTCAAGACTCAAGACGCTTGTCTGTCCTGGCACACTGGCGGTGAAACAAACTTCCACTTGCTGTCCGAACAGCGAACTCTCTCGAGGTCTTCAAACGCAAACTGAAGACCCATCTCTTTGTGAAACACTTAAGCAAGCACTAATTTAAGTGCTAATTGGAATGCATTGTACTGCACTTATGCTATGATTAACTCTGTGTCGTAATAACACTGGTTTTTTTGTCTGGCAGTGTCTGAGCTTATGGGTAGTTTGTACAAAGAAGCACTTTTGTAAGTCGCCCTGGATAAGAGCACCAGCTAAATGCCGTAGACGTAAATGTTCACCTTGCAGAGTTAATTTGTGGAGAAACTATAACTTTAAAGGAAAAACAACCCAGAGCACAGCACCAAAACAGACACTGTTTTTTTTTAACTTTCCCCTTGGCGCCTGGCCTGTGCCCATATTCAGAAACCTGTACTACTGCACTATAATAATGATACTCTGTAGCACTCTATAGATACTTTATTATATTCAGTTAGTTTATTAGTATTCTGTGTTACATTTGTGGATAGTTATCTTAAGATTCACTCCTTTCTAATATGTCAGCTTGACTAGGTAAGAGAGTTTTATTTCTATTCATTCAACCCTGTCAATGATTTAACAGCAGTCTACAATATAAATAGTCTGGAAAAAGGTTTAAAAGGGCAATTTAATACGAGGGCTTGTTGTACCAAAGGTTTGCAAAGGTGTGCACTGTGGAGATCAGTGCAACATGCTGGGTTCTTTGGTGCTGATTTGGATTTTTATTCTGTTCCTCTTCCTTTTCATCAGGATCCAGAGGCCCAAGAACTTTCCTCCTGGACCTCGGCCTGTGCCCATATTCGGGAATCTGTTTGAGCTGAACATCACCAATCCTCTGAAAGACTTTGAGAGGGTACAGTACCATGTTCTATTAATGCTGGTCTAGGCATAATAAATGAAACAAAATATTTTTTTACTATACCATATTCAGCATTCCCTTTACTGTTATTGGCTTGTTAATGTTTGATTGTTTGTAAGAAATTCCTTTTTTTTTTTTAAAAAGTGAACTTTATACCATGCAATTAATGTAGGCAAAATTGTCTGTCAACACAGTTTAGCAGTTTGTCAAAGAAGTTCTGTCTTTTTTTTTTTACAACCCCGTTTCCAACACATTTGGGACGCTGTGCAAACATAAATAAAAACAACATGCAATGATGTGCAAATCAATGAAACCCTATATTTAATTGAAAATGGTACAAAGACAACATATCAAATGTTGAAACTGAGAAATTTGATAGTTTTTTGAAAAATACACGCCCATTTTGAATGTAATGGCAGCAACACATTTAAAAAAACCTGGGACAGGACAACAAAAGACACTAAAAAAAGACCCGGTGGAATATCTCACAACTAATTAGGTGAATTGGCAACAGGCCAGTAACATGATGGGGTATAAAAAGTCTTTCAGAAGTAACGATGAGGAGGGGTTCACCACTCTGCGGGCAAATAGTGCAACAATTCAAGATTAACACATCTCAACATGAAATAGCAAAGAACTTGGGGACTTTATCATCAATGGTAAATATCATTAATAAATTCAGAGAATCTGGAGAAATCTCTGTATGCAAGGGGCAAGGCCAAAAACTAATATTTGCTGGCCAGGCCCTTTGGGCCCTCAGGTGGCACTGTACAGTAGTGGAAATCACTGCATGGGCTCAGGAACACTTCTGAAAACTACTGTCTGTGAACACAGTGTGTCACTGCATCTACAAATGCACATTGTACCATGCAAAGAAGAAACCATATATAAACAGGATCCAGAAACACCGCCACCTTCTCTGGGCCCAAGTTAATCTAAGATGGACTGAGGCAAAGTGAAAGGGTGTCCTGTGGTCCACTGCATCCTTTGGGCTAAAGAGGAGAGGGACCATCCGGCTTGTTATCAGCATATAGTTCAAAAGCCAAAAGCCTGTGATGGTATGGGGGTGTGTTAGTGCACATGAAATGGGTGACTTGCAAAAAAAGTCACCATTAATGCCGAATGATATACACAGGTTTTAGAGCAACCTGCCATCCAGATGACGTCTTTTTCAGGGAAGGCTTTGCTTATGTCAGCAAGACAACACCAAACCACATTCTGCACATATTACAGCAGTATGGCTCCGTAGTCAAAGAGTCTAGGTGCTACACTGGCCTGCCTGCAATGGAAAGCTACCAACTGGGCTGAATTTGTCAAGTAAACTTTACAAGATGAAGGAATTCAA
Source organism: Colossoma macropomum (assembly GCF_904425465.1). NCBI lineage: Eukaryota > Metazoa > Chordata > Actinopteri > Characiformes > Serrasalmidae > Colossoma > Colossoma macropomum. The sequence continues at coordinate 7,819,960 of NW_023494788.1, read as the reverse complement.
GCTAAGCTCTTGCATGTGCTAAATGGTATAAAACAACTTTTCTATAGTGGCTCTTTTACAGACAACAACAGCAGACTTATGTGCAAAAGATAGCAGCTAGCATGATTCTGTGTCGGAGGGCTTCTGAATGGCATATGGCAGCCCTCCTGCCATCTTGTCTCTGCAGGATCTTAAAGTTGAAGCTCATCCCCTTCCACTGATGTCCTTCCACCTGATTGGTCTCCTGAGTAGCATGGAATCCATCAATGGATCCTAGAGCAGACTGCAACAGAGAGACAAGCAAACACACAAAACACAGATATGCTCTGGCACGTAACAGTTCAGAATTAAATATAAGGCTTAAATGATTTGCACATCTTTGCATTTTGTTTTTATTTACATTTTGCAGAGCATCCCAACTTTTTTGAAAACTGGCTTGTTTAACCATATTAACACTGCAAAGGAGACACATACTGAGGAGAAGTAAATGTCAGTAGGTGACTGTCTATGAAAAAAACAGACTTTGTAATTTGGTATTATGTGTAAAATAACTGCTGACTTTTTCTGGTGTCTGTATTGCTTGTCTTTAGTTGGCTCAGCGCTATGGCAACGTTTACAGCTTTTACTTTGGAGCAAGACCAACAGTGGTTCTTACTGGTTTGAAGGCTGTGAAGGAAGCTCTGGTGACCAATGGCGCAGACTTTTCAGGACGTCCACAAAACCTCCTGGTCAGCGATGCAACGGAAGGGAAAGGTCTGTCATAAATCTGTCTCAGTGATCAAATGAGCTCAAACTTCTGAAACAGACTGTGGTTAATCAGTGTTCTTCTTATGATGACTAAATATTTACATAGTTTTTTCCATTTACAAATAGCATAACTCTGAAATTAGTTACTGATATGAGTAAAATGTGGCAGGAATCGTATTAGTTGACTATGGTCCTACATGGAAGGAGCATCGGCGCTTTGCCCTCATGACCCTGAGGAACTTTGGAATGGGGAAGCAGTCAATGGAGGACAGGATTCTGGGAGAGACTGAACATCTTGTTGCATGCTTAGAGAAAAGTGCTGGTAATTGACTTCAGTAATTTGATTACTCTCTATCAGAGCTGGGTATCGAAGTAAAATACCTTTATGGTACCAATCAAATGACTTCAGTACTACCAAGTATCAGAGAATTTGATGTCATTCAATACTAAATTTCAACACATAAGCTGTTAATCTTATCAGCATTCGTGAGCCAATGAACATGCTCGTTCCAAAATCTAGACCAGTGATTGGCTGTCTAAATTACATTTCATATACATGTCAGTTCTTGATTAGCACTGAACATCAGAATTTCTTGATTGACTTGAAATTTGTCCTGGTCAGTATATACACCCATTTTCAGCACCTCCCTCTCAAGTCTGGTCAATTTTTTTTTAAAATAAATTGTATGATACCCAGTTCTTCCCACTATACCCCATAAGTTCTAAGTTTTAGGAAGCAAGTAAAAACATATTGTTTTGTTGGGGCACATTTATGAAGAATATATATTGTCTTTCTGAACATCTACTGCAGGAGGCGTCATAAATCCTCAGACTTTGTTCCATGATGCTGCATCAAATATCATTTACCTGGTTTTATTTGGCACTCGCTACGACTACGAGGATGACAACCATAAAATATATGTTCAATGCTTCACTGAAAATATGAAGATCATCAATGGACCCTGGGGAATGGTGAGTCATTGTGTCACTGCATGAAAGTAGATGTTCACACTATAAGGTTTCAGTGAAGATTTGATTAGGGATACATCAATAGTGATACTGCTACTGGGTAACAGCCCGAAGAAGAGGTGATGCAACACAGTGGTAAACATGCCCCTCAGTGTCAACTCATAAAATATACCGATACCAACATCTGATACCACCTAATACTGTGTTATGTAAGCTTAGTGTACCCTGCCACATTAATGAACAAACGACTCTTTAAATATTCCTGCTGGACATACACTGTGTGATTTTAACTGCCTAATTTTTAATTTAATCATCGGCCTTATCTGTACAAAATGGTTTATTCAAACAGTGTGAGTCACCGAAGAGCAAGGTTTCTAAAATTGGATAGTGTAGGTGTGGCTTTACATGACATTCAACTACAGCTCAAACAGTCAACCAGCCAAAAAGCCAAAACGACTCCAACAAGGTGTAAAAAGTTAACTTTTCAGATGCATTAGCCTCAAATGTAAAAGTGTGTTGAAAGAGACAGATGAGGAGCGGAGATCAAAACTATGAAACATACTTTACTTACAGCTGAAACGCTTTTCTGACATGAAAAGACCTGCTTCTCCCCCGCAATGCTACTCAATCCAAAGTAACTAATGTAGCATAGCTGCCTGTCATTTAAAATCAGCTCGATTTTAATTATTTGACTGCTAAGGCACATTGCACTCATTCACACTAACAACTACTAAATTTCAAGCAGATTACTCATTATGTTATCTGAACTGGTATCGGCATCATTTGTACTGAGGTCAAAAACTTGACTGTTCTCCTTTAATTAACTGATAAATATAGTACACCCAAGGTATAATATATCATTTGGTCATTTGATAATTGAAATGTCTTAGTTTGCCAAAACAGTTACATCATCAGGACACTGAAATCTAATATAGTGCTATTATTGTCTCTTAATGTCTTGCAGATCTATGATACACTTCCTATGCTGAGATCTCTGCCTCTTCCCTTTAGGAAGGTCTTCAAAAACTTCCACACTGTTGAGAAAATGGTTCTGAACATGATCATTAAACACAAAACAACAAGGGTCCCAGGAGAGCCAAGAAACTTTGTTGACTGCTATCTGGATGAGCTTGATAAGGTGTGTTGGTGTGACAAGTTGTGGTGAAGAGCTGCTCAGACGGCCAGTCCAGGAAGCCACGCTGCTGCAGTGTACAGTCACTCAGGCGGTCGACCTGGGAAGCCATGTAGCTGCTGTGTAGTGTCACTGAGGCAGCCTGCCCAGGAAGCCTCTTAGTTGTGGAGTCATTCAGATAGACGGCCTGGGAAGCCGGGGTGTAGAGTCACTCGAGCACCTGACCTGGGAAATCACATAGCTGCAGTGTAGACTCACTCAGGCAGCCAGACTGTGAAGCCATATAGGTGTGATGTAGAGTCACTCAGGTAGCTGGCCCAAGGAGCCACACAGCTGTGGTGTAGAGTACCTTAGGCAGCCAGCACTGGAAGCCTCATAGCTGTGGTGTAGTGTCACACAGGCAGCCAGCCTAGGAAGCCTCATAGCTGGGGTATGGAGTCACTCAGGCAGCTGGCCTGGGAAGCCATGCAGCTGGGGAGTATGCTCTCTCAGGCAGTCTGCCCTGGAAGCAGAGTAGCTGTGGTGTAGAGTCACTGAGCCACTTGGCCCGGGATGCCACAGAGCTAACAATCATTAGTGATTGTTTAATATCTGTGTCTTGCATCAACATAAATAGACCACACACAACTGAGCAAGCAATCTTATCAGATACTGTCTTTTTCAACAGAGAGATGATGGATCTTCCTTCAATGAGAGACAACTTGTGAGATACATTGTTGATCTTCATATTGCTGGATTAGATACCACCGCCAACACCCTCCTAACAGCATTCCTCTACCTCATTACTCGTCCAGACATTCAAGGTTTCATCTATAAAACACCCACTGCACTTCATTATAGTTAAAATTTTATAAATACATTTTGATAGCTTTTGTTGCTAGATTTAACAGAAACAGCAACAGTACTATATGCCTTCTGTTTCTTTGTCCAGAGAGATGTTTATTTTGTTTTTTTGTTTTTTTTACATTATACATACAGTCATATACAAATGTTTTTATACCCCTGGTTAAAGGACATAATTAATCGATTTCCTACGTGAAAATAAGTTAACACATCCTTTACAAGAAATAATTTAAATATGGCATTTATCTGCATAAATTTGGTGCACAGTTTTTAATTTTTGCACAGGCCATATTTTGTTTTATTTTTTCCCAATATGGTAAATTCAGCAAATAAACAGGAATGGTGCATTACACTGTGTAGCTGTGTGTTCTCTGTAGAGGATGTGATAACATGAAGACGGCCAAACATGGTATCTTGGCAAGTGAAAGTATCTTAAATCTAGAAGATATATCCAATATTTCTCAGGTTGAGATTGTTGTTGGCTCATTATAAGATTATTTCACTTATTTCTAGACACTTTTTACTTGTTTTCAAGAATTTACATTTTCATCAAGCACATCACATACATATATCACTGCATATTCATCAATAGCCTAAATAATATTACAACAATCATTAGAATATATAAATAATATCTGAAAGCAAAATAGCACAAATTAATGAACTCATTCAAGTAAATAATTTCAAAGCAACCAATCATGTGAACAACATGTGAATTGTACTCTTGTAAGCTGAAGACATAATTGAGGCCTATGACAGTCAAACACACAGAGCTGTGGAAAGAGCTCTTTAAAAAGGCGAATACACAACAATAAAGCTCAATCATGGTGAGTCTGACATGTGGCAGTCATTTTCAGTTTTGATGGAAACCAGCTATACGGGATTGCGGGCGCAACGGGACAAAGCTTGAATTATATTTCGCTGCAGAGTTTGAGGAACATGACACAGAGGTCTTGTAGAGTCCATGCCTTAGTTGGTTGGAGCTGTTTTGAAGGCTTGCAGAGCATATTAGGCAGGTGATCATGACGTTTTGGCCCATCAGTGTCTGTATAAGTACACAGCAGTAAACCAAAAAAAGACAATGCAAATAGTTAATTAATGAGATGGTAACAGTGCTGTATGTGCTCATGTTCCTCTAGAGAGATGTCAGCAGGAGATTGATGAGGTTCTGGAGGGTAAAGCTCATGCATGCTTTGAGGAGAGACTCAACATGCCGTACACACAGGCTGTGATCCATGAATGTCAGCGTATCGCCAATACAATCCCAACTGCATTTCACTGCACCAGCAGAGATACTGAACTGATGGGTTACAGCATCCCAAAGGTGGAGATTTCAAATACTTTCCAAGATTACTGTCACTTACTGGTGTCACTTGTTTATCTCCTTTTTTTTTTTATTTGTGATACAGGGTACTATCATCATCGCAAACCTCACCTCAGTGCTGAATGAAGAGGGCCAGTGGAAGTTTCCTCATGAGTTCAATCCAGCTAACTTCCTGAATGAGCAGGGACAGTTCGAGAAGCCTGAGGCCTTCCTACCCTTTTCTACTGGTGAGAGACGACGACAGTGTGAAACTGTTTACACTCAATTTTCCTATTTGATGTTTTTATATGATTTTATTCAGTTAAATTTAGTCTAATTCTGAGTTCTCTATTCAAAAGTCTTTTTTTTATTACATGCCTGTGCTTATTATTTGTAAGGAAAATTTTAAGAAAATTTGCATTTGAACACACAAATCACTGCTCTATAATAAAGGTGTGCAGACACTAATTCACTGTCAAACCATGTTGATGTGTTTTACACGTGTGTAGGGCCTCGTATGTGTCTCGGTGAAGGTCTGGCTCGCATGGAGCTCTTCCTCATCTTGGTCACTCTGCTGCGCCGGTTTCAGTTCTTCTGGCCTGAAGATGCCGGCGAACCAGACTTCACTCCTGTATATGGAGTCACACTCACACCCAAACCGTACAGGATGGGGGTCAGACTGAGACAGCCAGCTAGAGAAATGTAGAGCAGATTCCAAAACTAGTGTAATGAAAATGTCTTGGTAATTTATGGTACAATAAAATTGTTCAGCATAGTATAAAGCAGAAATACAGGAGATTAGATTAGATCCAATAATTGGAATTTATGTGCATGTAATATGCATATTAAGGAAATATTAAGAAAATAATGAAGAATAAAATATAAAAATTAAACATATTATACTCTCACTAGGATTTAATAACTAGCATTTCTTAACTCAAAGACTCATAGGAATCCACAGCAGGTACAACGGTTTTGCAGGGTAGTAGGTCTTCAGCAGCAACATTAAGAAATACTGTCCTAGATATAAAGAACTTCACAAACTGTAAAAAACTAATAAAAAAAAGGTACAACAAGGGGTTTCAAGGTCCAATTGTTTAAGGTCCATGAATAAAAGCCTGGAGAGGAGACGGGGTGTGTGGAGTCCATACAACTTATAATAAAACAAAGGAAAAAAAAATATATATATGTATATATATATAATTTTAATGGATTTCAATGGTTACAATTGTTCCCTGACTAAAGGTACTTTTGCTAATTGTATTAGAAAATAATTCTTTTGAATGATTACTTTGTTTGAATGAAATGAAATAAAAATAAATAAAATGAGCAAATTAAATTCAGTGTCCTCATTTTCTGTTTCTCAGTATCGACAGACCTTGTTTCACAGCTCAGGAATGTCTCCAAAGTCTCTGAACAGTCCCAAACACTGAAACAGGTGCTCTGCAATTCACAAAGTCAAATGAGTTCTTAGTCTCTCAACAGTTTTTACTCATGGGATATAGTTTTTTAGTGAAATTATTGAAGTATCATGGTAATAACACAAACACTTTCCACCAACAAGATGTTCAGTATCTCCCAGAATCTTGTCCTCCATTGACTGCTTCCCCATTCCAAATGTCCTCAGGGTCATGAGGGCAAAGTGCTGATGCTGCTTGTATTGAGGACTGGTCAACAAATATGACACTTTTTACATATATGAGTGACTCATTTCTAAGTTGCTCCATATTATGTGTGTTAAAATAATCCTAATGATCCTAACAGGCATCCTAACAGTAATCTGAGCTCAGTTCACTGAGACTTTACTTCTGCATTGCATTTTGTATGAACTCTCTTTGACTGAAAACAGCAGTTCTTTTCAGATGACATCTACTGTAAAAATAGAACTGCTTTGTCATTCTTCTAGTTTGATGCAGTTGTCATGCACTAAGCAACTGTAACGTGTCTGCCTGTCACCCTTTAGTCTTGGTTTTCTTCCCAGTTTCCCATGTGCTCTTGTTTGTTTATTTTCTTTCTCCGCCCCTGGCTCCTCCTATGTATCTTTTCTGTATTGTCTCATTCCGGTCTAGGTTCCCTGCCATGTGTCTTTGTTTTGGATTTCTTACTCCTCCCTGCTCTGCTCTCATGTAACGTCCCTCACCTGATGTCTGTTCATTTCCCCGCCCCTTCATCATGAGTTCCAGCTGTGTCTTGTTCTCTGTATGCCTTATATACCCTCTGTTTTCAGTCATGTATTCAGTGTCTGTAGTTATATTCCTTTGGTCCTGGAGTCCCTGGTCCTAGTCTTCAGTTTCCTGGTCTGTTTTTATCTTGTTTGTTTTCTAGTTTTGAGTCTTGGTTGTTTTTGTTCTCTTTGGTTGTTTCTCTTGCTGTTTGTTTATTATGGATGTTGATACATTGGTTGCTACTGTCACTCAGTTTGTTAATACTGTCAACACTGACTTGAATAAAATTCAATGATTTAATTGCAGTCTACAGCATAAACAATCTGGAAAAAAGGTTACAGGACTATTCTGCAAATTTGTCAATCATTTAACCGCAGTCTACAATATAAACAGTCTGGAAAAAGGCTTAGGAGGTCAGTTTAATATGAGGGCTTGATGTGCCAAAGGTTTCCAAAAGTGTGCTCTGTGAAGGTCAGTACAACAGCAGAACACCATGCTGGGCTCTTTGGTCCTAGCTTGGATTTTCATCTGCCTCCTGTTCCTCTTCATCAGGATCCAGAGGCCCAAGAACTTTCCTCCTGGACCACGGCCTGTGCCCATATTCAGGAACCTGATCCAGCTGAACATTACGAATCCTCTGAAAGACTTTGAGAAGGTAGGCATAAATAAGGAAAGCAAGCAGCCCACTGAATGACAGGAGGAGAGCAGTCAGGACAGCTGTGGAAATGTTTAAAGATGTCCATCACTATCCTTCCAGAAGGATTGTGGTAACTGTCTGAAGCCTCCAAGCAGCTCTGCTTCATTTATACATGACGTATAGTCACTTCAAGCCAATACATGTCATTACTTTCCTCACCAGAAGCTTGAGTCAATGAATATAAGCAGGAGTAAATGCAGCAACCTTTGTCTGAATTAGTTTACTGTGGGTTTCTGTATTTTTCAGATAGGTCAATAAATCACTTTTTACAGTGAAAAAGAAAGTGTCTGTAGGCACCATAGCACCTCAGCACCATAGCACCTGTCTACTGTTGACCTTGTAGTGTGCTTTGCTGTTTTTAATTCATAAACTGATCAGAACTTTTTGAGCAAAGTGAAATCTGCATCTGCAGGCTGCAGGATGTTTAGAAGGACCAATAATAAATTTAAGGCTGAGTGCTAAAGCCACGTCTCTCAACCCCCATCTGCTCTTCCCCTTTTGGCAACCTGGAGCAGAAGCGGGGGAAGGGGGGCGGCTCTCCTCAAAACAGACCTACTTTGACCCAGAGGTTTGGAGACTTTCTTTTTCTTTTGAGTAACAGTTTAAGTGCAACTTAATGGAACCTCATGCCACCCTTTTTAAACATCCTGAAGAGACCTTTGGACATCACGGGAGTAAACTGTGACTTTTGAAAATTCCTGAAAATGAGAAATCTTCCAGATTATACATGATATGGATATGAGATGTACAAGATGTCAATCTATATGTCTAAGTACAGATTTGCTAGATTGAAGGCGTAGAGGATCAGAGTGAGTCTGATGAGATATGGATGAGGTGTAGATTGTCTCTGGAGATGATGACTCAGAGGTGCAGTGACAGGCCTATAGACCGATACACCAGCACTACTGGCTGTTCAGCAGTTGGCTGGTTCTGGACTTTATGCTTCTGAACCTCCTCCCACTCAGCAGCTGTGAGAACAGACAGTGGCTTGGGTGGGTGGAGTCCTTTAGAACCCTCCTGGTCTTCCCAGGCAGCGGATGGTGTATAAATCCAGGAGGTTTGGGAGCTGGACCCCGGTGATGTGCTGGGCTGTCCGCACCACCGTCTGCAGAGCTTTCCGCTCAATGGCAGTGCAGTTTCCATACCAGGTGGTGATGGAGCCTGTTACAATGCTCTCCACAGTACATGTGTAGAATGTTCTGAGGATGAGGGGGTTCATGCCAAAGATAGACATCTAGCCTAAAACAAAGGCCAAGATGACCCACCAATCAACCCTGGGTGAGGGGACTGTTGAGACCTCACGAATCCCTGAGCAGACCCCCGGTGTGGCCAGATACTTTTAAGTGCATTCCTCCAGTCTTGTAAATATTGGGTTTGCGCAAAGACTAGGCTCCTAAGAGCCCTGCTTTCTGGCAAATTATTCACAATATGATCTTTAATCAAGTACCAATCAAATGCCTTTCCTTTATCAAACTGTGAAGAACACCTCTGTTACTGTTAACATGTTGCATTGTCAGACAGGAATTGATTAATCGACAGGAATCGATAGATCCCTGCCACTTCCTTTTAAGAAGGCCTACAAAAATTACTACACAGTTGAGAAAATGGCTGCAAACATGCTCAGCACACACAAAACATCAAGGGTCCCAGGAGAGCCGAGAGATTTTGTCGACTGCTATCTGGATGAGCTTGATAAGGTGTGTGTTGATGTGACTGGGAGTTTTTCCTTGCCACTGTCACCACTGGCGACGCTCATGGGGGCTTGGACCCGGATTTCTTTCTGTAATGCTGATTGCAAAGTTGCTTTGTGACAACACCTGTTGTAAAAAGCGCTATATAAAAAACTTTGCTTACTTACTTACTACACAGCAACGATGCATTATTGTTCTGATTGTTCTGCTGTGATTTAGGTAATCTCATTTCATCATAGCACTTCCACCATCTCAGTTTTCTTGTATGAGATAAACGATACAAAATTATATACTATTCTTATCAGATAGTGTCATCTGTTCAACAGAGAGGAGGTGATAGATCTTCCTTTGATGAGGGACAGCTTGTGAGATACATTATAGACCTACATGTTGCTGGGACAGATACCACCTCCAACACCCTCCTAACAGTGTTGCCAGCAGCAATGGCACGGCATGCCTTCAATTTCTTGTTTCTAGGTAGATGTTGATGAATCTAGTTCAGGTTTACATTACAGACATATACAAGTGAACATCAGTACAATAAAAAGCAGAATGTAATATGTCAAGTACAGTGACAGTGGAAATAGCATTGAATCAGATGGTAACAGTGCCACACTCTGGCTCATGTTCCTCTAGAGAGATGTCAGAAAGAGATTGATGAGGTTCTGGAAGGTAAAGCTCATGCATCTTTTGAGGACAGACTCAAAATGCCGTACACACAGGCTGTGATCCACGAGTGTCAGCGTGTCGCCAATACTGTCCCTCTGAGTGTGTTTCACTGCACCAGCAGAGATACTGAACTGATGGGTTACAGCATCCCAAAGGTGAGGATTTCAATTATTCTTCAGGCATTACTCTTTACTCTCTTTACTCATTACTCTACATATTAGAGTCATATGCTGATCTATTTTGTACTTTGTCTTCCTCTATGGTGCAGGGTACTCTCATCATCCTGAACCTCGCCTCAGTGCTGAGTGAGGAAGGCCAGTGGAAGTTTCCTCATGAGTTCATGGTCACTCTGCTGCGGCAGTTTCGGTTCTTCTGGCCTGAAGATGCCAGAGAACCAGACTTCACTCCTGTATATGGAATCACACTCACACCCAAACCATACAGGATGGGGGTCAGACTGAGACAGACAGCTACAATATGATTCCAAATATCTGTGTAATGACAATTTCTCTGTAAATGTGTACAATAATTAGATTGTATAATAAGGAATGTATGATAAAATGAAATCACCATGTAATATTAAATAAATTACTGTTTTACTGATGTTCTGGCAAATTACTGTATTTACTATGTGTAAATCATGGTTGTGGATCCATCTCCCCTCCCAGGGCTTAATGTTCCTCAAGATCTCTATGACCCTGTTTACACCTGGTCAGTTCTCACATCTTGAGCATCAGGATTATATCTGGATAAGGCTGAGCCACATAAAAATGCAAATGTAAATGCACCCAACAGATACAAATCCGATTGCTAGAACCAATTTAGGAGGTGGTCTGAGGCACATTTGAGCCACATGTTATAGCAGTGTAAACGCATCTGTCTCTTCAAGCCTACGGTAGTCCAGAGAGGCCATAAAGTCATTAAAATTTTCTGGATTGTTATCTTAGGACCAAGACTTGACTATCTTGTGATCTCGAGGTAACAAACATTGTTATCTTAGAATAACAACTGTCTTATGATCTCAAGTTAACAACCGTCTTGTGATCTCAAGATAACCAAGTTGTTGTCATGCGATCATGACTTTAATTATCTTGATTTTGATGTAACAAAAGTTATCTCGATCACAACACAATTAAGTCGTGATCTCAAGATAACAATCCCGAAAATTATAGCCACAGCTCATGGACTTTCATACCAAGGCACATTCGACAAACAATGCCCCTCCAAGTACAATCAAAACGCCTTCCCAAGCTGTATGTCACTGGGCATTTGATCCGTGTCTGTTAAAAAGATAATGATGGTTAGCAATCAGACAAAACAAAATGCTTAATAGCAACATGGACAGACACTAGTATGAAGAACAAGCTGCAGGTGAAAACAGGGAGGCCAATCTACAGAGTAAAAATTCCAGTGTTCTTGTAGTTCACCTATTTGAACACTGGATGTCACACATTTTGCACCTTTGAATATACATATATATTTTTTTTGCACAGACTTGCACGGCACTATGCATATAAGTGGTGACACAGTTAATACAGTTAACAACTTTTCATTAGTAATGCACTCTAACCTCAGTAAACTATGGCTATGTAAGAAAAGTTTGTAATGCAAATCATTTTTGAAAGTCACAGTGTGACATACATAAACTTTCTGTACATAAAAAAATAAGATTTTATGTGTCTACAGCTGTTGAAAGCTGTGTTTGCTAGTCATGTACTGGCTAGCGTTTTTGAGTTACGCTCACAATTAGCTAAGATTGCCTGATCCATGAGCTCACATACTCAACTTCTCTGAAAGAGAAAAGATTTTATGCCAACATGCAAAACCGCAAAATAAACGGTTATACACCAGAATTTATATATTTTTATAAACCTCCTTTTGAATTTATGACATCTGTGAAATTGTTTGGCTCTATTTTGAAGCCATAGTCTGTCTATAAGAAGGGTAGTTGTTCTTCTGCTGAAATGCTGCTAGTTTCACAGAGCTGACATAAGCAAGCCTTATCCAAGGGTAATTAATTAGTCTATTATTCAGGCTAAGAAACAATATCATCTTAGATGACGTTACTGTTTCTTGCCAATCTCTGTAGCACTTCAATAGGCTCCCGCCCATTCCCTCAGAAAGCCTGCGTCGTTTGTCCCTGCTCCCGCCCGCACTGGGCTGGTTAACCACCTGCTACTCTGCATGACGCTAACAATTAGCAATGTGCCGCAAAATCCTGAACCACTAGTCCTTAACTTCTACAGATGTTACTGTAGCTTGTGCTGCATTAAAGTGAAATTCCTCTGTACATTCACTCACCATACTTTCACAAGGTAGAAAGAGCCAGCAGTGTGATATGGTTCCCCCAGCTCTCATACAGTCTTTTCTCCTTTAGGGCTTTCACTACAATGGCATCAGCAGAGTCTATTTTGCTGCCAACACAATATGCCCTAGGTAGCTGACCTTACATTTAAACATTACACACTTGCTTGGCTTCAGCTTAATACTGTACTGTGTTAGCTGCTGCGACACTGTCCTTACATTGTTAACATGATCCAAAAAATACTACCTGACTACAACTGTCATCTAAATATGAGACACAGAACTCATCCCTCAGACCTTCCAGACATTCTACACAGCAGAGGAAGGCAACTGGGGCATTTATTAACCAAACAGAATTCTGATCCATTCGTAGAGGTCAAAGGGCATATCAAAAGCTGTCACTGACCTACTTTCTCTTGACAAGAATCCCTGATGATGGGCTATTCCTCTGTCTAATAGGGAAAAAACAGGAGTTGCCTTCTTTATACATGATGCCCTGCACTCTAGGGATTGGCTGGGAGGTAGCAATGGTCTTTCTTAGTTCATAGCAGCCAATGCACAAGTGTAAATTTCCATCTTTTTTCAGACACAGGCCACTGGAGATGAACAAGGAAAGTTTGATTCTGCTACTTAACCCTGTGCAATGAGGTCATGTTTCATGCAGGTAATGTTTAATTTCTTTTATAATTACATATGCATGGTATTGCAACAGACTCAGTATTTTTGAGATGCTAAGCATTTCATAGCTGTCTAAATCTGTTAAACTGTGGGGCTCTGCATTTCAACAGTGGTGAATGGCTTATCATCCTTCCTCAGTTTCACTAGTGAAAGAATCCATCTGCCCACTGTGGGCCAACATTAGGCTCAAACAAGGTTATGATGTCTTCTTGTAATGGTCGTGATTGCATGCCACATTTGAATGGAAGTGTTTTTTTGGAACAACTTCTTAAGTTATATAGGTAAGGTATAGTTTTCAATAAGTTGTTACTGAGAAAAAATAGACAAAAAGAAGAACATTTACAAATCAAACAAACATGGCTAAAACATGGTGTTCTCAGAACAATGGACTGACCACCCCAGAGTCCAGACCTCAACATTGTTGAAAGTGTTTGGGATCACATGTATTGTAAAGAACGAAAATGCAACCAACTTCTAAAAAAGAACTTTAGAGGTGTGGAAAAATATTCCTGCAGATTTCTGTAAAAAACTGAAGGTTGTAAAACTGGAAGCTGTAATAAAGGCAAAAGATGGACACACTGAATATAGATATTCATAAGATATAATATATATATATATATATATATATATATATATATATATATATATATATATATATATTATATCTTATATATTCTATATAAAGAATATAGATATATAAGATATAAAGATGTTTAGTTGTTTACATTTCTATAACATACAGGAGTCTATAAACTTCATACTGCTTCATTGTAGGATGAATGGAATACAGAATAATGCATAACCGACCCTCTTATGGAAAATTTAATGTTCTTATGCTTGTTAAAACGTTAGTTAGCTTCAGTGAAGCAGGGATTGCAGAGGGAAAGAGTATTAATGCAACAAAAATACCAGCTTCATTTTGATGGTAGACTGACTTATAATAGGGTGAATGGCACCTCTGCGACCTCTGCCACTCTGGGAGTGACCGAGCAAGAGACTGGACAAGAGTAAATCTTGAACTTTTACTTATTGGTGAAAGCTAAAAGAGATAAAAGGATGCCTCATAGCTAACGAGAAAACAACAAAAATCCGACTGCGGAAAAGACTGCGACACAGAACTTAGATGGTCAGTCTCTGTCAGTCTCACGCCAAAAAGCCTTAAAGGTTTGCAACCTCCTAATATTACTCTACCTTGGTTCTTTGTCTTCTGATGTTGCTGGACAGAGTCAAGAGTGTAATCTGTAGCATCCATATGCCTGTGTGTCATGTGTGCATGCAAAGGGGAGTCATGACTGACTGGGTGTACCTGGTTAGGCCCAAGGCACTTAACCCACCCCACTACCTGTGCTGTTCCAAAACTGGGAATAGTTGGGCTGCAAATTGACCAATAAAGTACATAACTAAAGTCTAAAATTCATGTAGACCTTCAACAATTCTACTTTTCACTCAATTTGTCAAGCTGATAATATAATTTGTAATGAAAAACGTTGTATTAAATTAAAATGAAAGGCAAAATAGAAGCATATTCACCTGCAGTCTCTGATTTTTATGGACCCCACTGGAAATCGCCTTATTTTTGTAATGTACCTGTGTGTAACTGTAATGGAATACAGTTACCTTTTTTGTATCCTGATTATGTAATGCTATTACATGTATTTCATTGCTACCCAACCCTGGATGTATATTATGTCTTTAGTTGGCTGAGCACTATGGGAACATATAAAAACTAAATAGAAGCAAGGTGAGATGTTGTTCATGTTCACATCATTCTTTACTACATTACTAAAACAAATTTCTCCCTGTTTTATACATATATATAGCTGTTTCTGTAACATGTACACTGATAGAGATGCATTTGAGGGAGACTTAACACAGATGTTAGATAAAATATGTTCAAAGAAAAAGGAGAAATTGTGTAAGAAGTATGGAATTCCAGCAGAATCAGGA